>NC_086109.1:43719888-44926971 GCF_963921235.1 Mobula hypostoma | reverse complement strand
GGTGAAGGACAATTACCGTGGCTGTTTCAAGAGTGTGGTAAGTAACACTGAACTTTATGTAAGGCTATGTTTTGAATCTTTGCTTTCAAGTTCCATTTCTCGTGCAGTCTTTTGGAGGAAAAAGAAACTAATCGCTCAAATGAAAAGAGTAGGAAAAGATTTTGCAGCTATTGTGGGCAGGGGTGTCTAATATAGTATTTTTGGAGGAGGTGAAAAACAATTGGAAAATCTTGTTTTCAGACACTGCAGGGAAACTTTGGATCTATAAACTGAATTAGTAGGCAAAACAGGGCTAATGAATTGTAAATCATCCAACTGGTACTTAATGAATTGTTTTGGGAATTGCAGTAATATAGTCTTGCAACAGTTGAACTATGAGCACAATCTAAAGGTTGAAATAAATGAATTGATTGGCATCCATATAAAATGGGTAATACTTGACTAATCCTCTGAATGGTATAGGGACAAAGTAATATGCCAGGAAATCTTGTGGTGGGGAGTGCATTAGAAATATTTAACCAGATCATGCTTACAAATACAAGCTAAAAGCAGTGGCTTCATTGAGTACTCCTTTATGTAAAAGAGAATCAATACTGTTCAAGGTAGCAGTCTGAATATAGAGATGCTTGGAAGCTACACTCCACAGTAGTGGTCCCAGGAATCTCTACTATTTTCTTGATCTTTTTTGTAAGATGTTATGTTCAATTACCAAAGTTGAATTGGAGTTTGAAAACTGAGTGCCTTTTATGCCTGGATTCTTCACACAATCCAGATTTTTAATACATGCATGGAATTCTTTCCCCTAATCACCATGGTCAAAGACTCAATAGTTGTGAAATGTGGATATCTGGGATTTGAAGCTGCTTTTCTGTGTCTTTCATTACCTTATGAAAATCTGGAAGCTAAAGCAAAACCAGCTCTGGGAGTAGGTTAAATGGCCATTGTAAGTTGTCCCATTAGGTTAGGGTTAAATGGGTTTGTTGAGGTTTGCTGAGATGGTGTGGTTCAAAGGCCTTGAAGAACCTACTGTATTGCTAAAACAAGTTCCAGTTGAATTACTGAAAGTTGTGGCTGCATTTTGTAGTGTATCGTTCCTCACTTTCAGATCCAGGTCCTGCTGCTTGCCTTGATTTGGCCCAACCTTCCAATTACGCCCAGCACTTAAATTGGTCAAATATTGGCTTGTTCCTTGCTCTCGGGCCTTGGCATCACCACCTCATCGCTGCCTTGCCTCGGTTCTGTGGTTTCAGATTACCTCCAAGGCTGTTCCAGAAGCCAAACTTTGGCTCGTTCTCCACTCTCAGGCCTGGGCCCTGCCATGCCACCTCGATTCAGCCAGTACCCATCACATCGCAACCCCTGTCCTGCACCTTTAAGACTTCAGTTCACACCAGAAAACTGCCAGGTCGTACAGGTGGTTCAAAACCTCAGCTCCAAAAGGGAAGTTGCAGGCTGTTGACTGCAATGATAGTTTGGGGGACGGGGGGTGGGGGGGGAGAGATGATGATAAGTAGTTAACAGTTGTTTGCTGCCAGCAAGTTGTCTCTGTGCTTCACCAGTTCCATTTTAAACCAGTAACACTGCCCTCATCAATTTCCAGTAGTCCAATATGCACTCTCACCTCTTTTACTTAGTATATCTGGGGGGGGGGGGAGGGGGGAAGAAAGCTTTTTGTATCTTACTTTTATATTATCGGCTAGCTTACTCTCATATTTCGTCTTTTCTCTCAGTGCCTTTTGTTGGCTTTTAAAATCTTCCTCTTAACTAATACTGCTTTAAAAGACAAGACATTGCTGGAATCGAAAGATGAGGTAGCATCAGTGTAAAGAAAAACTGTTGTAACTTTTCATCAGCATGTGGGAGTAATAAAGGTAGCAGATCATTTTCGTGTTGCAGACAAGGGAGAGTGGAGAAAACAAATGGAATGAATATAGGGTGGAGACCGAGAGAATCTAGATGCTATTGCTGCTGCTGTCTGGTTAGTATCAGAATTGGGTTTAATATCACCATGAAATTTGTTCACTTATGGCAGCAGTCCAATACAATACATGGTAAATGTAGAAAAAAATGAGTATATATGTATATTAAATAGTTAAATTAAAAATAGCAATACAAAACAGAAATAATAAAAAGTGAGGTAGTGTTCATGGGTTCAATGTCCATCTGGAAATTGGGTGGCAATGTGCAAAAAGCTGTTCCCTGAATTGATGAGTGTGTGCCTTCAGGCTTCTCTACTTCATTTCTGATGGTGGTAATGAGGTGAGGGTATGTCCTGGGTGATGGGGGTCCTTAGTGATGGATGCTGCCTTTCTGGGGCACTGCTCCTTAATGTCTTGGATACTATGGAGGCAAGTACCCATGATGGATCTAAGTAATTTTACAACTTTCTATAGCTTCTTTCGATCCTGTGCAATAGCCCCCTCCCCCATGTCAGATGAAAATGCAGCTTGTCAAATGCTCTTCATGGGTGTTTTAGGTGACAAACCAAATCTCATCAAACTCCTAATGAAATAGAGCAGCTGTCTTGCCTTCTTTATAGCTGCATCGATTATTTTGGGATCAGGTTAATCTTTGACACCCAGGAACTTGGAAATTACTCACTCTCTCCCCCCACTTCTGATCCCTCTGAGAATTGGTTTGTATTCTCTCATCTTGCCCTTTCTGAAGTTCATAAGTAGCTCTTTGGTCCCACTGACATTGAGTGCAAGGTTGTTGCTGCGACTCGTACTAGTATATAAATGGGAGGAGATTAATTGGGACAGGAGGGAGAAAAGAATGCTGCAACTGAGTTGCAGAGCATGGGGGGGTGGTGAGTGGGTTGATAATCTTGCGGGATGATCAGAAGGGAAGACTGGTTATAGAGTTACATTCCTAATTCTTCATCACTCTGCAAACACTACTCGATACACAATACTTTATTTCCAGAAATTGCCACTCTGCATTTCAGTTTTAGCTGTACTTTTTTGCCCCATTTGCTCATTTCTTTGCATCTCTGATAATGGACCAATTATGAAGGGCCTTCAATCTGAAACATTAACTGTGCCTATTTGGATGCTGCCTGACTAGTTGAGTGTTTCTTGTACTTTTATTTCAGATATGCAGCGTCTGCAGTTTTTTAGTTCTTCAGTACAGTTTTATTGGCATATTACCTGGCAGCTTTGACAGTCTAGATGAATCAGTCAATGGAATTTTCTCCTGTAAATCACATAATTATGTACATAGTTAACTTCCTCATACTGTCTGTTTACTTAATTGTACTTGCACTATTTGTACTCATTTTCATTTAGATTTTTGTGATGTTTATTTTTAAAAGTGAATTTAGGAGTCTTCATTAGTTTTTGATATGGAAACCTCCACAGCTTACCTGACAAGTTGTGTGGGGATTTGATTTCTTCTAGCTGGGGTGCCTTAAAACAAGGAGCTATACTATGAGAAGGAATTTCCTAATGGACTCTGGAGGCTGAGTTTGTATAAGAATTATGTAATTTGTCTTGAATATTAAAATATATGATATTAAATCAAGTGGTTTTGGAACAGAGATTATTGAATGGTAGAGCAGGCAAGTGGCTGTTCAGTTTATCTTTGACATTTCAAGCAAGGATTGATGTCTTAGGTAGCAGATGAGAATAAATTGCGTAGAAAATACAGCCTGGACAGCTTGCAATCATTGAGGGAACAATAAATTCAAAATTGTTTCAAGACATTTTGCAGTAGAATGTCAGGGTGGATGATGCAACAAAATAATGATCCAAAACATGAGTAAATCAACAACAGAATGGTTTGAAAAGAAAATTCATTTTTCGGAATGGCCAAGTCACAGTCCAGACGTTAACCCAATTGAGATACTGTGGCGTGAGCTGTAGAGGGCTATTCATGCAAGGTATCCTGGAAATACTGATTAACTCAAACAGTTCTGTATGAAGGAATGGTCTAAAATTCCTCCTCTCCATTGCACAAGTCTGATCAGCAGCTAAAGGAGGTTCTACCAGTTATTAAATACAAGGGTTCACATACTTTTTCCAGCCTGAATGATTAAACAATGTGTTTACTAAATAAATAAAAAATTTGTGAGTTACTAGTTGAGGCAGATTCTCTTTGTCTATTATTGTGATTTTGAAGACCTGAACACATTTTGAGTAAATAATACAGAAAGCCAGGTAATTGCAAAGGGTTCATAAACTTGCAAATGTACTTTGACAATAAATTTACTTGGTAAAATTACACATTTGGTTAATCTGTTTGGGTAGCAATGAGTTCGCTTTGCTACATAGTTGAATTGCGAAAGGGTGAGATGAAGAAATTTCAGAACTTTAGCCTTTACATTTTTGACTTGTTAAATGTTAATAATGAGCAAAGTGGCCATGATTAAGAGATCTTCATTTAAAAGGATGCCTGTGTGAGAGAATTAATAGCAGCATAGAATTGCATAACAAAGTTTAGAGACATTCATTTGACATGATTTGCAGCTTTTTAGCATGGTTCAAGTTCAAACTTTAGAATTCCATTTTTGAAACATTGTGGGGTTTGCTTCACTGAAAATTTATAAGTGCAGATATTGACTTCTAGTATTTCTAGCCCAAGTTTATTTCAGTTATTGTCATTTCTTAAGAGTTTCCTGTTATACAGTGTAAAACTTGGTGTTACATTTCAGACTATTCATCAGCATCACAGGCAGCAGGTTCTGCTCAGCGTACGTGCCAGAAACCAAACAATGGAGTCAACCATTTAACTCAGGATGACCTGAAGGACTCTTTGGCTTCTCAATCTACTGTGAAGGTCTGCAATTACAATTTATGTAAAAGATCTACTTCTATTTATCCAACCCAGTTAACAACTGCATTTTTAAAGTTCTTCTGCTTGATATTTTGTAACTCTTGCATGAGAATTTTTTTAGGACTATATTGAATGAATTGGAATATGCTTCATGTCATTACGAATGAGTATTGTAAAACAAATTAGTTTTTTTTTATTAAAACAGGAGCAGTTATTACATAATTGTAGCATGAATGGAGGTTGAATGAGCATTATCTGTTGAAACAAACTGGATTCCCAAGTCTTGCATTCCTTCTCCATCCAAAAAAAAACTTAAGTAACTTCAGTTATTTAAGTTATCGCATAATTTTTCTGTGAGTTTGGTATTTTTCCTCTGATAGAATGCTAAAGTTTTGACTATAATGAATAAAAAGAGAAGAATGATTTACTGTCTTCTATTTACATTCAGAAAAAAATGACCACAAACCAGGCCTTTGAAATGAGCAAAGATATTATTTGTGGAATATGCATGGATAAAGTCTATGAAAAAACACCCTCTAAAGACAGGTGCTTTGCAATTCTTCCTGACTGCAATCACGCTTTCTGTGTGACCTGTATCAAGAAGTGGCGACACAGCAAGGGATTTACCAATAATATACTTAAGTAAGTAAACATCAAAAACTAAATTCTGTTTTTGTGCCATTTGTAAAATTGCTATTCTAATTGTCTTAATCATTGAATTGCCTGAAAAAGTGGTGTTTCAAGCAAGCAGTAAGGAGGTATACTGAACAGTGTAAATGTAATCACCAAATGTGCTGAATTGGTGGTTCCATATTAACTTCTGGGCGGTGGTGTGAGAAATTAATCTTTGCTACACTGTTCCTGATCAGAAAAACTGTTTTGGATCATTTTACTCTATAAACATTCTTGTAATTTAAAATAATACCGTAGAATATTCAAAGGTAATATTTTTCTTTTTAAAAAAAGAGGATGCTTGATGTTTGAGAGTATTTCAAGATGTCAAAGTGGAACTATTTCCATTACAATATTCTAAAATATCTGAATTTAAAATGTGCTGCATTTCCTAATTACAGTTGAATTTGGACTGTTATTGATGGCATTTAGAGGTTTGGCTAGACCCTCCATTAAACATTGAACATGAATTTTGATGGTATTTGCATTTTTCCTCTTAAGTGTCCTGGAAATTCAAATATTCTTTGTTTACAGAGCATGTCCTGAATGTAGAGTTGTGTCCAGTTACTACATACCAAACAGATATTGGGTAGTTGATGAAGAGAAACAGGAGCTTATTACAAAGTTCAAAGCTGAAAAGAGGTAGGTATATGATACTGCATACTGCAGTATCAGTATTAACTATTCGTTAATTGTGCATGCTATGGAAATTATGAATGTATACTATGTTCCACTTTTTTAAAAAAAAAAGTTACATTTATCTTAATCGACCTTGGACTCATTTTGTGACAACTTACACTCAGTAACCACTTTAGTTACAGAAGTGGGTCCTGGTGTGGTCTTCTGCTGTTCTAGTCCGTCTACTACAAGTTTCAATGTACAGAGATGCTCTTTTGCACACCACTGATGTAGCATGTTTGAGTTATTGTAGCTTTCCTGTCAGCTTGAACTAGCCTGGCCATTCTCCTCAGACCTCTCTGATTAACAAGGTGTTTTCACCCCCAGAACTGCCCTGCACTGGGTGTTTCTTGTTTTTGACACTGTTCTTTGTAAACTCTAGAGAATGCTATGCATTAAAATCATAGATCAGTTTCTGAGATACTCAAACCACCCCACCTGGCACCAACAATCATTCCATGGTCAATATCACTTGGATCACTTTTTTTTTCTTCATTTGATATTTGGTCTGAACAATAGCTGAACCTCTTGACCATGCCTGCATGCTTTTAATGCATTGAGTTCGTGTAATTTGTTTGACTGATTAGATACTTGCATTAATGAGCAAATGTACCTAATAAAGTGGTCACTGAGTGTGTATATATTAATGAGTTGGTGTTAAATTTGCTCATTTCCATAATGATCTGGCAATTATACCTCCTTGTGCATTTCACAACCAATGGTACTATGTAATGAAACTGGATGCAGGGATGGAACGTTGTACTTGATCTGTTTTATACCCACTGATATAGTTAGCTTTTAATTGTTGCTTCAGTTCAGAGACAATAGGAAATGGATGGATTATGTTGGCATTGTCTTTTTATTATTGTATGCATTTAAATATTCTCTTCCTGAGATGCAATGGCCATAATCTGTAACTTCTGTTGCTCAATCCAGAATATTTTCTTTTAGCTTCTACTTCCTGCTTTTGGTCAATGTGAGCTTTTACTATTGGAAGTAATTCTCAAACAACAAAATGTGATTGATTTATTTATTTTTACTAAGCCTCTTACATCCTCCCAAAAACCTGATTGGTAGGTTATGCTTAAGAGAAGTAAGAGAAACTCAGTAGATCAGACAGCATCTGTGGAGGAAAATGACTGATTGACATCGTAGGTCAAGAGAACTGAAAAAGGGTGGAGGTAGGTGTAGCCAGTATAAAGAGGAGAGAGAAATATGTGGCACAAGAGCTGCCAAGCAATAGTTACAGCCAGATGAGGGAGGAAAATGAAAATAGAGGCTGGGATTGATGGGTATAGATAAAGGGCTGCAGGACAAATCAGGCAGAAAAGAACCATGGAGAATGGAACTAATAAGGGAGGTGGGATAGGCGGATCGGAACAGTTCTGAGGGGTGGAATCTGGTGAAGGGAGTATGGATTGGATGAGGGGATAGGTGTTGTAGGAGTAACTGGGTAATTGGGGGGGAGGGAATAAAGAATTAGGCAACGGCTTGAAATTAAATGGGAACTGATGCAAAACCTCTGCAGAACCTTGCCATTTAGGCATAACATTGATTTCTTAACACCAGTTTGGTCAACTTGTATGGTACAGCTTGGATAGGAGTAATGCGTTTGTGGTTTCAAACTATGTACTTTAAACTTTGTACTGTAATTTCTTGTGGTATAGTTATCCAACTGACTCTTCTTGGTTTCTTGCTGGTTTTAGTCATAGTCATACTTTATTAATCCCGGGGGAAATTGGTTTTCGTTACAGTTGCTCCATAGATAATAGTAATAGAACCATAAATAGTTAAATAGTAATATGTAAATTATGCCAGTAAATTATGAAATAAGTCCAGGACCAGCCTATTGGCTCAGGGTGTCTGACCCTCCAAGGGAGGAGTTGTAAAGTTTGATGGCCACAAGCAGGAATGACTTCCTATGATGCTCAGTGTTGCATCTCGGTGGAATGAGTCTCTGGCTGAATGTACTCCTGTGCCCAACCAGTACATTATGTAGTGGATGGGAGACATTGTCCAAGATGGCATGCAACTTGGGTAGCATCCTCTTTTTAGACACCACCGTCAGCGTCCAGTTCCATCCCCACAACATCACTGGCCTTACGAATGAGTTTGTTGATTCTGTTAGTGTCTGCCACCCAGCCTGCTGCCCCAGCACAGAACAGCAAACATGATAACACTGGCCACCACAGACTCGTAGACCATCCTCAGCATCGTCCGGCAGATGTTAAAGCACCTCAGTCTCCTCAGGAAATAGAGACAGCGCTGACCCTTCTTGTAGACAGCCTCAGTGTTCTTTGACCAGTCCAGTTTATTGTCAATTCATAACCCCAGGTATTCGTAATCCTCCACCATGTCCACACTGACCCCCTGGATGGAAACAGGGGTCACCGGTACCTTAGCTCTCCTCAGGTCTACCACCAGCTCCTTAGTCTTTTTCACATTAAGCTGCAGATAATTCTGCTCACACCATGTGACAAAGTTTCCTACCGTAGCCCTGTACTCAACCTCATCTCCCTTGCTGATGCATCCAACTATGGCAGAGTCATCAGAAAAATTTCTGAAGATGACAAGACTCTGTGCAGTAGTTGAAGACTGAGGTGTAAATGGTGAAGAGAAAGGGAGACAAGACAGTCCTCTGTGGAGCCCCAGTGCTGCTGATCACTCTGTTGGACACAGTGTTGCAAGCACACGTACTGTGGTCTGCCAGTCAGGTAATCAAGAATCCATGATACCAGGGAAGCATCCACCTGCATCGCACCAGCAGAGCAGGGTGGATGGTGTTGAACGCAGTGGAGAAGTCAAAAAACATGACCCTCACAGTGCTCGCTGGCTTGTCCAGGTGGGCGTAGACATGGTTCAGCAGGAAGACGATGGCATCCTCAACTCATAGTCGGGGCTGGTAGGCGAACTAGAGGGGATCTAAATGTGGCCTGACCATAGGCCGGAGCAGCTCCAGAACAAGTCTCTCCAGAGTCTTCATGATGTGGGAGGTCAATGCCACCAGTCTGTAGTCATTGAGGCCGCTGGGGCGCGGCATCTTTGGCACGGATGAGGCAGGATGTCTTCCACAGTACAGGAACCCTCCAGAGCCTCAGGCACAGGTTGAATACATGGCGAAGTACTCCATATAGCTGAGGGGCACGGGCTTTGAGGACCCTGGTACTGACACCATCCGGTCCTGCAGCCTTGCTTGGGTTGAGACGTTTCAGCTGTCTTCTCACCTGTTCAGCTGTGAAGCCCACCATGGTGGTTTCGTGTGGGGAAGGGGTATAGTCATCAGAGCAGGGTGGGGGACTGTGAGGAGGGGTAGGAGGGGAGAGTGGAATATGTGTTGGTTGGGGGGGCCGACAACAGATGGCTAATGTGTGGGATGGGCAGGGGCCACAATGTCAAATCTGTTAAATCTTTTAAGCTTTCACATACTTGTGTATCAACCTTAAAGACTTCCAACAGGGTTTCTGTTGTGGTTAACATTTGGTTTTAAGAGATTTAATCAGACTTCTGATTCTTTCATGTGTACGAAGTTAGTTAAGGAAACCAATTCTTTACTTGGTACTACTGGCTACTCTACAATCTTGGTTGCTGTTTTCCTCTGCTAGATCCTTCAATTTCATGTTTGCTCTTATAAGCATTTAAGGTCCTTTGTAAACCAATGTAGGTGTTCTCTATCCTCTATTCTGGAATCACCTATTCTTCATGCACTTCATCCTTGCTCTTTCCAGCCAATCAATTTCTCCATGGTGACGATCTTGTGCCCTGATTAACAGGCACAGAGCTGAACCTCCCAAGAATTGGATGCAGTTTGTTCTAAGGCTAGTTTTTCTACTTGTATTCCTTTCTTTATGGGGTGATATCAAAGGTTCTACTTCTATGGGCAAAATTAGTATTTCAAAAGTTCAAGACCTGAAATTGCTGAAATGTGAGCTCTGTCCTTTGACATGTAAATTATTGTACTTGGGCAGGAGGGAAGTCCTCCTTGGGGCTGTTTTTCTTGATTCACTTCGGTATGGGTGGGATTGAGTTTGCTTTCAGAATGGCCTGCTGTGAGACACTATTTTGATTAACATTTTTTTGAACAAAGTTCAGGTGATGCTTAAATTTGAGATGAGAAAATTATAATCCTATTCCTGCTACAGTTAACTCACTTCTGCAATGACACTCTTCACAGGAAAATAAGATGCAAGTTTTTTCTGCAAAGTAATGGCAAATGTCCTTTTAAATCTGAATGCATATACTTGCACGAATTTCCAGAGGGATATCGGCCAGCTCGGCGTCAGCCAAGAAAGCAGAGCAATCATGTAAGAACATTTTACGTAATTACAAGTATTTGCTCCATTATTTGCATAATTGGTTTATTTTGTAGAATAACCTTGGTCTCCAAGCTAATTAGGCTGTACGTAACTCTTTGGCATATACTGAGGCAAGTTTACCATACTAAATTTCCATTTAGTATGATACAGCTTTAGTTTATTTACTGAAGCTAGTGAATAACCTAAATCAATGAAAATTAAACAGCAGCTAGAGATGGATGGCAAGAGGTTGAATCTTGGAGTGGGTTAAAAACCAGGCTGCGTTCACCAGCAACTTTGTGTGTTGCAAATTTTGAACTTGTGACTTTTATAATCAGCAAGCTTAGGTGATAGGTATATGGGTACAAATTATTATGTAACACAGGCTCTTAAATGAAAACCAAAGACCTGTAGATGTAGCATCATTTTAATATTTTGATAAAATAGCATAATGTCATTTTGTTGGAAATACTTAACAGGTCAGGCCACATCTGTGGGAAGAGAAATGTGAGTTAACATTCCTGGTATTTGAAATGATCTTAGTTTAAAGTTGAATAAGGAACAGCAGCCAAGGTAAAGAATTGATGGTTGGGGGGGTGAAAGATATATTCGATTGGTGAAATCTTTGACCCTGTGGATGCTCTAGTAATCTGTCAATTTACGGATGAAGGGGAGATTTAAGGTGATGGTGATGTACATATACTTGAAGCTTAACATTTTTTTGAATAACTAAGTTTTCCAGAAGGTTGGTTTGGTGGACTTTACATAGGTGTAGTAAAAAGAGGAATTTCCAAACTCTGCATCTTTGCATGGCAACTGTGATATTAACTCTGCTTCCATAATTTGTCACAAAGGCTAATTCCACTAGTGTTTTATACAAAATAGTTTTGGGGCTTGGAGATAAGTACGGCCAAGTTTCCTTAAAATTATTTTGTGGACAACTGATCATACAACTACATCATCAAATGCAAACATCGCTGTATTGACATTTTGGAAAGCTAATGCACTGCAGGTATGACCAGTACAGACATGGCTATGAGGCTTGCAGTCAAAAAAACATGTTTAACTGGGGGCCATTTTTAAAAATGGTGGTACATGAATCCAAAAGCAAGGAAATGGTAATCTGTTTTATAAATAGCAGAGCTTGGGAGAAATGCCTTGGTCTGAAATCTTGACTGTTTATTTCCATGGATGCTGTCTGAACCGCTTAAATTTCTCCAGTGTTGTGAGCTGGGAGAAGATGCAAAGGGCAAAGATCTGAATTATACCAAGAACTGAGAGTTTCCTTTTGAGGCATTTTGGAGATTTTAATAGTTCAAATTTGGGAGTTTTTTCTGGTAAATAATACCATTTATTGCTGAAATGAAGATTAGTAATGTGGATGGAACAAAATAATGGAACTGGTGAGGTAGTGAGGCTTAGGAATTTGCAAATTCATTATTTGCAAAACAATAAAATTAACTTCGGATTCAACATTATTAGCTTTGCATATTAAGATTTTAGGTTTAATATTTTTGTTTACCTCACAGCCTTCTTTTGGACTTGGATGGAACGATGACGACGACGATGATGATGACCTTGAGCGTGCCTTTCATCTTTTTGGTGTGCTTTCCCTTGATTCTTTTTTAGAGAATGCAGACTTTCATTATGAACTTTTTGATTCAGATCTGTCTGATTTTAGTCTGGATTATGATTTTGATTCTTCTTCTTCTGATGATTAATGGTGCAATCAAAGCCTTTAAGACTGGTGTAGTGCTACTGCATGTAGCAGGTAAATATTAATGACAGTAGTTTTTCCTATCTGGCAGTGCCGTTGTAGATAGCAGGCTAGTCCATACAGTTAGGTATTGGAATAGGTCTATTTACACTGGTCTATTGTTAGTAAATTTTATTTCTCAGTGTAGTGACACCAAAATCTATTATGCTACCTTATTTAAAGCTGGCAGTTTCTCAGCAATTCAAGTCCTTTAGATTGAAGACTTAAACACTTGCAAACTGAGTAGCACATGTGATGTATCTCAATGGTTTGAAAGATTTGTATTGTGATTTTCTGAAGAAGGATTGATTCTGCTGAATTCCGTGATCACTGCAGGGATAATATTCACTGGGGAATTGTCTGTTGCACCAAACTTTGTAAATGTGTGCTAGCAGGCCAACTGACGTGTATGCTGTAGTGATACTGAGTTACTACGCCAAAGTTTTAGAGCTGAATAATGTAGATTTGTAATGGCTACAATTGTCCTTTATAGGAACAAATGGACATTTATCATAAGAATCAGTGAGTTTAACATTTTTGTAACTTGATCAATAATGAGCTATTAATAAAATAAGCATATTTTTAAAAAAATTTGTACTAAAATGTCAAAATAAAACATTTGTAAGTAGGTGTGTATTTTTGCATTTTTGCTTCCAGTATGTTCTACAAAGTATGCATTTAAGGTGTGTTAACAAGTTTTAGTTTTAAGACTTGAAGCATCACATCACTTGCAGAAAGCCTTTCCCTGCCGGCACTGTAACCTGACTAACTTTAGATCTCTCTTAATAAATATCCAAAGCCTACTATTGCAGCAGTTTTTTACCCAGTGATGAATTTCCAAATGCTATGCTTCCCTCCCACCTTCAGCTCACCTGCTGTTAACTATCTATTTTCTTCTCTCTGATCATCTACCAGGCCTTGGGATATAGGGCTTGTCCTCTGCATCACTATACCCATTAGATGTGATTGCTGTAATAATCTTTGAGAATTAAAGATTGTTTGAAGAGTACACATGGACAAGGTTTGGGTTAGATATACAGGAGTTCCATTTATAGACCTTGCATTTTATTAGATTACTTGCAGAATTTAAATTCATCAGAAAAATTGCTTAATTTAGGTAGTATTTTCTTGATGCATGTAGCCTTCAGCTGTCTGTAATGCATTTGGTGCTTAATCCTGGGTTTATGATAAGTCATTGCTGAATGTGTGTGATGCAGCAGACTTCAACATCATAATCAGCAAGTTGTTTTTGTTCATCTCCCCTCTTGCTGTGACACCTGTCCTTTTAGCAGGAGAGAGCCTGTGGTATGTTGAATTGTCTGGTGAATTTTTTGTTGTACTGCAGATCATGGTATCTCTTTGGGGCTTTGCTAATTGCCTGCTTGGTAGATGTGGGTGCTGATGCTTTGCTGCTTGTTCTTGGGGTGATAAGGGGACTTTGGGGTTCTACATTTTTACTGTCACTTGTTCTTTGGGGTATTCAGATTTCATGGATATCTGAAGAGCAAGAATTTCAGGTTGTATATTGTATACATTCTCTGATAGTAAATGAAACCATTTGAAAATACTTTCTGCATTGTTACACAACTTTAAAAATTTAACTTGTAGCAAGGGAAGGGAAGCTGTTGCTGTCCTGCAAGGCTGAAATTGAGATGCCCTTCTAAGTTTTGTGGCTGACCAAGTGCTCCTATTCAAAGACCTGCCATACTAAAACATCTGTCCAGCTATGAGAAAACCCTCCTTCAAACTCTCTGCATAATCACTGAGTTGAACTGCACGTGTATGTAATGAGAGCTGTATAACTCATCCCCTTCTATCCTCGGCCACGAACTTATCAATCACCTGCTCCACGACTGCTGACCCAAGTGTGTAAATGTAGGAGGGGACTATGTTGAAAAATAAATGTGCTAGGTTTTCTAAAATTGACTCCTTCTACCTTAAGCCACGAAGTTGTCAATCACCCCTCATATTTTTCCTGGGAAGTTGTCAGTCACCATCTTGGACCCCTCTTCAAATATGTCCAAAACAAACCTCCCAGTTCTGTAGCCAGGCCTCCCAGTTTGGGGCTAGGAACCTGTACTCTATTGACTGCTTCTCCTGGATTCTATACACCACACTCACCACTATGTTGAGATATCTGTTGGTGCTCTCTCTGCCACAGCCCTGGGCCTCACTCTTCACTATCTCTCCAACACTTCACCCTCCACTGGATCTGAGGCAGAACACACTCTCATAAGACCATAAGATACAGGAGTAGTATTAGACTATTTGGCCCATTAAGTCTGCTGCGCCATTTCATCATGGCTGTTCCATTTCCCCTCCCCCATTCTCATGCCTTCTCACCAAACATTTCACACCCTGACTAATCAAGAACCTATCAACCTCTGCCTTAATACACGCAATGAACTGTCTTCCACAGCAATGAATGTCACAGATTTACTATCTGGCTGAAGAAATTCCTTTTCATCTCTGTTCTAACCTAAATGTAAACCCTATTCTGGGGTTATATTCTCTAATCCTGATTTATTTTTTAAAAATTTTCTTCACCCCCCAACCCACTATAAGAAACATCCTCTCCACATCCACTCTATCAAGGTCTTTCAACACTGGATAGGTTTCAATAAGATTTGCACCCCACTCTCCCAAATTCCAGCACGTACAGGCCAAGAGCCACCAAACGCTACTCGTAGGATAACCCTTTCATTCCCGGAATTATTCTTGTGAACCTCTGAACTCTCTCCAATATCAGCATATCCTTTTAGATAAGGGGCCTAAAACTGCTCACTATACTCCAAATGAGGCCTCTCCAGTGCCTTAATGCTTCAACATTACATCCTTGCTTTTGCATTGCATTTGCTTTCCATACTACCAACTCAGCCTGCAAGCCTAACCTTCAACTCCAACGTTCCTTTGCATCTCAGATTTTTGAATTTTCTCCCCATTTGGAAAATAGTCTATGCTTTTTTTTTTAATTCCTTCTAACAAAGAATTAGACCATACACTTCCTGACATTATTCCACCTGCAACTTCTTTACCCATTCTCCTAATCTAAGTCCTGTAGCTTCTTGCTTCAACACCACTGGCCCCTCCACCAATCGTTGTACCCTCTGTAAACTTGGCCACAAAGCCATTAATTCTGTAATCCAAATCACTGCCATGTAACAAAAAAGCAGTCCCAACACTGACCTGTGCAGAACACCACGAGTCACCGGCAGTCAACCAGAAGAGGCCCCATTTATTCCCACTCTTGGCCTCCTGCCAATCCTCTATCCATGCTAGTACCTTTCCTGTAATCCCATGGGCTCTTGTTAAGCAGCATCAACAAGGGCCTTGCCTTTGTGCCCCTCTGTCCATATCTGAGTTCCACACCTGCCATGATGCTGATCTCTTTTGTCACCTTCATCCCTGAGCCTAGATTTCCTACCCTCTTCCTGGCCATCAGCCTGCTGGATCTTTTCATCTACAACTGTCTCAACCTTAAGAACTCCACTTTATTTGAAATTCACCCCTTCTGATCACACTGAGCTGTCTGCACCAATCCCTACCTCACCATCAGACCTACTGACAAGAGGGTGCTGTTGCAGTCTGACAAACTCCTCTCTGCTGAGGCCAAACAGCAGCACTCAGATATCTTCTCTTATTTACCCCTTTAACAGGACTGCACTAATGAGCATCAGGCTCCTGTCTTCCCACACCATCACCAACCTCCTAGACCAGGGGTTCACAACTTTTATAAGCAATGGACCCTTCACCATTAATCAAGGGGGCTGTGGACCCAGGTTGGAAACCCCTGCCCTAGACTCTGGAGATCCATTGCCAACAACCTCCATTGTTCCTGCACTGCTTGTTTCTACTTTCTACCCAAGATCCACAAACCCAACTGTCTCAGTAGACACATGCCTGCATTCCTTGACTCCATTTTGTCCCCCTTCCTACTTACATCTGTGATACTTCATATGCTTTCCATCACTTGAATCATTTTGTTTTGTGATGCTGATTGCCTTATTTCCACAGGACATTGTCTATACAAATCAACCACCACTACCCGCAAACCCTTATCAGGAAGGCCTTAAAGCTCTCCATTTCTTTTTGGACAACAGACCTAACCAGTTCCTCTCCACCCGCAACCTGCATCTAGTGGAACTGGTTCTCTCCATAAAGCAATTTTTCTTTTGGCTCCCTCTTTATACTGAGTGCCAATGAAGGTCAAGGCCTGAAATGTCAACTGTTTATGCTGCTTCATATATGTTGCCTGAGCTACTGCGACCCTCCAACATTTTTGTTACCAGAAGGGGTTCCTCATTTCACAGCAGTAACCAATGTAAAGCCTGCTATTTGTATTTTTACACAGGAAGATTTGATTTCTCAAGGTGTGAAAGGCCAATATGGATATTTGTGAAGATTCTTTCATAGTTGGTTTGGTGGACAAAGTTGGAAAAGTCCAACCAGAAGATCAAAGTAGGATTAGGGCAATCAGCCCTTCAAGAATAATCTATCCAACAATCTTTACCATCATTTTTTGTGCTATCATAATACCTTGCTTCCAAAAAACATCCACAAATCTCTGCCCTTACAGTTTTGTGAGCAGACTTGGGCCTCTACAGTAATCCTTTCTGTGAACCTTCTCTGAACCCATAGCATTGCCAACACATATTTTTAAGATATATGTATGAAGAGTGTTTGATGGCTCTGGGCCTGTTGTCTCCAGCATTTAGGTGAATGAGGGGAATCTTATTGAAATCTATGATTATTGAAAGATGTTAATGGAGTGGATGTGGAGATGTTTCTTATGGGGGGGGGGAGTCTAGGACAAGAGGGCACAGCCTCACCGTAGAAGGATGACCCTTTATAATAGATGAGGAATTTCTTTAGTCAGAGGAGGGTGAATCTGTGGAATTTATTACCACAGATGGCTGTAGAGGCAAAATCATCATGTATATTTAAAGCAAAGGTTGATAGATTCTTGACTAGTAAGGGGGTTAAAAGTTGCAGGGGAAAGGTAGCAGAATGTGGTTGAGAGGGATAATAAATCTACCATTATAAAATGATCGAGCAGATTATCCTATATCTTATCCTGTTTGAATGAACACTAGCTGTACCTCCAGCCTAAAAAAATTTAATGCTTCTTCACCCTGACAGAAGGTGTAAGGGCACCATTGGTAGTGTAGTGGTTAACATGACATTATTACAGCTCAGGGCATTGGAGTTCAAAGCTCAATTCTGAACTGTTGTGCCTTTTTGTATAAATCACTTCTTCCACACGATGGCAGTAGTCATTTACTGTAGAGAATAGGGTTGCTAAGGAATGAAGTTCTCAGCTCCAGATTCACACAAAGTGTAGTTGGCTTATCAGTATCTTAAACTGCCCTGGAATTGTCCTTGATTAAATGTTTCAAATTGTTAATTTTAATAACACTTAATGTGTTAGTTGGCCTTTCCATTAAGCACAGGACTAACTTACAGTAACTGCTTGCTCTAAGCATCTACAACTTTCACTTAAAATATTTAATACTCAGTATTAGCAAATGTTCAATAGTTACTACAGTATTTTCTTAGGACAAGCAATATGGCAACATTATTCAGTAACTCCATAGTTCTTTTCCTTCAAAGGATAAATTGTAAACAAATCTCACATTCTCTTCATACATTTGTAAAGCAATTAGAGTTCCAGTGCAAATAGAAGTAAAGAAAACCTACAGTGCAATACAGGCCTTTCAGCCCACAATGCTATACTGAACATGTACTTGTTTTAGAAATTACCTAGGGTTACCCATAACCCTCTATTTTTCTAAGCTCCATGTACCTATCCAGGAGTCTCTTAAAAGACCCCATTGTATCTGCTTCCACTAGTCGCTGACAGCTCATTCCACACACTCTCATTCTGCATTAAAAAAAACTTAACCCCTAACATCCCTTCTATACCTATTTCCAAGCACCTTAAGACTGTATCCTCTCATGTTAGCCATTTCAGCTCTGGGGGAAAAAGCCTGACCATCCACATGATCAATGCCTCTCATTATTTTATACACCTTTATACTCCATCGCTCCAAGGAGAAAAGGCCAAGTTCACTCAACCTATTCTCGTAAGGCATACTCCCTAATCCAGGCAATGTCCTTGTAAATCTCCTCTGCACCCTTTCTATTATTTCCACGTCCTTGCTGTAGTGAGGTGACCAGAACTGAGCACGATACTCCATGTGGGGTCTGACCAGGGTCCTATACAGCTGTAACATTACCACTTGGCTCTTGAACTCAATCCCATGGTTGATGAAGGCCAATACACCGTATGCCTTCTTAACCACAGAGTCAACCTGCGCAGCACCTTTGAGTGTCGTATGAACATGGACCCCAAGATCCCTCTAATCTTCCACACTGCCAAGAGTCTTGCCATTAATACTATATTCTGCTATCATATTTGACCTACCAAAATGTACCACCTCACACTTATCTGGGTTGAACTCCATCTGCCGCCTCTCAGCCCATTTTTGCATCCTATCGATGTTCGGCTGTAACATCTGACAGCCTTCACACTATCCACAACACCGCCAACCTTTGTGTCATAAGCAAATTTACTAACCCATCCCTCCAATTTCTCATCCAGCTCATTTATAAAAATCATGAAGAAATGGGGTCCCAGAACAGATCCCTGAGGCACACCACTGGTCACCGACCTCCATGCAGAATATGACTCATTTACAACTACTCTTTGCCTTCTGTGGGCAAGCCAATTCTGGATACACAAAGCAATGTCCCCTTGGATCCCATGCCTCCTTATGTTCTCAAGAGGCCTTGCATGGGGTACCTTATCAAATGCCTTGTTGAAATCCATACACACTACATCTACTGCTCTACCTTCATCAATGTGTTTAGTCACATTCTCAAAAAATTCAATCAGGCTCATAAGGCATAACCTGCCTTTGAAAAGCCATGCTGACTATTCCTAATCATATTACGCCTCTCCAAATGTTCATAAATCCTGCCTCTCAGGATCTTCTCCATTAACTTACCAACCACTGAAGTAAGACTCACTGGTCAATAATTTCCTGAACTATCTCTACACCCTTTCTTGAATAAGGAAACAACATCCGCAATCCTCCAATCCTCTGGAACCTCTCTCGTCCCTGTTGATGCAAAGATCATTGCCAGAGATTCAGCAATCTCCTCCCACAGTAGCCTGGGGTATATCTCGTCTGGCCCCAGTGACTCATCCAACTTGATGCTTTCCAAAAGCTCCATCACATCCTCTTTCTTAATGTCTATATTCTCAAGCTTTTCAGTCTGCTGTAAGTCATCCCTACAATCGCCAAGGTCCTTTCCATAGTGAATACTGAAGCAAAGCATTCATTAAGTACCTCCTCTATCGCCTCCAGTTCCATACATACTTCCACTGTCACACTTGATTGGTCCGATTCTCTCACATCTTATCCTGTTGCTCCTCACATACTTGTAAAATGCCTTGGGGGGGGGGGGTCCTTAATCCTGTCCACCAATGTCTTCTCATGGCCCCTTCTGGCTTGCCTACATTCTTAAGCTCCTTCCTACTAGCCTTATAATTTTCTAGATCTCTACCAATACCTAGTTTTTTGAACCTTTTGTAAGCTTTTCTTCTTGACTAGATTTCCAACAGGCTTTGGGCACCATGGTTCCTGTACCCTACCATTCTTTTCCTGTCTCATTGGAATGTACCTATGCAGAACACCACACAAATAGCCCCTGAATATTTGCCACATTTCTGCCAAACAGTTCCCTGAGAACATCTGTTCCCAATTTATGCTTCCAAGTTCCTTCCTGATAGCTTCATATTTCCCCTTACTCCAATTAAACACTTCCCTAACTTGTCTGTTCCTATCCCTCTCCAATGTTATGGTAAAGGAGATAGAATTATGATCACTATCTTCAAAATGTTCTCCCACTGAGAGACCTGACACCTGACCAGGTTCATTTCCCAATACCAGATCAAGTACAGCCTCTCCTCTTGTAGACTTATCTACATAATGTGTCAGGAAACCTTCCTTAACACACCTAACAAACTCCACCCTATCTAATCCCCTTGCTCTAGGGAGATGCCAATCAATATTGGAGAAATTAAAATCTCCAACTACGACAATCCTGTCATTATTGCATCTTCCCAGAATCTGTCTCCCTATCTGCTCCTCAATGTCCCTGTTACTATAGGGTGGTCTATAAAAAAACACCCAGTAGAGTTATTGACCCCTTCCTGTTCTTAACTTCCACCCACAAAGACTCAGTAGACAATCTCTCCATGACTTCCTCCTTTTCTGCAGCCACAACACTATCTCTGATCGGCAGTGCCACACCCCCACCTCTTTTGCCTCCCTCCCTGTCCTTTCTGAAATATCTAAAGCCTGGCACTCTTAAGTAGCCATTCCTACCCCTCAGCCATCCAAGTCTCTGCAATGGCCACAACATCATAGCTCCAAGTCCTGATCCAGGCTCTAAGCTCATACACTTTGTTCATGATACTCCCTGCATTAAAATAGACACATCTCAAACCATCAGTCTAAGTGTATCCCTTCTCTTTCACCTGCCTATCCTCCCTCTCACACTGTCTACAAGTTTTCTCGATTTGTGAGCTAACCGCCCCTTTCTCCGTCTCTTCAGGTCAGTTCCCACCCCCCAGCAATTCTAGCTTAAACTCTCCCCAATAGCCTTAGCAAACCTCCCTGCCATGATATTGGTCCCCCTCGGATTCAAGTGCAGGACACACCTTCCCCAAAAGAGGTCCCAATGATCCAGAAATCTGAATCCCTGCCCCCTGCTCCAATCCCTCAGCCACACATTTATCCTCCACCTCACTCTATTCCTATACTCATTGTCCGAGATTACTACCTTTGAGGTTCTTCTTCTCAACTTCCTTCCTAACTCCCTGTAGTCTGTTTTCAGGACCTCCTCCCTTTTCCTACCTATGTCGTTGGTACCAATATGTACCACGACCTCTGGCTGTTCTCCTTCCCACTCAGGATATTGTGGCTGCCATCAGAAACATCCTAACAAAGGGCAAGGCAGAAATTAATTGTATTCAAATGCACACAACAAAGTACATCAATTTATTATTATGACTTGCACAGAGTTATCTTCACCTATTCTGATTCTTGAGTTGAATTACAGACCTTTGGAAGCATGTACTCCAATCAAGAAAATGAACAACTTCTGTTCAACATTAAACATAAAACAAGTTATACGGTAATATGTTTTAGTGCTGCCTGCATTGACTTCTTCAGAAATGTTGTATGTACTGCCAAAACATGGGACAACGTGTTCTTGTGAACGATTGTTATCTAGATAAAACAAAAAAGATACAAATGTTATATTTTAATTAAACATCATAATGGACAGTTTTGAAGTCTAGAAACGATACCTAGTTATAAGGGTGGTTAACTCATGGCACATGGCATGCAGTGTTACCCTGATTCTTTAAACCCATAATAAAAAGATACATAATGATGATCTTTATTTCCAATTGAAGTAGCCAGTACTTTTTTCAACCTGAATCTTAGAGCAAGAAAACGTTTACAGCAGCCAGAAAGTTGCAACATGATGTTGGGTGATTCATTTTGAAATCCTCGCAGACCTGGTGTACATGTTAGTATTTTCTCTTTCTGCATAAATATAATCTAAAATGTGATTAGATCTTCACATAAATCCTAGAACTAGATAAGAACACCCAATTAAATAAATAACACAAAAAACATTATACTTGTTCATTTATTTATTGAGAAAAATTATCCAATATTACATGTATTTGTTGGAAAAAATGTGAACCTTCAGTAACTGGTGTGACCCCCTTGTACAGCAATAACTTCAACCAAACATTTCTGGTAACTGTTGATCAGCCCTGCGCATCGGTTTGGAGGAAGTTTAGGACATTCCTCCTTATAAAATTGCTTCAACCACTTGCTTCAGGTCCATCACAACATTTAAAGTTAGGACTTTGACTTGACCATTCCAAAACACAAATAGTCTTTTTAAACCATTCTGTTGTTGATTTACTCTTGTCTTTTGAAACATTGTCTTGTTGCTTTAATGAATTTCTATGAAGCTTCAGGTGATGGACCGCTACCCTGACATTCTCCTGTAAAATGTCTGGATATCCAGGCTATCCAGGCCCTGAGGCAGGAAAGCAGGTCCAAACCACGATGCTTCACAGTTGGGATGAGGTTTTGAGGTTGGTATGCAGTACCCTTTCTCCTCCAAACATAGGCGGGAGGAGAAGAGAAGCAGCGCGATGCGCGTGCGCAGCTCTCCGATGAAAAATGATATCATATCTGTTAAATAGGGGCCGTGGACAATTCTGATTTGATGAAGATGGACGTGAAAGAACAGAGGAACATCTGGAAAAATTTCTGAAACACTCGTTCACTGCTGTCGTTACTGCGCGGTGGGGAATCTTTCGGAGGGTAGGCCTCAAAATCCCCAGCTTTGCCTGCTGTTGGCAACCGAGAAGGAGGTCAAATCATTTGGATAGTGATGGCGCTCAGTACTCGGTGTCGGAGAGCTGATCAGAGCGCAGTTTTCGGATGACTCAGAGTCGGACCGTGGTCGGGTATGGCAGAGAGTGTTTTTCTCCTTATCTCCGCCTGCGTGAGATGTGGGACATTTGAGAGACTTTGAATTTTACTGTGCTCATGGACTTCTTCATCAAGTTATGGTATTGTCGCACTGTTGTAACTATATGTTATAATTATGTGGTTTTGTCAGTTTTTTCAGTCTTGCTCTGTCCTGTGTTTTGTGATATCACACCGGAGGAAATATTGTATCATTTCTTAATGCATACATTACTAAATGACAATAAAAGAGGACTGCATGTCTTCATAATCTAAAAAAAATGTGCATATCTGCCAAAAAGTTTAACTTTTGTCTTATCTGTCCACAGAACATCATCTCAGAAGCGTTGAAGAACACCCAGGTGGTCTTGAGATGTGCAGCAATTTTTTTTTGCGAACAGTGGTTTCCTCCGTGCTGTCCTTCCATGAATACCATTCTTGTTCAGTGTTTTTCTTACAGTAGACACATGAACAGAGACTTCAGCAAGTCCTAGAGATTTCTGCAGGCCTTCTGCTGCACCCTTGGGTGCCTTTGCACTTCCTCCAGCATTGCACGTTGTGCTCTTGGTGTGATCTTTGCAGGATGCCCTCTCCTAGGGAGAGCAGCAACAGTACTGAATTTCCTCCATTTAGACAATTTCCCGTACTGTGGACTGATGAACACTCAGGTCTTTGGAAATGCTTTTGTAACCTTTTCCATTTTCATGCATCTCTACAATTATTCTTCTCAGCTCCTCTGTAAGTTGTTTTGATCGAGGCATGGTGCACATAAACAATCTTTCTTAAGAAGAGCAGGCTCTATCAGTAACCTGACTTTAGGTGTCTTTTTTTTTGTATAGCGCAGGGCACCTCTACTATCCCGCACCTACAATCTCATCTCAATGATTGGAATACCTGACTCCAAATAGCTTTTGTAGATGGCATTACCCCAGTGTTCACATACTTCTCCCAACAAATACATGTAATATTGAATCATTTTTCTCAATAAATAAATGAACAAGTATAGTATTTTTTGTGTTATTTATTTATTTGGGTTCTCTTTATCTGGTTTTAGGACTTGTGTGAAGATCTGATCACATTTTAGGTCATATTTATGCAGAAATAAAGAAAATTCTATAGGGTGCACAAACTTTCTAGTACCACTGTAGATAGCAAATGGCTGGCCCAGTTGGCTTTGGCTTCACTTTGTGTATGTTTTTTCCTTCTGTTGTTTGCGAGATAACACTGGATATTCTGTGATAACTGTAAATAATGTATGTCGTTTAGCTCCTCCACGAATATTCGTTCAAGTTGTATTATAATAGGCATACTGATGAAACTAGTGCTACATGCATAAGACAGAGGAGCAGAATTAGGACATTCTGCCACCATTCCATCATGGTTGATCCAACATCCCTCTCAACCCCAATCTCCTGCCTTCTCCCCATAACCTTTGACCCTCTGGTTAATCATGAATATATCAATCTCTGCCTTAAATACTGTTTGTGGCAAATAATTCCACACGTTCACCACCCTCTGGTGAAATTTAATAGACAATAGACAACAGGTGCAGGAGTAGGCCATTCGGCCCTTCAAGCCAGCACTGCCATTCATGTGATCATGGCTGATCATCCACTATCAGTATCCAGTTATCCCATAACCTTTGATTCCACTGTCTTTAGGAGCTCTATCCATCTCTTTTTTGAAAGCATCCAGAGACTTGGCCTCTACAGCCTTCTGGGGCAGAGCATTCCATATATTCACCACTCTCTGGGTGAAAAAGTTTTTCCTCAACTCCATTCTAAATGGCCTACCCCTAATTCTTAAAGTGTGGCCTCTGGTTCTGGACTCACCCATCAGCGGGAACATGCTTCCTGCCTGCAGGGTGTCCAATTCCTTAATAATCTTATATGTTTCAATAAGATCCCCTCTCAGCCTTCTAAATTCTAGAGTATACAAGCCCTCATTTTATCCTCATCTCTGTTCTATATGGACATCCTTCTTATCAGAGGTTGTGCCCTTTGGTCCTAGACTCCCCCACTAAAAGAAGCATCCTCTCCATATCCACTCTTTCTAGACCTTTCAATATCCGATAGGTTTCAATGAGATCCCCCTCCATTCTTCCAATCTCCAGTGAGTACAGATCCAGGGCCATCTAGCGCTCCTCATATGTTAACTCTTCCATTCGTGAGATCATTCTCATGAACCTCCTCCAGACCCTCAAGAATGCAATGCATCTACCCACACGCAGCATCAAAAGATTCTTTCAGGTAGTCATGGCTGTCAAATTCAATGATCATGTACAGCTGTAAAACATGGATCCTCTGCACCCAGCAAAGACCAGTATGCAAGTTCATGTATAGCTCTGTCAAGTGTACTGGAATGGCACAGCCCAGGCTGTGCGCATGTTACAGCTAAGTGAAAAACAGAAGCAGGATTCTGCTGACCATCAGCCTGGGCACTCTCCCTCCAGCGAATCAAATACAGCCTCTCCCTCCAACGAATCAAAAACAGCCTCTCCCTCCAACTAATTAAATACAGCCCATACCCTCAGCACTTAACCTACAATCTTATATCCACTGTCATACAGCAACAAGCAAACTAATTCATGCAAATACACTAATTTAAATGGTAAACTCTATTCTGAAATATCTATTATTTAACATATTTAATACTATCAACATGAAACAGATGTCATTCCTGCTTAGATCCATGCAGCAACTAATAGCCAATCGGAAAAGTGTTAGCATGCGATTATTATTAAGTTTTTCAAATACTTAAACAAACTGGATTATCAAAAAGGCAATTTATGCACTCAATCTGTATAATAATTTTATCCAAGTGTTTAAGCCCATTGTTACAACATTAAGATATCATTCTATACAAACCAATTTAATTCTATTGTTAATAAAGTGTATTAACACAGGAGGCTAAATTTTGTAGAATTTTTTATGTCAAAGTTCTCCTTGCATTTAGCAGCATTATTTTGGGAATTGACAGTGATTTTAAACTTTGCCTTCAGTGCTGCCTCAAAAGTAAATAATGGAAATATAATGCCTTTTTTATTATCAAAGTTTAAGTTGGACCCCTGCTGTTTACCCCCAACCAGCCATGGAATTATCTCAATGTACTGTATTGCAATTAATCAATGATAGATGTACACTTGGGGTCTTTGCTATTTTATACCTGCACTAGAGTTGGCTGGATATACTAGGTCAGATTGAGCTTATTCTGCAGACCTACAAGATCAATTCAGCTGGATCCCCAGCTGGATACCCAACAGGTGGCGTCCGATGGCTATTTGATAAAGTTTTTGAACTGTTTCAAATCATCTGTGATAGGCATAGACATTTAATTCCAGTTCAAATAGATTAAAATACCTAACATATCTTTAAAATTGTAAATAATACATTTACTTAAAATACACCTTTCACATACTACTTTTATCAAGGGAAAGAGATTCAAAAACTAGAGGGCTAAGGTGAGAGAAAAAATATTTAAAGGAGGCCTGAGGGGCAACTTCTTCACACACGGGTGATGTGTATATGGAATGAGCTTCCAGAGCAACATTTAAAAAAATATTTGTTCAGGTGCAAGGATAGGAAAGGTTTATGGGGATATGGGCCAATGATGGAGAAAATGGGACTGGCTTATATGGACACCTTGGTCAGCATGGACTAATTGGGCTGAAGGGCACATTTCTGTGCTGTACATCTCTATAACTCCACTAGAAATTAGTATCAACAACAATCAAATACATTTAGGCTCACAAATACCCTTCCTGTGTCTAGTTCCACTTCTGGCACCAAAGGTTGGAAAATAAGGACTGAACTACTTGAATCCAGGTGCACGCCCCTCTGTATTCACACAGTTCAACTGAAGAGTTAAGATCTGAATCCACTTCTCCTCAATGTCCAGAATAATACTCACAGAGGTTGGGTACTTTGTAAGTGTAGCTAGGATCACCTTGGCATATTTTACCGATTTCTTGAATCTCTCAGCTTGTTGGCTTAACTTTTCAATAAATTGCTCAAACAGTTCAGATGTTAGTTCTACCTGTCAAGAAAAAAAATATTGTAAGCATTGAAAAAGCAAAGTTATGACTAACATTCCTACCTCAATCAACACCATGAAAACATATGACTCAGTCATTTATCAATATTATTTGTCAAAAAAATGTATTGTGAAACTAATTATCAGATCTGTTACACAGAAAGGGTGATTACATTAAAAATACAGAATGGATTTGTAAAGCCATTGTTTAAATAATGTGGGGTTTTATCACTCATCTGTTTTCCTGTACTGTCAAACAAGATTAGTACATTTCTGTAAAGAACTAATTCCTGAAATAAAGGTCAGTTTTATACTTTTAGTTAATATTTCTCTTCACCTTTTCCCTTGAAGGTGTACAGTGTCAAAGTGCAAATGGCCTCTGGCACCTTGCCCAAGAACTATTCAACGATAATAATAAAACTGATTGAATCACAAGTAGATGGTATTTTCACAATGGCAAACAAAATCTGATCCAAGTTGATGATGCCTTTCATATCCAGGCCAACTGTTAGTTGGGATGTTGAAAATATTTGCATAGTAGAACCATTAGAGTGCTTTATGGTGTTCCTGACTTGCGACTACTTTATTGATTACCTTTCTCTCAAGCAACATGTGGACCACGGAAAGTACTTCTTCACTCCATGTTACCAAGAGGATATGTCTGTAAGTACAAACGTATATCACAATAATTACCATGAATGGGCAACGCAGTTAACAGAAAATTCTAACTGATACTCCTATTTATAACATGCTGTAACTACTGTTGAATTTTATTCAATTTCCCCTTTCACTATGGCCTTCTGCAGATTGCATTATTATTGTTCCTGTGCCAGCATCTTAATATTATTTGGAGTCTCCACAACCTTCCATGTTGAATAAAGGTAGCAAGTAATAATTTGTGGAGACAGGAGAGGCTGTAGATGCTGGAAACCTAGAGCAACACACAAGTGGAGGAAAAGGGTGGACCAAAAGTCGGCCGGTGATATGGATCCAAGTGGGGGGGGGGTGAGGGGGAAATGATTGGTAGAAGTGACATAGATCAAATCTAACCACCACCTCTCCCCCAAACACTTTTAAATGGTCTACCTCCCTTTTTTCCCCCAGACTTGATGAAGGGCCTCGACCTGAAATGTCAACTGTTCATTTCCCTTCATAGATGCTGTCTGAGCTGCTGAGTTCCTCCAGGGTGTGTGTGTGTGTGTGTGTGTGTGTGTGTGTGTGTGTGTTCATGTGAGTGATACTTTGCTACAGTGGAAAACAATATATTTTGCTGATGTGAACTGCCCATCAACATGGTCAGTGAGATAAGTATTTATAAAGAGGCTTCCACAAATGCTGCCTTGGAAGTCACTACAAAAGTGCTTTCTACAAATTTTATCTACAAAGTTTATCAATTGAATTCAATTAGAGCCAAATGAAAACCGCTGGAGGTTGCAGAGCCCTGACGCAGAGATAATATTTCTTGGGCAGGAGAACATTTCCAAGTAGGGTAGGGTTGTTAAATCCATCTCTAACAACGATTGTTAAAATCATCTAGAATGACAAATACTAAACATTCACTTTTGCTTTGTTGAAGTTCCTAATAGCAAAACTGTGGGAATTCTTTCTGTAGTGGCGTTTTAAAATTGTTCTGCATGTTGTGCTTCAATCTGTTCCCTCTCAAAGCTAAGAGATAAAACCTGAAGACAAACAAGAGAAAATCTGCAGACTTTGGAAATCCAAGGCAACACACACAAAATGCTGGAGGAACTCAGCAGGCCAGGCAGCATCTGGAAAAAGTATAGTCGACATTTTGGGATGGGACTCTTCATCAAGACTGGGGGAAAAAAGATGAGAAGTTAGAGTGAGAAGGTGGGGGAGGGGTGAAGTAAAGAGCTGGAAAGTAAAGAGGAAAAGGGGGAAATCTGATAGGAGAGGACAGAAGACCATGGAAGAAAGGGAAAAGGGAAGAGCACAAAAGAAAGGTGATGGTCAGCTAAGGAGATAAGGTGAGAGAGGGAAACAGAAATGGGGCGGGGAGCAATTACCAGAAGTTTGAGAAATTGATGTTCATGCCATCAGGTTGGAGACTACCCATATGCAATTTAAGGTGTTGCTCCTCCAACCTGAGTGTTGCCTCATCGCGACAGAAGAGGAGGTCATGGACTGACATGTTGGAATGGGAATGGAAAGTAGAATTAATATGGGTGGCCACCAAGAGGTTCCGCTCTTTTTGGCGGACGAAGTGCAGGTGCTTGACAAAGCAGTCTCCCAATCTATGTCGGGTCTCACTGATATCCAGGAGGCCACACTGGGAGCACCGCGCACAGTATATGACCCGAACAGATTCACTGGTGAAGTGTCACCTCACCTGGAAGGACTATTTGGGGTCCTGAATGGTAGTGAGGGAGGAGATGTAGGGGCACTTGGTCCACTTGCAAGGATAAGGACCAAGAGGGAGATCAGTGGGGAGCAACAAGTGGACAAGGGAGTCACGTATAGAGAGCGATGCCTGTGGAAGGGAGAAAGTAGGGGGAGGGAAAGATGTGATTGGTGGTGGCATCCCATTGGTGATGGGGGAAGTTATGGAGAACTGCATGTTGGACATGGAGACTAGTGGGATAGTAGGTGAGGATATCCCTTGTGGGCTAGCGGGAGGATTGGGGTGAGGGCAGCATTGACGGTGCAGGAAGGAAAAGCCCTTCCTTTGAAGGAAGAAGACATCTCATTAATTCTGGAATGAAAAGCATCATCCTGAAAGCAGATGCAGTGGAAACAGAGGAAATGAGAGAAGGGGATGGCATCTTTACAAGTGACAGAGTGCGAAGAGACATAGTCCCGGTAGTTGTGAGAATCAGTGGATTTATAAAAGATATCAGTAGATAAACTGTCGCCAGAGTTAGAGACAGAGAGACTGAGAAAGGTGAGGGAGATGTCGGAACTGGACAAGGTAAATCTGAGGGCAGGGTAGAAGTTGGAGGCAAAGTTGATGAAGTCAACGAGCTCAATATAAGTGCAGGAAGCAGCTCCGATGTAGCGTGGAAAATTTGGGGAGTGATACTGGTGTAGGCTTGGAACATAGAGTGTCCCACATAGCTCATAAAAAGGCAGGCATTGCTGGGACCCATGCGAATGCCCCTGGCTACACCTTTAGTTGGAAGGAGAAATTATTGAAAACCTGAATGCCTTTAAATGGAGGTGACTAATACTCGTAGTTTGATTCCATTTTTAATACATAATTTTTGTGGTTACCATAAAGATCTTAGTATGTTCACCACTAGACCAAAATGGAATGTTTCAAGTTAAAACTTTAATTTACTAAAAAACATTTTCCTGAGAGAGCATTGCACAAGATAAGCATAAAATGTAAACATCAATTAACAGAAAATAAATCAACCTAAAAGTCACTGTTAAATGGTCTGGTTCAAGGCAATCTTCTGTAAGCCTGCAAATTAGTTCCACCTGAACATTTCCTGTAAAAAAAAATTCAGAAACATTGGATTTCCTGTTATATTGCAAACAATAGCTTTATTGTCATTTTAATAAAATTTGATATATACTGTAAATTTATAGCTCTGGATCAGATGATAGTAACATTTGTTAGAATTAGAGTGTTACATCATGAAAGTATGCAATTAAATATAATGAAATCTCTCATCCTCAGTTAGGCAACTGTCTCAATGTTAGAAAGGCAGGTTCAGACATAGAAAAATTCCACACAGATGAAAAGTTGCTCTAGTAGTTACTTGTATTGATAACACAAGTGTTACTTCTGAAGGGATTCAGTGTGATACAACCTAGAACAAAGCAAGTTCAAATGTCAAAACATAGTGCGCCTCTAACTGCTAGTACAGAAGCAGAATGTCAAACCTTGAAACTACCATTCAGGAGGTTTCATGCGTGTGACTCATCAAATGGTTTTACACAATTATACCTATTAAAGTAAATCAGTGACAGCTTAGTGAAAAAAATTTTTGAAATTGGTATTTAGGGATACTTTGAATAATCTGAGATTTGGAAGAGACTATAGTTCCTAGTCTTGTCAACTACTGGGAGGATATGTCACCTCAACAATTATTCTACACTAGACCTAGACAGGGAACCGATTGCTATAACATTCAATAACTTCACTGCTGTATCACATGCAGCCGTCACATGATAGGTGATATTTTGCATCTAACCATCCCTTCATTCCCATGTTTTGCACAGTGCCTTGTTTCATTATGATAACAAAGCTGCAAAATCATAATCTTGCTCACAACAAACTACTTGTTTTCTCACAACGGGGAGAATTAAAGATAAATGTCAATGTGAGGCAAGAGTAAGCACTAAAATAATGCGTGCATTCGCCAATATTCAGTGTGATTACAGTAAGAAGTATTTTTTTCATTCTTAGTTATTCATTGCTAATTAATAGCTAGCAGTATATCTCACACAAATGCGGACCATACCAATGTCAGGAGTCTGAAGGAGTGGCCCAATCACAGCAGTGCCGGTTGGGCGTGGATATTTCTTGCAAAACAAAGTGATGGCAGCTGTTAGAAATCGTGATGCAGGCTCAGTCAGTGAGAGTACCTATGAATATACACAATCCAAATCTGTTATTGAATTTTCCTTCACTGAAATACCTTCCTCTTCTGAGAAACAAGTCTAAAGTAACTTTACATACCTCCCTTTGACTTCACAACTTCCATCTTTGGGATATGAACTTTCTCCTATCTCAGTTCTAATATTGACTTTTTTCCCCCATTCCTTCGATGTCGCAATGTCAGAACTGTTCTAATGATACCGAGTTCCATGTTGATGCATATTCCGTCTGTGTCAACCAACTCAATATGAAAATTAAAGGTACTATGGTAAGTGCTCTGGGCAGATGGGTCTCATCAGCCTTGGTTGGAAAACTCCAATCTCAAACCTCTGCTGCCTTGCAGCTACACCCATTCATGCTTCAACACTGACTGGCAACTCTTGCAATACCACTGGTGCCAGACTGTATCAGTCTTTGCCGCTCATTTGGGTTCATCAGCTGTGTGGACAGGGGATGACTGCTTGCTCTCCATATTATACTGCCCTGGCTTGTGTATACAACTAAGACGCCACATCCACGGTCGGCCTTGACCACAGAGGGCCCAAGGGCTCAATAATAAACGCAACAAGCAGCAGTTAAGATCAGAACTTTTTTTAAACTGCCACATTAGATCACCCAGTCTTGTGGGATCAGAGATATTTCTTCCATTTCCTTCTTCTACCTTCACTGCTACCTACAACCTGGTGTCTCTTGTTTCCAGTTCTGATGTTGAGTCCCATGCCTGAAATGCTAACTGTTTCTCTTCTCAAAGATGTTGCCTGACCTGCTGAGTTCTTCCAGAATTTTCTGTTTTTATTATTTTTGAAGTTCTGTTTTTTTTAAATTTGGTTCCTAACTTCCCAAATTTTCTCAGATGAACATCATTCTTACATCTAATTGTGATCACAATACTTGTCCCCAATGTCCCCACACCAAGTTTGCCAGGGTCCTCTCTGGGCACAAGAGATTCCCTAACCTGATATGGTTGTCAGAGATTCCAATTGCAGCTGCAATGTAAACTATCTACAGTTTTTCTTTAAAATTACTATATTTTTATTCATCTACTCCTCACTTCAATAGCTTCCTGCAGTAATGTAACTTGGTCAGTTTTCCCTTCCTTCACAGTCTTTACCACATCCATACAAAAGGAAAATAAGTTCCCATCCTCGACTCATAACGCTGTCAAAGATCAACTTCAAGTTTAAAGTAATCTACAGATTATGACACCCGACTCCAGTTAATTTTCTGTTCCCCTGATAGAGCTCAGCGTCTACAGCTTGCACTCCAGCTCAACAAATCTTCCTTTGCACTAATACACATCAACAGAAACTCATGATATGGAACCCTGGCATACAATTAGGCACTCTGCAGCTTTCTATATTTACTGGGTTAAATAATTTCAGAAAATAATCACTGCTCAGAGCTCTCCATTTTATCAACTGTAATTATTCTGTTTTTTCCTGTTTACATCCCCTCCAGACCCATTTTCAGTTTTTTTATATGTCCAAACACAATTCCCTTCTGCCATGCATCACAACTCCTTTTGTCAATTAATTTCCCTTGCCTTCCCTCACACCACAGGTATCCCTTTGGTCTTTTCTTCCCTTTAGGTTCTGGCCCTTGTAATTGCTTAACATCAATTACACCTCCTTCTCCAGGTCTGAGGAAAATACATTGATTTGAAACATTTACTTTTATTTCTACAGAGGCTGCCAGACACACAGAATACTTCTAGCAGTTTCTATTTTGATTTCTAAGAAACTCAGAAGCCTCATGTTTCTGCCTTTACTATATTGAATTTTGAAAGAGCTATATATCATATGCATTAATACATATACAGGAAGGCCAATGTCTGCACCAACAGTTTCAAGAGATGGTAAATTAAAAATTAGATTTTCTTTTAGAGGTGCTTCTGTCCTAACATAACCAGCAGGAGATCAATATGCCGGATCTCCTCATTCCCAAGTAGTAATTTATCTGGTATGCTCCCAAGATCTACAAATCATCCACTAATTTATTGATAAGGACGCTGCTGCAAGCCTATAAAAAGATGGAATTGAACTATTTCACACATTTTGGTCATTATTGAAAAAACAGTCCACGGTGTGCAAAACTGATAGAGGCAGCAAAACTTTGCATTCAAATCTGAATGGCCAAAAAGCACTAGAAGTTAATTATACAGAGGAAGAGATAGAAAAGAAAAAATGTTTCAGTCATGCCACAGAAGTAACCATACCCTTTTCAAGAAGAGTGTCCGAGCAAGCACAGTTGCATTGCTGTAACTGAGATCAGAAGGTAGGGAGATCAGTTTGTTGCAGGCCAGGGGCAGTTGGTGTTCTGAGAGTTCTGGCAGCCTCAGTAATAAACAGAGTTTCTCCAGCTGCAACAAATGCATTGCCCCAGTTATTCAGGAATAAACATTCACAGACCCATTGCTGAAAGGATAAGACCTGCAACATTTTACTTTGTTAAACAAATAACATGATATAGCAATAGAATTGTGGAAACATCTTCAGTTCAGCCAACGGCACACAACGTTAATTCTGGTACTGAATGAGTTTTCATATTTCTGTTGATTTTCTCATATGGTAGTGTAAAAATGTGCAATACAGTAAAAACACCTTCCCCACTTCTTGACAGCTCATAAAATTGAACAATATCTCTATCAGCTTTGTAGTTTGCACATCAATAGCACATGACTCAGCCCTTTAACCAAGAGTACATAGAATATATCAAAAGCCAAATTCATTTTTGTTACAGCAGTATCAAATGGCACATGGCCAACTGGTTAAGGCATTGGATTAGTGACCTGAAGGTCGTGAGTTCGAGCCCCAGCCGAGGCAACGTGTTGTGTCCTTGAGCAAGGCACTTAATCACACATTGCTCCGCGACGACACTGGTGCCAAGCTGTATGGGTCCTAATGCCCTTCCCTTGGACAACATTGGTCTTGTGGAGAGGGGAGACTTGCAGCATGGGCAACTGCTGGTCTTCCATACAACCTTGCCCAGGCCTGCACCCTGGAGAGTGAAGACTTTCCAGGCGCAGATCCATGGTCTCGCAAGACTAACGGATGCCTTTAATTTAATCAAATGGAAAATTAAATCTTGTCTGATTTTAATTTTTTTTAGGGTATTATTACTAGCAGAAATTCCACATGTCCTGTTTGACACTGAAAATAATATTAGGTGAAGAGTGGAATGGGAAAGGTCCATACAAATGGAGATACGTGGCTGCAGGAAGGAAATGATTTCCCCACAAAGCTCACTATTTTACTTCCTCCCCATTTTAGTAAGAAACCTCCAGGTCAAGTCTGCTGTGGCTCTGCAACCGAAGACCAGAGATTCTTCCTTGCAAGTGATAAATGCTGCCTAGGCTATGGAAGCATCTCATGGACAAGTAGAAGCCTCTACCTACCAGAGCTGTCCAAAAAGTGAAGCTTTACCACAATAACACTTGGAAAAATGGAGTGTTACTTTACATGGACAAGCTGAAATGCTTTAAAAAAAATACTCTGACCTTACCTGGCTTGGATTACACTCATTCAGGATATTCAATTCTTCAGGTGTTTCCAACTTCTAAGAACAAAAAAAAAACTATTTATTAAAAGCAAAATATAGACAGAAACTTAAGTTGAAGAACATATCCAGAGTGGGCTGAAATTAAGGTGAAAGCAAAATCAGTTACCATGATTGCAACAGATACAGCTGCAGAAATAAAAACAAATGGAGGCACCCTATACTGATAAGCAAAGAGAAATCTGTTGCAATAGTACATCAATACCTCCTTCCTGAATAACACACTTAATTACAGCGCTTAACTCACATTATTTATCTTATTTCTATCTTCAGGCTGCTACTATTCACACGATCATGGATTTTCCCAGATATTAGGCGAAGCAAAACCAGCCAACATTACATTATTGTTCTGGAATTTGGAATTGGGTCAGCACAGGCACTAACGGACTGGAAAAGCAAGCTGTCAGCTGGTTTAGGAGTGGGTAAGTGGTCTCAGTTCTTGGACAGGCAGCAGCATTTTGAGCTGAGTGTTTTGGTTGGTTGATTCTGATTTTTACAAGTAACGACCCTGTACACTACAGCCACTTATAAAAATAGCACTTACTTAAATATGTTTAACTTGCCTTACTGAAGCTGTTGCGACCAAGTGTTTGTCCTCACAGAAAGCATCAAGCTGGCGTCTGGCACAAACTAAACATGAACGTCACATTTATTTATCTTTCTGGAGCACATGAAGCTGTTGGGAAGTGTGGCTGATGCTCAGACCACCCCATCTTCTCCTTTGCGATGGCCTGCTGCACCATTTTTGAAAAGATTTGGGTAACTAACAAAGACAACATTACTTCTGAGTCAAGGTGAGCATGTTAAGGGCCATAAAAAATGACCAAAGGGTCCTAAATGTTTACCTTTACAAGGAAATTGTGCAATAATTACACAAGCACAGACCCTCAGTGGAACTGAAGGCACATTGATATCAGACCTGTCAACAATGGCACTTGGAGGCTGCAACCAAATCTAAACCTAACTAAGTCCATCATCTCACCTCAACCACCACAGAGCACATGTTCATTGTAACATAATTGTTTTCAGAGAAAAATTACAAATTGTACGAACTTCATTGTTTCTAGGTGTACTTGACTGCCTTGTAACGACTTTCGAGAAAATATTGTAAAGATTAAGAGTCACACAAGTATAACATAGAAATTGCTCACAAATTGGATTGCTCCCACGTGAGTACTCCGCACCTCCAATTTGGCACTGGTCTTCTCAGCAGCTAAGGTACCAGGCAAATATCTGAACAACTTTTAAATGTATGGATCTCCACTTGAATTCTGCATTGTACGATACACTGGAACCCTAAAAATCTGCATGAACTCAATCATTATCCATGCTTCCCCTCTAGACATTGCCTGTGAGAAAGCTACATTCAGACACGTTGTCTATGCGAATGTTAATCCAGGACCACTTCCATAGATCCTTAAAAACCTTTGTGGACACTTGTATAAGCTCTTATAAAGATACAACAGTGCAGCAGTTCGGAGGAAACTATAGAATAAAATTATCATTCAGAATAAACATATAATTTCTGATTCAGTAATAAAGTCTCCTTTTGATCTACCATGAGAAAACACAGAAGGCACTAAATTAGATACAGCCTCTGCAGTCATCTGATGCGCAAACAGCACGTTAGGAGTTCTGCACAGATTGTCACTGTGGCAACTCTGATCAAACAAGGATAATCTAACATAATGATGTTCTCTAAAGAATATTAATGGTGACACTACAGAGAGAGATTTCATTTTCTGAAGAACATCACATTGGTTAACAAACATTAAGCTGCACAGATTGTTGCTGCATGGCGACCTATGAAAAGAGGAGCTATGATTACCAAATAACAAAATTTTCTAGTCAATACTAATCTTGCAAACGAGAATGAAGATACTTTACACTGAGGAGTAAAAGTGCTGGTGAAAATAATGAAATAGAGGAGAAAATAATATTTATTGTATGTAATATGAATAATTTTTATATCAAAATTTTAAATTTGTGTATAAAACTTAGAATACTTACATCTGAGTCTGCTTCAAATATATCTCTCAGCGTGGATAACGAATACTGTTAAAGAGAAATAAGCATATTTAAAAATAGACAGGTTCATATGCAGATGTCAAATTAGCAAGCTTTTCTTTGTCAAATAATCCATCCAATGCACTTCCTTTCTTTAAATGATGCTTTTCAATTTGGTTTTCAGTAGAGATTCTTAATTTAGAATGAATGACTTATTGACAGAAAGAACATGAGCAGTGATGGCAGGGAGCAAAGGTTTTAGATTTATGGACCATTACAGATGAGAGTGAGGGTGCATGAAGTAGAATCCAGGAGACCTTTACTGGAGCAAGACATCACTCCATTTGTAAGGCAAGTCATAGCAATGAGTTCAGCCACTGAGATGCAGTAGGAAAGAAGGTTTGGAGTCCATTAGGAACTGTATTACATGGTATTATTGAAATTGTCTGGAGTCAAGGGAAAGGGATAATTTATTGACATTAAAGGCTGCATAAAAATAGTATTTGCTGTGAAGTATCAGCACATGTTCACAAGAATGAAATAGGCTGGTCAGCCTTTTGAGCCTGTTCCGCTTTTACCTTTCTTGTACCTCAATGTGACCTTCATACTTTACAGAGATATCCATAATGTGCCCTAGTATTCACAATTTTTCTCAGCTTTGCAGAAGGTTAGCCAATGAATACCCACAACCCTCTGATTTGAGAATTCCTAGATTCACTTTTTGAATGAAGAAATTTCTTCTCATTTCAGTCCTTAAGGCTTATTCCAATACTGTGGCAGCATCGTCCCTTTAAGCATTTTGCATGTTTTAGCGAGATCACCCCTTATTTTTCTAAGCAAAGAAGCCATATTATTTCTCCTCATCGAATAACCTCTCCATGGAGGAATTAATCTTTCTTGCCAGTATATCTCCCCTTGGGTGAAAAAACTAAGTTTATTCCCATTATGTTTCACCAAGACCCAAGATCTCATCATACATCAATTGGAGTATGAGAGTAAAGTCTGCAGGATCATTTGCTTTGCTCAGTGGTGCAGTAGTTACAGCTGGTGTCTCACAACTCCAGCAATTCCACTTTTAATCCTGACCCCTCCCCCACCCCCCAGGTGATATCTGTTTGCCTGTGCTCTGGTTCCTTGTCTTATTCCAGACAAGTGATGGTAGGTTCACTGGCCCTTTAATAGCTGGGCAGGTGGATTGGCAAGAGCTGACCACACATAAGGAACAGTTATTGGGAAGTGAGCGGGGAAATGAGGCTGATGTGAATGTGTTGAGAACTGGCATAGAATCAATATGGGAAAATGACCTTTTATATTGTAAGAAAATATTAATATATTTGCTTGGTATGCTTGAAAACAGAAAATCACAGGTCTCTTAGAATACTAGCATCACAGTTTCTCACCATAAAAATAGCCTGTTTTCCTGTTTCCCTTCCAGGATAGACAATCTTTGCAGCCTCTTTGACCTTCTAACACTTAGTGATCCAGCAATCTCTGTCCGTCTTCATTCATGATTGATACAGATTGTGAGTAACAGGGGCCCCAAGTACTGATCTATTCCAGTCAGAAGGACGTCAACCAGAAAGTGTCTCATTTATTCCCATAGTCCACTTTCCCTCTCTGTTAACTGATTGAATATCCAAACACTTGTATTAGGAATAAATGTCTTAGCTCTGCCAATATGCACTGCCTTTTAAAAACATCATGGCTTGCTTCATTGTAATCTCAACTTTGCATTCCTTACCCATTTTCTGAACTAACAGAACCTTCTCGAAGTCTAGGGCATTTTGGAAAGTTACCACTGAATCAGCATCAACTATCTCACCAGCTATTCTCTTCTAACCACTGATGATGAAGGTCCATCAGGGACTTGTCAGCCTACAACTCCAAACATTTGCTCAGAACCAATTCTGTCTTCCTTATTAATTTTTTTTAACCATTCTTAGTTATCAGATTCAGAATGTCAATGTGAGGTTAAATAGAAGAATTGTTCAAAGGTAAATTTTTCAACCCACCCACCAAAGGAAAAGAAAAATATTACCCTGTTTCATGACAATAGATGGAACCCTAAGCCCAAGCCAGAAAGAGAGCAGAGGCAAGTTCAGAGAAAGAAGAATCTGAGGCATCAAGATGTTCTAACTTACAGGGTAAGTAATGATGAAGACAGGGATTCAATCAGCAGAAGTGCTCAGACTGAAAGAAATCTGTGCTACGGACTCAGATGACACAGCATAAGGCAGAATATGAAACCTCTCACTTGCTCAAAGAACACTAGAGCATAGGAATTATTAGCTAGAACATGCAAATGACCTCTCTTCTCTGGAACAGTGCCATTTATATTCTCCTAAACAGAGAGAATGGGTCCTCCTTTAGTAGCTCGTTAAAAAGTGAATCTGTTAGTAACACAATGCTCTACCAGACTTCAGTAAGGCATCACTTGATGTACTCACACCTTCAGGTAGACTGAATCACTGCACCAAAACAATACCAAGGTAACTGAGAAGGGAAGGAACTCAGCTAGAACTGTTTGACTTGCCCATCTTTCGTCTCTGCATCACAACTCTTTTACGGTTCCTTCCTATTAGAGTACTAACTTTAGTTTGTCAAGGAGAATCGTACACATTTCTCTACACTTCGGAATGTCAATTCCAGTATTTAATAAACTAATTTTATTAATACCAGAGTAATTATATACAGACCAATGAAGTTTTAACCTAAACTGCAAGAGTGAATATAATTGGTAAATGTCTGTAATTTCACAGCAGGCTCCCAGTATTAACCCACGTAAGTGCCAGCTACTGCAGGAAATTTGCATTCAAACCTGCAAGTATTGAATTTGCTGAGAAATTTAATTTGTTAATCAATCAGTATGCTTCAATCCTGCACTCTTTTTCCAAGCAAGTTCAACCTTGTGGATGTGAATCAAACAAGCAAGAAGTGAATGTGAGCAGCAGCCTCCATTCAATAAAATATGGATTAATGGCTTCAGTCAAATATGAATACATTTTATTCATACCTTTATATGTTCAGGCAGGTCAACGTTTTGCTCTGTTTTCAGAAAGGTTTTCTGTTCTACCTCATCAATGTCCATTTTGTTTTGTGCGTGTGTAGGAGTAAGATCCGTGCATGCAGTTCCATCCTGGTTCTCACTGGCAATAAAAGGTTCCACACAGACAACGTCCTCTGCTCGTTTTATTTTCTTTGTTACATTTTGCTCATCATCTTCCAAAAGTGATCCATCTTTTACAACGCTTTTCCGTTTTTTAGAGTTCTGTGTTAATGCGGCAATGTCTTCTGTACCTTCAGATGATTTATCATTGCTGACATTTTGTTGACTGCAATACCAACCCAACCTTTTATCAGCAATTGAAGAACCTTCAGAATTTCCAACTAGTTCTTGACAGAGATATTTCAATTGTCTCTGAAAACTGTTTGAATGTGAATTAGACTTCAAATAACAAAGTCTACCTTCTAAGTCCTGCTCCAAGATGTCAATTAATTTCTGTATCCAAAGATCAGTATCCAAGTTTTTCTTTAACTCTGAGATGAGATGATGCAGACAGTCTTTAGGCACATAGCTACTGGCCAGGTGAAGAAAAGATAAGAGGTTTCTTCTGACCAGTACTGGTAAAAGGTAAAATAATGGCTTTCTAAAGGATGGAAAAATGATACGATGAGTAAACAGTTGATAGCATACTGCTTTCACAATTTTTCTCGCATATATTGTATTCCAAAGTGAATTGTGGCTAGTATCACACTTCTGCAGGGACAGTGGAAATCTAGAGCATCACATTCATCACAAATTATTTGTATTGCATTTAATTAACTATCCAATGAACAGCTAATTCACCAAAATTAGGTAAGTAGAGATTGCAGGAAAAAAATCTTTCATTTCTGAAATTGCTATTCAAGTATAAGAATCCAACTTGAACAGGGATAATTTCAGTATGAACTGAATTGAGACCATCTAAATCTAGATCAAGTTTCAGCATAAAATGGAGACGCAAGTAGCTTTATTATGCTTTCACTGCACAGAAAGTGAAATTATGAGAATATCAAGCACTTGGATTAAAACGGTATTCACATGGTTGGACACTTCACTCGTTCTCTAAGTCCCAGGAGATGTTAAGACATATGAATCAAGAGTTCATTTCTGATCAGAGTCAAGTTTATAGAATCAGTGATTGAAGTATACAACAATTTCAGCATTTTCAGGGTAAGGCTTGGGACAAAGGAAGCTATCGTGCACTCATACCAACTCTATGCAGGGATGGGTTTAACCAGTAAGATACTGCCACTTACTGTCCAAACTCAACTATGAACAATTGGGAAAACACCAGAAATGAAGGTCTTATGCAGGCAATCTTTACAAGGGGAAAGAATTCATTTCCTTGTTTCTAATAGGCCAGAATTAACTAAAGAGGTTTTGCGTATCAGGACAGAGAAGTGCCTTAATATTCCTTGTTACACTGCCCTGAATGACAGGTTAATTGTTTGAATGATTCCCACATATGGCAATGTACATTCTAAACTGCTCCTCAGAAGTAATAAAAAAATATGATCATGGTCAGGATAAAAATTGGGATGGGTGAGGCCAAAAGTACAAAGACAAAAGTTCTGGGAAAACGTAGAAAGTAACAAAAAAAAAATCACTATCAGAAAGATTTATTGTGAAATTATCAAATTCAAGAGGAAAACATCACCAAGAAATTTAATATACCCCAATATTTTATCAACTGAAGATGCCCAAAATATGTTAACTTTTGCCCAAATATATGGCTTAGAGATTCACAAACCATTTTTCTGTGGCCACTTCTCACCACTTCAAACAGATGTATGCATTTTTTCCTCGATACCCACCCTGCTGTCACGTTCTCTACTATTCAATCATAGAAAAGTACAGTGCAGAAACAAGCCTTTCAGCCCATCTATTCTGTGTCAAGCTGCTTAAACTGCCTATTCCCATCAATGTGCACCAGGACCATAGCCCTCCGTACCCCTACCATCCATGTATCCATCCAAACTTCTCTTAAACATTGAAATTGAGCTTGCATGCACCACTTGTGTTGGCAGCTCAATCCACACACTCACGAACTTCTGAGTGAAGGAGTTTCCCTTAGTGTTCCCTTTAAACTTTTTACCTTGCACCCTTAACCTATGACCTCTTGTTGTAGTCCCAGCCAACGTCAGTGGAAAAAGCTTGCTTACATTTCCTCTATCCATATCCTTCATAATTTTGTATACCTCTATCAAATCTCCTCTCAATCTTCTACATTCCGAGGAATAAAGTCCTAAACTATTCAATCTTTCCTTATAACTCAGGATCTCCAGATCCAGCAACATCCTTGTAAAATTTCTCTATACTTTCAATCTTATTCACATTTTTCCCATAGGTACATGAGCGAACTGCACAGAATACTCCAAATTAAGCCTCACCAATGTCTTATAGAACTTCAACATAACATTCCAACTTTTGTACTTAATACTTAGATTTATGAAGGTCAATGTGCTAAAAGCTCTCTTTATGACCCTACCAATATGTATAATGTATTTTACTTTACATGCTTGCCTCCCAGTTTGAAAATATGACAAGTGATTAAGAGAGATACGCAGAAAATAATATGATACTTAAACCAAGATGTCAAAAAGGAACCTGCATTTATAGACCACCTATCCCAACTTGAGGACATCCAAAGCACTTTTGGTGAGCACTGTCATAATCTAGGCAAACAGGGAATCTATTTGCACACAGATGCTTTTTTTTGTGGCTTGAGCCTTCTCCGAATGAAGACACTTTTCCTTGTCTCAAAGCTAAAATCTTACCCAGATTCCTGTTCCAGACAAATGTCAGCCAGAGGGAAATATCATCCTTGGATTCAGCCTGTAGTACCATGTCAGAATTTTGTATGTAAATTAATAATCATAAAGGTTCTTACAGATTTAGCTTCTGCTCATTCCCTTCCAAAAATGGTTCAGGTCGGCACAGTGTCTCTGAGAAGGTTCTCCAATGAAGAGGCTGTTTTGACTGCATACGCTGCAGAATATGAAATGCCTTGGCAGCTCCCGACGTGCCCAGGGTTACTGCATGAAGCAAAATTTTAAACGGCTTTTGAAACTGTTCCATAAGCTCTTTGCAGTTCATACTCTTTGGAAGAAATGACAAAAAAAAATTCAGCATTAAGTACCTAAATTACAATATTTTACACATAACGTTTCACATACAAAGCAATAATTTTATGTACATCCTTTCTCAGATTATTGTCTCCTCAATTCTCTCTCTCTTGTTCCATATGCCTTTAATCTGTGCCTATTGCTTACTTGGAGTACTATGTACAGTTCTGATCACATTATAGGAAGGAAAGAGTGCAGAAGAGATTGACCAGGATGTTGACAGGATTGGTTTTAGTTATGGGGAGATTGGATAGACTGGGTTTGAATTCCTGAAGTGAAGGAATCTTAGATAGGGTAGATGGTCCAATTTTCCCTCCATTGCAGGCATCAAAAACACAAGGACATAGGTGAAGGAAAGGAGGAGTTTATTTATTTATTTATTTATTTATTATTTACAGAGATTGGTTGATACCCAGAATGCGCCACTCCAAGACAAAGTAGAATGAGATACAATCACTATGTTTAAAACATTCAGACAGGAACTTGAAGAGGCAAGGCATTGAAAGGTACATTCCTAATGCCAGTCAATGGGCTGGCATGGATGCTGTGGACTAAAGGGATCGTTCCTATGTTGTACAACCCCATCACTAGTTTTATCACTACCCAGTCTTCGGAAAAGGCAGGCATTCCTTAGTTCTGTCACTCATTCTTCTCCATTTGCCCTTCTTTATTATTCATTCTATTTATCCCACATTTTCTGATCTCTCTGTTTTGTATGTTATGGCTCTAACTCCAACTTTGCTAACTTGCATTTTCTTTCTCTATATCCAGTTGTCTTTGCATTCTGTGTTTTCTTTTGTGAATCTTCTTCAATTCCAACTCGTCTTCATTGAACACTTGCTTGCCCACCAAGCCAAGTATTTATTGACCACTATCAATTGTGATGGCAAACCCCAACCCTGAATTTCTGTAGAAACATTCCCCCCCTCCCCATCTCCTGTCCTCTCCATTTGAAAACCTGAATAGAATCTGCAGTATTCACCTGATGTTTTTGTCAGTAGATCGCAATCTCTGAGTGCTCTATGACTGGGTTAGTGGGTGCTAATGTGTGATTTCTAGGCTGATGGAGAAGAACTTATCATACAAGAGTAAGAGCATCTTACTTGGTTGCCATCATCACTCAAGATGTGCAGTACAACAGCACTGAACTCTCAGGCTTTGTTCTCACCAGCTTAAGGATATGTTGGATATAATGTGATATAGATTTCCTCCCGCATTCCAAAGAAGTTAAGTGTGTCCAGGACGGATCCCTGTCACAGTATGTTGACAGGCCAACTAGGGGGAATGCCATACCAGATCTAGTATTAGGTAACGAACTGGGTCGGGTCACAGATCTCTCAGTGGGTGAGCATCTGGGAGACAGTGACCACCACTCCCTGGCCTTCAGCATTATCATGGAAAAGGATAGAATCAGAGAGGACAGGAAAAATTTTAATTGGGGAAGGGCAAATTATGAGGCTATAAGGCTAGAACTTGTGGGTGTGAATGGGGATGATGTTTTTGCATGGAAATGTACTATGGACATGTGGTCGATGTTTAGAGATCTCTTGCAGGATGTTAGGGATAAATTTATCCCGGTGAGGAAGATAAAGAATAATAGGGTGAAGGAACCATGGGTGACAAGTGAGGTGGAAAATCTAGTCAGGTGGAAGAAGGCAGCATACCTGAGGTTTAGGAAGCAAGGATCAGATGGGTCTCTTAAGGAATATAGGGTAGCTAGAAAGGAGATTAAGAAGGGGCTGAGAAGAGCAAGAAGGGGCATGAGAAGGCCTTGGCAAGTAGGGTAAAGAACCCCAAGGTATTCTTCGATTATATGAAGAACAAAAGGATGACAGGAGTGAAGCGATTGAAGATAAAGGTGGGAAGATGTGCCTGGAGGCTGTGGAAGTGAGCGAGGTCCTCAATGAATACTTCTCTTCAGTATTCACCAATCAGAGGGAACTTGATGATGGTGAGGACAATATGAGTGAGGTTGATGTTCTGGAGCATGTTGATATTAAGGGAGAGGAGGTGTTGGAGTTGTTAAAATACATTAGGACAGATAAGTCCCCGGGGCCTGACGGAATATTCCCCAGGCTGCTCCGCAAGGTGAGGGAAGAGATTGCTGAGCCTCTGGCTAGGATCTTTATGTCCTCGTTGTCTACGGGAATGGTACCGGAGGATTGGAGGGAGGCGAATGTTGTCCCCTTGTTCAAAAAAGGTAGTAGGGATAGTCTGGGTAATTATAGACTAGTGAGCCTTACGTCTGTGGTGGGAAAGCTGTTGGAAAAGATTCTTAGAGATAGGATCTATGGGCATTTAGAGAATCATGGTCTGATCAGGGACAGTCAGCATGGCTTTGGGAAGGGCAGATCGTGTCTAGCAAGCCTGATAGAGTTCTTTGAGGAGGTGACCAGGCAATTGGCTTGCCTGCAGAAGGCACAGGGTCATGGTGGAGGGAGTACATTCAGATTGGAGGATTGTGACTAGTGGTGTCCCACAAGGATCGGTTCTGGGACCTCTACTTTTCGTGATTTTTATTAACGACCTGGATGTGGGGGTAGAAGGGTGGGTCAGCAAGTTTGCAGACGACACAAAGGTTGGTGGTGTTGTAGATAGTGTAGAGGATTGTCGAAGATTGCAGAGGGACATTGATGGGTTGCAGAAGTGGGCTGAGAAGTGGTAGATGGAGTTCAACCCAGAGAAGTGTGAGGTAGTACACTTTGGAAGGACAAACTCCAAGGCAGAGTACAAAGTAAATGGCAGGAAACTTGGCAGTGTGGAGGAGCAGAGGGATCTGGGGGTACATGTCCACAGATCTCTGAAAGTTGCCTCACAGGTAGATAGGGTAGTTAAGAAAGCTTATGGGGTGTTAGCTTTCATAAGTTGAGGGATAGAGTTTAAGAGTCGTGAGGTAATGATGCAGCTCTATAAAACTCTGGTTAGGCTACATTTGGAGTACTGTGTCCATTTCTGGTCGCCTCACTATAGGAAGGATGTGGAAGCATTGGACAGGGTACAGAGGAGATTTACCAGGATGCTGCGTGGTTTAGAGTATGGATTATGATCAGAGATTAAGGGAGCTAGGGCTTTACTCTTTGGAGAGAAGGAGGGTGGGAGGAAACATGATAGAGGTATACAAGACATTAAGAGGAATAAATAGAGTGGATAGCCAGCGCCTCTTCCCCAGGGTACCACTGCTCAATACAAGGGGACATGGCTTTAAGGTAAGGGGTGGGAAGTTCAGGGGGGCTATTAGGGGAAGGTTTTTTACTCAGAGAGTGGTTGGTGCATGGAATACACTGCCTGAGTCAGTGGTGGAGGCAGATACACTAGTGAAATTTAAGAGACTACTAGACAGGTATATGAACTTTAAGGATTCTGCATGGATTGGATTGATGATATACAGAGTGGCCACTTTATTAGGTACAACTGTATACCTGCTTGTTAATGCAAATATCTAATTAGCCAATCATGTGGCAGCAACTCAATGCCTAAAAGCATGCAGACATGGTCAAAAAGTTCAGTTGCTATTCAGACTAAACATCAGAAAGAGGAAGAAATGTGATCTAAGTGACTTTAACTATGGAGTAATTGTTGGTGCCAATCGGGTGGTTTGAGCAAGAAACTGCTGATCTCCTGAGATTTTCATGCACAACAGTCTCTAGAATTTACAGAGAATGGTGTGAGAAACTAAACAACATCCAATGAGTGGCAGTTCTGTTTGTGAAAATGCCTTGTTCTAGTTAATGAGAGAGGTCAGTGGAGAATGAGTAGGTGGTTCAAGATGACAGGAAGGTGACAGTACTTCAAATAGCCACGAATAACAACAGTGATGTGCAGAAGAGTATCTCTGAATACACATTAAACGTGAAGTGGATGAGCTACAGCAGCAGAAGACCACGATGAATACTATGAAGTATGATTTACAATGCGCAATGAAAGAAGACAGGAACTGCAAATTCAAAGCAATGACAAATAATTGCAAAAGTTATTCAAATATATTTAAAGCTACAAATAAAATTTCTTTTTTATTACAGTAATAACAATTTTCATCAATAATTTTAGTGTGTACATTAGTAGTCCAACATTGCTTTTACACCTGTCAATGAGATGAATGGGCTTGGAACAGTGATATCAGCTTCTACACATCAACCTCACTCAGGAGTCTCAGATCCCCATGGGCAGTAATTTACAGTCTCTTTTGTTGCTTTGAAAGAAGTTGGGCGACTGCATGAAACCACACTCCACTAAATGATGGAAAGGTATTAAAGAGCATCTTGGCCTTTTTCCACAGTGCACAATGGTGTTCTGAGATTTCTTTCTGCAAACAGAAGTCTTGATGTGATTTTTTTTTGAACCTCAGCTTCAGCTCAGAGTCATTATGTAGTGAGATCAGCTCTTCCTCCACCCTTCCCGTTAATTCCTCATTACCAGCATTCAGGAATGGATTTATTACCTAATCTGGAATTTGAATCAAGAGAAGATCCTGAAATCCCTCTGACATGTCTTTATGCAGGTGAGCACAGTTTACTTGGAAGATCTTGGAAGACCTGGTACTCTTTCTTTCTCTTTCAACTCAAAGAGGCTCAGGAATTGGAAAAGGTCACCATTGTTGTACATACATAGGGTTAACTTAGACAGAAATATGGAGACAACTGATGTAAGATTCACATTATTTCCTTGCAATTGAAGACTAATTTCATAAAATCTTTGCAAATAACTCTGACAAATAAGCAATGTCATGCCTAACGTTCTTGAGCTGATGAACTGAATGAAACATTCGAGTCTTCAAAGAATTTTATGATAGTTTCAAAAAGCGTAGAAAAGCATCTCAGGCAGTTTCCTCTTGAGAGGCATCTGACTTCTGAGCGCAACAACAGTTTGAATGCTTTCAAGCTGTTCATCATTCTCAATACAAAACTGTGAAATAGTTGAGAATTGAGAACATGGAACTCTTATTTTATTTATTTAAAGCTGTGATACAGTATTTAATGATTTGTACAGCAGATGACTTGGATTTTTGGTGACAAGTTATTGTCTGTGAATTAGACAATGAATGGTAAATATGTTAGGTACAGCTTCTATCAAGTAATAAACCCCATGGTGGCATCCTGTCATTGATGATGCCCCATAGGTTGGTGAGTGGAATGTCCTTCTCTTTGAAAAATTGGTCAACAACCTGAATATTGAGCCCCCTTGCAAATTATAAATCTTCCACATTCTCAGACATTTCATCTATTTGTCTTTGAACAGAGTTGCCACCAAGCGGAATTGCTTTAATTATTTTGGCTGGTGACTTATGCAAAACTGTATTCAGAACCTCCTTTACTGCTGAAAGAATCAGTTCTTCTCTAATTGTAGGGGACTTAGCAATGAAATGTTGTATGAAGCACACAGACCATTACTGTTTTGTTATGAAGTGCTGGCAAACATGCTTTGAAGTGTTTTTCCATTCCCCTTAAGTTGTCACACAGTGACTAAAAATAAGCCAAATTCTTGTTTTCTTTATCAGAGTGTAATCTCTTTAAATGTTCAAGGAATGTGGACGGTTTCATTGCCTCATTTGAAAAAATACTTTTTGACACACAGACATATTGGTTGTTGTTGATAGTTTGGTGCTGGTATAAATCCACATTTCAGATACTCCACGCTATACTCTTAACACTTATTTTTCATTTAGTCTGCTTCTGCCATTTTTGTTATGGTTAAGTCCAACCTCAAGTGCTGCGATCAATAAAGGGAAAACCCGATTCTCTACCTGAAGGTACACAAAGTGGGGCAGCAATATCTCAGTTTAGCCATGAGCTAGAGAAGTATGGCCAAGACCATTCAAAAGGGCAGATTCTGAACATTACCCGATTGAATTCCATATCCTAATTCCAGGAATTGCATCATTGCGTGATTAAAGTATGGGTATCGTACGAGCTAACACTGTACTACAGTAGTGAACAGCAATAATGCATGGTCCAGACCTGTAAATAATTCAATTTCTTCAGTCCAGATTTCTCATGATATGCCAGATGCAGGGTGTCACTTGAAACTTTTCAAAAACTCTAACACGCTTCGAGCAAAGTCTAAGAGACCGGTGGGTTAGCAAGAGATGAAATGATTATGTAATCACTGTAATCAATTATGAGGCACCAAAGATCAAATGCTTATAATAAGCAATTTAGTTCTTAAATTAAGCCTGTGATACCTCGGCTGCCTCCCTCTTGCTAATGAGCACTGCTCCCTCAGAAACTCCCACTGTCCCTGGGGTGGGGGGAGGGCACAATATTGCCCACTTTGGGAACCACTAGAATAGAGGCAATTAAGAGGATCATCCCTTATATGAATGTGCAGGATTGTGTAAACTGAAAGGATTAGTTTAGCTGAGCATTTGATTACAAATTGAATTAGTCCAGTACAACATTGTGGGCCAAAGGGCCGAATCTTATCCTAACATGTTCTATATTCTAAAAAAAGCCATGTAGGCTCCAGAAGAGCAGACTTCACAGGATGTAAGAATGCCAAGTGTCTGTATTGATTCAGACATAGAATTTTCGCTGGATTGATGTCAACATTTGGCGGGTCTAGTGTGGACCAATGTTGCCCCTTAGACCCGTCGACATTTCCATCTCTGTCACAACACACACAAAATACTGGAAGAACACAGAAGGCCAGGCAGCATCTAAGAAAAAGAGTACAGTCAACGCTTCGGGCGGGAACTTCGGCTGTTTATTCTTTTCCTAGATGCTGCCTGGCCTGCTGAGTTCCTCCGGCGTTTTGTGTGTGTTGCTTGGATTTCCAACCTCTGCAGATTTTCTCTTGTTTCTGTCACCACAATACCTACTTGCTCAACAGGCCTGGGGTTCTCTGTCTGGTTTTGATCCTGCCAGATAGATCACAGTTGCCACCCCACGTAAATACACAGTTTTACTGCGCTTTCTCGCCTCACACCGGGGTAAATATCTGGCCCTCTCATCCATAGCTGAGGTAAATATTTGGTTTTCTCAGAGCTACGGCTGAACACTCTCAACCTCTGCTCCACCCCGTCTCTCTCACTGCTATCCAAGTAAGTAACAGCCTCTCACCCGCACCCGGGTAACTAGCCGGCTCTCTCACCCTCGCCTGAGGTAAATATCTACTCCACGTAACGGCCCTTCTCACTCCCACTCCGGGTAAATAACATGCCCTCTTACATCCACCCCGGGTTGGTATTTGCCCGGTAACTAACCGACCACCCAGCCCCTCTACGGGTAAATGTCCGCCCCTCACCCACATCCCGCGTACGCACAGTCTACCCAAGGTTCGGGTTAACTCCGTCGCCATTTCTTTATCAGAGGAATACCCCGGCCGGAGCCACTGCCCTTTCCCCGCAAACCCCGGCCCAGCCACCCCCAACCCCACCAGTTTGCAGCACCAACCTCACTTGTGCTTATTCGCCGCCACTCAGTTCAAACACTGCCGCTCACTTCCGGAGCGTCAGGCGGGAGACGGAAAGCGCTGCCGTTTGCAGAAAGTTCCTCCAGGCGCTATCATCACCGCAGTATCTTGTTGCGAAAACCTCAGTTCCTCAGCGCTACGCTTTCATTTGAGCCCCCCCGTCCTTTGTGTGATAGGCAGCGCCCCATGTAGATGGACGATTATGTAATTTTCCTGCAATATTTATTGAAATGCCGGACTTTCCCATGGAACAAATATGTTTCATATATTTGAGGGAAATTATCACTGCAGCCAAGACCAGTGTTTATTATTATTTCGAATTCAAAGTCGTTTATTGTCGCATGGGCAAGTGCTATGAAAAACTGGAGCGGGAAACAGGCACGTTATGCCGTGTAAACAACATTGATTGCCCTTAACTTGATGATACTATAATGAGATAGCTTATTCAAATCGTCCCTATAATGGGAATTATAGGATGGGGCCTTACTGAGGGCCTCCGTCGGCCAGAGCTGACCACGTCCTAGCTGTCTAGATACGCGAGCCTGGGTAGTGCGATATGGGGAGCAAGCTGTTGCCCATGTAGCAAGCTCCCCCTCTCCACGCATCTGATGAACCCAAAGGAATGTCAGAGGCCGATGTGGTTTGGTACCAGCAGCGTCGCAGGAGTTGCCAGTCCACATTGAACTCAATGTAGCACTCCCTTAGAGACTCCAGCTGTGGATTTTTTTCTTGGGGCTTATTCCCGAAAGTGGGTATAGCGGCAAGCCAGCGGAGTTTGAGATGGGACCTTAGTAATTTACATAAAATGGCTAATAGATAACGAAAGGGAACCTGCAGGCACTTAAGAATATTTGCAATATACAAAACATTTGTTTCAGTTGCACCTGTTGACCTTATTGTAGAACTTGTTTTGTGAAATTGCTTTGTTAAATGGTCACAAAATATTGGAGGTGGTACATGTCATAGCTATGTGATTGATGGAGATGATGCAAATGAGATAGGCTGTTTTGGCCCAGAAGGCATTTAAGCTCATGTTGGAAATGCACTCAACCACCATTAAGATGACATGCCCCAGAGAAGATGGAAGTGATTTCCTTTCAATATGATTTGTAGGTTATGGAACTTGACAGGATAAATTTATTCAATCCAAAAAATTTACAAAATTGAAACCATATTCATATTGTATTTTTAATTAATGGATTTATCATTTGTTTATTCAATTTAGTAAGTGCAAAGGGAAGCACAGCCCATAAAATAGAAGCCAATGAAAACCCCTGTACAGACTCACGCTCAAGGTTCATCCATCATGGACATTGAGTTACATCCAACTCGTCCAAAACGTTAAATGTCGAATATTAATTGCCCAATAATAAAATCTAAGATTCGGCAAGGCCAAACCACCTTCCTTTTTTGATTTATGTGAATATTTCTTAATTAACCTAAGATTTCTATTCTGCCATATATATGAAGAAATTTTAGAATCAATAATATCAAAAAAAGATTTTGGGATAAAAATTGATACCGCCTGAAATAGATACAGAAATTTAGGTAAAATAATCATCTTAATAGCATTAATTTGACCAATCAAGGATAAGGACAATGAGGACAATTTAGTAAGCAGTTGTTTAACATGATCAATTAAAGGTAAAAAAAATTAACTTGAAATAAATCCTTATGCTTCAGTAATTTTAACACCCAAATAAATAAAATAATTAGTAACCAATCTGGAGGATTGCATCACTAAATGACAATAAATGAGGACTGAGTGTCCTCATAATCTAATCTAAATAGTGATTGTCTATAAATTGAGCCTTGCATGTTTAATGGGAAAAACACACTCTTATTAAGATTCAATTTATAACCAGAAAAACTACTAAACTGTAGTGGTATTACTGCAGGAATGGATTTCTCTGGGTTAGAGATATATAGCAACAGGTCATCTGCGTATAATGATACTTTGTGTCCCATTCCCACAAATAATGCTATATATATTGGGTGAATCACGAATAGCGATTGCCAAGGGCCCCAAGGCAATATCAAATAGTAAAGGGCTCAAAGAACAGCCCTATCTAGTACCTCGGAAAAGCCTAAAAAAGGGGGATCTCTGATTATTGGTGAATACAGAAGCTAAAGGTGTATATCAATTGGATCCAAGATATAAATTTTGGGCTAAAATTAAATTTCTCAAGTATATTAAATAAATATTCCCATTTAAGTCTATCAAACGCCTTCTCGGCGTCAAGCGAAATAACAAATTCTGGAGTCTAAGATGAAGTAGTGTATACAATGTTCATTAATCTCCTAACATTAAAATGTGAATAACGATTTTTAATAAATCCTGTCTGATCCTCGGAGACGATTTGTAGCAATACCTTCTCCAATCTAATTGAAAATATTTTGGAAAGGATTTTAGAATCCACATTCAAGAAAGATATAGGTCTGTATGATGCACATTCAGTGGGTCATCGTCTAGTTGGCATGTAGCAAACAATATCAATATCTTACTGCATGCAGCAATAGATTGCTTCATCATGCAATGATCAGTTCTTTTTCTCATAGCAATCATCTGCAACCATCCTTATGATAAAAGCAATGTAATTGATGAAGCAGGTGAAGATGAGGTCATTCCACAACCATGAACTACAGTACTTAAATGAATTTCCAACCATAATCATCTTTCCTGAAGATGGAGGATTAGTGAGGAGTTCCTCTTTCCTGCACTGGATTATTGGGGTATGTTGCTTTAATAAAGGTTTTGGTGAAGCAGGAAACTTGACCTTTCCCTTCAATTGTGCATTTACTTTCTTGCAACTTTAGAACAGAAAATAACCGAAGTTCATTCAGCTTGAGTGGCAGACCTTCTATCTCATTTTATAACTCCATTCTCTTTCGGGGTCCTGCATTTATAAATCTGCCTCATTCTTAAACTTCTTAATTAAGTTATCATTCACAGTTTTCTGTAATCAAAAATTCTATCAGTTCAGCACTCCTTGAAGAGATCCTAAATATCAGTCCTAAATAAACCTAAATATCCTGAGCACATATTGGGTTCCTTGTTTTAGGAACCCAACGCTCAACAACCTTAATCACAGGAGAAATTTCTTTCCATCTCTAATAGTCAGAATTCTGTACATTTCAAAGTTTTTACATTATTCTGAGCACTGTTTAGGCCTAGTCAACCCTGTCTCTTAATACAAAAATTGTATTGAGGAAAATCTTTGATACACTCGAAAAACAGAGGTCATTTTCATGCATAAAGGATAGCAAAATTGAACATGGCACTCCAGATGTGGTTTCAAGATCCTGTAAGTTGCAGCAAGATATTCTTGCTCTTGTGCTCAAATCTTCTGCAATAAAGGCAAACATACCATTTGACTTCGTAACAGCTTGCTCTACTTTTAAGTTTGCTTTCAGTGATTCAGGTATTCAAGGATTCAGGTCTCTTTGTACACCCTCCATTGAAAAACTGCTTAAACATTAGTGTTTGTGTTAAAAACATTGTTCATGTAAAATTAAAGATTCAAGACATTAAAATGCATATATTTCAATGAAAGAATTTTATTTAATATCACACATTTCAAAATCAAAATCAGTGATCAGCACAATTTACTGCAAGAATCTTTAGAACAAATTTTATTATTCATAGACCTCAATAATGACTGATGTATAGCTTGTCTTGCTAATACAGTTTAAAATACAATTCGTAAGCAAATTTCATTTTAAACAGACTCTGCTGCTGTCAGTTAGAACAGACAACCAAGTTTATAGTTACACATTTAAAAACTGAACCTTACAACGGGTGTAAACTAGATCAGATCAAAACTGTGGACTTTCAAGTAATAGACCAAAATTTAAGTAAATAACAAGACAGTCACTTAAGGCACATGTATTCTAAATGGAGTACTATGCGGTCACTGAAAGTACTGGTTAAACAGACATTAGGCAGCAAAACCATGAAATATTAAAGACCTAATGCCAAGCCTGCTAAACGCAAAGATTAAAGATGAAACCATTTGCCACTATTGTACCACAGCCATTCAGCATTGCCAACAATATTCTGTTTAGTACTTACATTATAATCCCTGCTAAATTTCCATATTAAACATAAACAGTATCCCCTTAATTCACCCAGAAATCTTTGGTTTTCCAAGATTATTTTTGAGCAAACTGGTTGTGCTCAATGTTAGAGGCCAGAGCCCTTTTGCTCAATCTTAAACCAGGAGGCATTCATTCTCTTGAACTATCGGACCCAAAAAACTTGCATGAGCAGAAAAATAAAAGGATTAAAGTTTCATTGCATACCTTAAATAGGTCATAACATTGGGTGGTGAAGCTCATACATTCTTTGGCGTTAACAGTAATGGTAGACACCAATAAGTACAAATTTAAAAAAAAACAATTTCAAGAAAGTAATGCATCTACCCACATGCCACTGTCCTGATATTTCTTTTTAAAGACTGGGACAGATTTTTACTGAGTGTTATACATTCAAAATTTTTTTAGTACAATGAGAACAAGTTCGAACACTGACTTGCATATTAAACAGATTTCAAACAGATTAACAAATCACACCATATTTTGTAGCTGAATATGTAGAAATACATTGCCATGAATATTAGCATTTCATGTAACCTGCATTAAAAAAAGCTCATGTTTAATTGCTATTTGACAAATGCCACACAGGCTGAAGTGCAATTTCTATTTTTACTTTCCCCTTTACCAAACAAAATGCGAATGTTGGCACTTAGTATGTAAAACGCATTCCTTGTGAATATCCAAGTTTGTCTAAGTTGGGGTTGCATGCAAATTGAATCATGGGAGGTGGGCCACACATGAGAATCAATACGTCATCAGCAGGTGCTGGAAGGTGTTCTTTAATCATATCAGAATTCACAAAACCTTCACTATAATCCCAGCCTAAAATAAAAACAAACATGAAACAAACCCATGAGTGATTTCATAAAACTTGCATCACAACATTCGGTGTGAAATGTTTGAACCATTATGTAGAAATGCATTTGTCAGGATGCTGCTTAACATTGAAACAAGGTCAACTGGACTCGGTATTAAGCTTCTGGATATCAGAGAAATTAGAAACAAGAGAAAATCTGCAGGTGCTGGAAATCCAAGCAACACACACACATACATAATGCTGGAGGAACTCAGCAGGCCAGACAGCATCTACGGAAGAGTACAGTCAATGTTTTGGGCTGAAACCCTTCAGCACCTACAGAAGGTCAGCTTAAGGGTCTCGGTCTAAAATGCCAATGGTACTCCTTGAGATTCATGAAACTGAACTCATCTAAATTCCTTAGTTGTAGCAGTTATAATTCGCTGTGTATAGCAACTTCAAGCTTAGTTGTTTTAAGTACAATATTTTTGTTAATCTTAATTTAACACCATTTCAAAATAAAAGTAATTATTTTCATGTATTCACATTGCCCAATGCAAAACATTCTATGGAAAGTTTGGAGACGAGATTCTACAAATGCTGGAATTTCAGAGTAACAAAAAATGCTGGAGGAACTCAGCAGGTCAGGCAGTATTATGAAAAGGAAACAGTCAAAGTTTTGTGTCGAGATCCTTGGTCCTGATGAAGGGCCTTGGCTCAAAATGTTGACTATTTACTCTTTTCCATAGATACTGCCTGACCTGCTGAGTTCCTCCAGCATTTGTTTGTGTTACTATGGAAGTTTGGATTCTACACAAATTTCAACATAGAAGACAACTTTCAATTTCTTTGAAAACTATTTATTCAAATTTCTCACTTTTCAACTGTTCATCCAGTGATTAAAGCTTTATAGCTTAAATTTACGTTAACTTGAAAATTCAAAGTTCAAAATCAATTATCAATGTATGTTACCATATACAGGTCGAGTACACCTTAACCATAATGCTTGGGGCTAGTAGTGTTTCAGATTTTGGAATACATGTTGTGATTGCCATCATTTCAGGCTCTGAATTTGTATGCTGTAAGAAGTCTTAAACTTGTTCATCACACATGTACTTAATAGCAAAAATTACGTACCATTAATATAATGATATATGTGTGCAGGGTAACAAAAGCAGCATCGGGAGAATACCTCCACTTTTTCAGTCTCCACTTACTATGCCATGTTTTGATTCAAACATTACAGTACACTATTTGTATTTTACTTTTCCTAGGCTTTATGTAAGGTATAACAAAAGATTGAATTTAATTACAGGTCAGTGTATAGGTAAACTGAAATAAAATCATTCTATTTTTAACAAAAATGACACTGGTCATGTTATACAAACATGGGAATTTTAGGTGGAGATGAAATGTGTTTTGTATTTAACAAAAAAGTGATCTTCACTTCTAAAAGGTAAAAACAGCACCACACAACAACAATTACATCAGGTCTGAGAGGGTACATCATTGCGGTTGAAGGACCTGGAAGCCAATGCTCTTGGGATGAGGAGGCATTATGCTGGATGACTTTTTTAAAAATATGTTTCTTCCAGTGTTGTCTGCCTCATTAACATGGGTTTTTGTTGTAGGATTTTTTCTTTTTTCTCTATAAACCAACATGATTTCTTGTTCTGTTATGAATGCACACTGCCCTAGCCCTTTAATAAGCCCATCACATATTTTCACCATGTCATCTGTGAGCACCTTTTCTACTGTGTTAGTAATATCTTCATCTGCACTATTACCATCATGATCATCTTGATTCAGAACCATTTCACCATTGGCTACTGAATGAACAACTGGCCTAGCTTTTGCCTCCGCCCTTCTTAAAGAGGAGAGTGACAGTTGCAATTTTCCCTCTTAGCCCCATTCTCCTGCCTCAACTCCATAACCTTTGATGCACTAATTAATCAAGAACCTATCAACCTTTGGCTTAAATATACCCAATGACTAAATTAAATAGCCCTAGCTAAATAAATTTTCCCTCATGTTCTAAACGCATCTACCTCAATTCTGAGGCTGTACTGCCGGACCTAGACTTCTCCAGTATAGGAGACATCCTCTCCACATCCACCTCATCCAGACCTTTCAATATTTGATAGATTGCAATGAGATCCCCCCCCCCCATTCTTCTAAACTCCCGTGACTATAGGCTTAGAGACGTCAAACAGTCGTTGTATGTGTTAATCCTTTCGTTCCTGGAATCATTCTCATGAACCTCTATGCTATGACTACTGATGATGCATGAAGTCCCCATCACTCATTTTGAAAAGCTGGACAGGACAGTTAGCTCCTTCATTAAGAAGTGGATGGGCCCACCAAGATTGCCAAATATCATCTACCTGTATGGCAAAGGAGCTCTGGAATTGCCTGTCACGGGGCTGACTGAAGAGTTCAAGTGTGCCAAGGTGAGGCTCACCTCATCTTGGAATCTCGTGACAGTGTTGTCCAGCAGAGCCAGTAAAACAGGCAAAAGCAGCACTCAGGTTTGTAAACATGTTGGGTCAGGTGCAATCTGGAAGAGAGGGCCTTGGCACAGGCTCAAATTAGGCCTACTCGGCAAAAGGTGACAACACAAAAGCAAAAGGTGAACTATGGTGGTGGAAGTAGTACAGCAACAGGAGAAGCAGATGAAGTATGCAAGAGCAGTGTCTCAGGCAAAACAGGGACAGTGGACGAGGTGGGAAAACATTGAGAAAGGAAAATTCGGCTGTAAAGACTTGTGGGAAAAGGAAGGAAGAAAGATTAGCCGTTTATAATGTTCTCCCAACTTCCAAAAATCTGAACCAGTGACTTGGTAAACAACCAGCTTGTCCATTCTGGAAGTACAGCAAATCTCAAGCACATCCTCAAATATTACACCTTCAGTTCCTGCATTCATCACCTATTTTGATTCTGGCCCCGTTACATTTTAACTCATCCTACTAACTACAATTCGGCCCTATCATCTACTTGTCCTATCTCACAGCCCTCATTACACACTGCATCGTCATGCACCAACTGCCCCACCCTCAGCCCTATCACTCTAGTTCCTACCCCCTGCCAAGTTATCTTAAACCCTCCCCCACAGCTCTAGCAAACCTGCTGATAAGTATATTGGTCCCATTCCCTTGGGTTCAGGTGTAACCCATCCTTTTTGGACAGGTCATACCTTTCCCAGAAATAATCCACAAATCAGAAACCCTGCCCTGGCACTAATTCCTCAGCCACGTATTCATTTGACAAATTATCATATTGTTACTCTCACTGGCACATGGCAAAGGCAGCAATCCAGCGATTACTACCATGGAAGTCCTGCTTTTCAGCTTGTTGCCTAACACCTCACATTTTTTCTTCAGGACCCTCTCTTTTTCCTACCCATGTCATTGGTGCCAACACGTACCATGACTTCTGGCTTTTCACCCTCCCCCTTTAGAATGCCATTGAGCCGATCCAAGACATCCCCCGATCCTGGCACCTAAGAGGCAACATGCATCTGGGTGTCTCTTTCACATCCACAAAATCTGCTTTCTGCTCCTCTAATCATGGAATCCCTCATCACTGCTGCACTCCACTCTCCCCCTTCCCTCTGAGCCACAGAGGGAGAGACCTGGGCACTGCGACTTCCCCCGAAGGGGCACTCCTCCAACAGTATTCAAAGTGGTATACTTATTATCAAGAGAAACAGCCATAGGAGTACTCTATATTGGCTGCCTATCCCCTTTCCCGCTTCTAACAATCACACAGGTCCTGCTTCCTGCAAGTTAGGGGTGACTACTTCCCTGTAGCTCCTATCACTTCCTCATTCTCCCGTATGAGCCAAAGATCATCGAGCTGCAGCTCTAGTTCCTTTAACACCGTCTCCAAGGAGCTGCAGCTCAGTGCAGCTTGTGGAGAAGTAGTTATCAGGGAGACTGGAGGTCTCCAAGTTCCCACATCTCACACAAGGAACAACTACTACCTCCAGATCCATTCTCAGCACACTAGCTACATACCAACAGAAAAAGCTTATTCAAAACTTACTTAGTACCTCCACCTTTGCTTGCTCAAGCCTCTTCAGCTAAAGCTGGAACCGTTATGATAGATCTTTCTTTGTTAGTTTTGAGTAGCACATTCACGCCAATGTCGACGAATCACTATTGAGATCTTCGTTTTTCACTCTGGGCAGTGTTTTGCTACTTTTCATTAACTTTTGTTCATTACTTTCACCATTGAACTTTAACAGTTTGCCCTTCTGTTTTTTCAAGTCATTCATGGTGGTCGTCCCAACACCAAACTACTGTCAAATGCTTCAAACTTTGACCGCTGTCAAGTTTGTCTAACAACTTGACTTTGTTTTATGGATAAACATACACCACTCTGCAAAACTCTTAGGCACATGTATCGCTATGGTGCCAAAGACTTTTGCAGAGTACTGCTGCCGCAAAAAAAAAACACATTTCATGACATACAGTGGCATGCAAAAGTTTGGGCACCCCGGTCAAAATTTCTGTTACTGTGAATAGCTAAGTGAGTAAAAGATGACCCGATTTCCAAAAGGCATAAAGTTAAAGATGACACATTTCTTTAATATTTTAAGCAAGATTACTTTTTTTATTTCCATCTTTTACAGTTTCAAAATAACAAAAAAGGAAAAGGGCCTGAAGCAAAAGTTTGGGCACCCTGCATGGTCAGTACTTAGTAACACCCCCTTTGGCAAGTATCACAGCTTGTAAGCACTTTCTGTAGCCAGCTAAGAGTCTTTCAATTCTTGTTTGGGGATTTTAGCCCATTCTTCCTCGCAAAAGATTTCTAGTTCTGTGAGATTCTTGGGCCGTCTTGCATATACTGCTCTTTTGAGGTCTATCCACAGATTTCTGATGATGTTTAGGTCGGGGGACTGAGGGCCATGGCAAAACCTTCAGCTTGCGCCTCTTGAGGTAGTCCATTGTGGATTTTGAGGTACGTTTAGGATCATTATCCTGTTGTAGAAGCCATCCTCTTTTCACCTTCAGCTTTTTTACAGACGGTGTGATGTTTGCTTCCAGAATTTGCTGGTATTTAATTGAATTCATTCTTCCCTCTACCAGTGAAATGTTCCCTGTGCCACTGGCTGCAACACAAGCCCAAAGCATGATCGATCCACCGCCGTGCTTAACAGTTGGAGAGGTGTTCTTTTCATGAAATTCTGCACCCTTTTTTCTCCAAACATACCTTTGCTCATTGTGGCCAAACAGTTCTATTTTAACTTCATCAGTCCACAGGACTTGTTTCCAAAATGCATCGGGCTTGTTTAGATGTTCCTTTGCAAGCTTATGACACTGAATTTTGTGGTGAGGGTGCAGGAAAGGTTTTCTTCTGATGACTCTTCCATGAAGGTCATATTTGTGCAGGTGTCGCTGCACAGTAGAACAGTGCACCGCCACTCCAGAGTCTGCTACATCTTCCTGAAGGTCTTTTGCAGTCAAACGGGAGTTTTGATTTGCCTTTCTAGCAATCCTACGAGCAATTCTCTTGGAAAGTTTTCTTGGTCTTTCAGACCTCAACTTAACCCTCCACCGTTCCTGTTAACTGCCATTTCTTAATTACATTACGAACTGAGGAAACGGCTACCTGAAAAAGCTTTACTATCTTCTTATACCCTTCTCCTGCTTTGTGGGCATCATTTATTTTAATTTTCAGAGTGCTAGGCAGCTGCTTAGAGGAGCCCATGGCTGCTGATTGTTGGGACAAGGTTTGAGGAGTCAGGGTATTTATAAAGCTTTGAAATTTGCATCACCTGGCCTTTCCTAACGATGATTGTGAACAAGCCATAGCCCTAACAAGCTAATTAAGGTCTAAGAACTTGGTAAAAGTTATCTGAGAGCTCAGATCTCTTGGGGTGCCCAAACTCTTGCATGGTGCTCCTTTCCATTTTTTCCCCCACTCTAAAATTGTACAAAACAAAACTAATACACTAATCTTGCTTAAAATGTTGAAAAGAATGTTTCACCTTTAACTTTATGACTTTTGGAGATCAGTTCATCTTCTACTCACTTAACTATTCACAGTAACAGAAATTTTGACCAGGGGTGCCCAAACTTTTGCATGCCACTGTACATGTGATGATAAACCTGATCTTGTTATGAGTCTCTTGTGGACTGAGAGTGGGAAGGGGACAGGGAGAGGGGAGTGAGTGGGAAGCAGAGAGGCATTCTGTAGTGATCAATAAACCAATTGTTTGGAATCAAATTACCTTGCCTGGTGTCTCAGGAATGGGTGCCTATGCACCCCTGCCACTTGTCCCACACTCCTGTCATGGTGCTCCACCCTCAACGTTCCCAACAACCTTCGCTCTCACCAGATTTTACACTCCATGTTGATAAAGCCTTAGGCACCCTAGCTTTATATACGTACCCAAGACTTTTGCACTGTACTGTAAATCCTTGCATTCTTTTAACTATTACCCATAAGGGTAACTGTAAAGTTAAGCAGTCAACCAAAGAAATGACTCGCGGTGGTCCCTAGACCTAAACTGCCAAGAACAGACTACAAATACGTAACTAAATTCTTCACTGTCACCATATCCCCACCCACATGACTCATTACCATAATAAATACACAACACAATACAGATAAAAAACAGATGCATGACTCCTGCACATGGTAATCATTGTGCGTAATGCACGAAGGTCTTGCTGCGATGACTGCTGAAAACAAATTGGTGCCAACAGGACCCCACTCAAGTTATGTGAGGTCACTTCTCAGAAGTGGCCCTGGTGTGCAGACACCTGGGAACCTTCGCAGCATCTTATGGAATCTCCCATTTGTGATGTAATAGATTGCAGATTAAAATTTTGGTGATTCTAGTAGGTACAGAAATCATTGTACAGGGCCCTAAGACATTGGAGCAGAATTAGGCCATTTGGCCAATTGCGTCTACTCCGCCATTCCATCAGTGGATTATTATTCCTCTCAACCCCTTTCTCCTGCCTTCTCCCAGTAACCTTTGACACCCTTACTAATCAAGAACATAAATGTCCACTTTAAATATACACAATGATTTGGCCTCCACAGCCATCTATGACAGTGAATTCCACAGATTCACCACCTTCTGGCTAAAGAAATTCCTCATCTCTGTTCTAAAATAGTTGCTGCATTCTGAGGCTGTGCCATCTGGTCCTAGACTCCTCCACTATAGGAAACACCCTCTCCAACGTCCACTCTGTCTAGGCTTTTCATTATTCAATAGGATTCAACAAGATTTCTCCCTCATTCTTCTAAACTTCAGCAAGTACAGGTCCACAGCCATCAAATGCTTTATTTAATATTTATATATTTACCATATATGGTGGGATAGATACAAACCTGAAGAAACTACTTTAAACTAATAATGAAAGGAAATTAATGATGGGTGTTAATAAATTATATTAAAAGTTAACTACCTTCAGGAGCCTTATCCACAGTATACCACAGCCTAAAGCGATCTGGATACAGAGCTTGAAGTTCCTCCAAATCATCACGTAGCAGAATGTCTTTTTCGGTCTGATAAGAGAAAATAAAATTTAAGTGCAATTTGTAGCTGCTAGGAGAGACAAGCTGGAGTGTTTATCCCTAAGGAACAAAATAGCCTGAAGTTCTGTCTAGACTATTTTATTTTTAGAGCACTGTGAACTGCAAACCTTTTTAAGTAACAATGATCTATTCTTTCAACTGTTGCCACAGTTAGTATCATCACAGAGTGGAATGTGGAAAACTCAAAGACTGAAGATGACAATTCTCCCCTCCCCACCCCCAACCCCACGGGAGGCCATTCAGCCCACTTTATTCATACCTGCTGGGGAGAAACAAGATGCGCCTACTTTCTAATTATTCATCTATATTCTGCAATTTTTGTTTGGTCCATATTCAGCAGTTTTAAAAAAATGACTTTTGCCTCTATCGCCTTTTAATGCAGGAAGTTCAATTCCTCCACAATTCAAGTTTAAAAAATAATTTTCGATTACTTTAATCTCATCTTTTTCAAATAACTTCTCCATTTGTGTCACAATAGTGTGAACAAAAAAAAAATCCAAACTCAGTTTTACGCACTTCAATGATGTCACTTTACAGTTGCCATTATTCAAACAATCCCAACCTAGCAATCTTTTCTTAAAGGAATATTTCCTAGCTCTGACAATATCCATGTACATCTCATTTTCCCCGAGATGATGACCAGAGATTATAAAGCAGTTCTCTAGCTGTGGCTTAACAAAGTTTCTTTTTATATAATTAAATCATTATCAATCTACTCTACAATGCCCTGGCCTAATTTTAATTTACACTTTAATAAGCAAATTTGGTATAGTTTTGAGATTGCATTCTTGCAAGAAGTATGCTCACCTGGCCAATCTATTCATAACATCATGCAGCTTTGGAATTTAAACATACCTTCTATTTCAAGACTAAATCGCTACTGTATAACCACAAGTGCTCTTCACTTCGCATCTCTGATCAAGCCTATGCCACCAACACTCCCACTTCCTGACTTACATTAGCTCCTGACCTTTGAATTAAACAAACAAAAAATCTGCTTCCAAGTCTTCTATGTTCTTGCTGTTCTTTATGTGTAACATGCCCAATTTCTAGAAACTCCATTTCTGATTTTAGCCTCTGGTACATTGACTTCCTTTGGCCCATCAATGCCTGTCAGTAGGCACATTTAATGTCAGAAAAATGTATACAATATACATCCTGAAATTATTCTTCTTTGCAAACATCCATGAAAAGAGGAGTTCCCCAAAGAATGAATGACAGTTAAATGTTAGAACCCTAAAGCCCTCCCCAGCTCCCTCCTCCCACACATAAGCAGCAGCAAGGCAATGACTCCTCCCCACCCCCGCAGCAAAAAAGCATCGGTGTCCTCCACCAAGCACTCAAACGTGCAGCAGCATCAATAAAGACACAGACTTGCAGTACCCTAAAGACTAATTGTTCACCCGGTATTCGACATACCACAGGCGTTCTCTCTCCCTCTCTCAAGGTTTTACAGCGAGAGGGGAAACAGAACAAAACAACTCACAGATTTATGATTTTTCCGAGCTCTGTGCCTCTGGGCACACAGCCAGCAGCAAGCCCATTGCTTCTGATCTTCTTTGTTCTCCCACAACACACCAACCATGAACCAGCCCGTCTCTAGAGCCATGAAAATCCAGCACCCTGAAGGTGCGCCAGTCTTCTAGGCTGCGTCCTTTGGGATATTGAAAAGCAGCTGGTCATGGGGCCCTGAGAGCAGGTCCCATTCCTGCAAAGAACTGAAGTCAGAGTGTAACTCTAGGTCAGGGTCTTCAAAAGAACCTTGAAAGGGTTCCTGAAGTTTTGTCAAATTCTCAATGGTCCCAAAAACCAGTAAATGGAGGTCTGCTCTAACCTAAACAAGCTTTTGATGATATATTGTATTATAGATGTTGCAATTGCTTCCAGTTTCTATTTGTGTTGAAAAACCTCTATTTTTGCTGAAAAGTCGACTGGTCGTGAGGAAAATTTAAATAGCTCTAAGTAGGCAACTTAGTGTTTCTTTAAATACCCATTCTGTTCTAATTTTACTAAGAGATGGAAAGTCAATTTTCCTAAAGTGGATCAAGGTTAAAACAAGTGGCTCTGAATAGATTCCACGACATGAGAACAATTAGCAAAAAATGTTATCATTTGTTATTTCCCACCATCCTATCCAACTATAAGAATCAAAAATAAAGCTTTTAACTGGTCAATTCTGCTTAGGCAGGAATTAGCCAAATTTTAAATTATACTCCAATAAGAAAATTTAGTACAGTTTTGAGATTGTCCTCTTGCAAAAAGCTGTAAGTTTAAGTACTATTCAAGGATTTAAATACTTAATCCAGACTAGAGGTAGGATGCAGTACTGAAGATGCCATTTTTCTAAAGGGGCATTACACAGAATACTTGTTCTCCTTCAGGAACAAATTTTTCCAAATCACAGTATTCAGAATCAGATATATTATCACCTGCATGTGTTGTGAAATTTGTTAACTTGGCAGCATCAAATCAATGCAATATGACAATATAGAAAAAAAATTAAAATAAATCAATTACAGCAAGTGTGTGTGTGTGTGTGTGTGTGTATATATATATATTATATATATACATACACACACACACACACACACACACATATATATAAATAAAATTCAAGTAACACAAAAGTAAATTATTGCCACTTGGAATGTAAGAACCCTATATCCAGCAGGAAGATTGGACAGTGTGATAAATGAAATAGAAAGACTAAAAATTAACATCATGGGAATTAGAGAAGTTCACTGGACAGGTGCTGGAACATGTCAGAATAGAAATAAAACACTAATTTATTCTTGCGCAACATCCCATACTAATGGAGTAAGAATTCTTACGGATGAAAAAATGGCAAGAAGTGTTTCAGGACTTTGGTTTGTTGTGTTTTCTGTGATATCACTCCGGAGAAACATGTATCATTTCTTAATGCATGTATGCATTTCTAAATGACAATAAAAGAGGATTGAGTGTTCTCATAATCTAATCAGAAAGAGTGCTCCTTGTTAGATTCAGAGGACAACCAATTGATTTAGCAATTATACAGGTATATGCACCAACAACAGATGGAACAAATGAGGATATAGATAAATTCTATTAAGAGCTTGAAAAAGCAAAGAATGGATGCAAATCTCAAGATATTATTATAGTCATGGGAGATCTAAATGCTAAGGTAGGACAAGGTGCTGATGGAAATACCACAGGAAAATTTGGACTAGGGGAAAGAAAGAGGTGAGAAATGGGTAGAATGGTGCAAGATGAATAATCAGGTCATTATGAATACCTACTTCAAAAACCATCCAAGACGTTTGTGGACCTGGAAAAGTCCAGGTGATAGGACCAGAAATCAAATTGACTTTATTACTATAAACCAGTAATTACTCTAATTACTATTTAGAAACTCAGTGACTCAATGCAAAACATATCCAGGTGCAGACTGTAATAGTGACCATAACCCAGTAATATGTCACGTAAAAGTAAAACCTAAAAAACTAAAGCAGCGAAAACCTGAACAATCCCTTGACTACTCGCAATTAATTAAAGAAGAAAACATAAGACAAAAATTTACAATTGAAGCAAGGAATAGATTTCAAAGTCTAGAAATAGAATCTGTTGAAGATGATAGCAATAATGTAGAAATGAAGTTTAACTATCTGAAGGATGCCTTGGTAGAATCAGCAAAGTCAGTGATTCCTAAAAAAGAAAAAAGCGCGAAGAATAAATGGATGACAGATGAAATCAAAAATCTAATGGAAGAAAGGAGACTGAAGAAAGCAAATCCTTAGATAAAAAAGTTAAAAGCTTATGTCAAAAAGCCAAAGAAGAATGGTTAAACCAGGAATGTGAGCAACTGGAAAGAAACCCTATTATTGATCTAAAAAGGGTACATCAACAAATCAAGAATATCACTGGTAAAAAAAAGCCCCTCTGTTCTTCAGGTGGATGTTTGAAAGCAAAGGACGGTACCATTATCTTGGAAAAAGATGTGATTATGAACAGATGGACTGAGTATATTCAGGAATTGTTTGAAGACGATCGAGGTGAAAAACCAGAAATTAAGAACATTGAAGGTCCAAGTATTTTAAAATCTGAAGTTCGTAATTCAATAAATAAGATGAAGAAAGGAAAGACAGCAGGTCCTGATGAATTAGTAATAGAACAAATTATCACCCTTGAAGATTATGGAATTGAAAAACTTACTGATTTAATCAATGACAATTATGCGACTGGAATAATACCAGAAGAAATAAAAAAAAAATCAGTATTTATCACTCTTCCTAAGAAACCTGGAGCAAAAGAATGTGAATTACATAGGACCCTAAGTTTAATGAGTCATATCACTAAGATAATTTTGCTGACAAGAACTAAAAAGTAAGATACAAGCTGAAATAGGTAAAGAACAATGTGGTTTTGTGAAAGACAAAGGTACAAGAAATGCGATATTGATGTTAAGGATACTACCAGAACAAACTACTCAAGTGCAAAAAGATTTGTTTGTTTTGTCGACTACACAAAAGCATTTGATAAAGTGAAGCACAATAACTCATTTGAAATATTACAGGAAACTCTAGATCTAGATTTGAAAGACCTCCGCCGAGTCAGAAACCTGTACCGGGAACAAACTACCGCTGTAAGAATAGATGGAGAAGTGAGTCAGTTTACAAAAATCAAGAGAGGCGTTAGACAAGGGTGTGTTTTCTCCCCGATTTGTTTAATGTGTACAGTGAAACAATATTACAAAAAATAAGAGACATCTTGGGAATCAAAGTTGGTGGTGAAAACATCAATAATTTCAGATATGCGGATGACACTGTGTTAACTGCAAGTATAGAGGAAGAACTACAAAACTTAATTGATACAGTTGTTGAAGAAAGTGCAAAAATGGGTCTACCTATCATTTGCAGAAAGACAGAATGTATGGTGATATCCAAAAAGGAGAATCCTACCTGCAGGCTGAAAATAAACGGGGAAGACATAAAACAAGTACAGAACTTTTGCTACTTAGGAAGCTGGGTGACATCAGATGGCAGGTGCGACATGGACATCAAAAGAAGAATGCACCTTTTCAAGGATGGAGAGTATACTGACCAACACTAAACTAGGCATGACAACCCGCCTCAGAGTACTGAAATATTATGTTTATCCAGTTATGTCATATGGATCAGAATGTTGGACAATATCTAGTAACGTGACGAAACGAATTGAAGCAACAGAGATGTGGTTTTTGAAGAGGATGCAAAGAATATCATGGTCGAAATGAATATCTAACGAGGATGTCATGAACAGAGCAAGCACAAAAAGAGAAATAATGTATGAGATCATGAAAAGGCAACGTAACTTCATTGGACGTGTAATTAGGAAAGAGAAGTTAGAATGCATAGTAATTATGGGAAAGATTGAAGGGAAGAAAGCAAAAGGAAGCCAAAGACAAATGATGATGGAGACAGGAGACAGTAGCCAGAGAACTGGAAATGAATACCAATCAATTGATCCACTTGCACCCGAAACAGGAGTGTGTGGGCCATAGCTGTCAAAGCTCAAACTGGGCATGATGAGTCGACGTTTCGGGCCGGAACCCTTCATCAGGACTGAAGAAATAAGGAGGGGGGAGCTTTTGAAGAATGCTTGTAGTTTCAGTTGAAAAAGCAGTAACTTGAAAGACAAGGGTGGGGGAAGGGAAGCAGGGACGTCATAGGCAGGAAAGCAATGGGTAGCAGAAGGAGAAGGCGGAACCATGAGGGAGGTAATAGACAGCTGGGGGAGGGGGCAGAGTGAAACAGGGATAGAGAAAGGGAGGGGGATGGAGAATTCTATGTTCATACCAAGGGGCTGGAGACTACCTAAACGGATATATGAGGTGTTGCTCCTCCAATCTGAGTTTAGCCTCATCATGGCAGTAGAGGAGGCCATGTATGGACATATCTGAATGGGAATGGGAAGCAGAGTTGAAGGAGGTGGCTACCAGGAGATCCTGTCTGCTGTGGCGGACAGAGTGGAGGTGCTCGACGAAGCGGTCCCCAAATCTGCATCGGGTTTCACCGATGTACAGGAGGCCGCACCGGGAGCACTGAATGCAATAGATGACCCCAACAGACTCACAAGTGAAATGTTGCCTCACCTGGAAGGACTGTCTGGGGCCCTGAACGGTGGCAAGAGAGGAGGTGTAGGGACAGGTGTAGCACTTACGCTTACAGGGATAAGTGCCGGGTGGGAGATCTGTAGGGATGGACATGCGGATAAGGGAGTCGCGGAGGGACCGATCCCTGTAGAAAGCGGAGAGGGGTGGAGAGGGAAAGATGTGCTTAGTGGTGGGGTCCTGCCATTGTTTTCCTGCCTATGACGTCCCTGCTTCCCCTCCCCCACCCCTTTGTCTTTCAAATTACTAGTTTTCAACTGAAACTACAAGCATTCTTCAAATGCTTCCCCCTCTTTATTTCTTCAGTCCTGACGGAGGGTTCCGGCCCGAAACATCGACTCATCGTTTCCACTGATGCTGCCTGACCTGCTGAGTTCCTCCAGCGTGCTGTGAGTGTTGCTTTGATCCCAGCATCTGCAGATTATTTTGTGTCAAACTGGGCATGGCACCTGATGATGATGATATTTATGTATATTGGGAAAAATTTAAAAAGTGCAAAAACAAAAGTAACATTAAAAAAGCAAGGTAGTGTTCATGTATTCAATGTCCATTTAGAAATCGGATAACAGAGGGGAAGAAGCTGTTCCTGAATTGCTGAGAGTGTGTCTTCAGGCTTCCGTTCCTCCTTCCTGATGGTAACAATGAGAAGAGGGCATATCCTGGGTGATGGGGGTTCTTAATAATGGATGACACCTTTCTGAGGCACTGCTCCCTGAAGACATCTTAGGTACTACAGAGGCTAGTATCGAAGATGGAGCTAATTTTACGACTTTGCTGCTTCTTTGGGTCTGTGTGGTAGCCCTCCCCCCCCCCCATACCAGACAGTGATACAGCCTGTCAGAATGCTCTCCACAGTACATCTACAGAAGTTCTTCAGTGTTTGAGGTGACAAACCAAATTTCTTCAAGCCCCTAATGAAATACAGATGCTGTCTTGCCTTCTTAATAGCTACATAAATATGCTAGGATCAGGTTAGATCCTCAGAGATCATGACACTCAGAAACATGAAACTGCTCACTCCACTTCTGATCCCTCTATGAGGATTGGCTTGCCTTACCCTTCCTGAAGTCCACAATCAGCTGTTTCGTCTTACTGACATTAAGTTCGAGTTGCTGCTGTGGCACCACTCCACTAGCTAGTATCTTTCTCCTGTATGCCCTATCACCTCCATCTGAGATTCTACCAACAATGGCTGTATCATCAGAAAATTTATAGATGGTATTTGAGCTATACCTAGCCACACAGCCAGGGTATAGCAATAGTAGAGCAGTGGGCTAAGCACACACCCCTGAGGTGCGCCAGTGTTAATCATCATCAAGGAGGAGATATTATCACCAATCTGCACAGAATGTGGTCTTCTAGTTAGGAAGTTGAGGATCCAATTGCGGGGGGAGGTACAGAGACCACGTTCTGTAACTTATCGATCTGGATTGCGGGAATGATGGCCTTAAGCGCTGAGCTATAGTCAACAAATAGCATCCTGGCATAGGCGTTTGTATTGTCCAGGTTATCCAAGGCCATGTGAAGAGTCATCGAGACTGCATCCGCCGTAGACCTATAGTGGCAATAGGCAAATTGCAGTGGGTCCATGCCCTTGCTGAGGCAGGAGTTCATTCTAGCCATGACCAGCCTCTCAAAACATTTCATCACCGTAGGCATGAGTGGTACTGGGTAATACTCATTAAGGCAGGTCACACTACTCTTCTTAGGCACTGGTATAATTGCTGCCTTTCTGAAGCAGTTGGGAACTTCCAACCATAGCAATGAGAGGCTGAAAATATTCTTGAATACTCACGCCAGTTGTTAGGCACAAGTTTTCGGAGCCTTACCAGGTACTCCTTCGGGGCTGCCACCTTGCAAGGGTTTACCCTCCTTAAGACAGCCTAACATCGGACCCCAAAACAGAGATCACAGGTTTACCAGGTCTAGCAGGGATCTTCACAGCTGTAGTTATATTCTCCCTTTCAAAACTGGAATAGAAGGCGTTGAGCTCATCTGGTAGTGAAGCATCGTTGTCATTCATGCTATTGGGTTTTGTTTTGTAGTAAGCAACGTCCTGCCAGAGTTGTAATGCATCTGATATCACCTCCAACCTCACTCGGAATTGTCACTTTTCCCTTAGAAAAGCCCGCAGGTCATACCTGGCCTTCTTGTACAGATCTGGATCACCAGGCTCAAATGACACAGATCTAGCCATTAGATGATGTACCAACTGGGTCATCCACAGCATTTGGTACAGTACATTTTCGTAGGCACACTCATCCACAGCATTTGGTACAGTACATTTTCGTAGGCACACTCATCCACAGTGTTTGGTACAGTAAGTTTTCATAGGCACACATTCATTCACACAGGTTTTAATGAAGTTGGTAACAACTACACCCTACTCATTCAGATTCAAAGATGAATCCTTGAATATAGTCCAGACCACTGATCCAAAGTGCTCCTGTGCTTCCCTTGTCCATACCTTCCTGGTCCTCACTAATGGTGCTATAGTCTTCAGTCTCTGCCTATGCTCAGGGAGTAGTACAGCCAAGTAGTCAGACTTTCTGAAGTGAGGGTGTGGATTGGTATGGTAGGCATTCTTGATGATGGTTTAACAGTGGTCCGGTGTGTTTCCTCTGGTACTACAAGTGATATGTTGATGGTAATTATTTAGTGATTTCTTTCAGACTGGCCTGCTTAAAATCACCAAAATGATGGTGAAGGCATCAGTGTGTCCCATTTTGTGCATGTTGATCCCATTGCTCAGATAATCTAAAGTCTGTCTGACATTGGCATTTGGTATTGGAATGCATACCAATACCAAAATGACTGCAGAAATCTCCTGCGACAGGTAAAATGGACAGCACTTAATTGTGAGATATTCCAGGTCTGGTGTGCAGAACTGGGGCGCTCTTACATTTGCACACCAAGAGGACTAGTTGAAAAGTAAACAAATATTTCCAGAATCCAGGTCAATATTTATCCCTCAACAGTGATCAAAATAAATTATATTGTCTCCTGTTGCTGCTTGTAGAATTTTGCATAAAATGACTGATACACTGGCACTTCTAAGCTTTAGTATCTCAGCTGTAAAAAGTTCCCTACTTTCCCTGATCAGTGCTTTAACACTTAAAAAAAGCATGAATACATTGAACATATTTTAGACTACATACTTGATTTGCAAAGAGCAAGTAGCACATAGTTGGGTCTTCACGATCCTTCATGATAGCACGTATTAACTGCAGCATTGGAGTAATACCTATAGAATAAATGCAGTAAGTTAGTAAAGATTATCCAAATAAAAGTCTGTTGCCTAAATTGTGTAGTTGACAGTTGTTGCCAAACTGAGCAATGTCAATTCTATACTGTTTGAATTTATTTGTAAATTTAAATTACACTTAACGTTTAAAAATTTGGCTTGCTTTTTCCTTCTCAAGCAAAGGAACCCTGCCTGAAAACCCTCTATGGTCATTAGTACTTGCACTTGCATATAGCCAAGGACTTTTGTGCTTAGTTATCGCTAACGGCTGTGAAGTTACTCGTTTTCAACTCCTCCAATAAAGCTTTCAAGGTAAAGCTTGCAACTTCTTTCCCTATCTAGAGATGCATGCAAAAAGTAAATGTACTCTTTACCCATATTTCAAAATAATACACTCAACCTCCATTATCTATTTTAACAAAGAAAACAATTTACTTTAAATCCCATTTCAGTATATAGAACTGTAGGAAAATTTCAATTTGTATTAAGAGCTGTAAGTTAACATAAGTGACAATCATCACAATTACTTCACAGGCTTGCATCAAATTTGCAGAGATCAGTTTTCAAAACTCCAGCAGCAGTGGCATTTCCAATTACCTACCAGATCCACCTGCAATCATGCCAAGTTTTCTTGCAAACTTGTCTTCAGGGGGTGATTTCTTGTCCGGCTGGATGCCAAATTTGCCTGCAAAGAGAACAACATTGATGAACTGTTTCTTTACCACTATCCTTGATGTCATAATCAAATCAAATTTGTAGTCTCAATAAAATTGTACGGAGTCAGCTGCATGTAATGTATCAACCAATCCCTTTGCCTAGACTTACAGAGATAACAACTTTGTTTGAAGGTTTTTGCTTTGTTTGCACCTCTATGGTGGAGGATTACAAATACCCGGGGATACCAATTGACAATAAACTGGACTGGTTAAAGAACATTGAGGCTGTCTACAAGAAGGGTAAGAGCCGTCTCTATTTCCTGAGGAGACTGAGGTCCTTTAACATCTGTCGGACAATTCTGAGGATGCTCTTGGAGTCTGTGGTGGCCAGTGTTATCATGCTTGCTGTTGTGAGCTGGGGCAGCAGGCTGAAGGTAGCAGACACCAACAGAATCAACAAACTCATTCGTAAGGCCAGTGATGTTGTGGGGATGGAACTGGACTCTCTGACGGTGGTGTCTGAAAAGAGGATGCTGTCCAAGTTGCATGCCATCTTGGACAATGTCTCCCATCCACTACATAATGTACTGGTTGGGCACAGGAGTACATTCAGCCAGAGACTCATTCCACCGAGATACAACACTAAGCGTCATAGGAAGTCATTTCTGCCTATGGCCATCAAACTTCACAACTCCTCCCTTGGAGGGTCAGACACCCTGAGCCAATAGGCTGGTCCTGGACTTATTTCCTGGCATTTACATATTACTATTTAATTATTTATGGTTTTATATTGCTTTATTTATACTCTATTCTTGGTTGGTGCAACTGTAACGAGAACCAATTTCCCTCGGGATCAATAAAGTATGACTATGACTATAATGAAGTTCGTGTCTCAGTGTTAAATTTCTAACTTCAGCTGGCATACAGAAGTTGAAAACATAGTAGATGTAAAGCTAAACGTTTTCTGAGAAGAGCAACAAGTTGCACTTCTGATTGTTCCTAAATCACAGCCTTAAAACAGGCTAGAATGCAAGCAGTCGTGTAATTTTAGGAGCAATAACAGGCAATATATGAATGAGAGTAAATAGGTGCGGGCTATTCACCTGTATATCTACTCCATCATTCAGTATGATAGTTAATCTTTGATTTTGTGCTAATTTTGAGCAATAACCCTATCTTCCCCCTTCCACCCAATACCAAGTTTTGAATATATTCAGTAATTAAGCCTCCGCACTAAGGACATGACCCACCCAGCCAACACACTTTTTGTCCCTCTTCCCTCCAGGAGAAGGTTCAGGAGCTTGAAGACTCATACGGCCAGATTTGGGAACAGCTTCTTTCCAACTGTGATAAGACTGTTGAACAGAACCTGACCCAGATCTGGGCCATACCCTCCAAATATCTGGATCTGCCTCTCAGTTTTTTTGCACTACCTTACTTTCCCTTTTCTATTTTCTATTTATGATTCATAATCTAAATTTTTAATATTTACTATCTATTTATACTCCAGGGAGCACGAAGAGCAGAATCAAATATCGCTGTGATGATTATACTTTCTAGTATCAATTGTTTGGCAGCAATAAAGTATAAAGTATAGCCCTCTTGGGTCAAGAATTTCAAAGATTCACGACCCTCTGAGTGAACATGACTCATTCAACTATAAACAATTAAGGAGTGGAAAGCTAGTGGAAAGCATGCCAATTAGCAAATGTTAAGTTTTTAAATATAGAGGTAAGTTATCGCATTTTTATAGGGCTATATCTCCCTACAGTGATAGGTGTAACAATGGAGAAGCTTCACCTATTCGTATGTTTTGGACGTGCCCAAGTCTTGGAAAATATTGGAAGGAAGTATTCCAAACTTTTTCTGTACTCCTTTGACTGCCCTATTTGGTATTGTTAAAAGGAAAGATATCATTTTGAAGACATCTGATCTGCACATTCTGGCTTTTATCTCTCTTATGGCTAGCAGGGCGTTTTTGTTTAAATAGAAAGATGCTATTCTGCCTAATCATGTTCAGTGGTTATGGGATGTCATGGCATGCCTAAGTTTAGAAAAGATTTGTTGTTCAACTTCTGAATCTAACCAAGATTTTCAAAATTTGAGGGGGCCGTTTTTAAATTATTTTCATAATCTTTGACTTCTTGTTAAAGTACAGAAGTTGGTTAATAGTATATTTTATTATCTGATAAGTTTTATTTTCTTTTTTCTCCCCAAACAGCTTCGACTTTGGTAGTGGGTGTAGATCTTTTTTTTTTAATAAAATTGTTTATATTTCAATATACAAATTAATATAATCCATATGAATATAGAGTAAGGAGTTCACTAATGTGATTCAATATACTGTACCTGGTATTATTATATTTTTTCTTTTGTTTTATAATATGTATTCTCTTGAACTCTGTGTTCTATATAGAAATCAATAAAAAAAATTGGAAGAAATATAGAGCTTCCCAGACAAATCATAAATTACAAGATATTAAAAATGGAAGAACTGCCAAATAGATTTCAAAACAGAATGACTAACTTTTCAACGTGACAATTTTTGTAATGGATTGTCTGAAATTCTATTAAAAGCTGGCCTGTTTACATAGCTGCAGCTCGACTTCAAAACTGCTTTAAAAAACTGCAAGGTATTTTTTGACATTACAGTGGAATCTTCAAATTGTTATCCACAGATGTGTGGCCCAATCCCTCATGGACATTGAGGGCTGGGGATAATTACATTAAACCTGTATTGAACCCCAGTCCGACTGTTCTCAGTGTGCTGCTCTGGATGCCGTATTATAGAAAATTCCCCAGTGTGTGTGTTTGAATGAATTACAAATGCAAATTTCACCTTTTCCATTATAAATGAGTAATCCACCTGGGCCTCTGAAATTGATAGTATCCCCAGTCTTCAGATCTTCCAAGTACTGAGACATTTTTCCACCTTCAGGGAATTTAGGATGTACTCCTTTAAAATATATCTACAGAAAAAAGATGAACTTATGAGCTTAGAAGGGTTAAGTCTAAAAAAAACATAGATCAGAGAATATACAGGCCGTTCAGTCTACGATGTTTTTAAACAAACTCCAAGATCAATCTAACCCTTCCCTCCCACATAGGCACATGGATAAAAAAAGAGGGCTATCTAAGATTCCCTTATAAATCTCTGATCTATCTGCCTCTACCACCACCACAGCATCGTATTTCACACACATACCAGTGTTTAAAAAAAAAACACCTTTGATATTCCCAATTCTTTCCTCCAAACACCTTAAAGTTATGTTCCCTTTTTTGGGCACATCTGCCCAGTGGAAAATGTTTCTGGGTGTCCACTGTACGCCTTTTATAGTCTTGTACACCTCATAAGTCGCCTCTCATCTTCCTTCACTCCAAAAAGAAAATCCTTAGTTCACACAACCTATCCCAATAAGACGTGCTCTAATCCAACAGCACCTGGTAAATCTCAAGAGCTGCAACATTACCTCGTGGCTCTTGAACTCAGAGCCCTGATTAATGAAGGTGGACACACCATACACCTTCTTAACTATCCTATCAACTTGCACTGCAACTTTGAATGACCAGTGGATTTGAACTCCAAGATCCCCCTGTTCCTCAACACTTAAGAATCCTGCCATTAACCTTGTACTCTGCCTTCAAGTTCGTTCTACCAGTGAATCACTTCAAGTTTCCAGATTGAACTCCATCTGACATTTCTCAACCCAGCTCTGCATCTTACTGTCCTATTGTTACTTATGACAACCTTCTACACTGTCCACAATTCCATCATCTTTTGTGTCATTCTCAAACTTACTAACACACCCTTCCACTTCCTCATCCAAGTCACTTATATAAAAAAATTCAAAGAGCAGGGGCCCCAGACAGATCTCTATGGAACACCACTGGTCACTGATCTTCAGGCAGATAATGCCCCATCTACTACCACCTTCTGTGGGCAAGCCAATTTTGAAACCACGCAGCCAAGTTTCCCTAGATCCCATGACACTTGAGTTAGCCTACCATGGGTACCTTGTCAAATGCCTTACTAAAATCCATATACATCACATCCACTGTTCCTCTTTCAATCTGTTTTGCTACTTCTTCAAAGAATTCAATCATTCTCGTGAGGCATGACATGCCCCTCATGAAGCCATGTTGACTATTGCTAAATAGATTACGCTTCTCCAATGCTTGTAAATCCTGTCTCCAAGAATCCTCTATTTGCCCACCACTGATGTAAGATTCACTGGTCTATAATTCCCAGGCTTATCTTACTACTTTTCTTGAACAAAGGACTAACATTTGCCACTCTCCAATCTTCTGATATTCCCACTGTGGCCAGTGAGGATGCAAAGATAATCAAAGATGCAGCAATTTCTTCCCCCGCTTCCCATAGTAACCTGGGGTACACCACGTCTGGCTCAGGACTCAACAAAAGTTCCAGCAATCCTTTCTTAATGTCAACATGTTCCAGCATAAGAGCCTGTTTTACATTGTCCTCACAAACAACAAGGTCCCTCTTGCTGGTGAATACTGAAGCAAGGTATTCATTAAGGATCTCTCCTATCTCCTCCAACAGCAGGCACGTATTTCCTCTTCTATCCCTGACTGGCTCTACCCTTCACATACAAGAAGAACCTCTTGGGGCTTTCCTTAATTGTACTCACCAAGGTCTTCTCATGCCCCCACCCAGCCAGCCCCAAGTCCATTATAAAGCTCCCTCTAAAGCCCTGCCTGATCCTTAGTTCCTAAAGCTCAACTATGCTTCTTTCTTCCTCTTGACTAGATATTCCACATTTTGTCAACTACAGTTCTTTTATCCTACCATCCTTTCCCTGCCTCAATGGCCAAATCTACCCAGAATCCCAGGTAGGTGTTCACTAAACAACCTTCACATTTCCTTTGTGGATTACCCTGATTACATTTATTCCCAATTTACACTCTCAAGTTCCTGCCTAAAAGCATTATAATTCACCCTTCTCCGTTTAAATACTTGTCTTTACTATCTGCTTTTATCCTTGTCTGAGGCTATGGTAAAGATCACAGACGGTGGCCATCGTCTCAGAAATGCACACCCACTGAGAGATCCCACACCTGACCAGGTTCATTGTTTAGTACCAGATCCAGTAAGGCCTCTCCTCCAGTCAGCCTGTCTACATACTGTGTCAGGAATCCTTTCTGGACACCTAACATAATCCACCACATATAAACTTTTTGTACTTAGGAGGTGCCAATCAATATTTGGGAAGTTGAAGTCATCATGACAACAACATTGTTTTTTTTGGCATCTTTCCAAAATCTGCATCGTAATATCTCTGTTGCAATTGGTACTGTTTCTGTAGAATTATCCCAACATTGCTCCCGTCCTGTTCCCTCCATGGTGTTCTCCATTTCTGTAGCTTTGATACTGCTTTTGAAGAGGTGTCATTTCTGATGATAAGGAGCTAAAAATCAAGAAACTGAGTTAGCTACTCCAATCTAACACATTACAGCTCTGAATTATAGGGAATCACAAAATGTGAAGCAGTACTCTCATTACTTAATTATGGTTCAAAGCAACTATAAATCCTGAGGACCAGCAATAAAACATGTATTAACACCAGCATACCATCATAGCACAGTTCACAAGTGTGTAATGTTTCTTGGATAGTTGCAGTGAAACCAATGTAACAGTTGAAGCTGTTGCACGCAGCCAAATTATTACTGATTACCGAAACATCTGCATCTTTAACGAGTGGTCTTCAATCTGAAGTTTTTTTAAAACAGCAATTAAATGAACTTTAAAATATACATTTATGACTCAATTAAACTGAAAATGTTAAACTGGCTACAAATTTCGAGTGTTAGGACTTAAATTACTACAAGCTAAAGTTGTTTCATTTCTAAAGAACATTTCAATTTACTATTTTTCAACAACGTAGACTTAATTCATTTTTTTAATTATATGCAAAGAAGAACATGCATTCATTTAATGCATTCAAATGGAGCACAATGTTATTAGGACTACTTGTCTCCCTGGGTATTATATTGCAACTTAAATTTAGCTATCCTTGAAAAACTGAAATGATCAAAAATTGAATTAAAAATTGTTTAATTTAAAAATCTCCACTACTAGGATTTAGCATATTAATTATGGCAAATGAAATTTAATTCAGACGAGCGTGAGGTGCTGCACTTTGGGAGGTAAAATACAAGAGAAAAGTATCAGTACCCTTAACAACGAAATCTTGAGGTATCAAAATCCATAGCTCCCTGAAAATGGCAACACAAGTCGATAGGATAGTAAATGCAGCACATGGCATACTTGCCTTCATTGGGTGGGATGTTGAGTATAAAAGTAAAGAAGTCATGCCGCAGCTATATAAAGCTTTGGTTAGGCCACATTTAGAGTACTTTATACAATTCTGGTTACCACACTATCTAAAGGCTTTGGAAGGGGTATAAAAGAAGGTTACCATTATGTTATATGGATTACAGCATATTAGTTATATGGAGAGTTTGGACAAACTTGGATTGTTTTTCTCAATAGATAGAACTATTTAAAATTATACGAGGCATGACTAGAGTTCTCCCCAAACCCCCACACATCCAAGAGTGGAAAAGTTAAAGGTCAGAGGATACAGGTTCACAGGCTTAAAGTGAGAGGGGCAAAAAAAAAGTTGCTTTTTTTAAAAGAAGGAACAATGATAGTGCCTGGAACGTGCTTCCAGGATAGGCGGAAGCAGATTTTATGTTTTAGAGGTATTTGGATATGCATGTAAACAAACAGGGAATACAAGACAACTAGTGTAGGCTCGTGGGACTAGTTAGTTTGGCATTGTTGGTACGTCTGTACTTTGATGTTGTACATAATTAAACCCACAGGAAATAACAATCCAGCATTTAAAGATAAAATTATTACATCACCTAGGTACCATAGTAAAATTTTGTTAACATATCCAGTAAGGAAGTGGGCTCAGTTTGATAATATGACACAAGTCCAGCAAAGGGTACTGCCTTTGAATCACTCATTTTGAGAAAGAGGCAATATTAATTTGGAGAACGCATGGAGCAAAAGAAGGACAGAAGCCAGGTTGTTGATTTTGTGTGCAGACAAAATGTAGAGGGTAGCTTCATAAATACAAGATATTCCACAGATGCTGTAAATACAAAGAACACACAAAATGCTGGAGGAACTCAGCAGGTCAGGGAGCAGGTTTATGGAGAGGATCCAGTTGACGTACCAGGCCAAAACCTATCATCAGAACTGGAAAGGAAGGGGGAAGAAGCCAGAATAAGGTGGGGAAGGGAAAGGAGTACAAGCTGGAAAGTGATAGGCGAGCAGCAGAGATCACATAGGGAGTAGCGAGTAAGGTTGAAGATTTTCCAGTCAAGGACTTAACTTTCTAGATTCAAGTTCAATTTTGCTATGGTTACAGAATGTAAAGGAAATGATGGGTTATATGCTCATTGATAAGGAAAGGGAATATAAACAAACATTACCTTCACAACAACATCAACATAACCCTTTTCATCATCACTGGTAACTGGAGTATATGGTCGCACAACAAGGCTTCCATCAATTCTGGCAGAAAGGTACACATGTTTTCCTGCAATTGAAATTCTCAAATCAAACTAAAATTTAAACTAGGATCACAATTGAAGTAATAATGAGTAGGCCAATGGAAGACGGCTTTAAAACAGGTGACAGATCAGGCTTGACTTTGTTCTCAAGTATGGCAGGCCCACTGAAAAATCAGTTTAGATACTGATCTAAAAATAAACACATGAGCAAGTAAGTTCCTGCATAAACACGGAAATAGAACAGGAGTGTCACTGGCAAGTAGAGACAGGCAAACCCAAAAAAACTGTGGGAAATAATTCCCTCATCCGTATCCAGGGTTTGGAATTTTCTTATATTATTAGTTTTCTATCAAGTATAACAAAGGCTAGAGGATTTTATTCTTAAGAACCCAAAGTGAGATGTCCAGATGGCTATGCTTAGAGGAACACCATTACCAAAACCTCTCCAATCCAAGCCTGGGATACAAGTACATTTTATATATTAACATATTAAAGCCTTTTCCTACAATGCAATTCTTACACATGGATTTTGTGCAGTCCGGGTAAAAAAACAGAAAGAGATGTAGGTGCTGGAAACCATGCAGTTCGGACACAAAGTCATAACGCAAAAATTGCAAACTTCTACAACAGTAAGATGCCAGCTCTGCTTGGCTATCAAAAGCCGCAACCTTTTTCAATGGGTGTCTTTGATTGCAGTACTGCACAGGTGCAGTAGAAGCATTCTCATGCAAATCTGGTGTTGAGCTTTAAAAAACCAGTCTCTATAAGAGTGGTACCATCTAGCAGAGCGGTCATCGTGGCAGTGGTGGATAGAGTGATCTGAGTCAGAGTGGTAAAGTTTTGACTCAACAGGGCATCAGCAAGAACAGGTGGAGGCAAGATAAGTAGGTTAGTTAATTTCTCATTTCTTATTTCCTTTTTCCTATTTAACTCTTGAGAGAATGGGGACATGACTACAGGACCAGTGTTCTGTCCTGGGTGTCAGATCTCCCCGGAGGCCACATCTGCACCAGGTGCATTGAGATGCAGCTCCCTAGAGAACGTGTTAGGGAACTGGAGCTGCAGCTCGATGACATTCAGCCTGTTAGGGAAAGTGAAGAGCTGACAGACGGGAGCTACAGGGAGGCAGTCACTCCAAGGTTACAGGAGACAGATAAATGGGTGACTGAGAGGAGTGGGAAGGGAGAATTTCAGATAGTGGAGAGCACAGCTGTGGCCATCCCCCTCAACAGTAAGTACTCAGTTTTGAGTACTGTTGGGGGTGGTGGGTGGGGGGGAATGACCAACCTGAGGGAAGCAACAGCCACCATGCCTCTGGCACTGAGTCTGGCCCTGTGGCTTAGAAGGATAGGAACTGAAGAGGACGGCAGCAGTGATGGGGGTTCTATAGTTAGGAGGTCAGAAACACAGGCAATTCTCGGATGCAAAAAAACAAACACTTTTGGTAGTTTGCCTCCGAGGTGCCAGGGTTGGTGATGTTTCTGAACGCATCCACAATATCAGGAAAAGGAGGGTGAGCAGCCAGAAGTCGTAGTACATATTGCTACCAACTACATAGGTAGAAGAAGGAAGGAGGTTCTGGAAACAGAATATAGGGAGTTAGGAAGGAAGCTGAGATGCAAGACCTCAAGGATATTAATCTTGGGATTGCTGCCCATGTCATGCGACAGTGAGATAGGAATAGAATGAGGTGGCAGATAAATGCGTGGCTGAAGACTTGGAGCAGCGAGCAGGGATTCAAGATTTCTGAATAATTGGGATCGCTTCTGCAGTAGGTGTAATCTGTACAAAAGGGACGGGTTGTACTTAAATCCGAGGGGGACCAATATTCTTGCAGGCAGGTTTACTAGAGCTGTTGGGAGTGGTTTAAACTAATATGGCAAGGTGATGGGAACTAGAATGATAGAGCTGAGGATGAGCCAGCAGGTTTACAAGAAAGTGATGGGTATAACATAAATAAGGAAGGACAAGCTAATGATTGGGTACAAATACAGACAGAGCAGAGTTAAATTGTACCAGAGGCAAAATTCAAAAGGATGAAGAACGCAGGACTGAAGGTGTTGTATCTAAATGTGTGTAGCACTTGGAATAAGGTGGACAAACTTGTGGCACAATTAGAGATTGGTCCGTATGACATTTTGGGCATCACTAAATCATGGTTGAAAGAAGGCCATAGTTGGGAGCTTAACAAAGGATATAACTTGTATCAAAATAACAGGCGTGTGGCTCTGTGGGTAAGAGATGGAACTACATCTTTAGAAAGAGGTGACATAGGGTCAGAGAATGTTGAATCTTTATGGGTGGAGTTAAGAAACTGCAAGGGTAAAAAATACCATTGTGAGAATCATAGATAGCCCTCCGAACAGTAGCCAAGATGTGGGGTTGAGATTGCAAACGGAGCTGGAAAAGATGTAATGAAGGTAATGTCACAATTATAATGGGGGACCAATGTACACGGGTCAGGTTGGTGTAGGATCGCAACAGAGAATTTGTTGAATGCCTACAAGATGACGTTTTAAAGCAGCATGTGCTTGAGCCTACTAGGGGAAGGTCATCTTAGATTGGGTGCTGTGCAATAACCCAGATCTTATTACAGAGCTTTAACATAAAGGAACCCTTAGAAGTCAGTGTTCAGTCACACTGCAATTTCAGAGGGATAAGCACAAGTCACATGTATCAGTATCACAATGGAATAAAGGTAGAGGCCTAGGTAGTGCTTAGGAAGTAATGCAATTGCAGCAGGACTTCGACAAATTGGAAGAATGGACAAAAAAAGTGGTAGGTGGAATGCAGTGTTGGGAAATGTATGATAATGCATTTTGGTAAAAGGAACAATAAAACAGACTATTATCTAAATGGGGAGAAAATTCAGAGGCGCAGAGGGACTTAGGAGTCCTTGTGCAAGAGTCCCAGAAGGTTAATTTACAGGTTGAGTCTGTGGTAAAGAAGCCAAATGCAATGTTGGCATTTTAGTGAACAGAGCAGCAGACACCCCTGCTGAAATCTGGAGGAAAACACACAGAGGATGCAGAGGGGGATCACAAAGGCGAGGAAAGAGGACCGGGTCGAGACAACAGAGACTTATGGAGAAGAGGAGTTTGGTGGGTAATAAAATGGACGAGTTCACGGCGCTAGCCAGGCATCAGAGAACATTTCGGAAGTGCAGTGTTATGTGTTTTACTGGAACGGGGCTGCACGAGGACATACCCGATCAAAACTTTTCCGTGGATGGCTTCCAGACCGTTCAGGCTGACCGGAAGTGCAGTGGGAGTGGTAAGCGTAAAGGAGTTGGGGGCTTGCTGTTCTGGTTAACGTTTTACCCAATTTCCCTCAGGATCAATAAAGTATATCTATCTATCTATCTATTTCAAGGGGAATAGAATATAAAAGCAAGGAGATAATCTTGAGGCTTTATAATACACTAGTTAGGCTGCACTTGGAGTACTGTCAACAGTTTTGAGCCCCATATCTCAGAAAGGATGTGTTGTCCAGAGGAGGTTCACAAGGATGATTTCAGGAATGAAAGGAGCGTTTTGCAGCTTTGAGGCTGTTCTCACTAGAATTTGAAGAATATGGGAGGATTCTCATTGAAACCTACTGAATGTTGAATGGACTAGATAAGGTGCACGTGGAGAGGACGTTTCCTATGGTGGGGTATCCCGAACTAGAGGGCACAGCCTCAAAATTGAGGGACAACCTTTTAGAACAGAGGCAAGGAGGATTTTTTTTTTAGCAAGAGAGTAGAAAATCTGTGGAATGCTCTGCCATACACTGCAGTGGAGGCAAAGTCCATGGGTATATTTAAAGGAGAAGTTGAATTTCCTACTTGTTCAGGGCAAAAGGATAAGTCAAGAAGACAGGTGTATGGGGTTGAGTGGGATCTGGGATCAGCCATGATGGAATGGTGGACCAGACTTGATTGGCTGAATGGCCCAATTCTGCTTCTATGTCTTATGGTCTTATGATATTATCAGGTGAAAAATATTTGTCACACAGAAGGAAATTACAAACGGTAGCATAAATGAATCAAATTGCTCCCATGAAGTCTAAAGCAATAACGCTATTCAAAGTCAATTTCATTAACTTACCCACAGGCAAACCAAGAATGTGACTCGCTGAAGGAAGGGCAAAGCGAAACTTCCTAGTGTCATGACTCACAATCTGTTGTGAAAGGAAAACCAAGTGACTATTTCACAAATTTATTCAGTAGTTAAAGTCTGAACACTCAGCTATCCCATTTACCTCTTTATCTATTAGTCGCAGAGGGTACTTCTCATTGGGATCTTGCAACGTAACCTTAGGTTTCTTTTTTTTGGACAATACGTAACGGCCAACAACAACTCCAACTGTTGTTAAGAAAATGGCGCCAAATGCAATGAGCACTCCTGAGGTCTGTAAGACAATGGTATTTCATGGCAACAAGAAAAATAAGCATAGTGTTTTATTAATACTTTAAAGCCCTAGTACAAATTGATGCATTACTTAACAGTGGCAAACTTAATCTAAAGCATTACCCAAGAATAGAACTAATAAAACAAATAACAAATATTAAAAATCAATGCTTGTCTACTACAAACATTCATGAGATTTTCTTTGCCATCAACATCTCAACTTTACGTGAAGGCGCAGACTCATACACCAGTGAGGTACAGCTGAGCTTCAAGGAACATTGCTGCATTTTGCATAATTTAATTTGGTTCTGCAAAAAGCTTTTGACAAATGCTCCACATAAGCAAATATGAACTTGGAAAATTAGTGCATCTTGTGAATCACCATTGGATCAGAATTCTATATTGCCCTCAAATCCAAAATACAGTAAACTGACTAACTGTATCAACTGTCATATCCAAATACATGAACAATTCAGTCCCAAAAATATGAAATGTACTCAACTACAGTTAAAGTTTATGAAGTTAAAGAATAGTCTAGATTTTGTAATCAGTACAGAAATTATGTGCTTGCCACTGATTTTGAAGAAAGCTGTCCCAACATTGAGCCATCTCTGGTATGGATTTCATCTCGAAAGGGGTGGCAGTTCATCCCTTCAGTCTAACATCTTTGATATCAACCAGACTTTTTCAAGATTTTCAGATAGCAAAGCAGGAAGGAAAAGTTATTTTATATTAAAAGGTTAGTAGCATACAAGATTAAAATTGAAGTGATAAGAAATAGACTAAAGGGATTCACAATCTAGGCAAGAAAAATTAGATTCTTAATGGCCAGAGTTTGCCAAGCAAAATATTGCTTGGTCTATTTAAAAACTGATTAGTATATCAAAATTTAACAGCTTTGTTTAACAGCAATGTCAGTTCATTGATACTGACATTAGCAGATTCAATTTGCAACAAAGACCAAGTAAAACAGAATCACTAAAAGCAACTTTTAAGGTTTTTTTGACAAACCAAGAGTTACAGATGTTGGAAAACTAAAACAAAATGAAGGAAATACTCAGCAGGCCAGGCCATATCTATGGAAAAAGACTCAAGAGTTCCAGGTTGGAGAAACTTTGCCACATTACCTGAAATATTAGCCATTTTCCTCATACCACAGATCCCTATTTTCGCTTAAAATTTTCACAGTAACATACAGTCCTAGTTTTTCATTAATTACTCAAAAAGAGGTCTGATCTTTATCCAAGTCACAGTAATAGACAAAAAATTCTGCGCAATAACACAAACAATTGTACTACTTCTTGTCAATACTAAGTAAACCATTTAAACAATCCCAGTCTAGGTTCAAAAAGTATGTGAACCTCTGGGGTAATGCTTTCTACAGAATCTGTTTGTAGGTTTTGTATGGAAGAATGGCCTAAAATTCCTCGTGCAAGTCTGATCAGCAGATATATATACAGGCCAATATCCTTGCAGGGAGGTTTGTTAGTGCTATTGGGGAGGGTTTAAACTAGATTTGCAGGGGGATGGGAACCAGAGTGCCAGAGCAGATAGTGGAGCGGGGGTGAAAATAAATGATGTTAAAAGTTCAAGCAAAGTCACAAATAGAAGGGTTGTGTGTGGTGGTAATAATCTTCTGAGGTGTGTCTGTTTCAATGCAAGGAGTATTGTGGGGAAGGCTGACGAGCTGAGGGCGTGGATTGACACATGGAATTACTACATTATAGCCATTAGTGAAACTTGGCTACAGGAGGGGCAGGACTGGCAGCTTAATGTTCCAGGGTTCCGACGTTTCAGACGTGATAGAGGCAGAGGAATGAGGGGTGGGGGGGGGTGTGAGGTGGCATTGCTAGTCAGAGAAAATGTTACAGCAGTGCTCAGGCAAGACAAATTAGAGGGCTTGTCTACCAAAGCCATATGGATGGAGCTGAGAAACAGAAAAGGTATGAACACATTAATGGGGTTGTATTATAGACCACCCAATAGTTAGCGAGAATTGGAGGAGCAAATCTGCAGAGATAGCAGACAACTGCAGGAAACATGAAGTTGTGATAGTAGGGGATTTTAATTTTCCACATATTGATTGGGGCTCCCATACTGTTAAAGGTTTAGATGGGTTAGAGTTTGTAAAATGTGTTCAGGAAAGTTTTCTAAGTCAATATATAGAGCTACCAACTAGAGAGGATGCAATATTAGATCTATTAGGAAACAGGTTAGGACAGCTGACGGAAGTGTGCGTAGGGGAACACTTTGGTTCCAGTGATCATAACACCATTAGTTTCAACTTGATCATGGATAAAGATAAAGGCGGGAGGAGAAGATGGCAGCGCAACGCAGCCCTCCGGTGAAATGATATCTTATCTGTTAAATAGGAGCCGTGGACAATTCTGATTTGATGGAGACAGACGTGAAAGCACAGAGGAACATCTGGAGAAATTTCTGAAATGCCGGTTCGCTGCCGCTGTTACTGCGCGATCGAGAATCTTCCGGAGGGAAGGCCTCAAAATCCCCGGCTTTGCCTGCTGCTGGCGACCGAGGCTGAGGTCAAAGCGTTCGGATAGAGATGGTGCTCAGTATTCGGTGTCGGTGGGCTGATCGGAGGCTCAAAGTTTTTGGACGACTCAGTCGGACTGTGGTCGGGCATGGCAGGGAGAGTTTTCTTCCTTCTCCCGTCTGCGTGAGATGTGGGACATTCGAGAGACTTTGAACTTTTTTACTGTGCTATGGCCTGTTCTTCATCAAGTTATGGTATTGTTGCACTGTTGTAACTATAAGTTATAATTATGTGGTTTTTGTTAGTTTTTCAGTCTTGGTCTGTCCTGTGTTTCTGTGATATCACACCAGAGGAATATTGTATCATTTCTTAATGCATGCATTACTAAATGACAATAAAAGAGGACTCCGTGTCCTCATAATCTAATGTAATCTGGTCCTCCGGTTGAGGTTCTAAACTGGAAAAAGGCCAAATTTGAAGAAATGAGAAAGGATCTAAAAAGCATGGATTGGGACAGGTTGTTCTCTGGCAAGGATGTGATTGGTAAGTGGGAGGCCTTCAAAGGAGAAATTGAGAGTGCAGAGTTTGTATGTTCCTGTCAGGATTAAAGGCAAAGTGAATAAGAAACCTTGATTCTCAAGGGATATTGGAACTCTGATAAAGAAGAGAGAGATGTATGACATGTATAGGAAACAAGGAGCAAATAAGGTGCTTGAGGAGTATAAAAAGTGCAAAAAAATACTTAAGAAAGAAATCAGGTGGGCTAAAAGACATGAGGTTGCTTTGGCAGTCAAGGCGAAGGATAATCCAAAGAGCTTCTACAGGTATATTAAGAGAAAAAGAATAGTAAGGGATAAACTTGGTCCTCTTGAAGATCAGAGTGGTCGGCTATGTACGGAACCAAGAGAAAGGGGGGAGATCTTAAATGGGTTTTTTGTGTCTGTATTTACTAAGGAAACTGGCATGGTGTCAATGGAAATAAGGCAAACAAGTAGTGAGGTCATGGAACCTATACAGATTGAAGAGGAGGTACTTGCTTTTTTGAGGCAAATCAGAGTAGATAAATCCCCAGGAGCTGACCGGGCACTCCCTCAGACCTTGAAGGAGACTAATATTGAAATTGCAGGGGCCCTGGCAGATATATTTAAAATGTCGGTATCTATGGGTGAGGTGCCGGAGGATTGGGCAGTAGCTCATGTTGTTCCGTTTTTTAAAAAAGGCTCGAAAAGTAATCCAGGAAATTATAGGCTGGTAGATTTGATGTCGGTAGTAGGTAAATTATTGGAAGGAGTACTAAGAGATAGGATCTATAAATATTTGGATAGACAGGGACTTATTAGGGAGAGTCAACATGGCTTTGTGCATGGTAGGTCATGTTTAACAAATCTATTAAGAGTTTTTCGAGGAGGTTACCAGGAAAGTGGATAAAGGGAAAGCAGTGGGTGTTGTCTACATGGACTTCAGTAAGGCCTTTGACAAGGTCCTGCATGGGAGATCAGTTAGGAAAATTCAGTCGCTAGGTATACATGGAGAGGTAGTAAATTGGATTAGACATTGGCTCAAAGGAAGAAGCCAGAGAGTGGTAGTGAACGATTGCTTCTCTGAGTGGAGGCCTGTGACCAGTGGTGTGCTACAGGGATCAGTGCCGGGTCCATTGTTATTTGTCATCTATATCAACGATCTGGATGATAATGTGGTAAATCAGATCAGCAAATTTGCTGATGATACACAGATTGGAGGTGTAGTGGACAATGAGGAAGGTTTTCCAAGCTTGCAGAGGGATTTGGACCAGCTGGAAAAATGGGCTGAAATATGGCAGATGGAGTTTAATACAGACAAGTGTGAGGTATTGCACTTTGGAAGGACAAACCAAGGTAGAACAAATAAGGTAAATGGTAGGGCACTGAGGAGTGCAGAACAGAGGAATCTAGGAATACAGATACAAAATTCCCTAAAAGTGGTGTTGTAGGTAGATAAGGTCGTAAAGAGAGCTTTAGGTACATTGGCCTTTATAAATCCAAGTATTGAGTATAAGAGTTGGAATGTTATGGTGAGGTTGCATAAGGCATTGGTGAGGCTGAATTTGGAGTATTGTGTGCAGCTTTGGTCACCAAATTACAGGAAGGATATAAATAAGGTTGAAAGAGTGCAGAGAAGGTTTACAAGGATGTTGCCGGGTCTTGAGAAACTGAGTTACAGAGAAAGGTTGAATAGGTTAGGACTTTATTCCCTGGAGCGAAGAAGAATGAGGGGAGATTTGATAGAGGTATATAAAATTATGATGGGTATAGATAGAGTGAATGCAAGCAGGCTTTTTCCACTGAGGCTAGGGGAGAAAAAAAAACCAGAGGACATGGGTTAAAGGTGAACAGGGAAAAGTTTAAAGGGAACATTGGGGGGGGGGCTTCTTCACACAGAGTGGTGGGAGTGTGGAATGAGCTGCCAGATGAAGTGGTAATGCGGGCTCACTTTTAACATTTAAGAAAAACTTGGACAGGTACATGGATGAGAGGTGTATGGAGGGATATGGTCCAGGTGCAGGTCAGTGGGACTAGGCAGAAAAATGGTTCGGCACTGCCAAGAAGGGCCAAAAGGCCTGTTTCTGTGCTGTGATGTCCTATGGTTCTACAGGAAATGTTTGGTGGAGATTATTGCTGCTAAAAGGAGGTTCTACTAGTTATTAAGTATAAAGGTTCACATACATTTTCCAGCATTGACTGTGAATGATTAAACAATGTGCTCAATAAAGATATGTAAAGTACAAATGTCTGTGTGTTATTAGTTTAGGCAGATTGTGTTTGTCTATTATTGTCACTTAGATGAACAGCAGACCACATTTAATGATTAATGCAGGAAACAAGATTATTGTAAAGGGGTCACAGACTTATTCTTGCAACTGTATATCCAAGTTACTGCCTATTTCATTGTACTTTCATGAATATTACAACATCCTCATCTGGGCCAACATATAACACTGAATAGAAGAATAGTATCTAAATAAATTTCAACTATCTAAAATATGCTGTATATTTGTAGCTCTCCTGTGAGATTGTTAACCAAGTCACATCACACTACCGAGACAGAAAAGTGATATTGGTCAATAATTAGAGCAGGGTTTCTCAACTTGGGCTCTGTGAGAGGTTGCTCGGGGTTCCACAATAGATTGTGAAAAACATTGCTCTTTGAACGTGCGATGCATGATGCTAGTACTCACAATGGTGGGCAGTGATCGAGTGGATCTGTTAACAATCTCATTAGAGGTCCCTCAGCTCAGTATGGCAGTGTGCAGTAGAGCCACGTTTATTTAGTTGAGTCCATTCTCAGTTGTTGTGATAGGGGAGGCCGTTGTTAATTGGCAAGTGCTGTATTGCATGGGGGAGGACGGTAGGCCGATGAGGAGTGTGAAGTGCGTTTTCTGAGCATTGAATAGACTCGCCCATTTTTATATTTTATTAACACCTGTGTTTTACAAACGTAAATGGGTTTTACATGGACTGGTGATCCAAGTTGTCCCATTCCATTGTGCCTAGTCTGTGGCAAACTACTTACAAATGCTGCAATGGCTCCAGCAAAACTGAAAAGACACGCAATTACAAACCCAGTCATGACTCATAAAAGTGCTGATTATTTTAAACAGCTATTGAAATCTCAAAACAAACATTTGTTAATAGTCACAAAAACACCCAGGAAGCAAGTTTGTTAGATTTTCATCAACTGTGTGATGTTTCCTTTTCTGGGTAATAAGTTGAGCTACTAAATAACTTGCTTCCTGGGTGTTTTTGTGACTATTAACAAATGTTTGTACCCAGAAAAGGAAACATCACACAGTTGATGAAAATCTAACAATGCCAGTATGTAAAATTATAGTGGATAAAATGCTAGGACAAGCTGCAGTACAAGAAATTGAAAAGGTTTCACACTCAATGATGATGATGGCTGCTTCTTCACTTGCGAAGATCAGGAAGGAAGAGTCCTCAGGAACGCTGGCATGATCGCTGGTGACTAGAGGCCAATTCTGGATCTGCAGACCCTGGAGCAGTAGGGACACAGGAACAGTTGGGATGCAGGTGCTTGGGTAGTAGGATCCTCTTCTCATCAGCATTTGTTCTTCTGGATTCCTCAAAATTCTTGGCTGCTCCGTGGATCGGTGTTCTCCAGAGGTCTTTGTCACAAGCCAGCGGCTGCCACTCGTTGAGCTCAATATTTGCCTGAGAGAACTGCTGCTCAAGTTGGTCTCTGTATCTCTTGCACAGGGCACCATGATCTCTCTTGCCCCGAGAGAGTTCTCCGCAGAGCACTGCTTTCAGTAACCTGAAGTTGTCCATGTGAGACACGTAGCCAGACCAGCGGAGCTACCTCAGCAGCAAAGTGGCTTCAATGCTTGGAACTTGAGCCTTCTCCAGGACCTTGCTGTTGGAGACACAGCTCTGCCACTTGATACCCATGGTGGAGCGGAGGCGGCACTGATGGAGCACTCCAGCAACTGGATTTGCTTGCGGTATAACACACAGGCTTCAAAGCCGTACAGCAGTTTTGTGACGACAGCAGTCCAGTACACCTGGATTTTTGTGGACAGACACAGCTGGTTGTTCTTCCACACATTTCTGAAGCCATCCGAAGGCGTTGCTAGCTCTGGCGAGTCAACTCTCAATATTCCTTACTACCATAGGTCATTGGAGATGATGCTGCCCAGGTAGGTGAACTGCTCAACTGTGGTGAGAGAGTGTTCATCAATAGTGATCAGAGGTCAGTTGTAAATGCCACAAGGGGGCTTCTAATGGAGGATCATTGTTTTCTTCAGACTGACCATTAACCTGAAAGCCCTTGCAGCCTTGGCTAACTGTGACTGCAGCCTGCAGCACATACTCTGTGTGCATGAGAAGAACACAAAGCTCAAGAATGGGCTCTTGCATGGTTTTTGATCGGGCGAGAAGGCGGCACTCTCAAACAGTACAAGTCGACGTATTGATGACATGTCACATGATGCTGAAGAGGTTGTGTGAGATAAACCGAAATACAACAGTTTCTCTATCCAGGTTAATGAGTCAACAGATTTCACCAATGTCATGTTTTAGCATTTGTAAGATTTGTAAATGACGCTGAAATTCAAGAAAACTTTTCCTGTTGCAAAGAGCTGCCCGAAACAAGCAAAGGCCAAGATATATTTAATCAAAAGCAAGAGAAAATCTGCAGATGCTAGAAATCAAAACAACACATACAAAATGCTGGAGGAACTCAGCAAGCCAGGCAGCATCTATAGAAAAAAGTGCAGCCGAGGTTTTGGGCCAAGACCCTTTGGCAGGATATGTTTGGTCTTCATATCTGGAAACAAGGAGTCTATCTTGGAGGAACTGTGTTGGCATCTGTACTGACGGTGCCCCAATGGTTGATTTCATGAGAGGATTAATCCTTTGTTAAAAAATAAATAAAATCCTAATGTTGTCACAACACACTCCAAAAGCTGGAGGAACTCAGCATACTGCTTTCTTCAGAGGTGTTGATATCAAAAACTCCAGATGAAATGAAAACAATTCTGCATGATGCTACAAAAATGGTTAACTTAATTTAAAAAAAAGACCAGTTCACGCGAGAACGTTTAAAAACTGTGAAAACATGGACCAAGAGCACACCAATCTTCTGCTACGTACAGAAATCCAGTGGTTTAGCAGAGGAAGAGTGTCTGAGCTGAAGGGAGAGTTGCAGGCGTACTTACAAGAAAATAGTAGGCCAGATTTTGCAGAGTGAAGATGAAGAATGGCTGCAGAAACCAGCCTACTTTGCATTTTTCATCATATGAACGAGTTGAACAAGTCTCTGTAAGTTTTGACTTGAAGTGACAATTCTTGAAATGTTTTCACTGCTGCTCGGGCTTGAGAGTGAGGAAGAATCAGAAAGTCTCAAATCTTATTGAAATCCAGCTGGAAAAACTGCAGAACAAAATTGAACAGTATTTTCCCTTCTTTCAACACAAGTGTATGACTGGGTGAGGGACCCTTCCTCTGAATTTTTTGCTCAGTCTGAGAACTTGTCTTTGACAGGAAGAACTTTGTGAGATGCAGTCTGATCATGCACTCAAGATGAGACTTTCCGACCTGTCCATTGATGTTCTGGAATTCTGTGAAAGAAGAGCATCCTGCCATTCATAAGAAAGCAATGAGCATTTTGCTGCAGTTTTCAAATTCTTATGTGTAGGCAAGCTTTTCCTTGTTTAGCAAACATCACATCTCATTTCAGTTGAAGGTGAAATCCATGTGTGCTCATCTCAAGTTCGACCCAGAATTGAGTATTTGTGCAGCAAAAAAACAAGCAGCACAGGTTTCATATGTCACTTAGTAAGAAAATGTTTTTTCAAAGTCTTGTATTAAAGTGTCTTTGGCAATATTTTTATTCATATTGTTTTGGCTTATGGTTTTTAATAACCTTACTATTGAACATTATCAATAAATTTTCATATTGTAAATAGCATGAATAAAAATCAATTTATAACCTTTATTTAAATTAAATCTACCGAGCCTACTTTTAGAAATATTAAATACCATTTTGGCTTAAGCCAGATATTTAACACAAATTTATTATATTTGCCTTATGAGTTTTTAAAAATTATGAAAGGAAAAGAAAAATTAATTTCAAGAAAAATAAGCTAAGCTTAACTACCTGGTTTTTTTTCCCAAGGTTGGCTAAAAATTCATTCTCTACTCAAAAGAGCACTGACAATTACTTTTGTATTATTACATCTACAACTTACCGATCATACTAATGTACTGGGTGCTGTAGATTTAATAATTTTTACACAAGCTCTTTGAGACCTGAAAATTACTTCAAAGGTTCCTCCAAGGCAAAAAGGTTGAGAAAGGCTGAATCAGAGGATACATAATTGACTTGTGCAATTAAATGAACACAAGGACAATTTCTTTTTGCACTATTATAGAACTCCACAGCAGTGGAAGAGAGAAATTACCTGTATATTATGGAAAGTTGCATTTAAAGCCTGCTGGCCAAGTTAACTGAATATTTCATTTAGAAACAAACAGTACTCACTTGTCAGGCTAAAACTAATTCTAAACACTGCTTTGGCCAGAACATTTATTTAATTCCAACTTATTTTTCAATTATCAACTTACCCAAACCTAATAAACTTTCCAATCAGTACACTGTACAAAAATCTGAATTTTCAGCAACATCTCTTTATTTAGAATGAATGTCTGCAAAGTTAAGATTAGTAATAGAATGGAAAGTTGTATGAATTCCATTTTGCATTTTCCTTGACCACAGCTTACAAAATTTCTCTGTCCAAGTACGTCAACATTAGCAGCCAGTTATTCTCAATGACATGTAAAAACACTAAAGCCTAACAACCAAAGCCTGCTTTGGACTTTGTCAATACTTTCACATCTTTTGATGTGCGGATTTTGAATCCATTAAGCAGCTATAGACCCCAAGTTCATTTCAAAAGACCTATTAAACTCCCAAACTGGTTGAATAATATTGTTGAATTTTAAATTGGAATCAGTGAAATAAAATGTAAGGTGGTATTGAATTGAATTGATGATATCCACCAAAGTAGTTCTTTGCCTGACCATATCTCCATAAACTTAACTGCAAGATTAGTTTTTTTATTTTCTAATCACCTACCAAAATTAGATAAAAACACTTGGGTGTACAAATATTTTTCTGCGCTGAGGCAAATTTAGATGATGCTACTTTAAGTCTTACCCCCAAAGAAAATCTTGAAGCTGATTCTTTTGCATTTACTTTAGTGCAGGTAATACAAATAACAGCATTGATGCTTCCAAGTTGTTACATGAATTTATAAGCACTGTCCCAACCTAAATAAGTAAAATTTCTAGAAAATCTCTGTTGTTTCACAGGACATATACTGCCTGATGCCAAACAAAAAATGACTGCAGGATGAAGCAGATTTTATTTGGCAGACAGCCAGGCACACACAACCAACTAACTTGTACAAATCATTATTTATTATAAAGGCTTACTTTTGAAGCCCTTAATCTTAATCATAAAAACTAACCCTACGTCACTAATATTGAACCCTAAATAAAAAGCTGGAAAGATGCAAAAGGTCAGTCAAACCTTGGTCAGATACTGTTGCTGTTTATTTTTGTGAAGGCCTTCCAGAATCAAGTTAAAAATGAAAGGCAGTTTACATTGTCCAGGGACAGGGTAGAGCAAGCAAAGCTGTGATAAGACAGAAGACATAGAGAGTGAATAACACAGCACTGTGGCTGCCAGCAGCAAGAGGATGAAAGCAAATTAACCACAGATAATTCGTAGAAGTAGGACATGTTAATGTTGCTTTCATTCATTTATATGTGGACACTGGTGAGCCAGGATTTTGAATTAAGTTTGCCTTTGATGGTGAAAGCATGATAACAATGCTCCTAGCTTAGCAGTACTAACATGTTAGATCCAGCAAAAATCTTCATTTCCAAATGTGAAGTAGGATTGAGTAGAGCTTGGGAGGTGGCGATATTTCCATTTTACCTTATAGGCCAAACCAAATAACTTGCAGGATTAAACACAAAACAAAGCATTGAATCTATTTTCTACATACTGGTAGGAAAATAGTTACAGCAAAGACGACTGACTGGGATTGCTGAAAGTCAGCATCAACTTGATGGGCCAAATGTCCCACCCTAAGGAAATAGGAGAAAGTGCAAAATATAAACATTAATTGCAAAGCTTAATCAAAATAAGCAGTCCTCACCACAAACACACCCCTGGAAATACTGTACCTTGTCCAATCGAGTTTAAAATTAGTATCAGGATTACTATTTCCATTAGCAGTTCCAGCAGAAATTCTACTACAAACAATAGTATCTTCCAACTGCTGTAGGTTATTAATATCAGTAGCATTATCTTACGTAAATGCAAGTACCATTCCTTAAATAACCACCTTCAATTATAATTAGCTTCAAGAAAATGAGCTAAAGTTTAGCTGTAAACACGAGGAAACCTGCAGATGCTAGAATTTCAAGCAACACACATAAAAATTGCTGGTGAACGCAGCAGGCCAGGCAGCATCTCTAGGAAGAGGTACAGTCGTCATTCCGGGCCGAGCCCCTTCGTCAGGACTAATTGAAAGAAGAGCTAGTAAGAGATTTGAGAGTGGAAGGGGGAGGGGGAGGTCCGAAAACATTTAGCTGTACTCTCATAATCCATCCACTAGTCACATTACCAATTATGTATTTTTGTACAAAGAAGCATTATCTTCCAATTTACCAAAATGGGTTTGGTACTGACAAAACATACCATTTTCCAGGGTTATTGATTGAACGCCCCGCCCTCTTCCCTTAACCCACCCTGCCCATCCTTAGGGCCCAAGAAATTCTTATCCTTGCCCAGTCCTCGCCCAACCCCGGCCACCCCAGTCTTGGCGAAGAAGCAACGACCATAAGACCAAATACTCCGCTAAGCTCCGCGTCTGTCTCACCAGTGAGTACGCCATCACCGCCCTGCCGAGCCCAGCTGCACCGCGCACCGACAACCCGGCGTCACCCCGCCTCGCGTGCCACACATGCGCACTCCCAAAGGCGGACGCCAAGCCCAGCCGCACCGCGCACCAATCCGGCGTCACCCCTCCGCCTCGCGCGTCACACATGCGCACTCCCAAAGGCGGACGCCGAGCCGAGCCGCACTACGCACCAATCCGGCGTCACCCCGCCTCTCGCGCCACACATGCGCACTCCCAAAGACGGACGCCGAGCCGAGCCGTTCCGCGCACCAATCCGGCGTCACCCCTCCGCCTCGCGCGTCACACATGCGCACTCCCAAAGAAAAACGCCGAGCGGAGATCGCGTCACAGACAGAGCGGGCGGTAGCCGTACCCGCATTTGCAGACGGAGAACCGAGACCCACGGTGGAGCAAACCACGATAAAGTTTGTTATAGTGTGTCTGTGCCATGAGTCTGATGTCAGGTGTGCAAATGAGATGCCGTGCGATCCAGCTAACTGAGTGTAATTAGGGCCTCAGTGCCGGAGGTTTCAGCCCATGAGAGCAAACTGACATCACAAATCATGTTAGGGTCTTGAAGCAGGCACTCCCTTCTGAGCTCTATCACAGCAAGAGATTAGCAACTGGACGGAGGAAACAATTCCTAGATATTCTTAAAGCCTCCTTGAAAGTTTTCCAATCTACTTCCCTGACCCATGGCACTCACTTTATTCAAAGTGCTGGGGGGGGGGGGGGCTCAGCAGGTCTTCATCTGAAACATTTTCCATCATAGATACTGCCTGAGTTCTTCTCGTGCTTTGTATGTTGCTGTATGTCCTGTGTTCACAGTTATTCTGATAATGGATTTGAAAGATTTTGAAAAAGTGGTGTTTTACTCTTTTGAGGTGCATACTTAAGTTGTCCCTGTCACAATAAAGCAGGGATCGCTGCCCACAGTGGACCATGAGCTTTGTGCCTAGATTGAGATCTTGATCTTTAAATGCTTTTTTTCCCATCAGGGAGACAAAGACTGTGATGATACACTGCTGGCAATGGTGAATTTCATGATGTCTGCCTCCCCCGAGGAATGGGTTCTGAGGTGTGGAAAGTGGTTGACCACATTCACTGTTACGATGTGCGAGTTTAGCTTGAGAGGTTCATGTTGTACAACAAGGGCAGACTTTTACAGATGATATGTCTAAGGCTCATTTTCTCACTGAAAGCCAATATTGGAGCTCTTGCTTTCTATGTGTATGTGGGCAAACGTTGCTACAGCTTAAAGTTATGATGACCTTGGTTCTGGAGTGAAAGCAATGTATGGTTGATTAGTCCTGTAGAATAGTTCACTCCATTAGGAATCTTGGTGGTAAAGTGCAGCGTTACAATGAGGAAGATTGAAGAAAGAGTTGGGGTGTTGATGCATCTTTGATTGATACCAGTCTGTACTGAGATTGGATTTGAGATGAGCATTATGGTTAAGATCATGGCTTGCATTTCCATGTGAAGCAAGTGTAAGTTGGGGATGAATTTTGGTGGCAGTAAAATTTGAGGAAAGATAAGCTAGTCGGCTCCATTCACCGAGTGAAAGACTTTCGTGAGGTCAAAAAGAACATGAGTGTGAGTTGATACTGCCACATGGTGCATTGTCTGTTGAGCTGGAGGGAATCCACACTTTAATTAAGGGTGCAGGTCTTGGCCATTAGAAGGAGCTAAATGAGAAGGACAGTGATTGCTTTCCCTGCACCGGACAGCAAGAGACCCCTTTACTGTTTTCTTCTCTTGATCTGAAAATATTGTTTGTTTTCTCTTCTGTTTGTATGTTTATCTAGCTGATATGAAAATATATCAACCTTCAACTGAAGTATTCTTAGCCTCCCATGGTGATTGAAATTCTTCATAACAACATTTCCTGAAGTACATTCCTATTCCATTTACACAATCATCGTACCAGGGCTGCTGAAGATAAAGCAATGAATGACATTGCCTGTTCTTATAGCATCAATCAAATATCTCCCAGTGTACACTTACACTCAGTGGCCACTCTATTAGGCACAAGAGTGGAACTTCTGCTGCTGTAGCCCATGCACTCCGAGGTTCAATGTGTTGTCCATTCAGAGATACACTTCTGCACACCACTGTTGTAATGTGGTTATTTAAGCTACTATCACCTTCCTGTCAGCTTGAACTAGTCTGGCCGTTCTCTGTCTTCGGTCATTAACAAGGTGTTTTTGCCCGTACAACTGCCCCTCACTGGATGTTTTTTGTTGGACCATTCTTTGCAAGCTTTATCCATTATGCATAAAAATCCCAGGAGATACTCAAACCACCTCATCTGGCAGCAAAAATCATTCCACAGTCTAAGTCACTTATGTCACATTTCTCCCCATTCTGATGTTTGGTCTGAACAACGACCGAACCTCTTGGCCATGTCTGCATGCTTTTATGCATTGAGTTGCTGCCACATGATTAGCTGATTAGATATTTGCACTAACAAGCAGGTGTATCTAATGAAGTGGCTACTGAATATAAATATTTCTATGTTGTTTAATATTTGACTACACACCAATTCTCTAGTGTTCTTGCTCTTATCTACAGTTTTGAGAAAATGTTCTCACTTCCAATCTATCTTCTCCACTACATCCCTTTTCGATCACTGGCTCAATATTAGCATAGATAGTTGAAAAAATCCCTGAGATGAACAGTGGAAAACAAGAGCTATTCTCCATCACTACCAATTCCTTTCCTCAGTCATGCTGGGTCCAAACTTGATGAAGCGGAGCACAATCACTTTTATACCACTCTCTTCAATGGTGCAACTCTTAGTTAACCACTCAGGCAAAACCATGGTTTGTAAATATTGGTTGTAACCTTCAGAAACCCTGGTCCACTTTTGAAACAGGCGAAGAGGATGCAGCCATTTGCTTCCCAAATAAAAAGTGAGAAAAAGAACATTTGATTCCCCAGTATTCTTTCATTTATATAGTGGCAGCACAACAGCCAATCACACAACCTTAAAATGAAACTATGGAATAAATGAATATTGTCAACATACAACTTAAGCGAGTTGCTTCAGAAGCCATATCTGGGAAAAAAAGACCACAACTCATGCAAATCCAATGTCCACAGTTGTAAAAATATTTTTGCTGATAGCAGGAACTGGGGAGTAGAGATACATGGTAGTGACGTGGTCATTATCTCTAACCTCTGAAAAGTGTTGGGATTTGGAATATAAGTACAGAAATCTTTTACCCCAAATAAGATGCCTGAATCTTTTAAACTTGTGTGAGAGCTTCCCTCTCATATGCCTTGTCTTCAGTAGTCTTTGGTGCAGCCTCAAAGCTGATTCTCTTGTTAAAAATGTCATTGCCACATTTAAATTAATATTGTTTTTAATAAAAGGTTAAAAAATTCATTTTATTGTCGAAGTTTGCGTGTACAATACAACTCTGATATTTGTCTTCTCTAGGTAGCCATGAAATACAGGAAGACCATACATCGACTTCCCCTGCATGAAAAAGAAAAAGAAACAAAACTTGCAGACCCCAAAATTCCCCACCCCTCCCCCACAGAAAAACAGCAACAATAGCAATAAATCTGTACCCCCTCCCCAGAGAAAAACCAGCAACAATAACAATCCCTGACTCCCTCACTTGCAGAATAAAACAGTGACAATAACAACACACCCCCAACCCCTCCCCATAGAAAAGAACTGTGACAATAACAATCCTTGACCCCTTCACTCATAAAAAGGAACCGTGACAGTAGCATCAAAAACCTTGAATCCCCACCCCACACTCACCCACAAAGAACTAACAGGTCATCCACCTGCCAATCGGCCACAAGAAAGAAAATGCGGAAAAACTGAAAGGAGACCAATATAAAGTACATTCCAATCACATTAATCTCAGAACACTGAACAGACCTTCGTGACTCAGATCTCATGCCTGGTCTGAATGCCCTGGCGGCCTCTGTTGGAAGTGATCTCAGCAGTTAGCTATTCTTCTTAGATGTGGATGTCTGTGGAACCCTCTTATAATTTTGAACTCAGTTTCCTGATGATAACCTTTGTATCTCTCTGTACTTCTCTGGTAAGATAAAACTAGTTTAAAAATCTAGGATTAACATCATGAACACAAGAAATTCTGCAAATGCTGGGTCTTTGATACATTGACAGTCTTTTTCCCTCCACAAATGCTGCCTGACTTGCTAAGTTTTTACAGCATTTTGTGTGTATTGCTTAGGAAACACACCAACAGATTGGCCCCCGGTTACAAATGCCCAATTTATGAACACCAGTCCATATGATTGAGCTCCACTAATATTCAAAAGTTCAATGTACATTCATATCTATGTTCACTTCTGTGAATAAGATACCTAGTTTCCTTTCCCTCTCCACGTTTAGTATTTGTTCATTCTTGTCAGATATAGGAGCAGAATTAGGCCATTTGGACCATTGAGTCTGCTCCGCCATTTCATCATGGCTGATCCATGTCACCTCTCAGCCCCAATCTCCTGCCTTCTCCCCAATATCTGTTCATACCCTGACTAATCAAGAATCCATCAACCTCTGCATTAATTATACCAAATGACTTGGCCTCCAAGGCTGCCAGTGACAACGAATTCCACAGATTCATCACTCTCTGGCAAAAGAAATTTGTCCTCATCTCCATTCCAAAAAGACGCCCCTCTATTCTGAGGCTATGTCCTCTGGTCTTAGTCGCTTCCACCATGGGAGACATCCTCTCCACGTTTGATAGATTTCAATAAGGTCGCTCCTCATTATTCTGAATTCCTGTGAGTAGAGGTCCAGAGACATCAACTGCTCCCCATATGACCAACCTTTCAATCTGGGAATAATTTTTGTGAACCGCCTTTGAGCCATCTCCGATGTCAGCACATCCCTTCTTAGATAAGCAGCCACAAATTTACAAGGATGTTGCCAGGTCTGGAGGACCTGAGTTATATGGAAAGATTGAATGGGTTAGGACTTTATTTCTTGGAACATAGAAGATTGAGGGGAGATTTGACAGAGGTATACAAAATTATGAGGGGTATAGACTGAGTAAATGCAGGCAGGCTTTTTCCATTGACATTGGGTGGGACTATAACCTGATGTCATGGGTTAAGGGTGAAAGGTAAACAGTTTAAGGGGACCATGACGGGAAACTTCTTCACTTAGAGGGCCGTGAGAGTGTGGAATGAGTGGGCAGCACAAGTGTGCATGCGAGCTTGATTTCAATGTTTAAGAGAAGTTTGGATTGGTACATGGATGGTAAAGGTATGGAGGGCTATGGTCCTGGTGCAGATCCATGGGAATAGGCAGTTTTGGCATGGACTAGATGGGCTTAAGGGTCTGTTTCTGTGCTGCACTCCTCTATGACAATACTCCACGTGAGGCCCCACCAGTGCTATATAAAGCCTCAACATTACGTAGACATTCCAGAAATTCCCCCTCTTGGGATCCAGCACCAACCTGATTTTTCCAATCTACCTGCATATTGAAATCCCCCGTGACTATCATAGCATTGTCCTTTTGACATGCATTTTCTATCTCCCATTGTAATTTGTAGACCACATCTTTACTGCTGTTTGGGTGTCTGTATATAACTCCCTTGTAGTCCCTTAACTCTACCCACAACGATTCAACACCTTCCAATCCTATGTCACCTGTTTCTAATGATTTGATTTCATTTTTTATTTTTGATACAATATGTATCCTTGGACGTTAAGCTCCCAGCTGTAATCTTCTTTCAGCCATGATTCAGTGATGCCTGGAACATCACACGTGTCAATCTGTAACTCTGCTACAAATTTATCTACCTTATTCCATATACTGAGCACATTCAAATATAACACCTTCAGTCCTGTATTCACCCTTCTCGATTTTGCCTGCCTTTTACATTGCAATTCATCAAGTTGACTGCAATTTTGCCCCATCATCATCAGTCTCTCCTTGCTTGCTCTCCTCTCTCCTCACTACACTCTGCCTTTGATTGTAAACCAACTACCTCAACTTCAGCACTGTCACTTCGGTTCCTATTCACCTGCCAAATTAGTTTAAACCCACCCCGCCACCACAGCTCTAGCAACCCTGCCCGCAAGGATTTTGATCCCCCTTGGGTTTAGGTGTAACCTGTCCCTTTTGTATAGGTTTATCTTCCCCAGAAGAGATCCGAATGATCCACAAATCTGAATCCCTGCCCCTGCATTAGTTCCTCAGCCACATATTCATCTGCCAAATCATCCTATTCTTACCCTCCCTGGTGCATGGCATGGGCCGTAATTCAGAGATTACTACTCTGGAGGTCCTGTTTCTCAGCTTTCTACTAAGCTCTCTAAAATCTTCCTTCAGGACCTCCTCACCTTTCCTAACTATGTCATTGGTACCAATATGTACCAAGACTTCTGGCTGCTCACCCTCCCCTTTAGAATGCTGTGGACCCGATCTGAGACATCCCTGACCCTAGCAGCTGAGAGGCAACATGCCATCCGGGTGTCCCTGTCGCATCAACAGAATCTCGTCTCTGTTCCTCTGACAATGGAATCTCCTATCACCACAGCAGTCCTCTTCACCTCTCATCTGAGCCTCAGTGCCAGAGACCTGGTCACTGCGGCTCCCCCTGGTAGGTCATGCTCCTCAGTCGTATTCATAGTGGTTTACTTATTAATGAGGGGAAAGGCTACAGTGGTACTTTGCATTTGCTGTGCATCTCCCTTTCTTCTCCTGTCAGTCACTCAGTTTCCTGCCTCCTGCAACCTTGGGGTGACTACCTCCTTGTAGCTCCTATCTATCGCTTCCTCATTCTCCCATATGAGTCAAAGATCATTGAGCTGCAGCTCCTGTTCCTTAATATTTTCTCTCAGGAGCTGCAGCTTGGTGTACCTGTGGTTATCCAGGAGGCTGGTGGTTGCCCAGAATTCCCACATTTTACACAGAGTACAAAACACTACCCCGGAGCCATTCCCACCGCACAAGCTATGCCCTAACAGACAAGGAATAAAGAACAAAGAAGGAAAAAAAAGAAACTTGCCAGATACTTACCCCGCCAAAGCCTGATGAGCCAAAGCCATTCTAACACTGGACCACTCAACAATGGCCACTCCACTTGGGCCTGTCTTATCTTTATTTGCGCTTTCTAATGAATCCGGCTTAGTAATTGATTGCTGTCTAACTCCAAGAAAACTGCAGTGAAGCACTGCCTTTTTAACCTTGAGTGCGAACCTCGGTGAGGAGGTAGCTCTCTCCTCATGCTCCTGCTTAGTGATTGGTCACAGTCCATCTTCAAAAAACTGTCCCGAATTGCTGCCTTTTTAATCTTGGGTGCAAACCTCAGTGAAAAGGCAACTCTCTCCTCATGATCCCGCTCGATGATTGGTAGCAGTCCAATTCCAGAAAACTGCCATTTTGATGCCATTCATTACAATACTGTGGAGGTATGGTTACGTTGCAGGTGATTTTTGTTTACGGTATTTGCCATTTATAGACAAATTGACCTATGGATGCAAAACTGGAATCTGTTTGCACCCCAAAGGTGGCCTTTATAATAATGTAGCTGCAATTTGTCCAATGAGCAGTAGGTGTCATCATTTCCTCAACTCTGAACCCTGCTTTTCCGTTGGCACTACGGCAACATGTTGAAACACTTAGTTATGGGTAAGGCTAGTAATTTACTGAAGATTGTTATTCCTTAACATTGAACTCATCTCATTGCTTTTGAAGCCTTTAATACAAAACAAAGTTAATTAAAAATGCTGGCTCTATTATGAAGAAATGGCAGCTGTGCTCTTTTTTTCTGACCGATTTCTGACTTCATTCTTAGTGAGTTTAGAGAAATCTATGTTTCATGAAGGCAATAATTTTGCTGTGGAAAATTACAGTATGCTCATAAGTTTGTCTACTCTGTATCAAGCTACTGAAATAAAGGAACATGAGCACTGTATTGTTATCTTGAGTAAGTGTGTTTTTATAGAATCTCAGCACAACTTGAAAATATACAGTAAGTTCTGAAGTTGGTAATAATGGAAACTTAGTTGATGATCTAAATTTAACTGTTGATTTAAGTACACCATGACAAACTGTTATAACCTATTATAGACCTCTCTTGATTTTACTTCCAAAACAATGGTTATTAGCAGGAATGAATAAAACAAATGGAATACAGTATTTTATCTTACTCAGTTGATTCTATTCAGGTGATGTTGCGTTAAAACTATACACTGACCTGATTGAACCTCACCTTGAATACTCAGTTAGGTGTGGGAAACGATGGAAACTCAGCAGCAAAGACCTATGAGTCCAAACCATAGAACTAAATGACTAAGTTGTTAACAAAAATTAGAAGTGAATACTTTTATCTTTCAAAACAAGGATAAAATACAATGTTTAAAATATAAATATAAGGTAACTAGTTCGAAGTATTAGTTCAAGAAGCATAAAGTGAAACTAGGAAAGGAATATTTTGGGCAATTTGGTGAGAAACACAGTATTAAAATTAAAAATAGCCAACATTTGCCTTTTCTTCCTAGATGTTGTCTTGATATATTAGAGGAATATAAGTTTTTCTTTATTCTGAAGAAATGAGCTATAATAGGCCCTCTGGGTTTTTTCTATATTTATCCTCTGATGTTGCACAGAACAGTTCAACACTGTCAACAAGAAATTCCTGGAATCTGGATTTGTGTCATGGAACTTTAGGAGACAACCTCAGAGATCCTGAGAGGCTTCTTGGATGGTTGGCAGGTTATAACTCAAAAGTAAACATGTAGTAGTTTGAAATTAAATCTTATACTTGTTTGAAAAGAAACATATGTGTGTGTGGAGCTTTCTGAATGATGGGTATTTGCATAAACAAGGTGCTCAATACTATTATAATAGGTGTCCTAGTTTTAAAGCTGAAACGCTAAAAAAGCAAATAAATATCACGTTTGCATTGAAGCTTAGGAAATCCATACTACAGAGGATGCCAGTTATAAAGTGTACATGTTACACTAATACAGTCGGCCCTCCGTATCCGCAGATTCAACCAACAGCGAATCGGGATCAAAAAAAATCCTGGAAGTTCTCTCTCCGGCACTCATTACTTGAGCATTGTTCACCTTGTGTATCGTTCGGTCACTACTTGTGTGCACCCTTTGCTTCTGTGAAAAAATGGCTCCTAAAAAGCAATTAAGTGGTCAAAGCAATTCCTCAAAGGCTAAGAGGGAGCGTAAAGTACTGTAATGTAGAGATGATTAAAAGTATTACTCGTTTGAGCATTGTTTGCCTCGCGTCTCATTCGTTCGCTACTTGTGTTGTGAGCGAGAGGAAGGAGTTTAAGGCTAGTAAGGGATGGCTGGCTAGCTATGTAAAGTGCTACAGCCTCAAGAACTTAAAGATCACGGGAGAATCAGGATCGGCTGATGTCGAGGCAGCTTCAGCGTTCGCAGAAGAGCTACGATGGTTGTGTCTGTACTGAACATGTAGAGACTTTTTTTCTTGTCATTATTCCCTAAACAATACAGTATAACAACTACTTACATAGCATTTACATTATATTAGGTATTATAAGTAATCTAGAGATGATTTAAAGTATATGGGAGGATGTGCGTAGGTTATATGCAAATACTACACCATTTTATATATGGGACTTGAGCATCCACGGAATTTGGTATCCGTGGGGGGTTCCAGAACCAAACCCCCATGGATACAGAAGGCCGACTGTATACACAAAGGCAAATTTGCAGCTCTATGAGAAAAAAGATTTCAGTCGACAATAGCCAAAATGTGAAGGGTTCTTTGTCCATGCGACTGTGAGGCAGAACTAATCAGGGTTTTTCAGCTTAGTTGATGATAAAGAATAAAATACCTTGATATATTGAAGATGCTAACAGTCGTGTTTTACCTGGAACTTGCTTTACCTGGAGTTTTAGATATTCAAAGTACATTTATTATCAAAGTATGTGTAAATTATACAACCTTCAGACACAAGAGGCAGGATTTACTTGGTTTTACTGCCTGTTTTCAGATGATCAAAAACTACAGGTTGTGAGAAAAATCTAACGTGCATCTTTACATTCAGTCAGGTGTTCCAGTCTCACATGTTGATGCAAGATGCAACTACCCTAAAATGGATAGATGTGTTAGACAACAATAAATGCAAGAGATTCTGTGGGGGCTGAAAATGCAGAGTAGTAACACACACAAAGTGCTGAAGGAACTCAGCACATACGGATTACAGTAAGGAGTCTACATTTTGGGTCAAGACCCTTTATCAGGACTGATACTAAACATTTTCTTATTCTAAACTGGTCCCTCAGACTTGAGGATGATTTGCTTCCACTTTATGTGAGTTCTGAGGTGAGGCCAATATAAGCAACTCAGGAGGAACAAGGGGTGTCTGATGAGCAGCACAGCATTGTGGCTGGTGGAGATGCTGCATCACAGTTCCAGTGGCTGGGTTCAAACCTGACCTCTGGCACCATGGCTGGAGCTTGTATGCTCTCTGTGTGACTGTGTGGGTTTCCTCCCTCTCAACACTTGGGTTCATGGCTACTGTAAGTTGCCTCAAGTATATAGGTGAACACTGGAATCTTTGGGGGGGTGGGGGTTACTGGCAATGTGCAGAGAATAGAAATGGGATTAGTGTATTGATGATTGCCACAAACTTAATGAGTAAAAATACTGTTTATTTGCTTTATGACTCCATGATGAAATGGGCGAGGTGGTAGCTTGTGAGTTGATGGGCTCCTGTCACCAATTACCCCAGGATTCTGTATACTCCTGTTGTGTGGCCTTAATGTTTTCAATATCATCCCCAATGGTCGATTTCCCATTTGAGTGGACTCTGGGAATGTTGCAGTTTTTTCAAGGAGACGTTGAGAACATTATTGAATGTCTGCCTGCCAATCTTTTCATGTGACAGAGGTCAGAATAGTGTCTGTTTTGGGAGTCTGGTGTCAGAAATAATATAATAATGATCTTCAAATACCCCTTTCATTAGTTGGACCACAGGATGGTGGTGCATTTCATCATTACGAGTGCTTTTCCTAAGTTGCTCTGGAGATTTGGATTTTTCATACCAGCATTTTGAAATGAATCTTTATTGTATAGGACAATGTTGTAGAGAAGGGGCAGATTCGTAGAAGGTATTTTCTTTGCAGATGTTGAGCATCAGGTGCTTCCAGTGATGACTTGGAGTTTGGCCTATAAATGTGCACATATGCCAGTGTCAAATGCTTAGAGCAGCTTGACTACTGAGGCTGGGGTGACCTTAGAGATGAAATAGAGTCATAAACACAAGAGATTCTGCAGATGCTGGAAATCCGGAGTAACACACACAAACTGCTGGAGGAACTCAGCAGGTCAGGCAATATCTCTGGAGAAGATGCCCTGATGAAGGGTCACAGCCCAAAACATCTACTGTTAATTCCTCTTCATTTTGCTGCTTCATATCCTGAAACAGAGTCATGGTTGTACAACACGGAAAGAAGCCACTTGGCCCAGTAGTCCATGCCGACCAGGGGCACCTTCTTAAGTAATCCTATCTTATGGGATTGTCTTCTATGCCTAGGTGATTCTACTTATTTCTTAAATGCTGTCGGTGACTCTGCTTCCACTACTCTCCCAGGTAGTGTATTATAGGGAGGCAGTGTATTATTGGGGTTCACCACCGTTTAAGTGAAAAGAGTCCGTCGTAGATCCCCTCTAAATCTCTTGCCCCTTACCCTAAACCTATGTCCTCAAGTTTTATCTATCTATGATATAGGGAAACACTTCATGCAGTCCAGCCTATCTATATACCCCTCATAGACTTGATGGGCTGAATGGCCTCCTTCTATGAAACAAGGAAATATGGAAATAATTTTATATACCTCAGTTCTGCTCTAAACCACACTCATTCTAAGGAAAACAGAGCTAGCCTCTCCAATCTTGCTTCCTGATTATTTGTAGGAAGCTTTTTGAAGATGAAGTGCAGCAGTGCAGTGAGAAATATCCATAGAGACATAGAAGTTAGAAACAGGAGTAAGCCAGTTGTTCCTTCAGGTCTTCTCCACCATTGATTTGATCATGGCTGTTCACCCAAACTCAGTAATTGGTTCCAGGTTCTTTCCCATGTCCCTTGATTCCTCTAGCCCTATGAACAATATCTGATTTCTCATTGAATGTATTTAATGATTTGGCTTTCCACAGGTTCGGCATTGAGAACACCTATCCTGCGTCTAGCCATCCTGTCCTGACAGAACTTTGTAGGCTTCTGAGATCATGTTACATTCTTCTAAACCCTTGTGATTGTAAGCCCAGCACACATTCTCTCTTCACAGATAATTCCTATCATCCCATGAACCTGGAGAACCTTCACTGTACTCCGTCTATACTGAGAACATACCTCCTCAGATAATGTGAATAAGGATCTATCCTGGACCCAAACATTCATGCAATCATCAAGAAGATAGGGCAGCAGCTCTACTTTGTTAGTAATTTGTGGAGATTTAGTATGCAAATTTCTATGAATGTACAGTGGAGAGCATTCTGACTGGTTGATTACACCCTGGTCTAGGGCTTCAATGTGCAGGATCGCTAGAGGCTGTAGAGTGTTGTCGTCTCAACATCTCCATCATGAGCACAACCCTCTCCACCATTGTGTACATGTTCTACAGTTGATGCCTCACAAGGTGGCATCCATTACCAAGGCTCCTCACCATCTGGAACATGCCCTCTTCTCATTACTACCACCAGGGAAGAGGTACAGGAGTCTGAAGACCCACAATCATTGATTCAAAGCAGCTTCTGCCCTCTACCAGCAGATTTTTGAATGATTCATGAATCCATGAACACTATCTTGTTATTTATTTAGTAATTTATGGTAATGTTATGTCTTTGCTGTGGCAGAACAACACATTTCATGTCACATTAGACAGTGATAATAGTAAACCTGATTCCGATTCTCATAAACCTGTACACGATACTCAAGGCTCTGTCTTCCAGCAAGACCCCTCTGCTCCTATATTTGATTCCTCTTACTATGGAAACTAATCCTCCATTTGTCTTCTTAATCATCTGCACACATGCATGTTGAATTTATTGAAAATATTGCTGTGGCACCAGTCAGCATTAATGTATGATGATAGTAACCAGGAGGTCTCTACATTTCCCTCATAATCACTTCAATAATGCTACAAATTACATATACTTGTTTACAACAGATATACAGCATGTGAAACAGCTAAAACTAATGAAATCTATTATATAAAAAGTCAAATCAGTTGGGTGATGATAGATTAACTATCTTACACATCAATTTCCTTAAATCTATATTTAGACACTACAAAACCAATTTATTCTTGAGGCTGTCTAATACTTTGAGCCATTGCCAGTATTTAAATTCCATAGCATTAACCATTCCCACATGTAGTTACTTGATGGAGACCTTGTCTTACCAAACTTAAACTTTATATTATCCCAGAGAACAAAATCACACTGCAGTGTAAAAATAAAACTAAACATATTACTCAAATTAAAGAAGCATTTGGCTTTATTCCTTCCAAAACATTAATCATTCAGGTTTTTCAAATTTCAATTGGCCTACTGTGTATTTGCTGCATTTTATGCTTTTGATAGTTAGGATAATTTTAATTTTTGCTCTGTAAACTTAAAGATAAATTTTAAAACGGAAATTGGGTGAGAGAACTAATGGGCAGTTGGTCTGATATTGTCTATTTAAGCCTGCTTTCGTAAGTTAAAGTTCATTTTTCATTCTCTGTAAACCCAAACTCCAGCATACTTCATTGGGCTGATTATTGCTTGACATGGTCCACGACTCATACCCTGAAGGCCTTGATCTCATGACCATCTAAAGAGCTGGATCATAAGATTAGGTCTCAAGTGTTTCAAACCGTGCCCTGCTCCCAAACTGCTGTGACAGTTTTCAGAGAGACTTTACTTCCATGTGTACCTGAGGACTAGAGCCATCCGGGAAGATCTGAAATTTATTAAAGTTCTCAGGAAAATTAAGTCATTTAAAAAGTAAATAATGAACTTTTATGTACACTAACTAAGCATTAATAGTAATTACAGGTTGCAAATCATACTACTGTCTTACTTATTCTTAGAATGCAAGTTTTCAACTTCTTTCAAATTAATGGGTTGGCTCAGTGTTGAATCTAGGATTACATATGGAACTCCAAAATGGTTCAAAGATTTAATGTACATTTATTATCAAAGAATGTATAAATTATACACCCGGAGATTTGTTTCCTTACAGGCAGCCACGAAGCAAGAAACCCGAAAACCCAATTTTAAAAAACTGAAGACCATAACCACTGCTCAGAGAAAGAGGGACAAAAAAAAACAACCACACATCATGCAAACAATAGAAGCAAGCAATAGCATTCTGAGCAACACACAAAATACTGGAGGAACTCGGCAGGCCAGGCAGCACTTATGGAAAAGAGTAAGCAGTCGACGTTTTGGGCTGGGACCCTTCACCAGAACCTGAGAGAAAAAAGGTGAGAAGTTAGAGCAAGAAGGTGAGGAGAGGGGCAGAAGGAATGCAAGATGGTAGGTGAAAGGTGAAACTCTGTCAGGATGCCAGAGCAGGGATCCAATCGCAGACCCAGTACTGTGCACACAGTGATATTAATTGAGTAACACATCCCAAGGCACAAACAAAGCTATCAACAAAGTTCAGACAGAGATCAAAACATCCAGAGAAATCCAAAAACCAGAATCGGGAAATAGGCAGAGTCGATATTCAGACGGACCAGATACAAATGCTGGAAAGGCTCGGGAAAGTTCACTGGCAACAAACAGCTGAAATCACTGGACTGAAATACACAGAGGCAGATGATAGGTGGAGCACAATGAGACACAGGTGGCAGCAATACAGGTAATAATGAGAAATAGATGAGAGTACTCAGTAATACTGGGGCCGGAGTAGAGTAGGAGTGGGGACAGGAGCACATGGCAATACAAAACCACAGACTGACAGCTGGGGGGGAAAAAAAACACACAAAAAGACAGAGTTCAACTGGAGGTACTGACGGCCCCCACCCCTCCACGGACACCTCCTAGCATCACGCAGGTAGAGCTGGGTGCTGGCGATGAAAGTCCCTGATGAGAGAGGGATCCAGGATGTTATGGGCAGGGACCCAGCACCTCTCCTCAGGACCGTAGCCCTCTCAGTCCACAAGGTACGGAGGCCAAGGTCCTGGCGACGAACATCCAGCAGTTGACGCACTGTGAAGGCCTCTGCCCCATCGATGAGCTGTGGGGGGGTGGGATTTGGGGACAGGACACAGGGGGTGGCTCATGAAAGGCTTGATCCGGACACATGGAAGGTGGGATGAATGCGGTGGAGAGTGGAGGGGAGCTTGAGACGGACGGCAGCAGGGCTGATGACTTTAGCAATGGGAAAGGGGCTGATGAAGCGAGGGGCGAGCTTGCGGGAATCCACCTTGAGGGGCAGGTCTCAGGTTGAAAGCCACACATGCTGTCCCTCGTGGTAACGTGGGGCCTTGGAGCAATGGCGGTCAGCTTGACGCTCGATCCTAGCAGAGGCACGGAGAAGGGCAGAGCAAATGCACCTCCATGTCCACTGACAACGGCAGATGGATGCCTCGGCAGATGGAACGCCAACCTCCTCCTCCTGGGCAGGAAACAGTGGAGGTTGGTAGCCAAGGCAGCACTCAAAGGGGGACAGACCGGTCGATGAGGATGGATGAGAGTTTATGGCGTACTCGGCCCAGGGTAGCTGCTGACTCCACACAGAGGGGTTCTGGGAGACCAGACACCATAACACAGTCTCCAGCTCTTGGTTGGCCCGCTCGGTCTGGCCATTGGTCTGTGGGTGGAATCCTGAAGACAGACTCACAGAGGCACCCAGAAGATTACAGAATACCCTCCAGAAGTTGGATGTGAATTGAGAGACTCTGTCTAACACAACATCTACAGGTAAACCATGCAATTTAAAAACATGTGGTACTAGTAATTTGGCTGTTTCTTTGGCCAAAGGGAGTTTAGGTAAAGGAATGAAGTGTACAGACTTGGAGAAACAATGAACTACTGTGAGAATGGTGGTGTTACCATCTGATAGGGGAAGACCGGTGACAAAATCCAGGGCAATCTGGGACCGGCGTCTGTTGGGGATAGACAGGGGTTGTTACTAGGATTGCCAACTTTCTCACTTCCAAATAAGGGACAAAAGTAGCAGTCAAATACAGGACACTTGTGTTTACCCCAAGAAAGACTAGGATGACCATGAAGCCTTGAGCGGGCCCATGTGTGCACATACGTGCCGACTTTTTTCTACATATCGCCATTTTGGCTTAATCTTCCTGATCCTGTTAAGTGAAACTACACTGTAGATACATTATTTCTACTTTATATAGGCTGTGTATTTATCATATCATTCCTGCTTTTACTATATGTTAGTGTTATTTTAGGTTTTATGTGCTATTTGGTAGGTTATTTTTTGGGTCTGGGAACGCTCAAAAAGTTTCCCCATATAATTGAATGGTAATTGCTTCTTTGCTTTATGTCATTTTGGTTTACGAACGGTTTAGGAACGCTCTACCTTAGCGGGGGAAATACGAGACATGGGCGGTCCCGTATGGGACAAACCAATTTAGCCCATTATACGGGATGTCCCGGCAAAAACGGGACAGTTGGCAACCCTAGTTGTAACAGACCAGCGGGTGACTGGTTAGAGTTCTTGCCTTGAGCACAGACCGAGCAGGCTGAGACAAAGTTGTGGATGTCATCTCCCATGGAGGGCCACCAGAACCGCTGACTGATGAAGGCCTGAGTACGCTTGGTTCCAGGGTGACAGGAGAACCGGGAAGAATGATTCCACTGCAATACCTGTGAGCGGACAGAGCTGGGAATATAAACGCACTTAGTGGGGCATTGACTAGGGGCTGCCTCGCTCTGTTGAGCAGCTTGCACCCTGGCTTCAATGTCCCATTGCGTTGCACCCACAAGGCAGTGAGCAGGGATGATGACATCAGGACCAACAAGCTTGTCGGGGGTTGAGATGCTTGGCAGTATGGATATATCCCAGGTTCTTGTGATCAGCCCAAACTAAGACTGGCACCTTGGCTCCCTCCAGCCACTGCCTCCACTCCTCCAGAGCTAGCTTCATAGCCAGCAGCTCCCGGTTTCCGACATTGTAATTCCGCTCCATGGAAGTGAGGCAGTGAGAAAAGACGGCTCAGGGGTGTACCTTCTCATCCTTGGCTGAGCGCTGAGAGAGAACAGCTCCTACACCAATGTCAGACGCATCCACCTCCACAATGAACTGCTGGTCAGTGTCGGGTTGTGTCAGGATGGGGCAGAGGTGAAATGTTCCTTCAGGTCAGAGAATGCTTTTTCAGCAGCAGGGGACCAGGAGAATCTGACAGCAGATGATGTAAGAGTGGTGAGTGGTACAGCCAGTGTACTGTAATTTCTGATGAAGCAGTGATAGAAGTTAGCGAAACCCAAGAAGTGTTGCAACTCCAGATGAGTTGAGGGTTGGGGCCAATTGACTACCACCTTGACCTTCTGTTGATCCATCTGAATGGAACAGCCCGAAATTACATACTTCAGGAAGGAGACTGTATTGTGATGAAACTCACATTTCTCAGCCTTCACAAAGAGCTGGTTCTCCAGAAAGCACTGGAGAACTCTGCAGACATGACCTGTGCATTCAGCAAGGGACTTAGAAAAAAAAAATCAAAATGTCATCGAGATACACAAAAACAAAATGGTTCAGCATGTCCCTGAGAACGTTATTTACCAGGGCTTGGAAGACAGCAGGGGCATTGGTGAGACCGAATGGCATGACCAGATGCTCGTAATGGCCTAAGGTGGTGCTGAAGGCCGTCTTCTACTCGTCCCCTTTGCGGATGCAGACAAGATGGTAGGCGTTACCGAGAGCAAGCTTGGTGAAAACTGAGGGTCCTTGTAGTAGTTCAAATGCCAAGGTCATGAGCGGAAGAGGGTAACGGTTCTTAACAGTGACTTCACTGGCTCTGCAGTGCAGAAGGGAGGATGGAAAAAGAGGAGAGCGGTAGTGATAGGGGACTCAATAGTTAGAGGTGCAGATAGGAGGTTCTGTGATCGTGACAGAGAATCCAGGATGGTTTGTTGCCTCCCGGGTGCCAGGGTCAAGGATGTCTCTGATCGATTGCATGACATTCTGAAGTGGGAAGGTGACCAGCCAGATGTTGTGGTGCACATCGGTACCAATGACATAGCAAGGAAGAGTGAAGAGGTCCTGGACAGTGAGTATAGAGAGCTTGGTAGGAAGTTGAAAAGCAGGACCTCGAGGGTGGTAATCTCAGGATTGCTACCTGTGCTACGTGCCAGTGAGGGTAGGAATAGGATGCTCTGGAGGATGAACAAGTGGCTGAGGAACTGGTGTAGGGAGCAGGGTTTCAGATTTCAAGATAATTGGGACCTCTTCTGGGGCAGGTGGGACCTGTACAAGAGAGACGGGTTACACTTGAACTACAGGGGGACCAATATCCTTTCAGGGAGGTTTGTTAGTGCTATTGGGGAGGCTTTAAACTAGATTTGCAGGGGGATGGGAACCACAGTACCAGAGCTGACAGTGTGGCTGGGGTGAAAATAAATGATGTTAAAAGTTCAAGCAAATCCACTAATAGAAAGGTTGTGAGTGGTGGTAAAAATCTTCTGAGGTGTATATATTTCAATGCTAGGAGTATTGCGGGGAAGGTGGATGAGTTGAGGGCGTGGATTGACACGTGAAATTATGACGTTGTAGCAATTAGTGAAACGTGGCTACAGGAGGGGCAGGACTGGCAGCTTAATATTCCAGGGTTCTGATGTTTCAGATGTGATCGAGGCAGAGGAATGAAAGGTGGGGGAGCGGCATTGCTTGTTAGGGAAAATATTACAGCAGTGCTCAGGCCGGACAGATTAGAGGGCTTGTCTACTGAGTCCTTGTGGGTGGAGCTGAGAAACAGGAACGGTATGGCCACATTAGTGGGATTGTATTACAGACCACCCAATAGTCAAAGAGAATTGGAAGTGCAAATCTGCAGAGAGATAGCAGGCAACTGCAGGAAACATAAAGTTGTGGTGGTAGGGGATTTTAATTTTCCATATATTGATTGGGTCTCCCATACTGTTAGGGGTCTAGATGGTTTAGAGTTTGTAAAATGTGTTCAGGAAAGTTTTCTAAATCAATATATAGAGGGACCAACTAGAGGGGATGCAATATTGGATCTCCTGTTAGGAAACGAGTTAGGACAAGTGACAGAAGTCTGTGTAGGGGAGCACTTTGGTTCCAGTGATCATAACACCATTAGTTTCAACTTGATCACGGACAAGGATAGATCTGGTCCTAGGGTTGAGGTTCTTAACTGGAAGAAGGCCAAATTTGAAGAAATGAGAAAGGATCTAAAAAGCGTGGATTGGGACAGGTTGTTCTCTGGCATGGATGTGATCGGTAGGTGTGAAGCCTTCAAAGCAGAAATTTTGAGAGTGCAGAATTTGTATGTTCCTGTCAGGATTAAAGGCAAGGTGAATAGAAATAAGGAACCTTGGTTCTCAAGGGATATTGCAACTCTGATAAAGAAGAAGAGGGAGTTGTATGACGTGTATAGGAAGCAGGGAGTAAATAAGGTGCTTGAGGAGTATAAGAAGTGCAAGAAAATACTTAAGAAAGAAATCAGGAGGGCTAAAAGAAGACATGAGGTTGTCTTGGTAGTCAAAGTGAAGGACAATCCAAAGAGCTTTTACAGGTATATTAAGAGCAAAAGGATTGTATGGGATAAAATTAGTCCTCTTGAAGATCAGAGTGGTCGGCTATGTGTGGAACCAAAGGAAATGGGGGAGATCTTAAATAGGTTTTTTGCGTCTGTGTTTACTAAGGAAACTGGCATGACGTCTATGGAATTAAGGGAAACAAGTAGTGAGATCATGGAAACTGTACAGATCGAAAAGGAGGAGGTCCTTGCTGTCTTGAGGAAAATTAAAGTGGATAAATCCCCGGGACCTGACAGGGTGTTCCCTCGGACCTTGAAGGAGACTAGTGTTGAAATTGCAGGGGCCCTGGCTGAAATATTTAAAATGTCGCTGTCTACAGGTGAGGTGCCGGAGGATTGGAGAGTGGCTCATGTTGTTCCGTTGTTTAAAAAAGGATCGAAAAGTAATCCGGGAAATTATAGGCCAGTAAGTTTAACGTCGGTAGTAGGTAAGTTATTGGAGGGAGTACAAAGAGACAGAATCTACAAGCATTTGGATAGACTGGGACTTATTAGGGAGAGTCAACATGGCTTTGTGCGTGGTAGGTCATGTTTGACCAATCTGTTGGAGTTTTTCGAGGAGGTTACCAGGAAAGTGGATGAAGGGAAGGCAGTGGATATTGTCTACATGGACTTCAGTAAGGCCTTTGACAGGGTCCCGCATGGGAGGTTAGTTAGGAAAATTCAGTCGCTAGGTATACATGGAGAGGTGGTAAATTGGATTAGACATTGGCTCGATGGAAGAAGCCAGAGAGTGGTGGTAGAGAATTGCTTCTCTGAGTGGAGGCCTGTGACTAGTGGTGTGCCACAGGGATCAGTTCTGGGTCCATTGTTATTTGTTATCTATATCAATGATCTTGATGATAATGTGGTAAATTGGATCAGCAAGTTTGCTGATGATACAAAGATTGGAGGTGTAGTAGACAGTGAGGAAGGTTTTCAGAGCCTGCAGAGGGACTTGGACCAGCTGGAAAAATGGGCTAAAAAATGACAGATGGAGTTTAATACAGACAAGTGTGAGGTATTTCACGTTGGAAGGACAAACCAAGGTAGAACATACAGGGTTAATGGTAAGGCACTGAGGAGTGCAGTGGAACAGAGGGATCTGGGAATACAGATACAAAATTCCCTAAAAGTGGCGTCACAGGTAGATAGGGTTGTAAAGAGAGCTTTTGGTACATTGGCCTTTATTAATCAAAGTATTGAGTATAAGAGCTGGAATGTTATGATGAGGTTGTATAAGGCATTGGTGAGGCCAAATCTGGAGTATTGTGTTCAGTTTTGGTCACCAAATTACAGGAAGGATATAAATAAGGTTGAAAGAGTGCAGAGAAGGTTTACAAGGATGTTGCCGGGACTTGAGAAACTCAGTTACAGAGAAAGGTTGAATAGGTTGGGACTTTATTCCCTGGAGCGTAGAAGAATGAAGGGAGATTTGCTAGAGGTATATAAAATTATGATGGGTATAGATAGAGTGAATGCAAGCAGACTTTTTCCACTGAGGCAAGGGGACAAAAAAACCAGAGGACATGGGTTAAGGGTGATGGGGGAAAAGTTTAAAGGGAACATTAGCGGGGGCTTCTTCACACAGAGAGTGGTGGGAGTATGGAATGAGCGGCCGAACGAGGTGGTAAATGCGGGTTCTTTTTTAACATTTAAGAATAAATTGGACAGATACATGGATGGGAGGTGTATGGAGGGATATGGTCCATGTGCAGGTCAGTGGGACTAGGCAGAAAATGGTTCGGCACAGCCAAGAAGGGCCAAAAGGCCTGTTTCTGTGCTGTAGTTTCTATGGTTTCATTCAGTCCCCAGTAATTAATGCATGGTCGCAAGGAGCCGTCCTTCTTTTTAAGAAGGGAAAGACCAGCACTAGCAGGGGAGGAAGACGGCCGGATGATGCCTGCAGCCAGAGACTCTTGAATGTTCTTACTCATGGCTTCTGTGTCAGGTATGGACAGGGAATACAGGCGGCCCCCTGGGGGAGATGAGCCAAGCAAGAGGTCGATGGTGCAATCATATGGACGATAAGGCGGCAGGGAAGTGGCCCAGGACTTGCTGAACACAGCCCTGAGGTCCATGTATTCAGGAGGGATGGCACTAAGGTCTGGAAATTCCTCGGGGGGATCTGGGATTGGAGACAAGGGGATCTGAGCATGTCGAGGCAGTGGGAGTGACAGGATGGGCTCCAGCCTATAATCTTGTGACTGAGCTAATCAATGTGGGGGTTTTGTCTGACTAACCATGGTAATGGGAGCTTGAGGAGAGTCAATAACAAAGGGTTAACTGTTCATGATGGTTGTTGGATTAACTGACTCACCGGGGCTGTGACATGGGTGATGTTAGCCTGTCTCTGACTGTTCAAGGCATTGGCCATTAATGGTGACTGGAGAGCAGACGTGGGTAACCCCCACTGGGCAGCCAAGCCGGAATCGATAAAACTCCCCCCTGCACCAGAATTGACCAAGATGGAGACTGCTCGGTGTTGGATGCCCCACTCCAGAGAAGCAGGTATGAGTGTGAGTGATGTCAAGGAAGGCTGGACAGGGGTCACGCTCACCAGTATTCCTTGTCCTACTGGTGAGTGCTGGCTTTTACTGGGCAGCTGGAGGTGAAATGGCCTGGTTGGCCACAGTACAGACAGGAGCAGGTGCTGATTCCCCTTTGTCTTTCAGTCAGCGTCAGGCGGGTACGGTCAACATGCATTGTCTCAGGCTCTGGAACGGGAATTGTAGATGGAGGTAAACGGCAGGGAAACGTAGACTGACAAGGAGCTTGGAACTCAGCCAATGCCCCCAGGGACCCTCTGGAACCCCTCCATCTGCGGTGCAGCTGAAGGTGAACATCAATATGGATGGCCAAATCCACTAGGGCTTCAAAGGTGGCAGGAAGGTCCTGGGTGACCAGCTCATCTTTGATGTCTTCAGAGAGGCCATTCAGGAAGGTGTTGTACTGTGCCTCTGAGTTCCAGCCGCTGGAGGTGGCTAGGGTCCGCAACTCTATGGCGTAATCTGACACAGATCCGTACTCTTGGTGCATTTGCAGCATTTCATGGACAGCCTCTCTCCTATGTTTGGAGCAATCAAACACTTTTCTAATCTCCATAGAAAATAACTGAAAACTAATGCAGAAAGAGGAGCCTGCCTCCCAGACAGCTGTTCCCCATTCCCTTGCCCAACCGGACAGTTGGGTGATGACATAAGCTACCAACGTAGGCTACCTTGGCTCGATCAGTCGGAAATGTTGTTGGTTGCAATTCAAAAATGGGGGTGCACTGGGAAAGAAAAGAGCGGTAGGTACCGGGCTCACCTGAGTACTTTTCTGGAGGAGGCAGATGGGGCTCTTGGACAGGAGGAGTGAGTGACAATGCGGAGAGCGGGGCGAAGATGCAGTCGCAGAATGTTGATGGGCGCCCTGGGACGGCTGGAGTGACTGAGTCTGGGCCACAAGATCGGCTACATTGGCAGAAAGTGACTCCACTGCCCTGAACACAGAGTCCAGCTGGTTCTGGTGTCTCCCCAGCATCACTCCCTGTTGTTCCAGGGCAGCTCTCAGATGACCAAGGCCTGCTGGATCCGTTCTGGCCAGATTGTACTGTCAGGACGCTGGAGCAGGGATCCAATTGCAGACCCAGTACTGTGCACACAGTGATATTTCTTGAATAACAAATCCTGAGGTGCAAACAAAGTCAGTGTCAAAGTTCAGGCAGAGATCAAAACATCCAGAGAAATCCAAAAACCAGAATTGGGAAACAGGCAGAGTCATTATTCAGACAGACAGACAGAGTACAGATACAAATGCTGGAAAGCCTCAAGAAAATTCATTAGCACAATCTGCCAACACACAGCTGACAACACAGGACTGAAATACACAGAGAGGCAGGTGATAGGTGGAGCGCAATGAGAGACAGGTGGCAGCAATACAGGTAAAATTGAGATGAGAAACAGATGAGAGACAGTGGGAACTGCAGGCAGTTTTGCTGAGAGGCAGAATTGCCGTGGGGTAGTTGAGGTGACTGGTTGTGGAAAGAGAGATTCGAGTTGTGACTGGAAAATGGCAGAGAGAGAGAACATCAAGGAAAGAGCCAAGCTGTTGAAGGAAGTTTTTGGCAAGAGTGGAAGTGAACTAGAGATGGAGGTCGGTGGGAAAGAGGAACGGAATGGAAAGAGGAAGAAAAGAAAGCAGAGGTACGGGATATCAAACTCTGAGGAGTCAGCAGATGATCAAAGCGGGACAGCAAAACAACGGAAAGAAGATGAGACTAAAACAATTATAAAACTAAGTGAAGATGGGGCATCTTTTGGTGATTGGAACCTGATTCGTTTGACGAAGATGCTCAACAAAGTTACCGGAGAGATTAAAGGAGTAAAGATTTTACGAAATGGATCGCTATTAGTGATTTGTCGGGATAGTGCTCAGCAAGGTAAAGTGATAAGATTATGTAAAATAGACGGCAAAGAAGTACAATGCTCAATACCCAACAATAGAAAGTGGACTAGAGGAGTTATTTCGGGGTTACCAACAAAAGTTACTATGGATGAGATTAAACAGAACATAAAAGGAGCAAAAATTATTGAGGCCAAACGTTTGAAAGTTACAAGAAACGGGAAAAAGTGTGATAGTTTATCGGTAATGATTAACTTTGATGAAGAGAGATTGCCGAGTAATGTTTACTTAGGGTACATGTGTTATGCAGTTAGAATATATATACCACCGCCTTTAAGATGCTATAAATGTCAGAAATTCGGGCACATTGCGGCGGTCTGCAGAGGAAAACAAAGATGTGGGAGATGCGCTGGAGAACATGAATATGGGAAATGTGAAGCGGGAGCTAGGCTGAAATGCTGCAATTGTGGCGAGGAACACAGCACAGCTTATCGAGGGTGCATTTATAGCAAGAAAGCGGCTGAGAAACAAGGTGTAAAAGTAGCTCAAGGAATCAGTTATGCAGAGGCAGTGAAAGAATTTGATGAAAAAAAGGCTGTCAAGCAAACAAATATAGGGAATAATAAACTGGTGAATTGTGAGAGCTATAATATGAAAAATAAGGATACACTATTAATGAGTAGAAAGGAGTTCCTGCTTCTTATGGTGGATGCAATTAATTGCTCAGCGCAAAGAAGCAAAAGAACTGAGAAAATTAAAATTATCGTCAAGTCTGCAGAAAAGTATCTTGGTATTAAAGGGATTAGGTGGGAAGAAGTGAAAGAAACGCTGAATGGAGGATCCAACAGTTCACAGGCAGGGGAGATGGAATCTTAATGGCAGTATATTTATCCCAAATGGTCAAGAATTTAAGAAATGTTTCAGAACTTAAGGAAAATCCTCAGATTTTATGGTTGAAGCCCAGGGTAAAAGTGCAGAAATGAAACAACAAATAGAAGTACCTGACAAGAACAACGGTGAGTTGGAAAGAGGTTGGAAAATGGAGGAAATTATTACAAGGATACAAAAGGAAAAGGAATTCGTTGCAAAGTGAATTATCTATATTCAGATTATAAAATGAAAACATGGAAGCAAATGAAGAAGAACTCCGAGTTCTCTATAAACAACTGCAGGCTACGATCCAAGAAAAGGAAAACCTGAAAAAGCAGATAGACTTGGAAAAACAGCAATTTAAAAAGTATAACGTGCGATAATTACTATTCTTTAACAAGATGATTTTAGTCTTACAAGTGATGTAGATGAAATCAATGTAATTGAGGTAATGCAACTACGCAAAAACATGTGACATAATTAGGGAAGAATAGCAGTTGGCGGCATTATCTAATGAACTCATTAAGCATTCATGAGGAATTGAAACTACAGAGTGATGCTAATAGAGAACTGCAGGCTGAACTAGATTGTCTAAAGTGGAGAACTCCAGGATGTTTTTGGTTGGAACACCACAAGTCTAGCAGGTGGCGGTAATGCACTGAAAACTGGTTGCCAACTGCCATAAAACAAAAAAGAAGAAGAAGAAGATGAGAGACAGAGTATTCAGTAATACGGGGCCGGACTAGAGCAGGAGCGGGGACAGGAGGACATGGCAACACAAAATCACAGATTGACAGCCAGGGGGAAACACACAAAGACAGAATTCAACTGGAGGTACTGACAGACTTGGAGAAGGGGAGGGTTGAAATAAAGAGATGGGAAATTGATAGGTGAAACAGATAAAGGGATGGAAAAGGAGGAATCTGATAAGAGAGGGCTGAAGACCATGGAAGAAAGGGAAGAGGGAGGAGCACCAGAGGGAGGTGATGGGTAGGTAAGGAGGCCATGCCTGACATGTTGGAATGGGAATGGGAAATAGAATTGAAATGGGTGATGGATACTTGGAGATTCCACTTTTTCTCACTCGGCAAAGCAGTCTCCCAATCTACATCGTTTCTCACCGATATACCTCATCCCACCCTGTCACTTGTAAAATCGCCATCCCCTTCTCTCAGTTCCTCCGTCTTTGCTGTATCTACTCTCAGGATGAGCCTTTTCATTCCAGAATTAATGAGATATTCTCCTTCTTCAAAGAAAGGGGCTTTCTTTCCTCCATCAGCAATGCTGCCCTCGCCCTCAGCTCTTCCATTTCGTGCCTATCTGCCATCACCCCATCCTCCCACCACCCCACCAGGGATAGGGTTACCCTTGTCCTCACCTATCACTCCACCAGCACATAATTCTCTGTAACTTCTGTCATCTCCAACGGGATTCCACCACCAAGTATATCTTTCCCCCTACCCCCACTTTCCATTTCCCACAGGGATCACTCCGTAGGTGACTCCTGTGTCCATTTATCCCTCCTCACTGACCTCCCTCCTGGTACTTACCCTTGAATTGAATTGAATCGACTTTATTACTTACATCCTTGATATTCATGAGGAGTAAAAATGCGACACCTCCTCCCCCACTACCATTCAGGGCCCCAAACAGTCCTTCCAGGTGAGACAATACTTCACCTGTGAGTTTGTTGGTGTTACCTGATGTTCCCGGTGTGGCCTCCTGTGTATAGGTGAGCCCCAGTGTAGATTGGGAGACTGCTTCGCCGAGCACCTACGTTCCATCCGCTAGAAAAAATGGAAACTCCGGCTGTCCTCCCACTTCAATTCTGCTTCCCATTCCCATTCCAACATGTCAGTCCACGGCCTCCTCTACTGCTGTGATGAGGCCACACTCAGGTTGGAGGAGCAACACCTTATACTCCGACTGGGTAGTCTCCAACCTGATGGCATGAACATTGATTTCTCAAACTTCTAGTAATTGCCTCTACCCCTTCACCATTCCCAACCTGTTTCCCTCTCTCACCTTATCTCCTCACCTGCCCATCACCTCTCTCTTTTGCTCCTCCCCCTTCCCTTTCTTCCATGGTCTTTTACAACCCTTTATCCCTTTCACCTATCAGCTTCCCAGCTTTTTACTTCAACTCTGTTCCCTCACTCGGCCTCACCTATCACCTACCACCTTCCTCCCTTCTTCTTGCTATAATTTCTCATCGTTTTTTTTCCTGTCCTGCTGAAGGGCCTCAGCTGGAAACGTCAACTGTTTACTCTTTTCCATAGATGCTGCCAGGCCGGCTGAGTTCTTCCTACATTTTGCGAGTGTTGCCTTGGATTTCCAGCATCTGCAGATTTTCTCTTTGTGTGACAGCATTCTGAACCAGACGAAGCCCTTGGGATCCACTCCCCAGAGCAGCTAGAGGAACAGGCCCAAGCCTCAATCTCAGTTCATCATATTATTGGGTTGAAAACGCTGGCAAACTCACAGAGATGACAGCTGCCAGAGAGAGGAATGAACATTACGGGAGAGCGAGTAAAATCAGCCTGACCCTCACCTCCAGTCCCGACGCCTGGGCTATCCAGTCTACCTGGCCGGCGTTTAACCTGTCCAAGCACCGGGTGGGGCCTCACTCTGGGACCCGGGCTGATGTTTAACTTGTCTGAGCACCAGGTAGAACCTCGCTCTGGGACCCAGGCTGATGTTTAACTTGTCCAAGCACTGGGTGGGGCCTCGCTCTGGGACTCAGGCTGATGTTTAACTTGTCTAAGCACCAGGTAGAACCTCACTCTGGGATCTGGGCCGACGTTTAACTTGACCAAGCACCGGGTGGGGCCTCACTCTGGGACCCGGGCCGATGTTTAACTTGTCCAAGCACTGGGTGGGGCCTCACTCTGGGACCCGGGCCGACGTTTAACTTGACCAAGCAGCGGGTGGGGCCTCACTCTAGGACCCAGGCTGATGTTTAACTTGTCCAAGCACCAGGTAAAGCCTCGCTCTTGCACCTGGGCTGACGTTTAACTTGTCCAAGCACTGGGTGGGGCCTCGCTCTAGGACCCAGGCCGATGTTTAACTTGTCCAAGGACCGGGTGGAGCCTCGCTCTTGGACCCGGGCTGATGTTTAACTTGTCCAAGCACCGGGTAGAGCCTCGCTCTGGGACCCAGGCCGATGTTTAACTTGTCCAAGCACCGGGTGGAGCCTCGATCTGGGACCCGGGCCGATGTTTAACTTGTCCAAGCCCCAGGTAGAACCTCGCTCTGGGACCCAGGCTGATGTTTAACTTGTCCAAGCACTGGGTAGAGCCTTGCTCTGGGACCTGAGCCGACGTTTAACTTGTCCAAGCAGCGGGTGGGGCCTCGCTCTGGGACCTGGGCCACGGGGCCTGAAGCCGTACTTGATCAAACCGGCTTGGCACTTGGAGCGATCCAACCTCACACCTGGGTAATGTGCTGATTCGTGAGTACTGCACTGAAATGACTGGTTAGCTGCCATTGTGATGCAGCTCACTAACTAATTCCCAACCTTTTCTGAGTAAAGATGAATGTGTCTTCAGGTTGACAGTTTTCTTTGGGATGCCAAAGTGTCTGAGACTGGGCTCTCGGGTCCTCCGTAATTTACGTCAATGACCGAGATGAAAAAGCAACAAGCAATGTGTCTCGAGTTCCAGTGAATGTTCACTGATCTGGCATGTTAATTCTGTTTTGTTCTCTGGAGATGCTGTTGAACCTGCTGAATCCTTCCAACATTTTCTGTTCAATGCAATGGCTCCTAACTTCGTGCCGATCTAAAGATAAAAATGCTGGTGAGGATACAACGAAGCTGCAAGGGACGTAGACAATCTAGAGGAATGGGAAACATATTGGCAGATAGCCTACAAAGCGAGAAAATTCAACATTGTGCACTTTGGTGAGGGGGAACATTACAGTAGATTATTTGTTAAATAATGAGATGCTGATAAATATTTGTGCATAATGGAAACCTGTGTTGAAATATAAACAGAGAATATTGGAAATACACAGCAGGTTGGGTAGCATCTTTCAAGAGAGAAATAAACTTTATATGTCAGTTTAATGACCTGTCACCTGCACTGGGAACATTTCATAAACAGATATGTATTAAATTGCAGGGGCGGGGGAGGAGTGGGGCAAATGAAGGAAATCCATGCCAGGCTGGAGAGCAGAAGTAAACGAAGGATACTGATTGGTGTTAATTGAGAACGTTTTTATCATGCCAAAGATCTAAACTGTGTGTTGGTTTGGACATGGAGATCTAAAATTGTGAAATGTTTTAGGTGAAGCAGAAATTAAACATTTAGGTACATATAACCAGTAATTACAAAAAAATACTGGCTTGGACCAATCAACAAGGAGAGAGTGTGTAAAAAGAGCTACCTTTTCAGATATCTCTGCAATCAAGTTTGAAATGGCAGAGCTTCGCAGCTGTTCCTTTGATATTTGCAGTGACCAATCAACAAAGAGGAATTCTTTAGAAAGGATAAGTAAAAACAGCACAAGTGCAAGCAGAGCGGCCATTCTTTGAGCGTGCCAGTCATTAGAGTGGCTTTGGCTCATTTGGCTTAGGTGAGGTTAGGCTCGGGTGAGGTAAAGAATCTGGTAAATTTCACTTTTTGTTCTTATTTCTTCATTCCTTGTCTGTGAGGGCAGCCAGAGTAGTGCAGCGAGAATGGCTCCATGGACAGTGTTCCGTACTGTGAGTGAGATGTGGGAATTCTGGGAGACCTCCATTGTTCTGGATAAACACATCTACATCAGGTGCACTGAGCTGCAGCTCCTGAGAGAAGATACTAAGAAATGGGAGCTGCAGCTCGATGACCTTTGACTCATGGGAGAATGAGGAAGAGCTAGATGGGAACTACAGGGAGGTAGTTACCCCTAGGTGCAGGAGACAAGTAACTGGGTGACTGTCAGGAGAAGGAAGGGGAATGCACAGCTAGTGCAGAGTACATCTGTGGCCAATCCCCTCAGTAATACGTATACAATTTTAGAAACTATTGAGGGGTAGACCTACTGGGGGGAGACATAGCGACTAGGTCTCTGGCACTGAATCTGGTACTGTAGCTCAGAAGAGCAGAGAGGTGAAGAGAACTGAGGCATTGATAGGAGATTCCACAGTCAGAGGAACAGAGATGAGATTCTGTTGGCGTGATAGAGACACCCGGATGGCATGTTGCCTTCCTGGTTCCAGGGTTAGGGACGTCTCAGATCAGGTCAATGGCATTCTCTACGGCAAGGGTGAACATTAGCACCAGTGACATGGGTAGGAAAGGTGAGAAGGTCCTGAAGAGAGATTTTAGGGAGTCAGGTAGAAAGCTGTAAAACAGGACATCCAGGATAGTAATCTCTGGATTGCTGACTGTGCCACGTGCCAGTGAGGGTAAGAGTAGAATGATTTGGCAAGTAAACATGTGGCTGAGGAATTGGTTCAGGGGGCAGGAGTTCAGATTGATGGATCATTGGGATCTCCTCTGGGGAAGGTATGAACTGTACAAAAGGGATGGTTATACCTGAACCCAAGGGTGTCCAACATACTTGCAGGCAGATTTGCTAGAAGTGTTCAGGAGAGTTTAAACTAATTTGGCAGGGGGATGGAACTGGAGTGATAGTGCTAAGGATGAGGTAGGTGGTTTACAAACAAAGGCAACGTGTAGTGAACCCCCTAGCAAGCAGAGGCTGATGACAGGGCAAAATTGCAGCCAACAGGATGAGTTGCAATGTAAAAGGTGGACAAAACTGAAAAAGGTGAATACAGGACTGAAGGTGTTATATTTGAATATGTGCAGTAACAGAATAAGGTAGATGAACTTGTAGTACAGTTACAGATTGGCATATATGATGTAGGCATCACTGAATCAGTAAATGTCCAGGGATACAGATCGTGTCAAAAAGACAGGCAGGTAGGCAGAGGAGGTGGCGTGGCTCTATAGGTTAAAAATGAAAAGATGTGACATTGGGTTGGAAGACGATGAATTGTGGATAGGGATAAGGAACTGCAAAGGAAAAATACCCTGATGGGTATTATATACAGACCCCCAAACTGTAGTGAGGATGTGGTCTACAAATTACAATGGAAGGTAGAAAATCCATGCCAAAAGGGCAATATTATAATTGTCATGTGGAATTTCAATATGCAGGTAGATTGGGAAAATCAGGTTGGTGCTGAATCCCAAGAGGGGAAATCTCTAGAATGCCTGAAAGGTGGCTCTTTAGAGCAGCTTGTGTTTGAGCCCACTAAGATAGCAGGTATTCTGGATTGGGTGTTGTGCAATGAACCAGAATTGATTAGCGATCTTAAGATAAAAGAACCCTGGGGAAAGTGATCATAATATGATCGAACTCACCCAACGATTTGAGAAGGAGAAGCTAAAGTCAGATGTATCATTATTACAGTGGAGTAAAGGGAATTACAGAGATATGAGAGAGGAGTTGGCCAAAATTGATTGGAAAAGAACATGGGCAGGGATGACAGTTGAGCAGCAAAGGCTGGAAATTTTGGAAGCAATTCGGAAGGCACAGGATATATACATGCCAAAATGGAAGAAGTATTCTAAAGGCAAGATGACACATCTGTGGCTAACAAGAGAAGTCAAAGCCAAGATAAAAGCCAAAGAGAGGGCATATATAACAGAACAAAAATTAGTGGGAAGTTAGAGGATTGGGAAGCTTTAAAAAAAAAACAACAAAAAGCAACTAAGAATGTCATTAAGAAGGAATATAAAAGTGAGCTAGCCAGTAATATTAAAGAGGATACCAAAAGTTTTTTCAGATACATTAAGTATTAAAGAGAGGGGAGAGTAGATATCAGACAGCTGGAAAATTATGCTGGAGAGGTAGTAATGGGGGACAATGAAATGGCGGACAAACTGAATAAGTATTTTGTTTCAGTCTTCATTGTGGAAGATACTAGCAGTATGGTGGAAGATCCAGAGTGTCAATGGTCAGATGTATGTGAAGTTGCCATTACTATGGAGAAAGTTCTTGGGAATCTGGACCAGATGGTGTACACTCAGGGTTCTGAAAGAGGTGGCTGAAGAGATTGTGGAGGCATTAGTAATGATCAGTCAAAAATCACTAGATTCTGGAAAATTGCAAACGTCACTCCACTCTTTAAGAAGGGAAAGAGGAAGAAGAAAGGAAATTATAGGCTAGTTAGTCAGACCTCAGTGGTTGGGAAGATGCTGGATTCCATTGTTAATCATGTGGTTTCTGAATACTTAAATGCATGTGATAAAAAAGGCCACAGCCAGCATGGTTTTCTCAGGGAATATCTTGCTTGACAAATCTGTGGAATCCCTTGAAGAAATAACAAGCAGGACGGACAAAGGAGAATTGATTGATGTGTGCTTGGATTTTCAGAAGACCTTTGACAAGATACCATATATGAGGCTGCTTAACAAGCTACGAGCCCATGGTATTACAGGATTGATTCCAGGATAGATATAGCAGTGGCTGATTGGCAGGTAGCAAAGAGTGGGAATAAAGGGAGCTTTTTCTGGTTGGCTGCCGGTGACGAGTGGTTCTCTACAGTGGTCTGTGTTGGGACCGCTTATTTTTAAGTTATATGTATGTCAATAACTTGGATGATGAAATTGATGGCTTTGTTGCAAAGTTTGCAGATGATATGAAGGTAGGTGGAGGGGCAGGTAGTCTTTAGAAAGTAGAGAGGCCACAAAGGACTTCAACAGATTAGGAGAATGGGCAAAGAAGTGGCAGATGGAATACAGTGTCGGGAACTGTATGGTAGCACTTTGGTAGAAGAAGTAAAAGGGTAGATTATTCTCTAAATGGAGAAAAAATTCAAAAATCTAATATGCAAAGGGACTTGGGAGTCCTTGTGCAGGATTCTCTAAAGGTTAATTTGCAGTTTTGTGCCCCTTATCTTAGAAAGGATGTGCTGAAACTGGAGAGGGTTCAAAGGAGGTTCACAAAAATGATTCCAGGATTGAATGACTTGTCATATGAACAGCGTTTGATGACTCTGGACCTGTATTCACCGGAATTTAGAAGAATATGGGGTGAACTTATTGAAACCTATTTAACGGTGAGGGGCCTAGATAGAGTGGATGTGGAAAGGATGTTTCCTATGGTGGGAGAGTTAGTCTCAGAATAGAGGGGTATCCTTTTAGAACAGATATAAGGAGGAATTTCTTTAGCCAGAGAGTAGTGAATTTATGGAATTTGTTGCCACAGGCAACTGTGGAGGTCAAGCCTTTACATATATTCAAGGCAGAGTTTTACAGACAAACAAGAGAGAAACTGCAGATGCTGGAAATCAAAGTATGCACACAAAATGCTGGAGGAACTCAGCAGGCCAGGCAGCATCTATGGAAAAGAGTAAACAGTCAATGTTTCAGACCAAAACGTTTCATCTGGACTGGAAACAGTAATGAGAAGTCAGAGTAAGAAGGTGAGGTGAGGGGAGGGAAGGGAGAAGTAGCAGGTAGTCGGTGACAGATGAAATCAGGAGAGGGAGAGGGGTGAAGTAAAGAGCAGGGAAATAGATTGGTGAGAGAGATAAAGGGCTCGAGAAGGGGGAATCTGATAGGAGAGGACAGAAAGCCATGGAAAAAAGAGAAGGGGAGGAGCACCAGAGGGAAGTGATGGGCAGGAAAGCAGATGATAGACAGGAAATGAGATATGGCGAAAGAGGGAAATGGGAATGGGGAATGATAAAGGGCGGGGGGTGCAATTGCCATCTCTACGAAATAAACGTTGATGCCATCAGGCTGAAGGCTACCCAGATGGAATATGATGTGCTGCTCCTCCAACCTGAGTGTGGCCTCATCGCGGCAGTAGAGGAGGCCATGGACTGACATGTCGGAATGGGAATGGGAAGTAGAATTGAAATGGGTGGCCACTGGGAGATCCCGCTTTTTCTGGCGGATGGAGCTTTGGTGCTCGGTGAAGCGGTCTCCCAATCATCATTGAGTCTCACCAATATACAGGAGGCCACTCTGGGAGCACCAGATAGATGACCCCAACAATCTCACAGTGTAATGTTGCATCACCCGGAAGGACTGTTTGGGGCCCTGAATGGTGGTGATAGATGTTTGAATAGTCAGGGCAGGAAGCAACATGGGGAGAAGGCAGGAGATTGGGACTAAGAGAAAAATATGGTTCAGTCATGATGAAATGGCAGAGCAGATCTGATGGGCCATTGGACTATTTCTACTCCTATATCTTATGGTTAACCTTTATTAAAATGGTTTAGGCATACAAAAGAAAGGAAGTCTTTAGTTTCTACAGGATTTCAGAGAGACACATTCAGAATTCTGTGTGTAGCTTGATCTGCATGTCTGAGAAAGGGTATACTTGCATTGGAGTTACTGTAGAGTAGGTTTAAAAGATTATTTTTGAAGAGAATGCTTTGTGTAGATTCAATGAAAAAGCTTTGCCTATGCTCAGTGGAATTTGAGAACAAACCGTGTTGTACAATATTAAGGAGACAGGGAGAATTAAGATTAATAGAGTGGGTACCGATGGCTGTTTCTTCTCAGTGAGGTCCAAAACTGAGCCGAAGTGTGAGAATAAGACACTTAGGACGAAGAGGAAGAAAATTTGTTTTTTTTGCAGAGAGTTGTGTGTCTTTCAAATACTTCATTTCAAAAAGCTGTGGATGATCCTTTAAAAAGGAAAAGAAAATCAACAGGTAAGATACACTGAGTGGCCACTTTGTGAGGTACAGTATAAACATCTAATCAGCAACTCAATGCATAAAAACATGCAGACATGGTAAAGAGATTCTGTTGTTGTTCAGACCAAACACCAGAATGGGGAAGAAATGTGATCTAAGTGATTTTGACTTTAGAATGATTGTTATTGCCAGACGGGGTGGTTTGAGTATCTCAGAAACTACTGATTTCCTGGGACTTTCACTCACAACAGTCTCTAGCATTTACAGAGAATGGTGCGAGAAAAAAAAACATCTAGCAAGCAGCAGTTCTGTAGATGAAAATACCTTGTTAATGAGAGAGGTCAGAGGAGAATGACCAGACTAGTTCAAGCTGACAGGAAGGTGACAGTAACTCAAATAACCACGTGTTGTAGCAATGAACATCAGAAGAGCATTTGTGAACGCATTTGTCGAACCTTGAAGTGGATGGGCTACAGCAGCAGAAGACCATGAACATACACTTGGGGGAACTGTCTTAGGTGCCCGAGATCCCTAATAAAATGGCCAGTGAGTGTAACAGAGAGCAAGGTTACTTCTAATGTGACACTGCTTAGAACAGAAATTTCTCTAATAAAAAGACACAAAGAGACAATTTGCATAACCAAATAGCCATGCAAATAATACAAAATTTAATTTATAGTGCATCTATGTTGTAATGCAGATTGATGCATGAATAGATTATTCCATAATGGCAAAGGAATACAGTGGATTGGGCTATCGGTTAATCAAGGCAGCTGTTTATTTGGGGTAACTCTTAAAGAACAAAAACTAATGGAAAAAATAGCCGGGATAACCTCTGTTTATTTGGGACAGTATGCTGCTTAATTGGGACAGGAGATTGTTCCCGAAGTTTCTAACCAGCATCATTTATGTGCACTTGTGTGGCCGTTAAACATTACACTGTGCTTAGAGCAGTTTTAAAATAGCATCATTTGTGTGTGTTTGTGTTCAGAAAACAATGATTTTTGTAACAGATAGCAGGCAAGAAATAAACAGAGAGGCAATTCGGAACTGTTTTGCTCGCTGTGATCTCAAGCATTCAGGCTTGGAGATGCTAAAAATGGTCAATTTAAATATTTCAACAAGTTAAGAACTACAAAGAATTTGAAGGTATTGTGAATCATCTTGGATGTTACAATGAAGTGAAGATTTGGAGGATGCAATTATTGAAAGCATTGTGTGAAGGCAGTTTGTTATCTACACGACATGTCTGCACTGATTTTATTAATTTGTTTGTTGTCTATTGTATCCAACAAAGACAGAAAAAGCTGTTGCACTGAGGAAGTTCCACTCTCTAAACCTCGGAACTCCAGGTCCAGTGGTATGTGTGATGTTACTTATTTACAGTCTATCAAAAGGACACGGTAGCGTACACTGGATGAATTCCTCTGTTGATAACTATTAGGAACATCAATTTTATAGCACTGTAGAAGTATTTTTAGTGCTCTAATTTGTTGTGTATTTAATTTAAAAACATAAGTTGTGACTCAATTAAATGATAGTTTGTCTTTTTTATATCTTTTTTAACCATTTCCATGAAACTTCGGCTAATTGGGGCAGCAGCTTAATTGGGCCAAAATGTACTTGACCCAATACAAGGCCATGAGACTGTACGACATGGGGGACAGAATTAGGTTACTTGGTCCACTGAGTCTGATCCATCATTCCATCATGGCTGATTTATTATCCCTGTCAACCACATTCTCTTGCCTCTCCCCACACCCTTTGACACTGTGACGAACCAAGAACCTATTAACCTCTGCTTTAAATATACACAATGACTCATACTTCAGAGATAACTGTGGCAATGAATTCCACAGATTCAACACCGTCTAGCTAAAGAATTTCCTTCTCGTCTCAGTCCTAAATGGATGCAACTCTATTCTGAGGCTGTGCCCTCTATTCCTAGACTCACCCACTATAGGAAACATATTTCCCACACCCGCTCGACTAATCCTTTCAGTATTCGATGCTTCAATGAGATGACCTCTCATTCTTCCAAACTCCAGTGACTACAGGCTCAAAGCCATTAAATGCTCCTCATTCCTGGAATCATTCCTATGAACGTCCTCTGGACTCTCTCCAATGCCAGCACATCTTTTCTTAGATAAGGGCCCCAAATCTGCTCACAACACTCCATGTGTGGTCTGACCAGTGCCTTAAAAGCTTTAGCATTACATCCTTGCTCTTCTTATCTAGTTCTCTTTAAAAAAAATGATAATATTGCATTGGCTTTCCTTACCACTGACTCAACCTGCAAGTTAATCTTTAGGGAATCTTGCACAAGGACACCCCCGTTCCTTCACACTTCTGATTTTCGATTTTTTCTGCCCATTTAGAAGATGCTCTACGTCTTTATTCCTTCTACCAAAGTACATGATCATACACTTCCCTACGTATATTCCATCTGCCTCTTCTTTGCCCATTCTCCGAATCTGGTGAAATACTTCTGCAGACTCCCTGCTTCCTCAACACTGCCTGTCCCTCCATCTATTTTTGTATCATCTGCAAACTTGGCCACAGAGCCATCAATTCTGTCATCCAAATCACTGATACATTACATGAAAAGAAGCGGTCCCAATACTGACCCTGAGGAACACCACTTGTCACCGGCAGCCAACCAGAATAGGCCCTCTTTATTCTGACTGCCTCCTGCCAGTCAGCCAATCTTCCATCCATGGTAGTATATTTCCTGTAAAACCATGGGCTCTTATCTTGTTAGGCAGTGTCATGTGCAGCACCTTGTCAAACGCCTTCTGAAAATCCAAGCAAATAACAACCACTGACTCGCCTGCTGAGCTCTTCTTCAGCTACCTCGGTATCCGTGCCTACTTCTTGGGCAAGGACTCTCCAGCCCACACCGATGACTCCTTCTCTCAGTCCTCCTCCTCTTCCTGGACACCCCACTCTGGTCTTCTGCCTGTTCTGGATCTTTTTGTTGCCAACTGCCGACGAAACATCAACCATCTAGACTTTACCACTCCTCTCTCCAATTCAATCCTCACTCCTTCCAAACGCACAGCTCTCCACTCTCCCCGCACTAATTGTAACCTCTCCATCAAACCTGCAGACGGGGGGGGGGGAGGGGGCGGTCTGCTATAGCAGTCCAGTGGACTGACCCTTGTTTTGCTGCAGCCAGGTGACAACTCTCAGACACCTTCTTTTACTTGCCCCTCGAGCAGGATCCAGGCCATCGTCACCTGCACCATCACTGACCTTATTAACTCTGGGGATCTCCCATCCACTGCCAGCAATTTCATATTTCCCTTACCCCACATCTCCCATTTCTACCTCCTAAACTGCCTGTCCAGATAGACCCATTGATTCTGCTTGTTACCGCTCCACTGAACTTGTACCTGCATACCCCAACTCTGTTTAATCCCCCCCCACCCCCGGTTCAGTCCCTTCCTACCTGCGACACTTCACAAACTCTGGATCTTTTCACTGATTTCAAGTTCGCTGGCCCTGATCATTTCATTTCCTCTATGGATGGCCAGTGCCCATACACCTCTCTGCCCTACCTGGATGACCTTACAGCTCTCTGCTTCTTTCTGGACAACAGACCCAACTGATTCCCTCCACCGCCACTCCCCTCCTGCAGCCGGAACTGGTCCTCACTCTCAATAATTTCTTCTTCAGCTCCTCCAACTTCCTTCGAACCAAAGGTGTAGTTACCCTATTAGCCTTCACGTCCAGCACATAATTCTCCATGACTTCCACCATCTCCAACGGGATCTCACCACCAAGTATGTCTTCCCCTCCCCCAAACTTTCTACTTTCCACAGGAATCATTCCCTACATGACTCTCTTGTCCATTCATCCCTCCCCACTGATCTCCCTCCTGGCACTTATCCCTGCAAGTGGAACAAGTGCTACACCTGCCCCTACACCTCCTCCCTCACTACTATTCAGGGCCCCAAACAGTCCTTCCAGGTGAGGCGACATTTCACCCATGTTGGGGTCATCTCCTGTATCTGGTGCTCTCAGTGTAGCCTCCTGTATATTGGTGAGACCCGATGTTGATTGGGAGACTGCTTCAACGAGCCAGAAAAAGTGGGATCTCCCAGTGACTCCCATTTCATCTACTTCCCATTCCCATTCCGACATGTCAGTCGATAGCCTCCTCTACGGCTGCGATGCGGCCACACTCAGGTTGTTAGAAGCAACACCTTATATTCTGTTTGGGTAGCCTCTAACCTGATGGCATGAACATTGATTTCTCAAACTTCTGATAGTTACCCCCCTTTCCCCATTCCACATTCCCATTTATCTCTCTCACCTTATTCCTTTCCTGCCCATCACCTCCGAATGGTCCTTCTCCCCGTTCCTTTCCTTCCATGGTTTTCTACCCTCTCCTATCAGATAACACCTCCTCCAGCTCTTCATCTCTTCCAGCAACTTCCTAGCTCTTTACTTCTCCCTCCCCCCCTTTACAGTTTCATCTATCAGCTACCATCTTGTACTTTTCCTTCCCCTCCCCCCACCTTCTTACTCTGACTTCTCATCTTTTTCTCATCTTGATGAAGAGTTTCAGCCCAAAGTGTCAACTGTTTATTCCTTTCCACAGATGCTGCCTGACCTGCTGAGTTCCTCCAGCTTTTTGTGTATGTTGTCCTGGATTTCTAGCATCTGCAGACTTCCTGGTATTTGTGATCCACTGACTCCCCTTTGTCTATCCTGCCTGCCTGCTATTTCCTCAAGAAATTCCAACAGATTTGTCAGGCAAGATTTCTCCTTAAGAAAACCATCTGTCTTTAGCCTACTTCATCGTGCATCTCCAAGTACCATGAAACCTCATCCTTAATAATGGATTCCAACATCTTCCCAACACTGAAATCAGGCTAACTGGCCTGTAGTTTCCATTTCTTCTGCCTCCATCCCTTCTTATTGAGTGGAGTGACATCTGCAATTTTCCAGTCCTCCGGAATCATTACAGAGTCCAGCGATTCTTGAAGGATCATTACTAATACCTCCACAGTCTCTTCAGCTACCTCTTTTGGAACCCTGGGGTGTAGACCATCTGATCCGGACGACATCTATTTTCAGATCTTTCAGCTTTCCTTAGTGATAGCAACTACATTTACTCATGCCCCCTGAGACTCTCAAATTTCTGGCACACTGCTAGTATCTTCCACAGTGAAGTCTGATGCAAAATACTTATATCAAGTTCATCCACCATTCCTTTGCCCCTCATTACTACCTCTCCAGTATCATTTTCCAGCAGTTCAATATGCACACTTTTACTCTTGATATATATCTGAAAAAAAACTTTTTTATGTAGCTTACCTTCATATTTCATCTTTTCTCTCCTTATGGGCATTTCAGTTGCCTTCTATTGGATTTTAGAGACTTTCCCAATACCCTAACTTCCCACTAATTTCTGCTATATCATATGCCCTCACTTTTGCTTTTATGCTATCTTTGACCTCCCTTGTCACCCATGCTTGTCTCATCCTCCCTTTAGAATACTTCTTCATCCTGGGAAGTATCTATCCTACGACTTCCAAATGGCCCCCAGAAACTCCAGCTACTGCTATTCTCCTGTCATCTCTGCTGGTGTCCCCTTCAAAGATCTTTGACTAGCTCCTCTCTCATGTTCCAATTATATGGAATCCATTGTACATGAAAAGAAATGTAGTCACATACTCTTAGCAAATAGCATGGCCGGTCTCAAACCTTATTCATAAGTAGCTTTTAAGATATTGGGTCAGAGCCAAAGTATGATATGCTAAAATGATAGTGTATTATTTTGCCATGTTACTGAGTATACTGGGTGCCCTGTTCTGTTCAGCCAAGATTGGCTCAGAAGGTTGAAACATAACTGGGTCTTAGTGTCCACACAGATATACATGGGATGGCTTAGTAGTGTAATCATTAGCACAATGTTTTACAGTGCAGATGAACAAGGTTCAATTGCCACCACTGCCTGTAAGAGTGTGTATGCTCTCCCCGTGACTGTGTAGGTTCCCTCCCACAGTCCAAGGATGTACGGGATGGTAGGTTATTTGGTCATTGTAAATGATTTGACTAAGATTAAAACCGGGGATTGTTGGGCAGTATGGCTCAAAGGGCCTGAAGGGCCTATTCCATACTATATCTCAATTAAAAGAAAAATAAATTCAAATATCATGACAATGCGTACTATTGTACAAATATAATTTCATTTTCAAAAATATCTATGCACTCAAAGCACATAAATGGATTGTTTCATACTAAAGCAATTTATTGTACAAGGTTTGTTTTTCACTCCTTGAAGTGCCGAGTGGAAAAGTTCATGAAATTTGCAAAAAGTAACTCAGAACAAGTGAGCAATTCCAACAGTAGTTTTAGCTAATGGATACGATTATCTGAATGAGATAATTCACATTGAATACCATAAGTTGTCACCTTTCCAAGTCCTATATGCACAGCTGGCAGAAATCAAGTTTGTCAGCAATCCCAATGTATTAGACGGCTAGAGATAAGAACCTTGCTACCAACTCAGCAAGCAATCGTACTCGTACATTAAGTCACAGAATGGAGGCCAGTTCAATGAGTCAATGCAATGTTTGAGACCAACATATACAGGAGTTGCAGACATGAAATTATTGAGGAAGCCAGTCAGTAGACTGAATTTGTAGTGACAATATACACATGTGGAGAGTGTTCAAGCACTTGTTTTAAAGATGCCATTACATCATACGTATATTTAAAACCATGTGCTTTGCTGTTGGTCCTGGTATTGTACAGTTATTATAGTAATTAAAACTTATTAGCATTGTTCACAGCCCAATTTCAAATAAGTAGCATCAGTGACAACAAAGGGGCGGCAATGTATGTCTTTATCAGAATTGTACATGACCTGGAGGGGATTTTTGAGGCAGCGATATTTCCTTGTTGGCCGGCTGGTGGCATAGTGGCACCAGTGCTGGACTTTGGAGCGAAGGCTCCCGAGTTCGAACCCAGCCGGCTCCCCAGGCACGCTTTCCATCCGTGCTGGGTTGAGCGTCGAGCTAGCAACTCGACCTCATAAAAAAGAAATTGCCTGCTACAGAAACATCAACAGCAAAAAGCTGATGGCCTATGTACTCCTGTGAGTTTAAAAGGCAGTTTCCTTCCATATTTCCTTGCGAATCAATGCCCCAACCGATAGAAGCATTGCCCAGTATGGAATTGATTACATTCATAAATGCTTTGTGCTGTGGTGTCTCTGGACCTGGATATCTAGAAACCATCTTGCAAGGACTTCTTTATAGCTATTTGACAGGTTGTGATGAAAAAAGAACTGGCTTCTGGGAATCTGCAAGGGAAAGAAAAAAATGTTGGAAATTTGCAACAAACCAGTCAGAACTCACAAAAATGAGTTTTTGAGTGAAAAACTTTATCTAGAGTTCAGATTCTGGGCATTTTTTTTCACAAAACTAAAAATGAGCAAACTTCTCCCAAGAGATTAGTCAACAGAAAATTTAAAAATGTAGCTTAATGATTCTTCGGAATAAAAACAGAAAAGGCATAAAACTCAATAGTTCTGACAAAAGGTCTTTAGCCTGAAACATTAACTTTGTTTCTCTTTCCACAACCGGACCTTCTGCGTGTATCCAACGTTTTTTGTTTTTTATTTCAAGTTTTTAGTCATAATCAGATAAAGGGTATTAATGGTTATGCTGTGTTATGCTGCAGAATATTCCATCTAAATATTTGAGTAGATTAAAGGGGCAAAAAATTCTTCACTCAAGAACTGTCTTTCCTCTTTCCAATTACTCAATGCCAACAAGAGAAAGGAGCTGAGTATTGATTCAGGAGAACTTGCAACACTCACAGCCCTCTCTACATTGATAGCACAGCAGTAGAAGCTGGGTGCACTTTTAAACTTCTGGGAGTGCATATCTTGCACAACCTGTCATGGTCCCAGAACACATTCTACACAATCAGGAAAGCTCACCAAAGCCTCGACTTTCTAAGAAGGCTGAAGAGAGCTAGACTATGCATGTCTATAGTACACTCACGCCATTCTACAAATGCACAGTAGAGCGCATCCTAATAAGCTGCATTACTGCACGGTACGGCAACTGCACTGCAGCAGAGCGGATGACGGGTAGTCAAATCTGCCCAACACATCACTGGCACCAGCCTACCTGCCATCATGTACGGAAAGGAGCTGAAAAAGCACCAGAAACATCACGAAGGATCCCACCCACCCTGCTCAAGGACTGTTTGTCCCACTCCCACCGAGGGAGGAGGCTATGTAGCATCCACGCCAGGATCACTAGACTCAAAAACAGTTACTTTCCCCAAGCAGTAAAGCTGCTCAAAAGCTCCACTCACTAACCCACCCTCCACAACCCCAACCTCCATTGCTTGAACATTTCCTGTCAGGCACCTTATGTACCTAGCATCACTTTATGGACATACAATCAATCTATGTATATAAGTTATCTTATATATTTACAGTATATTTATATTTTATATTATTATCCTTCAGCATATTGTTTCCTTTGTGCTGCATTGGAGCCAGAGTAACAATTACTTCATACTTGTGTGCTGGTACTTGCTACCTGTTACGCCGCTGGCGTTTAGGGCAGCAATGAAGGTCCTCCATTTCTGGCGGTATTCAGGGGTTCCTTCATCATGCCGGTAGCTTCTTGGTTTTCACCACTGTCAGTCCTGCAAGTCCCAGGTGGAGACTTGGGAATACTGTTGTACTCAGATGTAGAAGGATTCTTCATTGCTGTTTCTGTAACAATTTTGTTTTACCAGTCAAGGTTGTTAGCTCTGAGCTGAACCCCAAACCTGGAAGGCCAGTGGACCACTGTTAGTCTGGCCTGTATGTTTTGACCTATTTAGCATGAGTGATCCTACCAGGAGCCAAAGCATTAAGCCTTGACTCCAGCCAGCCCAGCTCTCCGGGTCATTGAGTCACCCAAGCCTCCAAGCCATGACATGTTGTGGTCCTCGTGGAGGACTTGTGTACTGTTACACAATCAAACAATCTTGAATCTACTGAAGAGCTTGTTACATGCATCCGGAATTTGTGGCTGAGAAGTTTTAATCCTAATAGAAATAGGTGCTAAATCTGCATGGAACCCATTCCTTGTAGTGCTGCAAAGAAGCAATTTTCTCAAGAGCAGGATGTGTAAGGGGGCATGGACTTTACAAAGTCATTAGTAGCATTTTCTGGCATGGGGAGAGTTCTTACAGAGGTGGTTTTCAGTGGAATGCTCAAATCACCAGGAGTGGATCAGCGATCCACTCCACTCCACTCCACACAACTGCGCTCCAAACCTGAATGGTGGTGCCACTCCTGAGAAAGATTGCCTCCTCTGGAAGATTTATAGTCCATCGTAGCAGGCTTCATCATTCACGCTCCTCAGCCGCAGCTCAGATAATGTATGTCCCTTTAATTTATGATTAGTCAGGCCATCATGTCTTCAGAAAACATACCCATTCCAATCCATCAGCACTGGGGTCAATATGATAGACAATATTAGTCTGCACCCAGCAACTTCCACAGGGAAGCGCATCATGTCCAGGAAGTCCAGGGTTCAATTTCACATTGCCCACTCTGACAGATTTTCTGCTTCTAATCAGTCACAAAGCACATAAAAGAAAGTACTACGTAATTGAATTTCTCTTCCAGAACTTTTTATTCCATCCAGTTGGCACAAGGTTATAATTTGACCATGGTTCAAGAGACTTCAGGACAGAAAAAAATAACAAAGCAATTTTACCACAAATCCTTTGACCAGTATTCATCTTTATAAAGTAAGTCTGATATAAGACCACAGCTAAGAAATAGCTGGATTCTGCAGTAATTTTTTTTGAGGTTGGAATTGCACTGAATCATTTCCTGTGTCACGTGTCTTTTCCACTGTCCCAGCAGTGAGCAGGCCAAACAAATCTATTTTATGGCACTGCTTATTTCCCAGATGTTTTTGGAGCTAGTTATGGCACAGACGAGTTCAAGCAACAGTGGAACATACAGGCAAATCGTGAGGAGCCAAAAGAAATCCGACTTACTACAAGCATCTGATTTTAACAAGGCTAGCACTGCAGGTGAGTTATGTTTGTGTTATTTATTGTTGCAAGCTGTTAGTCGATAGTATGCATCGCTAACTTTAAAGTAGAGTTTGTGGTTGGACGGGATGGCTGTTGCTGTGGGACAAGCAAGGCAGATTGAAAAAGCAAACAAAAGCTGTTCATAGACATCTCATGATGTTTCCATCTGTCAGGTTAACACAGTTCAGATGTTTAAGTATGAATTTATTAAATACTGTAACCTAAGACCCTTATTTTGAGTCTGTTTATTTTAAAACATAACTCCTAATATACACATTGAATGACTCATATTTCAGTCGCTATTTCAGTTACACCGTAAGACTAAATGTGTTCAACTCTGAAGTTTTCAACAGTTTACAACCAAAGTCCCAGTTGTGAAAGAACCATGTTCTAAAGTGAAAGTTCTTAAGGGGAAAGAATGAAATTAAACAGATACGTAAAGGACTTCATTGCGTGTTTATTGAAAATTGAAGTAAGAATTGTAGTTACCGGTACTCATTCTCACATAATTCCACCCTTGTCAAGATTCACTCACCTCTGTGCCGATATCATCATCCGCAACCTCACACCGCTACCTGGTCTCAAAGCACTCTTTTTCTGCCGTCTTCCCAGCCACATAGATTTAAAGGATTTTACAGTATTTGACCCTTTGTGCCTGTAAAAACTCTTTTGAGCCTCTTATCTATGTTCGGTGTCAGTAGCTGTCTTATTACTGAATCCACAGGATCCCAGCAGTCAAAGGCAGTACTTATTCAGACATCAAATGCCCCACATTTTGGAGCAGCCTCCCTTTTTCTTATCTCTTTCTTTTCTGCTTAAAAGAAATCTCTTCAACCTTGGCAACTCCAGTATCCCTTTTCCCTCATGGCTTTACTATTCATCATCTTGACTATTACTCTCTGATGTCTCCATGCAGATAATGAGGACCACAGAAATGTAAGTCTCAACTGTTAAGTGGTGAGCTAAAAGATCAGTTTTGCTTAAGGACTCCACCTAAAGTGCTAATTTTTCTCTTTAAGTTAGCCAACCTCTGGTCAAAAGTTACAGTGGAAGTAAAAGTGAGACTAATGACACTTGCCATTATTTACGTAAGCTCAGGCAAGTCAGCCTTTGAAATTTGGTTAAAGACAACTTTTCAAAATATGTTGTGTGAGTTGCTCTGCACTGCCATTATGTTTAGGAAAATGACATCTTGCTTTCTGCACTGATAAGCATTGAATGTGACGAATTTTACTGTGTTTCTGTGATGGTATTCTAGCTGCATTTAATAAACAAGTTATAAATAATAGGGGCTAGTAGTTATTGTACGGATCACTTCTGACAACATAATTACAGGTAACTGTTAATCAATCTTCTTTCTATCAAAATTTACTAGTTGGTGTCTTGTTTCTTTAAATGTCTTTTCTTAAAATATCAGATTTAAGATTCCATTGTTTATAAATTAATGTGTGTACAATAGGCTCATCATAGGGTAATTTCCTGGAATGCTAGTGATTATTTTACAGGGCTTCTGATGTTGCCAGCAATGTAGTCCTTGGGTGCTGCCTTTTTTTTCAGTTATTCTTCCCTTTGTATCCCGAGAAGGAGGTGAAAGAATCTGGGTCTGGGTCTAGGGCTAGGCCTGGGTCTGGTTCTGGGTTTGGGTCTGGGGCAAGGCCTGGGAGTTTGGGGATGACAGTGGATTCTGCTGGCCAGCTGGATATTTCTGCATGATTGGAGTGAAAAAAGTGATTTGGAGAGTTTGGGACATTGGCATTCAGGCTGAATATGGGGGTCAGGTATTTCACAGTGTCAGAGTGATTGGAACGTTGGGAGCCAAGGTCTGGGCTGATCAGGGTGGTGGAGAGTATGGATTTGGGAGCAGTCCAATTGAGGAGTCATAGAGACTGGGGGGCATAAAGTTCTGATAACAGATGTTGAGCAAAGGACTGAGGTCTAGGACGATTGGGAGTCTGGAGTAACTGGGCCTCTGGGAATTGAGGGCATTAATATGATGCTACTGAGAACAGTCTGAAAGAAGTTGGAGAAAAACGTTGGGACATAATTTTTTTCCGAGTCACATACATTCGTTTCTTCAGCAAAAGTACTTGATTTTCTGGAATGATGTGACAAAAATCGGAAGGGAAATGAAGGATCAATATCAACTAACATGAAATATCAGGCCACAACGAATTCTGACCCTTCCAGTATTTTTTCGTTTTATTCTAGATTAGCAGATTTTAAAAAATCTTTTGCTTTTTATTACCTAATGGTGAAAACTCTCCCAAGGCCACTAGATGTCATCAAGTTATAGATTGTAACTAGACAGTGAGGCAATAGGCATCATTGCAACACGAAGATCATACACATCAATGTGTATGTTTCAGCAGTAGAATGAAACACCTCAGCGGTTTGAATTCAGTAGAATATCAAATCACAGCTGAGAGCATGCTTGCACTTCTTATCAACATGCTCTACATCAGTGACAGCTCCCTTTGGGTCACAGTCTCCGACTCAGCTGGATGGTTTGCAGCTAGATATGCTGTGTGGTCTCATATCTGCTCCAAAAAGACCATACCTTTGCTATCTCTCTCTGTACTGTTTCAACTTTGTTTTGAACTTTTTGTTTTTGCCTCTACAACTTCTTACTTAAGAACTCCAGCACTCTCCACACAAACGTATACACCTCCATCAAACATAAAGCTTTGCTATGTATTTCATTCAGCTGTTGCCATGTCCTTCCTAACTTAACCTTTGAGCACTAATATTTTCGATTTAAAATCTTAATCCTTATTTTTTCAGAAGCTGTATGGCCTTATTCATTTAACTCTGTAACTATGTCAGTTCTTTTGTTCTCACTCTGGCCTTTGCACATACTTTTCCTTTTGTCACAGACAGTGAGTTCCTGGACATTAAGATTATCTTTCTAAACCATATCATTTATCTACCTATCCCTCATTCTTTCAAGGCCCACTTTCTTAACTAAGATTCAAGCAACAGCCCAAAGCCCTTGCTTCCTGAAGTAACAAGCAATCTGCTGAAAAACCACAGTGAGTCAAGCAGCATTTGTGGCAGGAAAGGAATTGTTGACATTTCGAGTTGAACCTTCCATCAGGATACAGGTTTAGACCAAATACATTGACAATCCCTTTCCTCCCACAGAAGCTGCTTGTCTCACTGAGCTTTTCCAGCAGATTACTTGTTGCTTCAGATTCCAGCATCTGCAATCTCTTTGTCTCTCCCTTATTTCCTGACTGAACATCCAAGTTGTTCATTAGATCTTGAGATGTTTATTACCTTCAAATGTAATTGTTACTGTATTTATCTTTGATGTAATTGTACACTGTGCTATTTCCATGTGTAATGTCAAACAAAAAACTCTGTTTGCCATCTCAGTTGTTGTAAGAAAAATAAACCCTTGTAATTATTTTGAAGGAGAGCCTCAGCATTGGGTTGGGGGGAGAGAAGAACATTATTTCAGCCAAAATTGATCACTCAATTAACAACTGTAGAATAAGACCATTGCTGCATTATTCGCTTTGTGGGGCATTACACAAATTTCCTTCCACATTTCCCATGTATTACAAAGAGTGACTGCGGTACTAAACGTTGATGTAAGTGAACAGAAAATGTTAGAAACACTCATCACATCAGGCAGCATGTGTGAAAAGAGAATCATAACTTGTATTTCAAGTCTAAGATCCTTCATCAGAGCTGGGAGAGACAGAAAACAAATTAGTTTTAAGTTGCAAAGAGTGTGTGAGAACGATGGATAATGCAAGAGGAACATTGAGTTGCCATGGTAACACACTGCTGATGAAGCCATCTGGTTGGTAGATTAATGAGGATAGATAGCGAGAAAACAAAGATACAAGTTGCAAAATGTTGCTCAGAATGTCGATCCAATGGACATCTAAATGAGGTGTAGGAAATGCCTGAGGGTACCAGAGTGAAAAGTTATAAAGAGAATTATAGACTGGAGCAGTGAAACAGGCCCCGTAACCTACCACATCCATGACCATTGCACCCATCTATATTAGTTGTATTTACCCCCATTAGCTCCACTGCTTTTAATGCCTTGGCCATTCAAGTGCCTGTGTAGATGTGTGTGAATTGTTGAGCGAGGGTTTGTGAAACTGATGGATATATGCTCGTATTCCTTTCAGGATCCTTGGTTTGGATGGTTGACTGCATGAAGGAAAGATTTGATTACATAAATGTTGATGTGCAAGTAACAAAGCATTGCCAATTTATTTTTCTGTCATCATCCCATCTGCTCAATTGGGGATGTGCAGTGGTTTAAAAACATGTGACAAATGTGAGGTTAAAACTTCTACAGTGCTGTAAGCTCAAGTGCCAATATTAGATTTCTTTGTGTGGACATCCACACCACGAAGCCTCTGCTCTAAGAAGTAATTTAGTAAACTATGCAATTTAGTGCTGAAATGTGCTTCGCCTGCCATATCATTTCAAAACTATTTCCTGCCCGACTATTTTGTATGCATTTCTAAAACAGTTACAGATGTTGAAGTGGATGCCAGATTTCTCAGTCTTGTGATGAGAAATGTATATGCTTGGAAACTCTGAAGGGAGAGAAAAGCATTCCCTGGGGAAGTGTTCATAATATTCACTGGCAAATGTTCAAAACATACTCACTGTGAAAATTACTTCTCCAAACATACCCCTTCCTACCTCTGAAAAACGTCAATTTTACAGTCTAACATTTAGACAATAGTACACATGATTAAAGTAATTTCTGTGATCAAAATAACTGCTGTTTATTTAAGGTAAATTATTCTTTGGCCATGAGCTTAACCTTTAATTGCAACACAATAGATTTTGGTCCACCTTACATTTCACACGAATTTCATTCGTTACGTGAACCGAGGGTGGAAATACAGGGGAACAGAGATTTCCTCTGACCACCTTGTGTGGCAATATTTTAAATGTGTTCACAAAAGTCGTGCTTGTGAAGTAATTGGGAGGAACCAGTGCAGTTTATCCCCATTGATTGTTGAGCTGGATCTAAGGTCTGATTTTTCAACCAAATCTTAGCAGATACTTTGATGGAAAAGTATTTCCAATTTATGTAAACTGACCCATTCTAAACTTCAACGTATGGCTGAGTAGAGACTGCATTGACTAGGGCTCACTGCCTACCCAGCACCACCATCAAAACTTATATTTCCATGGAACCTGTGATGTAAAGTATCACAGGAACTTTATCAAGCAAAATTTAGCCTATCATATATAGGAATAATGGGATAGAGAGCCAAAAGGTTTGTTCCAGCTTTCGACCTTAAGCAGTGTTGACGTGTGGCCAAGTGGTTAAGGCATCGGTCTAGTGATCTGAAGGTCACTAGTTCAAGCCTCAGCTGAGGCAATGTGTTGTGTCCTTGAGCAAGGCACTTAACCACACATTGCTCTGCGACGACACCAATGCCAAGCTGTATCGGCCCTAATGCCCTTCCCTTGGACAACATTGGTGGCATGGAGAGGGGAGACTTGCAGCATGGGCAGCTGCTGGTCTTCCATACAACCTTGCCCAGGCCTGCGCCCTGGAAACCTTCCAAGGCCCAAATTTATGGTCTCATGAGACTAACAGATGCCTAAAGAAGAAGAAAGGGAGGAAAGAATTAGCAGGACAATAATTTACTTATGGTCTTGGCTGCTCGAAACATGGGCACAAGTAATACTGTGAGGCAAAAGGTTGCATTTAGAGAGTTTCAGATATCCTGGAATGTTACAGAGTTGTAGATAATAGGGATGGGGAGGAATAAGGTCATAACTATAGTAAGCCGGAAGAGGAAGATTTGGCACAGGTTGTCAAACTCAGAACGATGAAGAAACCAGGACTTGGAATGAGTTATAATTTGAACAGCAGGCTTTTGGATGACCTCAAGATTATATGGGATGAAAACGATAGACCAGCTAAGAGTGCATGGAAATAAAATCTAAAGTTAGTAAGAGTATATAACAATCCAGCCACTAATAAACTTAGGCAGAGTGAAGCAAAACATGCTGGCAATTGAGCCCACACACAGGCAGACTCAAACACAACACCAGGTTTGTCAGTCGCCTGATTCAGAATGAGACAATTTCCAAAGAGACAAATTTGTTGGCAAGGAACAGGGGACAAGTGATAATGCAATGGTTAAGTCACTTGACCAGCAATCCAGGTCTCTGGACTAACATGTCTGAACATGGCAGCTGTGGGATTTAATTTTGTTTACTGATATGTAATATTAAAATGATCAGTTAGTTGTCCAAACCTCTGTAGTTCAATACTGCTCTCAAAAGAAGAAAATCTGTAGTCCTTATTAAGTCTAGAGTATATGAGCTTCAGACCCACCCACGTGCTTGAGTCTAAAAAGAGGCCGAGCTAGTTGTCACCATTATTTTCACAAAGAGCTGTGAGAGATGGGCAATAACTGTGGCTTTATCAATGAATAAATAAATAAGTCAGTGTCTGTGTTTGTGGTGGAGTTCTGATGAAGGGTCTCAGCCCAAGATGTCAACTATTCATTCCTTTCTATCCATGCTGCTTGAAGCAGACAGACAATGAGAAGGGAGGAATATTGGGTTCGAGCTGAGTGATGTCAGTACATACATGGAACTTAACATATGTTCAGCTGATTCAGTTTATACAAATCTTAGAAGAGATTCAATTCAATCTGAAACAAGGATATTAAATCTGAGTAAAACAAACTCTGAGGGCATAATGTGTAACTTGGTGGTAGATTGGAAAGCTACATGAAGCAATATGACAATGATGCATAGTTTATATGTAACGTATACTTTGAGGCAAAAAAACAAATGAAGAAATGGTCAATCAATGACTATCAAGAAAAATCACTATTAGATCAAAGGAAAAGGCTTATGACAATAACAAACCAAAGCAGAAAACCCAAGGATTAGGAACATCTCAAAATTCAGCAAGTGAGGACAAAGGCACAGATAACAAAAGGGAAAGTAGATTCAAGAGAGGACAGATGAGAACATAAAAAGCTGATTGTAAAAACTTCTATAGATATATAAAAAGGAAAAGACTATGTGGGTCCCTTACAGATTGAGAGAGGAGAAATCCTTTTGGTGAATGAAAAAGTGGCGAGGAACTTAATCTCACGTGCATTGACTTATCAAAGGTGCTCTGGAAGTATTGGCTTTTTACTGACATTAATTCTTTTCAAATCCTCATTTAGTCTGGATTTGCAGCCTTCTAGTCCTTTCAAGAGTTTTCTTGTTTCAAGCAAACAGAATTTATGAAAGGGAAATGAGAAAGCCAATGGAATTGCTAATAGAATGGATACAATGTGATGTGTCTAGACTTCTGAAAGTCTAGTGACTTGATAAGTTGCTGCGTGCCAGATTACTGAACAAAATTAGAGCACACAGTATTGAGGATAATATATCAACATGGCAAAGAAAACAGAATTTAGAAATAATTAGGTCATTTTCAAGTTGGTAGGCTTGTTGCTTCTGACCTCAGTCTTAAATGGCTAAATCTTTATTCTTAGACAGTAACCCTTACTGCTAGACCTCCCACCATCAAGAACATCCTTCCTTCATCTATCTGCTCAGTCCATTCAGGATTTTATAAGGTTCAGATCATTTCCCTGTCATTTGCATATCAAAAATAATATCCCTATCTCTCTTCACACTACAGTCCTGTCGTCCTAGGATTCAGAATGGAAGAAAGGATTATATAATATATCAAGCTCCTCAGATTGCTAGGTTGCTGGTGGCAGTGTAGGCTGTAAAGGGGAGGGATAGTGGCTTCAGGGAGGTATAGACAGACTAGGTGAATCAGCAAGCTCATGGCAGAAAGAATATAAAGCAGCAAAATGTAAGGTCATGTGCCTTTGTAAAAAGCGAGTATAAAAGCAGTGTATTTTGCAATAGTAAGAGATTAGAAGGGATACAAGAGAGACTGTTGAAGCTGGAAATCCAAGCAATGCGCAAAATGTTGGACGAACTCAGTGGGTCAGGCAGCATCTATGGAGGGAAATGGACAGTTGCTGTTTTGGGTAGAGAGAGACTTTTCCTCAGGACTGGAAAGAAAGAATGACATGCTGTATCATTCTCTGCATCTTCCTTGCAACATATCATTCTTTGCAACCTCTGCCATCTCCAATTGGACCCCACCACAAGGAATATCTTCCCCTCCCCTTCCCCTCTTCGATTTATGTAGGGATTGCTCTCTCTATGACTCCTTTGTCCAGCTGTCCTTCCCTACTGATCTCTCTCCATGCACTTATCCCTTTAACCATGTTACACTTGTCCTTATGCCTTCTACCTCACCACCATTCAGTGCCCTCGGCTGTTTTTCCAAGTGAGGTAGTCCTTCAGTTGTGGAGCCATGAGAGTCATTCATTGCATCTTGGTGCAGACTCTCCTACATTTGTGAGACTTTACAAAGACTGGGGGATTGCTTCACCAAGTGCCTTCTGCCATAACAGCCAGTATCTCCTGATGGCCAGCCATTTTAATTTCACTTCCCGTTGCCACACTGACATGTCCGTCCATGGCCCCTTCTAATGCCCAGCTGAGGCCAGATTGAGATCATGGGAACAGCACGTCATTCTGCTTTGCAAGTCTCCAACCTGATGACATGATGATTATTTCTCTAACTTCTGGTAACACTTCCCTCTGTTCCCTCTCCCTTTGTTTACCCTGATCCCACTGGCCCTATACCACTTCTTTATCCCCTGTGCTGTCCTTTTGATCTGCCCATCACTCTCAGTTTCCACCCTCCTCACCTTCTTTGCTTTATTTCATAGTCTATTGTCCTCTCGATCATCTTCTTCAGTCCTTTGTCATTTCCACCTCTCACCTACCAGATTCTTACATCATTCTCACTCTTCACCTCCCTCACCATACAGGTCTGGCCTACCCAACTAAGGAAGGGTATACTTGCAGCCAAGTTATTCACCTGGAGAGTGGTGAGTCTTTGGAATTCTAAACCCTGAATGGCTGTGAAGATTCAGTTTATTTTTATATTTGTGAGATGTATCCAATAAATATTTAGATATTAAAGGATGCAATAGGAGTGGGGTTAATGCAGGAAAGTGGCAGTCAGGTATCAAAGTAGCCATGATTCGAATGAATGTTGGACCAAGTCCAAGGAGCTGATGGATGATTTATGCTTGAATTTCCTGTGTGCTAATATTCATTGTAACCGAAGAGAAAATTGTCAGTAGCCTGAGTTTATAAAGGTTAGAGCGGCTTGTAGAGGATTGTACAACTCTGCATGTGCAACTGTCGAGCAACAAGGTTGCTATGAAGTATTTTTTAGCATTATCGGAATATTAGAAAATGTTAACTTTAGTTTGGAAGGTGGATGGCATTGCTCTGCCATACACCCTTGGGTCCACTTGCTTGATTAAAGGACAACACAGAATCTAACAAGTGGCTCTTCAACCAGTACCTCAACAAATAACAGAATGCTGGAAGGACTCAGTGCGTCAAGCAGCATCTGTGGTGACAAAAGTTTTAAACTGATTTTTCAGATCGACACTGCGTCATGATCTAGATCATGAATCCTGATGCCAAAGTGTTGACATACACCTTTTGCCTCCTCAGATGCTGTTTGACCCACTGAGTTCTTCCATTCCATGTATGGTTTTTATTTTATTTTTTTATTCTATATTCTAGAAACTGTAGTCTCTTTTGTCTGTGGTACCTGTCTCAAACTGGTATCTTTTAATCAGTGCTGGCTAGCTTGACACTCACAAGTCGAGGACCTGTGGAGATCTTGGCTCTCATTGCCAGTAGTCATGTAATTATTCAAGTTGAGTATGATGTTCTCCTAAGGGGGTGTCTACTGGTGGCCTTCAGGTGACTGTAGAGGCTGATCCAAGATCCACATACAGTATTCTGATGCAGTGTGGGGCAGAGTAGGTTTCAATAGGTACATTTTATGTCAGAGAAATGTATACAATATATATCCGGAAATGCTTTATCTTCGCAGTTGTTAATAGTTGTGTCTTTCTGGTTGTTCAGTCCCTCTTTTTTCAGCTGCCACTTGTTCTCTGTGGCACAGCCCCTCCTGAACAAATTACCTCCAGGTGTATCTACTGAGTGCAATGTCTTCCCAGTTTTTAGATGTACAGTAATGTTGTATCTCTTCAGACTGATTTTGATGTTATCTCTGAAGCACTTCCTTGGCCCACCAGGGTCTCGCTGACCTTCCTTCAACTGGGAGTAAAGGATCTGTTTGGGGAGACGTGAGCTGGCTAACTGGATGACTGACCGATCCATTGGACTCGGCGTTGTGTAATTGTGGTGGAGATGCTGTTATTGTTGGCCTCCTCCAGTATGCTGTTAGTGTGTCTGTCCTTCCAGCTGATCCTCAAAATCTTTGCTAAGGTTCTTTGTTGATATCGTTCCAGGGCTTTCAGGTGCCTCTTTAGGTGGTCCATGATTCAGCTCCATATAGTATTGTCGACTACTCTATAAACCAAAAGTTTTGTTTGAATCCATAGGTCACGGTCTTCAAAAACCCCTTTCTTTCCGTTGTCAGTGCTGGCTGATTCCCAACAAATTTTATATGCAGCATGCACTAGATTTGCCACTGGCATAGGAAGTTGACAGAGAGTTTGGGAAATATTCTCACTTCTGATGTTTTTAAGGATGAAGAGATATAGATAACAGAAGGTGGCTGGGACTGTGTTATAACTATCAGAATAGATAATGATGGATCCTACTCATAGTGTTAACCAGTTTCGCTTGCTAAACACTTCCATGTGATCTTCCAAGTAATGACAGTTCCAGGACCTAACTGGGGGGGGGGGGGCGGTGGGGGAGGCGGGCAAAGTCAGTGATCACAAGTTTTTTTTTCAGGTCATTTTACAGATTTTCACTTTTTAAGTCCAGAATGGCTTGCATGGAAAGTGAGTAATACAATCATTTGTGCCTCTGAGACATTTCAATTCTAGCCCACACAGAATGAGGTTTTCACTCCCCACTGACTATGATAATGCTACTTAAATGCTACTTTTTCAATTCAGTTCCTATTTTCCTTCAGCACAATTCTATGATCTCATTTGGAAAGAAATAAGAATCTTTGCGGTGGTAAAAGGAAGGCTTCGCCCTGGTGCTGTAGAAACGATTGCATAATTGTTTATGATTAACGTAGATCATGGAGGTCACGATCACATTGATTTCAAGAGTCATAGAATAATATTCTATTGTTCAACAGTAATATTCTTCCCTTTGACAATTCTCATACACTGAAAATATCAAACTAGTAAATGAAACTTCCTTTCCCTTACGATGTTTCCCTTAATAATGTTAAGATTTATCAGTAATTTTAAAATAAGCAAAAATACCCAAGACATGAGTAATCAAAAAAGCAGGAATTTTAATAATCTTGATGATAGCTTCTGAAATAAATTAATGCAATTACAGAAATAAAAATGGAAAATGCTAGAAATAGTCAGTGTCTGCTGCAGGTAAAGTCAACTTTGCAACAGGTAACACTGAAAAAATACAGTGATTCCACAGTACAGTTTCTGGGCGACTGTTGAAAACTTCTAACCCAGCATCTATTGAATTACATTCTGCCTGCGTTCACATGAATATAAAAGATCACACCCAATATCAGTGTCTGAGCTTGCGGTTGCAAAAATGAAGTCAAATCAAATGGGGTGTCTTCTTCCTCCTCAATCTGTGGGAGTTCTCCTAGCTGCTTTTGATCTGGGTGAAATTTCTCAGAAAGGAGAAAAGCATACGAGTGTGCAGAGGGAAGGGTGAATTAAGGGGACCATGCTTACAATAACTGCATCTTGCAGATTGTGCCATGGACATTTAATAGAATGTGAGAAAATGGCCCATTGGCTGCTGCTAGATATCTGTAATAACTACAACAGATTTCAAAGGCTTGCTGTAGAGTACTGCACCAATGAAGGCATAAGTGAGCTTGCAAATTTTTGTCATTGCCGATGATTATGTGCCACCTTTTCCTTTGTTTTTGTGTGTTTGAGAGAGAGAGAGCAAGAGAGAGGTGTTAAGGAATATATTGTAATATATTTGGATGAATTTGTTCGAAAAAAATGAGATGGAACAGCTGATGTTGAATGTGTGAGGATGAAGAGTCGGGTTATCAGGCCACCATTGCTGAATCTCACCATTTTATTAATTGTTAGATTTGATTCTGGTAATCATAATCAGTCATACTGTTGTAAAAGCCCAGGTGGTTGACTAATATCCTTTAGACCTGTAATAGGTCCAGCTTATATGTGACACCAGTCTGCAGTTATGTGTTTTTCTTTATTTATTCCTTGAGGTGGCCTAGCAAGTAATAGCACATAGAACAGTAAAGTACAGTACAGAAACAGGCCCTTCAGCCCACAACATTGTGCTGGGCCAATTAAATTAGTAATCAAATGGCTAAATAACATAATCTCTTCTGCCTACACAATGTCCATATCCTTCCACTTTCCTCACATTCATGTGCCTATCTAAACATTTCTTAAAAATCTCTGATGATTCTGCTTCTAACACTATGAGGCAGCACATTCTAGGCACCCACCACTCTGAGTAAAAAAAAAACTTGCCCCTCACATCTCCTTTGAAATTACCCCCTCTCACCTCAAATGCATGTCCTCTGGTATTAGACATTTCAACCCTTGGAAAAAGATGTCGTCTGTCCACTCTATCTATGCCTCTCATTATCATATCGAACTCTATCAGACCTCCCCTCAGCTTCCGGTGCTACAGAGAAAACAACCCAAGTTTGTCCAGCCTCTTGTTCTCTGATCCAGGCAACATTATGGTAATCCTCTTCTGTACCCACTCCAAAGCATCAACATCCTTCCTGTAATGGGTATCCAGAACCGTATGTGGTACTCTAGATGTGGCCAAACTAGGGTTTTATAAAGCTGCAACACAACTTCCTGACTTTTGAACTCAATGGCTCAGTGATAAATGCAAGCAGTGCCATATGCCTTCTTAAACACCCTATCAACCTACGTAACCACTGTCAGGGAGCTATGAACTTGGATTCCTCGATCCCTTTGCTCTCCAACGCTATTAAGGATCTTACCTTTAACAGTGTACTGTCTCTTTGCATTTGCCCTACTAAAGTGCAGTACTACACTACTCCATCTGCCATTTCCCTGCCCATATCAGCAACTGATCTATATTCTGTTGTATTCTTTGCCAGTCCTCTATGCTATCCCACAACACTACCAATCTTCGCAATATCCGCAGATTTACTAATCCACGCATCTACATTTTCATCCAGGTCACTTAAATACATCACAAACAGCAGAGGTCCTAGTACACATCCCTGCAGAACACCACCAATGACAGACGTCCTGGATGCACCTGACAAATTCTAAACCTCTTGCACTCAGGAGATCCCCATTCATACAAAGGAAGTTGAAGCCCCCATTTCAACAACCTTATTATTTTTACACCTTTCCTTAATCTGCCTGCCTATCTGTTCCTCAATGTCCCGATTGCTTCTTGGGGGTCTGAACTACAATCCTATTGGACTGAATGCATCCTTCCTATTCTTGAGTTCTACCAAAATAGCCTCAGAGGACGAGCCCCCATTATGTCCCCTCTCAGTGCAGCTGTGATATTGTCCCTGATTAGTAGTGTAACTCCCCTATAGCTGTTTTACCTCCCTCTCTATTTCTAAGTATCTGGTTAATTTCTCTCTTTCTGTTCTTATTTGTTCATTCCTCATCTGTTAGGGCAGAGTAGTTTAGCGAGAGTGGCTCCAGGGGCAGTGTTTTGTACTTTGTGTGGGATATGGGAAATCTGAGAGCCCCCCAGTCACCCAGGTAAGCACACCTGCACCAGGTATACTGAGCTGCAGCTCCTGAGAGAACCTATTAAGGAGCTGGAGCTGCAGCTCAATGACCTTTGACTCACACGGGAGAATGAGGAGCCGATAGGCAGGAGCTACAGGGAAGTAGTCACCCCTAGATTGCAGAAGACAGATTGCTGGGTGACTGTCGGGAGAAGGAAGGGAAATGGGCAGCCAGTGCAGAGTACACCTGTGGCCGTTCACAGCTTTAGGTACCGTGAAGGGGATGACCTACCGGGAGGGGGGTGGGTGGGGAGAGCCACAGTGACCAGGTCTCTGGCACTGAATCTGGTGCTGTGGCTCAGAGGAACAGAGAGGTGATGAGAAGTGCAGTGCTGATAGGAGATTCCATAGTCAAAGAAAGACTCGGTACAATGTCGCTAACTCTGAGCCTCCGAGGAAAGCCACCGCTACAATTTGTAACCTGGTCATCTCTGAGGCTGAGGTACGCAGATGTTTCCAGCGAGTGGACAGTCACAAGGCAGCGGGACCGGATGGCATCCCAGGGTGAGTACTCAGGATGTGCGTGGTACAACTGGCAGGTGTGTTTACAGACATTTCTAATCTCTCCCTCTCCCAGCGCAGAGTGTACTCCTGCTTCAGAACATTCACCACTGTCCCTGTACCTAAAAAGACCAAGGTAACATGTTTGAACATCTGGCGTCCTGTCACACTCATTGTAATAATAAGCAAATGCTTTGAGAGGCTGGCCAAGGATTACATCTGCAGCTTGCTGCCACCCAAACTGGACCCCCTACAATTCGCCGACTGACACAACTGGTTGACAGATGACACGGTAGCCACTGCTCTACATACTGTCCTTACATCTGGAGAAGAAGAATGCTTATGTGAGAATGCTATTGTTGGACTACAGTTCAGCATTCAACACCATAGTTCCATCCAGGCTTGACAAGAAGCTCAGAGACCTCGGCCTTCACCCTGCTTTGTGCAGCTGGATCCTGGACTTCCTATCAGATCGCCAGTGGGTGGTGAGACTGGGCTCCCTCACTTCCACCCCTCTGACTCTCAATACAGGAGCTCCTCAGGGCTGTGTACTAAGTACCCTTCTTTACTCCCTGTATATCCATGACTGTCACCACCCATAGCTCTAATCTGCTAATTAAATTTGCCAATGACACTACATTGATTGGCCTTACCTCAAACAATAACGAGGTGGCCCATAGGGAAGAAGTCATCTCTCTGACACAGTGGTGTCAAGGAAACAACCTTTCCCTCAATGTCGCAAAAACAAAGGAGCTGGTTGTGGATTACAGGAGGAATAGAGACAGACTAACCACTATTGACATCAATGGATCTGAGGTTGAGAGGGCAAACAGCTTCAAGTTCATCGGCATTCACATCACTGAGGTCCTGTGGTCTGTACACACCAGCTGTGTGGCGAAAAAGGCACAACTGTGCCTCTTTCACCTCAGACGGATGAGGAAGGTTTGGTATGGGCCCTCAAATCCTAAGAACTTCCTACAGAGGTACAATTGAGAGCACCCTGACTGGCTGCATTACTGCCTGGTATAGGAACTGTACTTCCCTCAATCACAGGACTCTACAGAGAGTGGTGTGGACAGCCCAGCGCATCTGTGGTTGTGAACTTCAGGGTATTTACAAAGGCAGGTGTGTAAAATGGCCCGTAGAATCTTTAGGGACCTGAGTCATCCCATCCACAATCTGGGAAATGGTACCGCAGCATAAAAGCCAGGACCAACAGGCTCTGGGACAGTTTCTTCCACCAGGCCATCAGACTGATTAACTCACGCTGATTTGAGTGTTACATTGACTGTTCTATTTATTATAAATTACTATGACTGCACATTGCACATTAGACAGAGACGCAACGTAAAGATTTTTACTCCTCATGTACGTGAAGGGTGTAAGAAATAAAGTCAATTCATTAATTCTGAGACAAGATTCTGTGGGTGTGATAGAGACACCCAGATGGTATGTTGCCTTCCTGGTGCCAGGATCAGGGATGTCTCAATCAGGTCGGTTGCATTCTCAAGGACGAGGGTGAGTAGCCAGAAGTCTTGGTACATATTGGCAGCAGTGACATAGGTAGACAAGGAGAGGCGGTCCTGAAGAGAGATTTTAGGGAGCTAGGTAGAAAGCTGAGAAACAAGACCTCTAGGGCAGTAACCTCTGGATTGCTACCTGTGCCAGATGCCAGTGAGGGTAAGAATAGGATGATTTGGCAGGTAAATGCATGGCTGAGGAACTGGTACAGGGGACAGGGGTTCAGATTTATGGATCATTGAGATCTCCTCTGGGGAAGGTACAAAAAGGAAGGCACACACTCAGTGATTCAGGAACAGCTTCTTCCCCTCTGCCAACTAATTTCTAAATGGACATTGAACCCATGAACACTGCCTCACACTTATTTATTTCTGTTTTTTTGCTCTACTTATTTTAACTTAACTATTTAATATAGATAATGTAACAGTTTTTTCCTCTATATTTATTTATCATGTGTTTCATTGAACTGCTGCTGTTAAGTTAACAAATTTCCTGACATATGCCGGTGATATTAAATCTGATTCTGATTCTGAACTTGTAGCACACTTAGGGAGTAGCATGTATAATGTTGTGGGACTCACTGAATCATAGCTGAAAGAAGATTATAGCTGGGAGCTTAATGTCTAGGAATGCACATTGTATTGAAAGGATAGGCAAGAAGGCAGAGTGGGCAGCGTTGCTCTGTTGGTAAAAAAATGAAGTTGAATCATTAAAAAGGGTGACATAGGGTCAGAAGATGTTGAATCATTGTGTACTGAGCTAAGGAATTGCAAGAGAGAAATACCCTGATGGGAATTGTATACAGATCTCCAAATAGTGGTAAGGATGTGGCCTACAAATTACAAATGGGAGATAGAAAATGGATGCCAAAAGAGCAATGTTACAATAGTCATGGGGGACTTCAATATGCAGGTAGATTGGGGAAATCAGGTTGGTGCTGGATCCCAAGAGGGTGAATTTCTGGAGTGCCTATGAGATGGCTCTTTAGAGCAGCTCATGGTTGAGCCCACGAGGGGTCAGCTATTCTGGATTGGGTGCTGTGCAATGAACTGGAATTGATTAGAGAGCTTAAGGTAAAAGAATCCTTGGGGACAAGTAATCATATTATGATTGAATTCAGCCTGAAATTTGAGAAGAAGCTTAACGTCAGATGTATCAGAATTTCAGTGGAGTAATGGGAATTACAGAGGCATGAGAGAACAGTTGGCCAGAATTGATTGGAAAAGAACACTGGCATGGATGATGACAGAGCAGCAATGGTTGGAATTTCTGGAGGCAATTCGGAAGGTCTAGGATATGTATATCCCAAAGAGGAAGAAGTATTTTAAAGGCAAGATGATACAACTGTGGCTAACAAAAGAAGTCAAAACCAGTATAGAAGCCAAAGAGAGGGCATATAATTGAGCAACAATTAGTGGGAAGTTAGGGGATTGGAAAGCTTTTAAAAAAAAAGACAACAGAAGGTGACTAAAAAGTCACTAAGAAGGTAAAGATTGAATACGAAAGTAAGCTAGCCAATAACATTAAAAAGGATACCAAAAGTTTCTTCAATATTTTGCATTAGTCCTCACTGTGGAAGACACTAGCAGTATGGTGGAAGTTCCAGGTGTCAGGGGTCATGAAGTGTTTGAAGTTACCATTACAAGGGAAAAGGTTCTTGGGAAACTGAAAGGTCTGATAGTAGATAAGTCACCTCAACCAGATAGTGTACACCCTAGTGTTCTAAAAGAGCTGTCTGAAGACATTGTGGAGGCATTAGTAATAATCTTTCAAGAATCACTAGTTTTTGGAATGGTTCTGGAAGACTGGAAAATTGCAAATGTCATTCCACTCTTCAAGAAGGGAGAGAGGCAAAAGAAAGGAAATTGTAGGCCAGTTAATCTGACCTCAGTGGTTGGGAAAACATTGAAATCTATTGATAAAAATGTGGTTTCAGGGTACTTGGAGACATATGATAAAATAGCTTGTAGTCAGCATGGATTCCTCAAGAGAAAACCTTGCCTGACAAATCTGTTGGAATTTTTCAATGAAATAATAAGCAGGATAGACAAAGGAGAGTCAGTGGATGTTGTGTACTTGGATTTTCAAAAGGCCTTTGACAAGGTGCCACACATGAGGCTGCTTAACAAGCTACAGGCCCATGGTATTACAGGAAAGATTCTAGCATGGATAAAGCAGTGGCTGAGTGGCTGGAGGCAAAGAGTGGGAATAAAGGGAGCCTTTTCTGGTTGGCTGCCGGTGATTAACAGAGTTCCACAGGGCTCAGTGTTGAGACCAGTTCTTTTTACATTATATGCTAATAATTTGGGTGACAGAATTGATAGCTTTGTTTCAAAGTTTGCAGATGATACAAAGATCGATGGAGGGGCAGGTAGTTTTGAGGTAGTAGGGAGGCTACAGAAGATTTGTGACAGATTAGGAGAATGGGCAAATAAGTGGCAGATGGAATACTGTGTCTCAAAATATACAGTCATGCATTTTGGCAGAAGAAATGAAAGGGTTGACTGTATTCTAAGTGGAGAGATAATTCAAAAAACTGAGGCACAAAGGGACTTGGGAGTCCTTGTGGAGGATTTCCTAAAGGTTAATTTGCAGGTTGAGTCTGCGGTGAGGAATGCAAATGAAATGTCAGCATTCATTTCAAGAGGACAAGAATATAAAAGCCAGGATGTAATATTGAGACCTTATAAAGCACTGATGAGGCCTCACTTGGTGTATTGTGAGCAGTTTTGGGCACCTTATCTTAAAATGAATGTGCTGAAACTGGAGGGGGTTCAAAGGAGGTTCAAGGAAATGTTCCAGGATTGAACAGCTTGTCATATGAAGAGTGTTTGGTGGCTTTGGGTCTGTGTTTACTAGAATTCAGAAGAATGAGGGGTAACCCTATTGAAACCTATTGAATGGTGAAAGGCCTTGGTAGAATGGATGTTAAGAGAATGTTTCCACTGGTGGGAGAGTCTAGGATGAAACAACACAGCCTCAGAATAGAGAAACATCCTTTTAGAATGGAGATGAGGAGGAATTTCTTTCACGAGAGAGTAGTGAATCTGTAGAATATGTTGTGACAGGCAGCTGTGGAGGCCAAGTCTTTATGTATATTTAAGGCAGAGGTGGATAGATTCCTGATTGGTCAGAGTATGAAGGGGTATGGGGAGAAGGCAGAAGATTGGAGCTGGAAAATTGGATCAGCCATGATGAAATGGTGGAACAGGCTTGATGGGCAAAATGGCCTAATTCTGCTCCTGCATCTTCTGGTCTTATGGCCTTTTCTAAAACATCAAAACCCTCGGACATTAAGCACACATTCTTGAACCTCCCTCAACCAAGTCTCTATAATGGCCACAACATCATAGTTCCATGTACTAATCCAAGCTCTATGTTCATCACCTTTATCCATGCTCCTAGCATTAAAATAGCCACACTTCTAACTATCCATCCTATCATTTCTATTACTTTGCTCCTGCCATCTACCTTCCTCTGCATTTCTCCACTTTCTGACCTGGTGCTTTGGTTTCCAAACTCCTGCCAAACTAGTTTAAAACCACCCGAGTAGCACTAGTGAACCTCCTGGGCAGGATATTGGTTTCCCTCCAGTTTAGGTGCCACACTTCCCTCTTTACGGGTCACCCCGCTCCAAAAAAAGTTTCTAATTATTCAAGAATCTGAAACCCTGCCCCCTGCACCAGTTCCTCAGCCACTCATTCATCCTATTCCTGCCCTGACTAGCACGTAGCACAGGGAGTAATCCAGAGATTACTACCTTTGAGGTCCTTCCCTTCAGCCTCTTTCCTAACTCCCTGAACTCACCACGCTGGACCTCTACCTCTTTCTATCTACTGCATGTCAATAGTGCCATTGTGCACCACGACCTCTGGCTGCTCACCCTCCATCTTGAGAATATTCTGCAGCCTCTCTGAGACGCCCTTGACCCTAGCACCTGAGAGACAACACATCATCCTGGTGTCTCTTTTGCGGCCACAGAATCTCCCATCTGCCCCCTTAACTATCGAGTCTCCTATCACTATTGCTCTATCTGCTGATCCTCAGATCTGGCCACAGTGCCACTGGCCTGGCTGTTGCTGAGGTCATCACCTCCTCCTGCTCCAGCAGTATCCAAAAGGAGTTGTTGCTGAGGGGAAAGGCCAGAGGGGAACCCTGCACTGACGGCTTACTCTCCTTATTCCTCCTGATGGTAACACACATACTACCTAAAACCTGCACACTGGGCATGATCATCTAGTAAAAGATTCATCTATGAGGTTTTCAGCCTCCCCAGTGGTCCTGAGTAGATCCAGATCCAGCTCCAGTTCCTTGACCTTGTCAGTCAGGTGCTGAAGTTGGGTTCACTTCCTGCAGATGCAGTTATCAGGGAGACCATTAGGTACCCTGCAATCCCACATCTTACAGGAGTTGCATTCCACTGCCTCAACTATCATCCTGCCTACACTTGTTATATGTTTGGCTCTAGCTTCTTAAGCTTAATTTCTACAATCAGCTAAATGATTCCAAATAACTCAGCTCCCTTAGCCTCCGTCTGTTCTCGCTGAAGCCCGTTGAGCTAAAGCCACCCACTCTAATCCAAGCCCACTCCAACAATGGCTGCTCCCACTGTAACTGCTCTGCTTAAACATCGCTTCTTTATAATATTATCTTCTAATATAATAATAAAACATTCTTATTTAAATTCTTCTAATATAATCTTCTAATGCATTGCAAACTGACAGAGGTTTTGGAACTGTGCTTTACAAGCTGAAAGGAGTGGGACTGGGAAGCTTTGGCAGTGATTTCAGTTAGCTGGAAGTCTTTTGACATTGGATCAAACACAAATGCCTTCTGCTATCACCTCCTGTTGTTGCTATACTGAAACAGTTTTGTCCGTATTGAACAAGAGTTGAAAGAAGTACTGAGAGCAGAAAAGGCACAGAATCGACTTTGACTGAAGGCACTTCAAAGTCGACCACAATAGTTCAGTAGCACCACCACTGAAACAGCTGTCCTGAAGCTTGTGGATCCTAGATCTGTAATAGTTTGAGTGTCCATCACAGTATTGGTAGGAGTGATCAAAATACATTCCTTGTGTTACTACGTGGCACCACTGTTGTGCTAAATGGCATGGATTTTGCACAAATCTAGGAGATCAGAACTGGGATAGGCCATCAACAGCAGCAGTATTGTGTTTCACCATGGTTGATGGTAGCATGGTCTGCCACATCAAGGCAGAGCATTAACTGTGCTTCACTGATGAATGTAGAAGAGCTGGGTAAAGAAGTCAGGATATATAAAAATGAAGTGCCAAGCAACACACAACTTTATCCATGCTAAATAGTAAGAAAAGCATACAGTAGAAAGAGAAAAATGATCCCAGAACAAATGGATTGGTTCAAGTCTGCCATATCCAGTGGTGAATGGTTGTGGACCATTAAGCACATGAATGGTAAAGGGGTCTCCACGAGCATCCCTACTTTTAACATATCACATCAGGGTTGGCATATCTGTCTTAAAAGACTGAAACATTCACAACCCTGTTCACTCAGAAGTGTTGAGTTGGTGATCCAGCTTGCCTCAGTGATGAGGTCTCAAAACCCAGTTTTCATCCAATATGATTAACTGAATCTGATGTGAAAACAGTCATTAGCTCAGGATACAGCAAAAGCTCTGGGCAGGCAAGATCTTGGCTGTAGTGCCAAAGACACATACCAGAAATAGCCGCATCTCTAGCCAGACAGGAAAAATATGCAACAGAATGAAAAAGAAACAACATAAAAGAGAAATTCAGTAGTTCAGAGTTTCTACACTGACAACTGCTTGGCAATGTTCAAAATGCACATACAGGCAGGCCACTTTATTAGGTACAGCTGTACACCTGTTTGATATCGAATCAGCCAATCATGTAGCAGCATTTCAATGTATAAGATCTTGCAGACATGATAAAAAGGTTCAGTTGTTGTTCACACCAAACATCAGAATGGTGAAGAAATGTGATCTAAGTGACTTTGACTGTGGAATGATTGTTGGTGCCAGATGGGGTGGTTTGAGTATCTCAGAATCTGCTGATCTCCTGGGATTTTCACACACAATTCTCTATGGTTACAGAGAATCCTGTGAAAAACAAGAAACATCCAGGGTGAGTGGCAATTCACCCTGTGCCTGTGCCCCCCAGCTATGTGGAGTACTTCACCATGTCTTCAACCTGAGCCTGAGTCTCCAGAGGGTTCCTGTACTGTGGAAGATGTCCTGCCTCGTCCCTGTGCCAAAACGCTGTGCCCCAGTGGCTTCAATGACTACAGACCAGTGGCATTGACCTCCCACATCATGAAGACCCTGGAGAGACTTGTTCTGGAGCAGTTCCGGCCTATGGTTAGGCCACAATTAGACCCCCTCCAGTTCACCTACCAGCCCCGACTTGGAGTTGAGAATGCCATCGTCTACCTGCTGAATCGTGTCTACGCCTATCTGGACAAGCCAGCGAGCACTGTGAGGGTCATGCTTTTTGACTTCTCCAGTGCGTTCAATACCATCTGCCCTGCTCTGCTGGGGAAGAAGCCGACAGCGATGCAGGTGGATGCTTTCCCGGTGTCATGGATTCTTGATTACCTGACTGGCAGACCACAGTACGTGTGCCTGCAACACTGTGTGTCCGACTGAGTGATCAGCAGCACGGGGCTCCACAGGGGACTGTCTTGTCTCCCTTTCTCTTCACCATTTACACCTCGGACTTCAAGTACTGCACAGAGTCTTGTCATCTTCAGAAGTTTCCTGATGACTCTGCCATAGTTGGATGCATCAGCAAGGGAGATGAGGCTGAGTACAGGGCTACGGTGGGAAACTTTGTCACATGGTGTGAGCAGAATTATCTGCAGCTTAATGTGAAAAAGACTAAGGAGCTGGTGGTGGACCTGAGGAGGGCTAAGGCACCGGTGACCCCTGTTTCTATCCAGGGGGTCAGTGTGGACATGGTGGAGGATTACAAATACCTGGGGATACGAATTGACAATAAACTGGACTGGTCAAAGAACACTGAGGCTGTCTACAAGAAGGGTCAGAGCCGTCTCTATTTCCTGAGAAAACTGGGGTCCTTTAACATCTGTTGGACGATGTTGAGGATGTTCTACGAGTCTGTGGTGGCCAGTGCTATCATGTTTGCTGTTGTGTGCTGGGGCAGCAGGCTGAGGGTAGCAGACACCAACAGAATCAACATACTCATTCGTAAGGCCAATGATGTTTTGGGGATGGAACTGGACTTTCTGACGGTGGTGTCTGAGTCTGCCATCTACTACATAATGTACTGGTTGGGCACAGGAGTACATTCAGCCAGAGACTCATTTCACCGAGATGCAGCACAGAGCGTCATAGGAAGTCATTCCTGCCTGTGGCCATCAAACTTTACAACTCCTCCCTTGGAGGGTCAGACACCCTGAGCTAATAGGCTGGTCTTGGACTTATTTCCATCTGGCATAACTTACATATTATTATTTAATTATTTATGGTTTTATATTGCTATATCTATACTCTATTCTTGGTTGGTGCAACTGTAACGAAACTCAATTTCCATCGGGATTAATAAAGTATGTATGTCTGTCTATCTACCTATCTATCTGATTCTATGGGTGAAAATGCCTTGTTAATGAGAGGAGAATGGCCACCTGATTCAAGATGACAGGAAGGTGACAGTAACTCACCAACCACGCCTCATAACAATGGTGTGCTGAGGGTATCTCTGAATACATAAAATGATAGATATTGAAGTGGACGGCCTACAGCAAAGAAGACCATGAACATGTACCCAGTGACCACTTTATTAGGTACAGGAGCTACGGAATTGAATTGATTTAGATCTTACATCAGTCCCACAATGTGAGGGAGTAAAAATCTTTGCGTGTACAGACATGTCAATTTAAAAGTCTAATGGCTTGTAGAAAGAAGCTCTCCCGTAGCATGTTGGTCCTGGCTTTAATGCTGCGGTACCGTTTGCCAGACAGAAGCAGCTGAAACAGTTTATGGTTGGGGTGACTGGTGTCCCTGATGATCTTCCAGGCCGACTTTATGCACCTGCTGTTGTAAATGTCCTCAATGGAATGAAATGGCCACTGAGTGTGTGCCTTATGTACAAAAATCAGGACAATCCTGCAAATGCCCATTGAACTAAACTGCTATCACTGTAGTCAAATAATGGAAAATGTCATCCAGTGTGCTCTCAAACAGTACTTACACCATAAAAGATGGTTGCCTCAAGGAGCCCTGATATTCCTGAAATGAATGGCCAACACCAGAATAAATTGTGGCTTTTTAATGTCCCAACTGGAGACATCATTGCAGGGTTATAACCTTCTAGTTCCTACCATTGTCAACGGCCTGTTTGATGACTTTCCTTCCAGTATAAAGTCAGGAGTGAAAATGTTCTCTGAACTCTTTATCCTAATGCTCCTCCATCAGCATTTGAGAAACAGGACAGCACTCCCTTTCATGACTTGTCTTTACTGTGACAAATGACTTCCAGCACTATTTGCAGCCACAAAGCACCCTTGCTTTAAGGTAGAGTAAGGACATTAAGAATAAGCAGCACAATTAGAACTGTATGATTGCTCCAATTATGATGATCATACTGTATATGAACACAAGTTTCCTGTGTGGCCCCCACCAGGTCAACTGTGCAAGAGCTAATTACAAATGAGAGTCCCATGACCTTTTCCTAATGCCATCGAATTTCTCTCTGATGTTATCTGTTGGATTATTATAAACAGTCAAATATTTGCACATTTTTAATGCCTGTTAAAGAATTCAGGCTTTTCTCAAATTGTCTTTCAGGATTAAACAACAAGCTAGCTAACTGGAATGCATTAGACAACGGATCAGCTGAAGTCTATGCGTCACAGCCAAGATGATCTACAATAGATATTGAGATTATAATCGAATCCCTAGAGGAAGGTGAATTAGTATAGAGAAAAGCAGTTATTTGATTCCTGAAATGATCAGGTCAGAAGTGCATTGAGTTTATGGCTCTGTAATTGCCTAAATATTACACTGTAACTTTGACATGACTTTTTACAAGAAGGACAAATCAAGAGAGGACTGATTTTCTTCAAAAATATGATCTGTGTTTTTGCTATAACACTTCCCCTGAGAATGTTTTTACTCTCCCTTTGTAAATTTCAATTTCGTGATTATAGCAACAATGTAAAACAGACTAATTGTCACCATAGTTACTGCATCAGTTTAACATAAGCAAATACAGTCATGGAATGCTAGTATAGTGCCCATTTTATTACCAAGAATTATCTCGGTGCATTTTCCTCCAACTCTCACATCTCGTCTTCTTCTCATTTGAAACCACATTAGAAATGACTCCAACTTTACCTGGTCCCCTGATCTTCCACAAGTAGCTGCTGTCTTTTGAGAGTTTGTTCATGGTTAGAATCAACTCCTGCCGAAGCAAGGATCCTGAATCCACCGCAATTTGCTCATGACCACAATAGGATACAATCTCACTGGCTCTTCACTTGGGCTTGAATCATTTGGACAATAGTCAGGCTGCTGTTTATTGACTGTAGCTCAGTATTCAGCCCAATCATACCCTCAGTTCTGATCAAAAAACTCTAAAACCTGAGCATCTGTATCACCATCTGCAACTGGATCCTTGACTTTTTCACTTGGAAACCACAGTCTGTACGGATGGGAAATAACATCTCCTCCTTGCTTACAACCAACACTGGACCCAGAACTGTGTGGCTAGGCACAGTTCAAACATTATCTATAAATTTGTTGATGACACAACTATTGTTGGTAGAATTTCTGATGGTGACAAGGAGGCGTACGGGAGAGAGATAGATCAGCTGGTTGAGAGGTGTTGCAACAAGAACCTTGCACTCAATGTCAGTAAAGGGAACACACACTACCCTGCATCGAAGGATCATCAGTGGAAAGGGCAAGCAATTTCAAGTTCCTGGGTGTCAACATCTCTGACGATCTATCCTGGGCCAAAACATATTGATGCAATTACAAAGATGGCACAACAGTGGTTATATTTCATTAGGAGTTTGAGGACAATTGATATGTCTCCAAAGTCACTAGCAAATTTCTACAGATGTACTATGGAGAGTATTCTAACTGGTTGCATCACCATCTAGTATGCACAGGATTGGAAAAACTGCGGAAAGTTGTAAACTTAGCAGCTTCATCGTGGGCATTTTCTAAAGGTGATGCCTCTAAAAGATGGCAACAATCATTAAGGACCTTCATCGCCCAGGACATGCCTTTTTCTCATTAGTACAATCAAGGAAGAGGTACAGGAGCCTGAAGACACACACTCAACATTTTAGGAACAGTTTATTCCTTCCATTATCAGATCTCTGAATGGACAATGAACCCATGAACATTACTTCAGTAGTTTTATTTCCTTCTCTTTTTGCACTATTTATTGGATTTAATTTTTTATATATATTTATTACTACATTTATACCTTTTATTACTATTTGTTGCAATGAACTGCTGCTGCATGACAGCAAATTTCATGATATATGCCAGTGATATTAAACCTGATTCTGATTCTGCTGTTCATTTCTACACTTGGATAGTGTTTTATGTTTATTTGAAAATAGTGTCCTGTCATTACCAGAGAATGGAATTTTTGTGGGATCTATGATTCCTTCCCACTATACCATCAGTGGGAGATTAATGGAATATTGAAAGAAAAAACAGATGGCTCTTTGCACTTTTTTGCTGATGGTCTGTTAGCATTGTACTACAAACCTGCACTTTCTGGTTATAATCTGTAGGTGGCAATAAAGAGCTGTTAAACTGGTCCCATTGATGTGGATCATTTTGATAGGTTGGATTCCCATTCTTTCTCATTTAGGAATGCTTTAGTAATGAAATAACTTCTGGGTTAACCCCGTCTTCTATTAACCCCTAATTATTATCCAGAAGTTCATGAATAGGAGCAACTTGAAGTGCCACACTGAGTCGGTGTTTGAAATAATGGCCGTCTATTAAAAAAACTGGTATGCACCAGGAGACCAGTCAAAGCTGATCTACCTGGACAAGATTACTGGTAAAACTAACCAAATGATGGTTGAAAAAAAGACTTAATTAAGTAACAGAATAGGTCCTGATTACAAAATAAAATGATTACCCTCAGGTCTAATAGTAAATCCAATTTTCTATTACAACAATGAGTGCATGCTATAACGTAATTAATGGAGTTCCTAAAACATGGATGTCATCATCCAGGATCAGCCCTGATGGAATGACAGAGCAGACTCGATGGGCTGAATGGCCTAATTCTGCTCCTATGTCTTATGGTCTTATCATTGCTGCATTTCATGTCTTTACTTTTAGGCTTTGTGTGTTGTTCCCTGTTACCACATCAGCCCTTACTATTCTTTCCCCTACAATGCAAGTTTTTAAAACATTTTTTACTTGTCCGGGCATCTAATTCCTTCTTATCATGGGCAATTTAAAATTATCCTCTTCCACCTATTTCCTAATTTCTTCTGCCTCAAGATTCTTAAATTTCCCAACACTGTTTCTTCCGATAATGATTATCTGGGCCACTCTTACTCTCCGGTCAACAGCATTGACCACACTGCCCAGTCACCAACAATCCCTGTCATAATGATAACTGAAACTTATTATTCACTTTTACTCTTCATGTGTAGTCTACAGTGTTTCATCTCTCCTCATTTGTTAACACGGTAACAGCCCTTCCAGCCCATCGAGCCCACACCGTCCAGTTACGCCATGTGACCTGTACGAACGACTGTGGAGTGTGGTGGGAAATCAACGGGTCTGGAGGAAGCCCACATGGCAATGTGCAGCGCGCACAAACTCTTCATAGACAGTGGTGGGAACTGAACCCATGTCACTGGTACTGTAATAGTGTTACACTAATTGCTACACTACTCTGCAACCACATAATTTATGAGATCCATTGTCTAGATCAACACTGAGGATTCCCAGAGCCATCCAGCTTGGGGTTCTACAGTTTTCCATGCATTGAGAGACATAAAGAAACAGGCTCTTCAGTCCATTGAGTCTATCACATCCAATTTCCACTAATCCTTCATTAATCTCACTTAAAAACATTCTCCCCAAATTTCTCTTAACTCTCCCCCCGCCACACCCCAGCTCCCCAGATTCCACCTCTAACCTAGACACTAGAAGCCTTTTAACCAACCAGATTGCACCTCTTTGAGATATGGGTGGAAACCGGAGCACCTAGAAGACAATCACACTGTCTCAGGACAATTCAGAGAAACCCATTGCTATAATGGGAATGAAAAGGAACATTTTATACTAATTGTAAACATAGGTAGAATATAACAAGTTTGAGAATGTGTTGCATAAGTCTCACAAGCAGGTGAACTAAAATTCAGAGCAAACGCAGAGAGATGTCTTGAATATAATAGAAGTTAAAAGACTTTAAGTTCATGCTAAATGTTTCTAATGCTTTAAGGTAGTGATGGAGGAAATTTCTGCAATTAATTAAAGACTAATTTTAAGATGAATGGGTAGATTTATATTCAATATTGATAATTACAACACATTGCTTCATGAGACAACTGCACTCATAATACTATCTACTGTATGTTCCACTGACCAAGAGAGCTGTCCCACTTTGTACATAATCAGGAGAAGTGCTGAGGGCATTAGAAGAGATGAGGTGTGCTCAAAATGACGGGGAAATCAAGCTGCTGATAATTATACCAGACTGCACCTGGTAACTGACAGTGTGGATCAGGGAATGGTTTAGAGTACTTGAGGCTAGAATATTTTATTGAGCTCTGTGCTCAGTGAAGTAGAAGAAGATCAGAAGCATACAATCTGCTCTCCTTTCCCGTCAGAATCATTCACCCTATCCCTGATTTGCCGTGTTGAAGGAAGATTGCGGCTCAGCGGCCTTGGGTGCCGCACCACCAGTTTCAGGGCCTGCTGTTGCTCTACAACCATCAGGCTCCTGGACCAGCGTGGGTGGCTTCACTTGCCTCGCCTCAGCGCAGAACTGGCTCCACAGCCCGTCGACTCACTTTCAGTGATTCCGCAGTTCATGCTCCCCGCATTATTGTTTTATTTAACTTTTTAATTATTTGCACGGTTTGTCCTCTTTTGCACATTGGACGTTTGCCAGTTCTTTGTTATGTATGGTGTATCGTGGATTCTATCGTATTTATTTTCCTGTGGTGTCTGTAAGAAAAGGACTCACAAGGTTGTATGTTGTTTACATACGGTACTCGGATTAAAAATTTACTTTGAACTTTGAAGAGGCAGATGTTAACCAGATCAATGGCATATGATGAGATGGAGTTAGAAGCAAAGCCATTGAGTAACCATGGGAGCGTGTAGAGATAAACAATACAGCTTTTTAAAAAGGAGGGGGAGAGAAACTGGGGAATTATAGACCGGTAAGCCTGACATCGGTGGTGGGGAAAATGCTAGAGTCAGTTATCAAAGGTGTGATAACAGCACATTTGGAAAGCGGTGAAATTATCGGACAAAGTCAGCATGGATTTGTGAAAGGAAAATCATGTCTGACGAATCTCATAGAATTTTTTGAGGATGTAACTAGTAGAGTAGATAGGGGAGAACCAGTGGATGTGGCATATTTGGATTTTCAAAAGGCTTTTGACAAGGTCCCACACAGGAGATTAGTGTGCAAACTTAAAGCACATGGTATTGGGGGTAAGGTATTGATGTGGATAGAGAATTGGTTAGCAGACAGGAAGCAAAGAGTGGGAATAAACGGGACCTTTTCAGAATGGCAGGCAGTGACTAGTGGGGTACCGCAAGGCTCTGTGCTGGGACCCCAGTTGTTTACAATATATATTAATGATTTAGATGAGGGAATTAAATGCAGCATCTCCAAGTTTGTGGATGACACGAAGCTGGGCGGCAGTGTTAGCTGTGAGGAGGATGCTAAGAGGATGTAGGGTGACTTGAATAGGTTAGGTGAGTAGGCAAATTCATGGCAGATGCAATTTAATGTGGATAAATGTGAGGTTATCCACTTTGGTGGCAAAAACAGGAAAATGGATTATTATCTGAATGGTGGCTGATTAGGAAAAGGGGAGGTGCAACGAGACCTGGGTGTCATTATACACCAGTCATTGAAAGTGGGCATGCAGATGGTCAAAAAGGCGAATGGTATGCTGGCATTCATAGCAAGAGGATTCGAGTACAGGAGCAGGGAGGTACTACTGCAGTTGTACAAGGCCTTGGTGAGACCACACCTGGAGTATTGTGTGCAGTTTTGGTCCCCTAATCTGAGGAAAGACATTCGTGCCATAGAGGGAGTACAAAGAAGGTTCACCAGATTGATTCCTGAGATGGCAGGACTTTCATATGATGAAAGACTGGATCAACTAGGCTTATACTCGTTGGAATTTAGAAGACTGAAGGGGGATCTTATTGAAATGTATAAAATTCTAAAGGGATTGGACAGGCTAGATGCAGGAAGATTGTTCCCGATGTTGGGGAAGTCCAGAATGAGGGGTCACAGTTTAAGGATAAAGGGGAAGCCTTTTAGGACCGAGATTAGGAAAAACTTCTTCACACAGAGAGTGGTGAATCTGTGGAATTCTCTGTCACAGGAAACATTTCAGGCCAGTTCATTGGCTATATTTAAGAGGAAGTTAGATATGGCCCTTGTGGCTAAAGGGATCGGGGGTATGGAGAGAAGGCAGGTACAGGGTTCTGAGTTGGATGATCAGCCATGATTATACTGAATGGCGGTGCAGGCTCGAAGGGCCAAATAGCCTACTCCTGCACCTATTTTCTATGTTCTGTGTGAGTCAATAACCTCCCAGGGCACAGTGACAGCAGCCAGGGCAGCGGCTCTGAGGCTCAGCAGGGAAGGGTCAAGTCAGACAGAGCAGCAGTGATAGGAGACTCCATAGGTAGGGGGACAGACAGGAAATTCTGTGGCCACAAAAGAGGAGCCAGGATGGTGTGTTGCCTCTCAAGTACTAGGGTCCAGGATGTCTCAGGGTGGCTGCAGATTCTCAAGAGGGAGGGCAAGCAGCCAGAGGTTGTGGTCCTGCGATGTGAGTAAAGGGGGTTAGGGAAAAGATTGAAGAACAGAACCTGCAAGGTAGTAATCTCTGGATTACTCCTAGTACCACGTGCTTGTCAGGACAGGAATAGGATGGTCGTACAGATGAATGAGTGGCTGAGGATCTGGTGCAGGGGGCAGGGTTTCAGATTTCTGGTTCATTGAGAAGTCTTCTGGGTATAGGTATAACTTGTACAAAAAGGACAGGTTACTCCTGAACCTGAGGGGGACCAATATCTCTGTAGGCACATTTGTTAGAGCTGTTGGAGAATGTTTAAATTAAGTTGGCCGGGGATGGAAACTGGAATGATAGGGCTGAAGACGGGACAATTTTTATACAAATCGATATAAGTGTGTACCTTTGAGGATGGACAGGTATATGTTAGGGCAAAATTTCAGTCAGTAGATGAGGTGACGTGTACCATGGGGCAAAATCAGAAAGGGTGATAAAGATGGGATTGAATGTGTTATATTTGAATGCACACAGTACATGGGATAAGGTAGTTGATCTTATAGTGCATTCGAGATTGACAGGTATGATGTTGTGGGCATCACTGAGACGAGGCTGAAAGACGTTCATAGTTGGGAGCTTAGCATCCAAGGGTACATGTTGTATCAAAAGGACAGGTGGGTGGGTAGAGGGTGTGGGTGCTTTGTTGGTAAAAAATGAAATCAAATCCTTAGAAAGAGGTGACATTGGATCTGAAGATGTCGAAACCTTGTGGGTAGAGTTAAGAACCTGCAAGGGTAGAAAGCCCCTAATGGGAGATATATGAGACCTCTGAACAGTAGTCAGGTTGTGGGATATAAATTTCAATGGGAAATAGAAAAGGCATGTAATAAGGACAATGTTTTGATAGCTATGGGATATTTCAATATGCAGGTAGATTGGGAAAATCAGGTTGGTGCTGGGTCCCAAGAGAGGGAATTCATAGAATGCCTACGAGATGACTTTTTAGAGCAGTTTGTGTTTGAGCCCATGAGCAGAAAGGCAATTCTGGATTGGGTGTTGTGTAATAAACCAGATTTGATTAGGGAGCTTAAGGTAAAGGATCTGTTGGGAGGCTGTGATGATATGACAGAATTCAACCTGCAGCTTGAGAGGGAAAAGATAAAGTCAGATGTATCAGTACTACAGTGGAGTAAAAGGAATTAGAGGCATGAGAGTTTATTGAAAGGGGACACCAGTAGAGATGACAGGAGAACAGCAGTGGCTGGAGTTTCTGGGGGCCATTTGGAAGGTATAGGATAGATACACCCCAATGATATAGATGTATTATAAAGACGGGATGAGGTAAATATGGCTGACAGGGGAAGTCAAAGACAGCATAAAAGCAAAAGAGGGCATATAATATAGCAAAAATTAGTGGTAAGTTATAGGATTGGGAAGCTTTTGATAAACAACAAAGGCAAGTAAAAAGTCATATGGAGAAATAATTTGAAATATGAAGGTAAGCTAGCTAAAAGTATCAAAGAGGATACCAAAGTTTTTTTTTCAGATATATGAAGAGTAAAAGGAGAGGTGAGAGTAGATATTGGACCACTGGGAAATGATATTCAGTAATGGAGAGGTAGTAATGGGGCACAAAGAAATGGTGGATGAACTAAACATGTATTTTGCATCAGTCCTCACTGTGGAAGACACTAGCATTATGCCAGAAATTTGAGAGTGTCAGAGGGCAGAAGTGAGTGTAGTTTCTATTACTAGCGAGAAGGTGCTTGGGAAGCTGAAAGGTCTGAGGGTGGATAAGTCATCTGATTCAGATGGACTACACCCCAGGGTTCTGAAGGAGGTAGCTGAAGAGATTGTGGAGGCTTTAGTAATCATTTTTCAATAATTACCGGATTCTGGAATGGTTCTGGAGGACTGAAAAAATATAAATGTAACTCCACATTTGGAAGGGAAGGAGGCAGAAGAAAGGAAATTATAAGCCAGTTACCCTGACATCAGTGGTTGGGAAGACATTGGATTCCATTATTAAAGATGAGGTTTTGGGGTACTTGGAGGCATTTGATAAACTAGGGCAAAGTCAGCATAGACTACTTAAGGGGAAATCTTACCTGACAAATCCATTGGAATTATTTGAAGAAATAACAAGCAGGATGGACAAAGGAGAATGGGTGGATGTTGTGTACTTGGATTTTCAGAAGGCCTTAGATAAGATGAGTCTGCTCAACAAGATAAGAGCCCGTGGTATTACAGGAAAGATGCTAGAATGGGCAGTAGCTTGGCTGATTGGCAGGAGGCAAAGTGCTAAAATAAAGAGGGTCTATTCTGTTTGGCTGCCGGTGACAAGTGGTGTTCTGTAGGGGTCTGTATTGGGGCTGCTTCTTTTCACATGACATGACAATGATTTGGGTGATGGAGTTGATGGCTTTGTGGCCAAGTTTGCAGGTGATACAAAGACATGTGGAGGGACAGGTAGTGTTGAGGAAGCATGGAGTCTACTGAAAGACTTTGACAGACTGGGAGAATGGGCAAAGAAGTGGCAGGTGGAATACAATGCAGGGAAGTGTATGGTCATGCACTTTGGCAGAAGGAATAAAGGAGCAGCCTATTTTCTAAGCAGGGAGGAAATTCAAAAATCAGATTTTGGAGTCCTTGTGTAGGATTCCCTAAAGGTTAACTTGCAGGCTGAGCTGGTGGTACGGGAGGCAAATGCAATGTTAGTATTCATTTCAAGTGGACTAGAATATAAGAGCAGGGTTGTGATGCTGGAGCTTTATAAGACATTGGTCAGACTACACTTGGAGCTTTGTGAGCAGTTTTGGGCCCCTCATCTAAGAAGAAATGTGCTGACATTGGAGAAGCTCCAGAGAAGAGTCATGAGAATGATTCCGGGAATGAAAGAGTTAATGCATGAGGCGCATTTGATGGCTCTGGGCCTACACCCACTGGAGTATAGAAGAATGAGAGGAGTTCTCATTGAAGCCTATCAGATATTGAAAGGCCTAGACATAGTGGATATGGAGAGTATGTTTCCTATAGTGAGTGAGTCTAGGATTAGAGGGCGCAGCTTCAGAATTGAGGGACGTCCATTTAGAACAGTGATCAGAAGGAATTTCTTTAGCCAGAGGGTAGTGAATCTGTGGAATTCATTGCCACGGATGGCTGCGGAGGCCAAGTCATTGAGTATATTTAAAGCAGAGGTTGATAGGTTCTTGGTTAGGGCATCAAAATTTAAGGGGAGAAGGCAGGAGACTGGGGTTGAGAGGGATAATACTTTAGCCATGTTGGAATGGCCGAGCAGATTTGATAGGCAGAATGGCCTAATTCTGCTCCTGTGCCTTATGTACCAAGGGAAATGGGGACATATTTCTGGGCCTTTCTAATATTCATCAATGGTCTGGTCAAATGAAATAAAGAACAAAGTTTTAAAGAAAGCATTGAAGACTTTCTTTTAAAACAATAGAGTTAGAGTCATGGGCTGGACATATTCTGTCTCTGGTTTGTATGCGTTGTAGCACTTGGAGAAGTTGCTGTCACTTAATGATTGTAGCATGCTGGTGAGGGCAGCCAGTTTGCCTGAGGCATCAGTCAAAGATTCAAATGGCAATATCAGAGCATGATGAAGGCCTCAGTAAGAGGAGAATTAATGGCAAGAAGTCCAATTAAGGACAGGGGAAAGCCAGTGATATGCCAAGTGGGACCAAGACTCTGAGAAAGTTCCTCTTGGAAGCTGAAGATAAGAAAGGCAGAAAATCAGGCCACTGTATGAAGTTTTGTTAGTTTTGCTGGGCTGGATCAAAGCAAATGAGGTCTGGTGTTTCATACACCAAGCTTAAAGCAGGATCTCAGTAATTACTGTTGTGTAATACAGCAATCATCTCATGGCATGCAGAATTGTTAGTTAGGAGTCTGGGCCGATACTGATCATTCAATTTCTAGCAGAGGACATTTAATTGCAAATAGGACAGAACAAGATGCAAGAAGAATGCACAGCACTCTTACAGTAATACTGGAACCCAGAACAGGTAACCGGCAAGTCACAGTGGTAGCTGCACAATGGAGGGTTGCTCAAGTACGGCAGAAACAAGTCTGAGGCACTTTGTGTCAGGATGTAACTGGAGGAAAATAAGAATTAAATTAAGACACTGGGCTCAGTGAGGCCATGGAAAGCCTTAAGATCATGAAGTCTGAAAATTGGATTAAGGTGTTAGTGTTATGTATATAATTTCTTGGACGTAATTTGCTTTAAGTTTTATGATTGACATGTGTTACAAATCTGTAAAAATAAACAGCATTGTACAGATAATGAAGGCTTTCACATTTCAAACTTAGGCAATTGAATGTGAATTGTGAGTTAATGTGAAGCGTTCACCTAGCCGAACAGTGCCAGAGGCAATGTTCCTTCTAATTCGTGATAACCAGTGTGCGCAAATTCCTTGTGCTGTGCAATCTTATACCCAGAACATGTACGCACTGGATTTTATATATACAGGTATTCACTTCAATCGCAAACAATACACTGTTAATTAGAACTTTGATCTCCTCTGGGTCTGATCATTTTCATTCTCGTTCATCTGCACTCTCACACAACATACAAAATAGGCTTGTAGCGGGTAATGAAGAATTTCTTCCCTGCAGCTTTTGCACACTGTCTATATGTGATTTGCTTGCTAAATGACACTTCGAAAAGTCAAGTTTTTAAGTATTACTCCATTCCTTCCCACTTGCAAATTCTCCGGCAAATTTTGCATTGCAACACCACACACATGTAGCACCAGTTTTTGTATTGTACACATAAATATTTCTCGTAGCTGCACATTCCTGACCTCATGAGCTTTCTGTGTAGCAGTTTCCACTGTTTCATTAAGCCATTCCGCTTTAAATGAACTTGCAGTTCTTTTGTGCTTCACACCCTCTGTGTCTTTGGATTTCGACATAGTGAATCAATAATTTCTTCAATAAAAACAGTATAAATAAGCCAGTTCTAAAATCTGCAGATAAATCATCGCAAACTCCATGTTGTCAACATCATCCACATCAGAAACCAGAAAAGGAAATGTAACTGTGTAATATACTTAAGACATCAGTGAGGTAGAGGGCGACGACCTTTTTGTGAGCAGTTTAAATTCCTTTGTGCGCTAGGAGCAGAAGATGAGTGCGCGCACACATGCACATACCTTAGAGGGAACTCAGAATCAGTGGACAGCATCAGTGGAGAGGAATAAACAGTTAACTTTTCATGCTAATACCCTGCATCAGGACTGGAAAGGAAGCGAGAAAAAGCCAGAATAAAAAGATGGGGGGAGGGGAAGGAATACAAGTTGGCAGGTGACAGGGGAAACCAAGTGAGAAGGAAAGTGGGTGAATGGAGGAGATGGATGATGCAAGAAGCTGACGGGTGATAGGTGGAAAAGAGCTGATGAAGAAGGAATCTGATAGGAGAAGTCTGTAGACTATGGAAGAAAGGGAAGGAGGAGCGTCATCAGAAGGAGGTGATAGGGAAGTCAGGAGAAGAGAAAGGGGTGAGAGTGGAACTCGAATGGGGAATGGAAAAAAGGGGAGGGGAGAAATTACTGGAAGTTAGAGAAGTCGATGTTCATGCCGTTAGGTTGGAGGCTACCCAGATGGAATATGAGATGTTGCTTGCCCAACCTGAGTGTGGCCTCATCTTGGCAGTAGAGGAGGCCATGGACTGTCATGTCAGAAAGGGAATGGAAAATCATATTGAAATGGGTGTTCACCATGAAACCCCACCTTTGCAGCAGACAGAGCGAAGGGTTAGCACTTGGCCCAAAATTTTGACTGTTTGCTTCTCTCCATAAATGCTGCCTAATGACCTGCTGAATTTCTCCTGCATTTTGTGTGTGTTGTTCAACATTTCCAGCATCATCAGAATCTCTTGTCTTTACTTTCTTCTTAAGCAAGTTCTTACATTTTTTAAAAGGGGTAAGGGTGTGGCCTATATCTACTGGTTTGTGCATGTGTATATTGTATGTGTATAATGAAAGTATACATTTAATGTTGCTGTTACTTCAAGAAACTGCACCACCTGGTTAACCTAGCAACATTGTCATTATCATATTTCAGTTCATTTTACAGAGTGGATAATTATAACCTTCAAGTGATGCTCCAGGTCAAAATCAGTTAATGTTATGTCCAGAGTTCATAGAACATAGAACATAAAAATCTACAGGCCCTTTGGCCCACAATATTGTACCAACCATGTACACTACTTTGGAAACTGCCTAAAATTATCCTACCACATAGCCCTCTATTTTACTAAGCTCCATGTACCTATCTAAGCTGCTCTTAAAAGACCCTATTGTATCCGCATCTATCACCATCGCTGGCCGTGCATTCCACACACACACCACTCTCTGTGCGAAAAACTTACCTCTGACATCCCCTTGTACCTACTTCCAAGCACCTTACAACTATGCCCCCTCGTGTCAGCTATTTTAGCCCTGGGAAAAAGCCTCTGACTATACACACAATCAATGCCTCTCATCATCTTATACAGCTCTATCAGGTCACCTCTCATCCTCCATCACTCCAAGGAGAAAAGGCCAAGTTTGTTCAACCTATTCTCGTAAGGCATGCTCCCCAGGGAACATCCTTATAAATCTTCACTGCACTCTCTCTATAGTATCCACATCCTTCCTGTAGTGAGGTGACCAGAACTGAGCCCAATACTCCAAATGGGGTCTGACCGAGGTAACATTACCTCACCTATAGCTATATACCTACAGCTGTAACATTACCTCACGGCTCTTGAACTCAATGCGACAGATGATGAAGGCCAACACACCACATACCTTCTTATCAACACTGTCAACCTGTGCAGCAGCTTTGAGTGTCCTGTGGACACAGACACCAAGATCTCTGTGACTCTCCACACATTCAAGTGTCAGTACCAACCAGTGTACGACAGCCCGTGAGAAAGCTCCCTTTTGGAACTAATTCCCCGAGGTTAGTCACGAGGACTCTACCAGATTGGTTTGGTTGGTTCTTTATCTTCGTTTTTTTTTATTTCTGGTTGCAACTGAGCAATCTGCATAGGTTTATTCTCTGTTCCAACTGAATGGCTTGCCTGGGGAGTTAAGTTACAATTGTGTTTGATAAGTTAGATAGGTAGAATAAGATATTTATTTCCCTGAAGGACACTAGTGAAACAGATGGCATATTGAAGAGATGACAGCTTGTTCATTTAATGATTAAAAAAATGTATTCAAACTCACAGACCCCCAAGATGGGATTAGAACTCATGTCGTTAGATTATTAGCATTGGCCTAACTACAGATGTACAGCTATTTATATCATTTTGTGGTCCCATTTATAATTATGGTTTGTGTTATTATCATGATACAATTTTGACGAATGAAGTCACATACTGGTCATATTTCCAATGAGCCTTTTTAGACTCTAAGACCGCTGGGAACTCACGGGAAAATAAAGAGCTTCCAACCCGACTGTAAACTCTCTGTTTTTGTTTATACTGCAATAAGAGGGTTGCATTTGTAAGATACAACACACATAAATGCTGGAGGAACTCAGTAGGTCAGGCAACATCTATGGACCCAACATTTCAGGTTGAAACTCTTCAGGACTTAGTAAGTTGTTGATTTTTAGTAAACACATAAAGTTTAAATGACCTTAGAGCATTCTAGGAGAAGTATTTTTGAGTACCTCTTTCTGGAAATGGAGGAATGCATATAATCTCAGTGCACCCCTGGAAGCTGTTCAAACGATGAAACCTTGCCATCCAATTCAAAGAATAATCCAGATGTAGCTAAAATTCAGTGAAACAAATAGTTAATTCTTGGGCATCTGGGGCATCTGGATAATAAAAAAATTCACATCAAAGAATATTCTTCTTCATGTATGAGAGGTCCAAATTGAAATATAGAAATTTGTGTTTCTTAGGGTACAGAGACAGAATGGTTCTTCTCTTTCCAGTCTACGGATCTGACAGCTACAAAGGCAGGGGGGAATTTAGAAAGGCAGATATTCTTGGGGTTCATCCAACAGTGGCAAGTGATCTTAACAACATAAGGAAAGGAGCTGGAGTAGGAAATATGACCTCTTGAACATGCTCACTCAATCATAAGCATCAAGGCTGATCATTGTCTCTAATCTCCATATCCTTTGGTCCTTTGACCTTCAGGATTTAGAATGATAGATTATTCTAGGACTGACTCAATATAGGCAAGAGAAATGAGAAGCTGAGTGCAAGTGATCTGCAAACTATAGGTGACAACCAGAGTTAAACTTTCAAACTTACTTCGAACAATTTTTGACACAGCAGACTCATTTTAACTTTGCTGTAGTTTGAATAGAATCTTGAAAACTGGTCGGCTGCAGCACCATAAAATAACTTTACAGAGATCTGCTGCGAAGATTAACTCTTGTAGAACTTGGCTATATTTTGCCAAAATAAATAGAGCAAACAGGAAAATATCATTAAACATGCTTCGAAGTTAGTGCTCTGAAAACCTACAAAGCGGGCCAAGATTTTCCATTGCACACAATGTACTCTGCACACAGGACCAGCAGCTGTTTTTCTGAAGGTCTCTGAAAATGCGAGTGCTATGAAACTCCAACGATTATTCAATTACAGGTCAGTGAATCCTACTAACTTATTATGGTTACTATTGTAATAGGTAGCTACTTGATATGAAGCAGGAGAAAGCAAAAACATTATTGAACGATTAAGGTAACTATTTCGGAACAGGGCTAAGTTGGAGTAAAATTCCTCAAACACATTCCTTAACTTTTCATGGGCCTGTATCAAAATTTCTAAAAGCAAGCCTGTGCGGCTCAGCTCCTGATTACAAAGTTTTATCAATCGTGTTCTATGGACAAAGTGTGACTTAGAAAATTTGGGGGGAAATTATACTAAGCAAAATGATTTTAACTATTGTTGGGTTCAATATTAAAATGTACTTTGTCAGCTGTAAGATGTTTGGGCTTTGTTGAACCCTAAAGACAACTTTATATGATAAACAAATCCTTTTTAAAAGAGCTTTGTTTTGGTAGGACCTTTCTTCTTGCTGGCAGTGTTGTCAAGTTAATCACAACCGGAAGAGTAGTTCAAATCAGTCTGATTTTACATTTTTATTGTGAATTCCTCAATGGTAGATTTTAAAAAACGCACTGAAAACAATACAATTAATGTAATAAAGCATAGAAAAGCAGATTGTAATTACATAGTTTTTTATTAAAACAGAAGATAACATTTTGACTACTTACTTTGAGTGCCTGACTAAATCAATGGAGGACATAGAATCATTGCAATGTTTCATAACCTCAGGAAAACCCTGTTATTAATTCTTTTGAAAATGATGCAAAAATTCTGCATGTTGAACCAATAATTGAAAAGTTGAGGAGAATGTAATATGAATTAATTCATTATGACTGATACATTGAGATTCTGATTATTTGGTGCTATATATGTTACATACGTAATGTTCCGTTATATTGGCTCGTATATGTCTAGGGGAAATCCCACCCAGCACCCGCCTCAACACTCCCCACAGGGTCAGTTGCCGCCCGAATCAATCCCAAACATCAATCATCAGCCAGCACACCCAGTAAATTTTAACAAGTACACTTTATAGATATTGCTAATTCCATGACATTAATATAAATTCGATACAGAAAGGGAAGTAATGGAAAAAAAAGGCGCCAACCTTATCAAAGTCCAAGTTCTTCGTGCGCAACCGTTGGAGCTCAATCGAATCCGGACGACCACCCGAATCTTGTCGACTCACGGCTCGGGATCACCCGGAGTGATCGACCGGAGCCTCTCCGCACGTTCGCCGTCCTCCCCGTCTCTCCTCCGACTCCCCCCCAAAAACCCCCGCACGTCCACCGTCCTCCTCGTCTCTCCTCCGACTCCCCATCAATAACCCCGTCCACTGTCCTCCCCGTCTCTCCTCCGACTCCCCCCAAAAACCCACGTCCACTATCCTCCCCGTCTCTCCTCCGACTCCCCCCCAAAAACCCCCGCACGTCCACCGTCCTCCTCGTCTCTCCTCCGACTCCCCATCAATAACCCCGTCCACTGTCCTCCCCGTCTCTCCTCCGACTCCCCCCAAAAACCCACGTCCACTATCCTCCCCGTCTCTCCTCCGACTCCCCCCAAAAACCCCCGTCCACCGTCCTCCCCGTCTCTCCTCTGACTCCCCGTCAAAAACCTCCACACATCCACCGCCTCCTCGTCTCTCCTCCGACTCCCCGTCAAAAACCCCGTCCACCGTCCTCCCTGTCTCTCCTCCGACTCCCCCCCAAAACCCCCGTCCACCATCCTCCCGTCTCCCCTCTGACTCCCCATCTCTCCTCCAACTCCCCCCAAAACCCCCATCCACCATCCTCCCCATCTCTCCTCTGACTCCCTGTCAAAAACCCCCGCATGTCCACCGCCTTCCCCGTCTCTCCTCCGACTCCCCCCAAAAACCCACGTCCACTATCCTCCCCGTCTCTCCTCCGACTCCCCCCAAAAACCCCCGTCCACCGTCCTCCCCGTCTCTCCTCTGACTCCCCGTCAAAAACCTCCACACATCCACCGCCTCCTCGTCTCTCCTCCGACTCCCCGTCAAAAACCCCGTCCACCGTCCTCCCTGTCTCTCCTCCGACTCCCCCCCAAAACCCCCGTCCACCATCCTCCCGTCTCCCCTCTGACTCCCCATCTCTCCTCCAACTCCCCCCAAAACCCCCGTCCACCATCCTCCCCATCTCTCCTCTGACTCCCTGTCAAAAACCCCCGCATGTCCACCGCCTTCCCCGTCTCTCCTCCGACTCCCCGCCAAAAACTACCGCACGTCCACCGTTCTTCCCGTCTCTCCTCCAACTCCCCGTCAAAAACCCCCTCCACCATCCTCCCCGTCTCTCCTCCGACTCCCCCCAAAAACCCCTGTACATCCACTGTCCTCCCCGTCTCTTCTCCGACTCCCCCCAAATACTCCGTCCCCAGTCGTATGATACAGCACTGTATCCGGAAACAAAACGATACATGACCACCCATTGGCTAATAGCACCCTGCTATCTGTATTAACCCAAGCAACTGTCTAGTTAGAGACTGTCTCAGTATTCCCCAGTATAACATAACAAAAGAAGCCATTTTAAATTTAACAAAAAAGAAAGACCCCGTACACACAAAGGAAATTTAGGATAAATAATTTTGCCCTGCCATACCAAAGCTACAATTCCACAATAGAGAAAAAACTATCAGTAGAAGGGCTTCAACATTTCTGATTTAAGCAGTGAAGAAAAGAATTGCATTTAATTTTTATGCAGGGAGAGCAGAATTAGAAAAATCATAATGGGAATACAAACTATTTCATCTCTTGACCGTAGAATAGTTAGTAGACACATTGTCTGCATGCAGTTGATTGGAATTTGTACGAACGTTGTAGTCTGTACTCAGCAAAATCCCGCAGCACTTCAAAGCTAGTGAAATATATGTTTCTGATGCCTAGTCAACATTGTAATGAAGGGATCATAGCAGCAAAGGATGAACAACAAGATTCCACACATAATAATGTGATTTTGGTTTTGGGAGCATTGTGAGGCTTCAAAGTGCTTTAGATTTTTAATTAGCTCTATAATATTACTTGAAACATATACTAAGAAATTCACAAAGTATATCATCACTTGAGCAGTAAAGGTTTCTTCATGATCTAAAGTTATCACTGTACACAGGAGCATCAGCACTAGGACTGCCAGACGAGCTAACACAGCTTCTTTCCTCAGGCTGTAAGACTAATGAATACCCTACCACCACCAGGTCTCGTCACTGAGACAGTGAACTGCTTACTGTTTGCTGTTTACCCATGCTGCACACTATGTGCTTTTTGAATTATATTTTATTAACTTATTTTGTTTTGTGAGGTGTTTGCGATGTATGTTCTGTAGGTACTTATATATATAGTCAGATGACAATAAACTTAAACTAGAACTTGTTTGCCTGGTCAGAAATGTATTGGCTTAAACATTCATCAACACGTAAGAGCATATGGCGAAACAACACCACACAGTGTACTTGCACAATGGGGATACCTTTGTTGAAAGCCAAGAAACAAGCAGAGCACTAAAAGAAACTCTCACAATTACTCCTTGCCTTCTCTCCATCTTCCTCTAGAGCTCCCCTCCCCCTTTCTTTCTCCCTAGACCTCCCATCCCATGATCCTCTCCCTTCTCCAGCCTTGTATCACTTTTCCCAATCAATTTTCCAGCTCTTTGCTTCATTCCTCCCCTTCCTGTCTTCTCCTATCATTTTGGATCTCCCCTCCCCCTCCCACTTTTAAATTTCTTACTATCTCTTTTTTCAGTTAGTCCTGGCGAAGGGTCTCAGCCCAAAATGTAGACTGTACTTCTTCTTATAGATGCTGCCTGGCCTGCTGCATTCACCAGCATTTTGTGTGTGTGGAGCGCTAAGAGAGTTGTACATGTTCAAATCAGAAATGCCAGGCCTGCAAGTATATTCACGCAAAAACATGATAAACGTTAATATCATACCACGATGGAAAGAGGTTCATTGTGGGTGGGAGACCAAGGGCTGGGAAAGATCCTGTGGGAGGGGTGATGAGTGGTAGAAACAAAAGATCTGAAAAATGAGGGAGCTCACTGGGAGGGGCTGTAAAAGCGCGAGGGAGGGTTGTGGAGAAACAATGGAGAGAGGAAATCAAGGGAACGGTAAGGGTTGGGACCTTTGAGAGTTAAATGATGCATGGTGGACTGAGGACAGCTATCCTAGCAATTCCAGATTGGGAGAAAAGTATCATGGAAGAGTCAGGCAGCAAGATGGACGTAAGTGTAACGATGGGATGGGCAGGTGTCCTGTTTTACCAATGGAAATTTTTGATGCTGGTGTGAACAGGTTAACAGCATAGCCTAGAATCTTCATTGCTAGACTCCTTGGCAGTGAGTCAACTAGGTTTGGGTCTTTTAGGAAAACAGCAACAAGGCTTAGCCCTCAGGTTAAGACATGTTGCTACACGTAAGGTCCATGCTATTCTCATACAGCAAGCCTGTAAAACACGATTGGAAAAACAACATGAGATGCATGTCAGTTGATGTTTTTGCTCATGCCAGCAGCCTCTGCGAATGTTATAAGCATGGAGGACTGAGAGAGAATTCCCCAACATTTTTTTATGCACTATCACATTTTATACCACAGACTTATAGGAGCCAATAGTTTATATGTCCACTAGGACGTTCAGCTACTGAGAAAATTAAAATCAAATGCATTCGACCATATCATACACAATGTGATTATGTTTACTTTGAGTGAAGCAATTGGATTTGCTTATCTATTACTTTTTTGCTCAGTTATTTTAAGCTGTTGCTTATTGCCATGAATGAAGACAAAGAATGATTAAATGAAACATTTATGACAGCCCAGGGTATAATTGCAGCAATGGCACAAGTGACTCTTTCACTTGTGACCCAGCAGGGGTGAAAATTACAGGGAACACTTAATCACTTCTCCTGAGGGAAAAGTTTCTGAACATAGATCTGTGTGAACTTTCTTTTTCACACTCCTAAAGTAATCAACCAAAACTTCACAAAGTCAGTTTAACAGTACAGACTATATTTTCCAACTCTGACTAGCTATATTCACAGAGGAATTTTACATTACTGTGTTCCTAAGAGTATTTTAAAAATTTATACTGCTTATTATGATTCCATCCTTATTCAAATATTTTCTCAATTTCCTTTTAAAGAAATTAAATGCACTTAAAGGCAATACATCCCATATGTACACAGATTTTTAAAACACTCGTTTCAACCAGATTTCCACTCTGTTTTTTCAATTCAGCTCCCACGAATCTCGTTGAATTCTTGAGATCTCCCGTCAGCAAATGTTACACCACTACGGTATACAATTTCATGCATTTTCTACTGAGTAACAGAGAAAGTACCGTGTCACAGCTAATAGAGCGGCTGTCTCACAGCTCCTGTGACCCGGGCTCATGCTTGACCTTGAGTGCTGTCTCTGTGGAGTTTGCATGTCCTTCCTGTGAACAGTGATGTTTTTTTCTGAAGGTTCTGGCTTCCTCTCACATCCCAAAGCTGTACAGGTCAGTAGGTGAAATGGTTGGTGCAGACCTGGGGTGTTGAAGTACTGGCTGAACCTATAAAGGTAGAAAGTGGAGCATTGCTGGGATATTTGTTTATTTGCAGAGTTTACCAGGAAATATTTCCAATTAAATAATTCTGATTTTAAGCATCATGTAACAATTGTTATGCATATAAAATACTGATATGACCACACTTTTATGCTTGGGTTCCTGTTAAAAATGTATCATGAACGATTTCAAATTTTTTACAAGTGGGATCAACATCAAATTAATAGAACTGCTTTGAATAAATGGCCAGGTGACAGAAAGCAGAATTCCACACCACAAAGAAGTATACTTTTTTTTGAGAGGTAAATATTAGTTTTAAAATTGATTGTCATTTATTAAAATAATAATTTTTCCTTTTTGTAGAAAAGCAAGGCAACTTGGTGACAGTTTTGTGAGGAGGCAACTAAACAAGAGTCCATGTTATGGGAAAGGTACTGGCATGGAACAAAGATAGGTTGACTGGCAGAACACAGAGGATAGGGATAAAGGTGTCTTTTCCGGGTGGTTGCAAGTGACTAGTTGTCTTCTATAGATGCTGGATTAAGAATACAACTTCTTACTTCATGCGTTAATGATCTGGATGAAAGAGATGATGGCATTGTGGTCAGGTTTGTAGATGATACAAAGAGTAGTGGAAGGACAGTGTTGCAGAGGCAGGGATTCTGAAGGATTTGGAAGCTTAGGAGAATGAGCAAAGAGGTCACAGAAGGGATGCAGTTTTGGTGACACTGTGACGTGGTTCCCACACCTACGTATAGATCGCAAAACCACTTACTTCTTCCTCTATAACCTCAACCAACAGCTTCCCTGCATCAACCAACTGCTAAAAATCTCACTCATGCCTTGGTTAATTCTAAACATGACTGTTCCTATCTTTTCCTTAACTCACTGAAATCACGGCTGTACTTAACCTAAGTGGCACCAGATCATGTTTTTCAATCACCTTCTGCTTACTCCTTTGGTACCCAGCATCTAAACTTTAAAAAATGTTCACCCTTATTTACAAATCCTCTGTTGACTCACTTCACCAACCCCTCTCCTTACTGGAAGATATTAAGTGACTGTTTTGCTCTAGGTTTATGCATCTGGATTCCCAACAGGATTTCTGCTTTGCAGCAGAAATCTAATATTGTACATATTAAAGTAATGGAACTGAGCCTGCAGACCTAACGGTGAAGGTGAGAAGAAAGTACTTATTCTGCTCACTCTTGTGAAGAAACTAATGTAGTGTTAACTTGAGTTGTTTCAGATGGTGCACATACAGAACCTCATGTCCTGATTCATAACTGAAACCCAGTTTCCAGCTATCAGAACCTAAAATTAGATTTCAAAAATCATGTCTTTTTCTATAGTTCAGAATTATGCATTCATAGCAATATTGATTTAAGAAAGACTCTATCTTCTTATCTGGAAGGTCAAAATCAAGATTCATTTCAGCATAGGTATTCAACTAAATCCAAGTTAATTCAGCTGAGATTTGGAATTGACTGAGTTCTAATCTTCCACATACTCTGCATTTATACCATTTCTATTTGTATCATGATTCCTATCCCACCCAGAAAATACAGTCTGCCTGCATAACAAATGAGTGTTTTTTAAAGATGCTTTCATGAAAATAATACTGTACATTGAAATCATTTTCAAACTCAGAAATTTGACATTTATTTCCCTGCAGAAGAAAATAGTTCAGACATAATTAAATTCAGAGTTAACATTTGACAGGTAAAGTATTTGGCATTCATTCCTGTTGAAGAAAGTCATACCAATGTGCCATCTTATATTAAAAAATCAACGTTCAAAATGATATTGGAAGCAAGTATCTAATAATCACAAATGTTTAATTTTAACCCCACAGTGGAAGAATCCATTTTGTGATTTTGAAAATAAAAGTATATTAATATAACATAAAATAGCATAATATTCAATGTATTATACATATATCTGTTGTTGGACAAAAATTGCATTTCTGCATTATTTACGCGATGTCTTTTGAATTGTCCTTTGTCAGGGGAAAGAAGTGAGTGTAGTTACTATTACTAAGGAGACAGTGTTGGGAAGCTGAAAGGCCTGAAGGAAGATAAGTCACCTGGACTGGATCGACTGTACCCCAGAGTTTTAAAAGAGGTAGCTGAAGAGATTGTAGAGGCATCAGTAATGATCTTTCAAGAATCATTAGGTACTGGAATGGTTCCAGCGGATTGGAAAATTGCAAATATCACTCCACTCTCTTAGAAGGGAGGGAGGCAAAGAACAAGTAAATATAGGCTAGTATTCCAGACTCCAGCAACGACCATGGACACCTTCACAGCGATTGCGCAACCACCAACTGCGACTCCAGCCTTGAACTCCAGGCCGGGTCTTTATGTGCTGCTGTTGTGACTCCCGTCTCCCCTTCCCCCACCACCACTCCGCAGCACCGTCTTCCTCAGATCCCACCGTCAGCTCCTGGGCCCTCAGAGGCTCCATCTTCCTCTCACCCCAACCCTCCCCTCTCCACTGACACTACCAGCCTCCCCCCTCCCGCCTCTGATCCCAGCTCTCATCCGTGCCGGGTCTTTACCATCCCCTCCGACCTTCAACTGTCAGAGGCAGAACGCTCTGTTCTCAGTAAGGGCCTCACGTTTGTCCCCCTTCGCCCACACCTCAGCGAGTTCCGTGTTCGCCACAATGCGGAACTTTTCTTCCGCCGTCTCCGTCTCCGAGCCTACTTCTTTGGCAAGGACTCTTCCACCCCCACCGATGACCCCTTCTCCCGTCTTCAACCCTCCTCTTCTTCATGGACACCCCGCTCTGGTCTTCTGCCTGCTCTGGATCTCTTTATTGCTAACTGCCGACGGGACATCAACCGTCTCGACTTCACCGCACCTTGTCCCCATTCCAACCTCACTCCTTCGGAACGCTCTGCTGTCCACTCCCTCCGCACTAATCCTAACCTTATTATTAAACCCGCTGATAAGGGGGGTGCTGTTGTAGTCTGGCGTACTGACCTCTACCTTGCTGAGGCGCAGTGACAACTCGCGGATACCTCTTCTTATTTACCCCTCGATCGTGACCCCACTAAGGAGCACCAGGCCATTGTCTCCCACACCATCACCGACTTTATCCGCTCAGGGGATCTCCCATCCACTGCTACCAACCTTATAGTTCCCACACCCCGCACTTCCCGTTTCTACCTCCTACCCAAGATCCACAAACCTGCCTGTCCTGGCCGACCTATTGTCTCAGCTTGCTCCTGCCCCACCGAACTCGTTTCTGCATACCTCGACACGGTTTTATCCCCCCTTGTTCAATCCCTTCCGACCTATGTTCGTGACACTTCTCACGCTCTTAAACTTTTCGATGATTTTAAGTTCCCTGGTCCCCACCGCTTTATTTTCACCAGGGATGTCCAGTCCTTATATACTTCCATCCCCCATCAGGAAGGTCTCAAAGCTCTACGCTTCTTTTTGGATTCCAGACCTAATCAGTTCCCCTCTACCACCACTCTGCTCCGTCTAGCGGAATTAGTCCTTACTCTTAATAATTTCTCCTTTGGCTCCTCCCACTTCCTCCAAACTAAAGGTGTAGCTATGGGCACCCGTATGGGTCCTAGCTATGCCTGCCTTTTTGTTGGCTTTGTGGAACAATCTATGTTCCGTGCCTATTCTGGTATCTGTCCCCCACTTTTCCTTTGCTACATCGACGATTGCATTGGCGCTGCTTCCTGCACGCATGCAGAACTCGTTGACTTTATTAACTTTGCCTCCAACTTTCACCCTGCCCTCAAGTTTACCTGGTCCATTTCCGACACCTCCCTCCGCTTTCTAGATCTTTCTGTCTCTGTCTCTGGAGACAGCTTATCCACTGATGTCTACTATAAGCCTACTGACTCTCACAGCTATCTGGACTATTCCTCTTCTCACCCTGTCTCTTGCAAAAACGCCATCCCCTTCTCGCAATTCCTCCGTCTCTGCCGCATCTGCTCTCAGGATGAGGCTTTTCATTCTAGGACGAGGGAGATGTCTTCCTTTTTTAAAGAAAAGGGCTTCCCTTCCTCCACTATCAACTCTGCTCTTAAACGCATCTCCCCCATTTCACGTACATCTGCTCTCACTCCATCCTCCCGCCACCCCACTAGGAATAGGGTTCCCCTGGTCCTCACCTACCACTCCACCAGCCTCCGGGTCCAACATATTATTCTCCATAACTTCTGCCACCTCCAACGGGATCCCACCACTAAGCACATCTTTCCCTCCCCCCCCGCATTCCACAGGGATCGCTCCCTACACAACTCCCTTGTCCATTCGTCCCCCCCATCCCTCCCCACTGATCTCCCTCCTGGCACTTATCCATGTAAGCGGAACAAGTGCTACACATGCCCTTACACTTCCTCCCTTACCACCATTCAGGGCCCCAGACAGTCCTTCCAGGTGAGGCATCACTTCACCTGTGAGTCGACTGGGGTGATATACTGCGTCCGGTGCTCCCGATGTGGCCTTTTATATATTGGTGAGACCCAACGCAGACTGGGAGACCGCTTTGCTGAACATCTACGCTCTGTCCGCCAGAGAAAGCAGGATCTCCCAGTGGCCACATATTTTAATTCCACATCCCATTCCCATTCTGACATGTCTATCCACGGCCTCCTCTACTGTAAAGATGAAGACACACTCAGGTTGGAGGAACAACACCTTATATTCCGTCTGGGTAGCCTCCAACCTGATGGCATGAACATTGACTTCCCTAAATTCCGCTAGGCCCCACCTCCCCCTCGTACACCATCTGTTACTTATTTTTATGCACACATTCTTTCTCTCACTCTCCTTTTTCTCCCTCTGTCCCTCTGAATATACCTCTTGCCCATCCTCTGGGTCCCCCCCCCCTTGTCTTTCTTCCCGGACCTCCTGTCCCATGACCCTCTCGTATCCCCTTTTGCCTATCACCTGTCCAGCTCTTGGCTCTATCCCTCCCCCTCCTGTCTTCTCCTATCATTTTGGATCTCCCCCTCCCCCTCCAACTTTCAAATCCCTTACTCACTCTTCCTTCAGTTAGTCCTGACGAAGGGTCTCGGCCTGAAACGTCGACTGCACCTCTTCCTACTGATGCTGCTTGGCCTGCTGCGTTCACCAGCAACTTTGATGTGTGTTGCTAGTATTCCAGACTTCAATTGTTGGGAAGATGTTAGATCCATTACTAAGGATGAGGTCTCAGGGTACTTGAAGACACATGATAAAATAGGGTGAAGTCAACATGGTTTCCTTAAGGGGAAAAGCTTGCCTGACAAATCTATTGGAATTCTTTAAGGAAATAACAAGCAGGTCAGAAAAAGGAGAGTCAGTGGAGGATGTTTAGTTGGATTTACAGAAGGCATTTGACAAGAGCCACACATGAGGCTGCTAAACAAAATAGAAGCCCATGGTACTGCAGGAAAGAATCTAGCATGGATCGAAGACAGGCTGACAGGTAGGAGGCAAAGAGTGAAAATAAAAGGGGGCCTTTTCTGTTGATGACTAGTGGTGTTCCACAGGGAATGGTGTTGGGTACACTACTCTTCACGTTAAATGTTAAGGATCTGCATGACAGAATTGATAGCTTTGTACCCAAGTTTGTGGATGACACCAAGATAGATGACAAGGCTGGTAGCATTGAGAAAGCAGGATATCTGCAGAAGGATTTGGACAGATTAGAAGGAATAAGGCATAGGATATTTTCTAAATGGAGAGTGAATTCAGAAGTCAGAGGTGAAAAGGATATTGGAATCCTAGTGGAGGATTCTCTAATGGTTAACTTGCAGGTTGAGTCAATAGTAAGGAAGGTAAATGCAATGGTAGCGTTAATTTCAGGAGAATATAAGAGCAAGGATGTATAATGCTGAGGCATTATAAGGCAATGGCCAGACAGCATTGTGAGCAGACTTAGTCCTCATTTCTAAGAAAGAATAGGCTGACAATGGAGTGTGTCCAGAGGAGGTTCATGTGAATGATTATGGCAATGAAAGGGTAAATCTATGAGGAATGTTTGGTGGCTCCGGACCCATTTTCACTGGGGTATAGAAGAAAAGGGAGGAGGTCTCATTGAAATCTATTGGATATTGGAAGGCCTAGATAGAGTAGATATGGAGAGGATGTTTCCAATAGTGGGAGGGCATAGGACCAGAGGGCTCAGCCTCAGAATAGAAGGACATCTCTTTGGAACAAGATGAGGGGGTGTTTCTTTAGCCAGAGGGTGGGAAATCCATGGAATTCATTGCCAACGATGGATGTGCCATTGAGGTCATTGGGTATATTTAAAGCAGGGGTTAATATATTTTTGATCAGTAAAGGCATCAAAGGTTACGTGGAGAAGGCAGGAGGATGGGATTGAGAGGAAAAGTAAATCAGTCATGATGAAATGGCAGAGAAAGCTCAAAGGGTCAAATAGCCTCTCCTCGTCCTTATGGTCTCTGGTCTTGTGGAATTGGAATTCACGTTTGCTTTTTGTGTTGCCAATTAGGTGGCACTGTGACATTGTTTATCACCTTTGTTGCTCTGGTAACAGCAAAGGCACAGGCATTCACTATCATGCTCCTGGAAATTCAGGTTCAGGTTCAAGTTTAATTGTCACTCATCCAAGCACAATTATACAGCCAAATAAGGCAGTGGACTCATCCTCATCAATAGTGCTAAATGCATTGCATAACAATGTAAGCTCATTGTATTGTGTCGCTGTAAACGATTCCACTGTCTCCTAGACAACATCATCGGTTAAATGTCTAATAATGAAAGAAATAAACACTGGTTCTGGGATGATCTTCGAGAAGAGTGAGAGGTGATGTTAGTGAAATATGGAAGTCTGAGAGGTTGTTAGGATGGACACGGGAAAGATGATTTCCTTCTGGAGGTATCTAAAAGTAAGAGATATAATTTCTGAATCAGGAATTTTTTCATATTTCCATCTTAAATTGATCACCTCTTGTTCAAAAAATTATGCCTTCTTACTAGCTCCACCAGGAAAAACATCTTCTCAGCATCCATACTGATAATCTCCATCAGAATCTTAATGGGAATCTTTGAAATTCTCTACCCATAGGGATCTGTGGAGAGAGTCACTGAATTTACTGAAAACAAAGACTGACAGATACTAAATCTACAAGGGAGTGAGGGGGTGTAGGGAGAGAATAGCAAAGAGGTGCTGAGACCAGGTTTAGATCAGCTATAACCTTTTTAAGTGGTAAAGCAGGATCAAGAAGCGAACTAATTTCTGATTATGATTCTTATTTCTTATTTAAACTAGCCTGAATGCTAATTACAACCAATATAATAACATAGTTAAGCAAATAAAGAATTCTGTGATTACTTAAATTTCTGTGTTCTTCATCCAGTATATCGTAATATATAGCAGCTCCTTTAAAGTGTTACCTTTTGGTAATGATATCAGAGCACTAGGTAATTTACCACCTAATAACACACACAAAATGCTGGAGGAACTCAGCAGGCCAGGCAGCATCTATGGAAAAGAGTCGAAGTTTCAAGCCGACACCCTTCAGAAAGAAATCCAGGGCTGGAGAAGGGGGATTCTGATAGATGAGGACAGAAGGCCATGGAAGTAAGAAGAGGGAGGGAGGAGCACCAGAGGAGGCGATGGGCGGGCAAGGAGATAAGCTGAGAGAGGGAAAAGGCGATGTGGAATGGCGAAAGAGCAGCGGTGGGGGCAGGGGTGTGGAAACATTACTGGAGGTTCGAGAAATCCATGTTCATGCCATCAGGTAGGAGGCAACCCAGGTGGAAAATAAACTGTTGTTCCTCCAGCCTGAGTGTGGCCTCATCACGACAGTTGAGGAGGCCATGGATAGACATATTGGACTAGGAGTGCGAAGTGCAATTAAAATGGGTGGCCACTGGGTACTCCTTCACCATTTCCCCATCCCCTTTTCCCTCTCTCACCGTATCTCCTTGCCCACCCATCACCTCCATTTGGTGCTTTTCCCCCTTTTCTTTCTTCTATGGTCTTCTGTCCTCTGCTATCAGACTCCCCCTTCTTCAGCACTGTATCTCTTTCATCAGTTAACTTCCCTGCTCTTTACTTCATCTCTCCCGCTTCAGGTTTCACTATCACCTTGTGCTTCCACCTTTTAAATCTACTCCACAGCTTTTTTCTTCCAGTCCTGCCGAAGAGTCTTGGCCCGAAATGTCGACTGTACTCTTTTCCATTGATGTTGCCTGGCCTGCTGAGTTCCTCCAGCACTTTGCGTGTGCTGCTTGGATGTCCAGCATCTGCAGATTTTCTCTTGTTTGTGATTGGGTTACCACCTAATAATATACTATTCAGATAATAGCAGGTTCTGAGCAGTGCCTCAGAAAGTCAGCGACCAGTATTAAAATGCCTCCATTACCCCGGACATGCCCTCTTCTCATTGTTACCGTCAAGAAGGAGGTACCGAGGCCTGAAGGCACACACTCAGCAATTCAGGGACAACTTCTTCCCCTCTGCCATCCGATTCCTAAATGGACATTGAACCCATGAACACTACCTCACTTTTATTATTTCTGTTTTTGCACTGTTTTAAATTTAACTATTTAATATACGTATATATAGTTACAGTAATTGATTTACTGATTTATATATTCTTTATTTATTATGTATTGCATTGTATCGCTGGCGCTAAGCTAACAACTTTCACGACATATGCCAGTGATATTAAACTTGATTCTGATCTATAAGGTTCGTAAGCCCTCTAATTAACTGCATAGGAATTTTAACGAACTGAGGCTTAAGGTTCATCTTGGCCAATTGTACAAGGAGGTAATCGTGAATTGCTTCCCTGTTTTAATCTCCACATGATTTTCTTTTCCATGGTTACCATGGAAATAGTTGCCTGCTGTGTAGAATAGATTGTCAGTTTACAATCAAGGAAAACCAAAGGAAACTGCAGATACTGGAAATCTGAAATAAAAACAGAAAAAGCTGGAAATAGTCAGTAGGCCAGGCAATACTTGTAGAGTTAACTTTTTGTTCTGAAGACTCTCCACCAGAACTGGAGAAGACAGAAGTTGCAGAAGGAGAGAGATCTCTCCTCTGTTTGATCCTTCCCTTCTCTGCAATTTTAAGCCAATTAGTTTTCTCTTTTCCCATGTGAAAAAATGTTAATTCTATCTTCTGTTTACACAGACACTGAATATTTCCAGTATCTCTGTTTTTATTGTCTGTTCACGGTCATATGGCTTGGTGCCACCACCCGGGTTGAATTTTGCCCTGTTACTATCATAAAGTAGAACCACAGAAACGTGCTGCACAGAAATGGCTCCTTTTGGCCCACCTTGTTCACATCAACCATAATGCCCATCTATGCTAATCCCACTTGTCCGCATTAGGCCTGCATCCCCTTATGCCTTTCCTATGCAGATACCCATCCAAAGGTCTTTTAGCAGTTGTGATGTTGTAGTTGGATCTGTCTACTTCTCCTCCTTGGGCTGTTCCTAATATTTGTTATTAATATTCTTAGCAATATTTACATTGGCAAAGATTGTTGTCCTTCTCCTCAGTGTTTGCTTACCATTAAGATTTGACTAGGATTCTAATGGTGATAAGTGGAGCTCTGTTTCTGCAAATGAGTGGACATGCATGCTTTTGCTGTGCAAACTTAATTTAAGCAGAAGTGATAAAAGAAGATACTAACTTTACTTTGTATTATTGTCTTGCAGTCAGCAGCAAAGCTCCCATGGTCATCATAAAGTCAGCTCATGCTTTGCAACAATTTCCTCTCCCAGGGCTATCCACTCCTTGATGGTAAGCTTTGAGCCATTTGGGAGGAATAGATAGGTGGGTTGCTAGGAGCACCAAACAAGCCCTGCTCTGAAAGCACAAACAAGAGAAAATCTGCAGATGCTGGAAATCCAAAGAAACACACACAAAATGCTGCAGAAACTCAGCAGGCCAGGCAGCAAAAAGTGAGAAAAAAGTACAGTCGACACTTCCGGCCAAGACTCTTTTTTCCACAAATGTTGCTTGGCCTACTGACTTCCTCCAGCATTTTGTGTGTGTTGCCCTGCTCTGAAAGGGTAGGAAAGGAAATCCAGAATGCTTTAAATGAAATCAAATTAGATAGTGTAGATTGGTAGAATGTGCAATGATGGGATGAAATATCTTCTCATTTGCTGAGTGTTTCCCAGTGTTAGTTTTATTACCTGTTCATGGTGTTCTTTCTTTCTCTGTTCACTTGATTATCATTACCTACCATACACCTTTATCAATCAATATGGGGTCCCTTTTCTAATAGTCTTCTTTACATGTTTTTCTTCCGAAGTGCCAGTGATAATTTATCCTTTAAATTACTTTCTGCATCAATGTTTCTGAATGTCAGAAGAAGAGGTAGTGGTGCTAAAAATACAAAAGGCCTCCCAACTCTGAACTTCCGTGTCTTCACAAAAGCCTTCCAGGTCTGATGTTATGAGACCAGCTTTCTCCATGGCAGTGTGAGGGTTTTTTTTGCTGTGGTCTTTTGATGACTTATTTGTAAATTAGGAACAATGTTCTATTGTGCACCTGTGATCCACTAGACTAGAGTGTTGTGAAAGTTCAAAGTAAATGTTATTATCAAAGCACATACAGTATATGTAACTCACATACAACTGTGAGATTCATTTTCCTGCGGGCATATTCGGCAAATCTCTAGAACAGTAACTACAACGGGATCAATTGAAGATCAACTTTGATCAAATAATTAGTTAACAGGAAGATATTTCTTGAAGAAAGTAAGACAGCTTGATAAAATGGTTAAAAACAACACATGAAGTCTTGAGACACATCAACAGTAGAAGCATGGAGTATAAAAGTGAGGGAGCTGCCCTGAACATTAATAAAACATTGGTTTGTTGTATTGCTTTTATAATGGATTAGTCTGAAGAAAAGACATTACAGGGCTCAAGGAAAAAAGGATGAGATTAGGTTGTTTGACCAGAGGGCTGACACGGACATGAAGGACTGAGTGTTGTGTTCTTACCATTCTTCAATTTTCTTTGGAGTACGACAAGTGGCTCCTGATTGGTTTGCCTCAACTCTACCTTTCCATTTGATTTGCAAATCCCTTTTTCCGTCCTCTTGTGTCTATCCACCAAAGTCATAGTTCCTTCTACTGATGGGTTCAGAAAAACGCTCACCAGCTGGGCTCTTGAAATGAACTTGGCCGATTCCCGAGGAGAGTGCATCCCAAAAGATGCTGCATAGTCTGTCTCTCAGCACCACCGTAGATCTGGAGTCTTGTAGTCTAGTCCCACTTCACCATGTCTGCTCTTGAGTGGCTACCTTGCCTACAGTGGGATATTGCAGCAGGACTATTTCTTCTCCACCCCAAGAGGAAGCACCATCTCTTCGCTTTTAGTGAGTAAGGTCTGTGGTTACTCCGAGCTCAACTGGGTTCAGACAGTGACTGATATGGGCACTGTTCCACTTGATGCTTTTCTTATTACAGTATTCACTTCACAATCATATACTGTAGGGGGAGCCTAGGCTGTTATACTTTGGTAGAAGTTAATTAACATCATTGTTTACCTAACTGATGTGCTTGAGCTGCACTAATTCCTCTTCCTACAGTTCTGCTGCTAGACAATTGGTGGAAGATTAGTTTGTCAGTTGTGTAAACATTAGTAAGCAGGGGTGCTGAGACATGTGCTGGGCATTAGGGATGCAGGTACGGCAGAGTGATGGCAATGTTGGTGGAAATTGTTGTCTTACAAGTACAAGCAACAGCATTTTCCTCCATATTATTATTTGCTAATTTACCTGTGGTAATATTACTTTGTGTGTGAGCTATAGGTACTGTGTGGTGCGCTTTGGTCCGGAGGAACATTGTTTCATTTGGAAGTACACGTGTGAACGAAAATAAACTTCAACTTGAGCTTGTTTGATGTGATGGAGGTTGTTTTATAGATTACTGGACTTGCATTTCTACTGATGGTCCCTCATCATTTTGTAGAGTTTTGAAGCAAGATTTGATGACTAAGTGTTATTGAGAGACCAATAAAAGTAATGTCAGTGATGCTGTATTTTCCTCAAAGCTTACTTCAATATATTGAGTAGAGTTTACCATTAGGACAACCCGTGACTTGCATGGTTGAAAACCAGCATGCTCAGGGTTGAGTTAACTTCTTGGAATGGGTAAAATCAGAATCGGGATGGTGTAGTCTTAACATTTGTAAAGAAGGCAAAGCAATGAAAATAACTAAAGGATCTGAGGGATGCTTACCTCACTTCAAAATACGATGGCATGTATTTTTCTTCAAATCTTGGACCGCATCCGTTATTCCAATCTTGGAGTTGTTGATGGCTCGCTCCCCTGTGAAGTGGTCAATAAAACTGTTTCCTCGTTCTTGTATGTCCCTTTGCAGCTCCCTTTTCTGCTGCTTGTTTGGAGTTTTGCCATTTTTAAGCAGTTGGTCTGCCACCTGGCAATGTGGCTATGCTCTCTGTGGTTTATTGCTTTGTTTTTAATAACTAACCAAACTTTCTTGCAGATGTGTATCTTGTTTGTATTTTGCATTAGTTTCTCCCATAAAATCTCCTTCTGTCAGCCCAGCAGCAAGTTCTTCTCCCTTTGAAATAATCTTGCAAGAAGATCAGTTTTATTTGTGAATGGTGTCTGCTCTGAGTGTGTTCCCTTCTGCAGTTTGTTCCATGGCTTTGCGGAATTTTTTTCCCATGTTTACAAACTGTTTATTCCTAGATTGTTGGGTAAGGTTGGATGTCTATCGCTGATATGTCAATGTACATTGTGAAATTATGCCAACTTACCTTCTTGAAATTGAGACTTCTTTGGACCTGTTGTGTGTAATAGGATGGAACTATGCAGGTAGTAAGAACATGGGATTGGACCCATGAGCACTTTGCAGTTTAATGCTGACAAAGATCCCTTCAGAATTGTACCCTCATTTCTAATGTCCAATGTGGATGAACTTGGGAGATTTGAAGTAACAAATTAGGCTTACCTGATTGTTCTCACTCAAGTTTCTACCAATTCTACCACTCTGCAGTCATGACTGGGTGCCTAGCATAGCTCAAGTGCCATCTATAAATTTGCCAATGTTGTTGGCACAATGTCAGCTGGTGATGAGTAGGCATACCGGAGTGAGATAGATTGGTGGTGCAAGAACAGCCTTGCGCACAGCATCGGCAGATCAGGGAATTGATAGGGATGTAGGGAGAACACACACCAATCCTTATTGAGGGGTCAACAGTGGAAAGGGTGAACAGCTTCAAGTTCCTGTGACAACATCACAGAGAATCTACTCTGGGCCCACATACTAATGCAGTCACAATGAAGGCAATCAGCGACTATATGTCATTAGGAGTTTGAGGAGATTTGGTATGTCAACAAAGATCCAGGTGAATAGGTGCACTATTGCGAGCATTCTGACTGGTTGCATCACTGTCTGGTAGGGATGTGTTAATGCATGGAATTACATTCAGCCTCAGAGGGTTGTAGCATCAGCCACTATCATCACAGGCACAAGCCTCCCCAGCATCATGAAGACCTTCAAACGTGGTGACTCAAGAAGGCAGCATCCTTAATTAAGGATCCACCCAGGATATGCCCTCTTTTCATTACTACCATACTCCTGAAGACCCAAACTCAGCATTTTAGGAACAGCTTCTTCCCCTCTGCCATCAGCTTTCTGAGTGGGTGACGATCTCGTGACCACAACCTTACTATTCTTCTTCTGCATCATTTATTTATTTTTATTGTAACATAACAATTTATTATGCTTCCACTGTATTGCTGCCATAAAACAGCACATTTAGTAACATATTAGTGACAATATACCTGCCAATAAATCAGATTCTTAATTCTTCATCTTCATCAATAATGTGGTTCCTTCAATTACACTATTGGAGTCTCCACTGACAATCCTATTACTTCTGGATGTGCTCATTTGGTAGTTCATACGTTGATATCAGTGACTGTTCTCCGATTTTTACATTAATTGCCCGGCAGGAGGCTTACGCAGAATGTCCAGACCATGGATGTTGGAGCCTTCTTAGCTGCTGAATTTGCCTGGCAATACCATCTTCCTCGACTCTCCTGGTGTCCAGTAGCTATCTAGTCATGGAGTCTACAACTCAGGTTCTCACTATTATTCATTATTTACTTATTATTATTATTATTTTGTTTTTATTTTTGTATTTGCACAATTCGTCACCTTTTGCACACTGGTTGTTTCTCTGTCTTTGTGTGTAGTTTTTCATTGGTTCTATGGTTTTTCTTTGTATCTCTTGTGTCTGTGCAACTACATTTCAATTAAGTACAAGCATGCACGCAGGAGATGGCTTTAAATAGTGTATTCACATTGAAGTGAGAGATAGAGAGATCGTTAAGCATGTGTAGAGAACAGATCAATGTGCAAAGTTATCAGTCCACACATAGCGCTAAGGGGAGTCATTGCTCTAAAATAAATAAATCCATACATTACACTTCCTCCCCCTTTTGATTAATGTAACATAAAACTGCATATGTACAAAATATTCAATTTCCCTTTCACAAAACATATTCAAATAAACATGCTTTCTCAATAACGGTCCATAACTAACTTCACTGTACTAAAGATTCAGTCTTTTGGGTGGCGCCCTGTTTCTTTCAGGACAGCACCTCTGGACTTGTGGAGCACCATCAGGTTTGGCAAGTGTCTTGTCAAAAACAACGTTCTTGTAGCGCTTCTCGATCTGTGGAGTGGCATCAGGTTTGGCAGGTGTCGGGTCAAAGACAATGTTCTCGGTTTCCAGTGTCATGTTGCTGTCAGTGACATTATCCTCACTGAGAGGTAAGTCCGGTGACTGTAATGTGTCCGTCTTGTTGGATACAGTCAACTCAAGTGTGTTCTTCAGTTGAGCATTCAGTATCTGGTCCACATGACATCTCTATATCTGATCTCCAACATCTACCATATACATCAGTGGTCCAGTTCTTGTAGCTATCCTACCAGGTGTCCACTTCTCTTCTTGGTAATTAGAGCTAGGACTTCCTGTCCAGTCTCGAAGCTTCTTGCTACTTAACTTGGCAATTAGCTGAACTGTTTATTCTGCACTTCCCTTCGTAGATTTGACTTCAGGAGGTCTATGCGAGATCTCAGAATTCTGCTCATGAACAGCTGTTTCATCTGTTGTTGCACGAACAGAGTTCCAATACACAAAAAGGAAATTGTCCACCTTGTGCTGTAGCAAAATCTCCACAGCTTTAATGGACTTCTTGAAGATGTTGGATACACCTTTCAGCTAATCTATTTGTTACTGGGTGGTGAGGAGCTGACTTGAAATGTCTGATGCTATTTTTCCTCATGAACAGTCGAAATACTTCTGGCATGTATTGTGGTCCGTTGTCACTCAGAGTTTGTTCTGGTAAGCTGTTTATGATGAAGCTAGTCAAAGCAGAGACAGTCTTTGCTGAGGTGGTTGTCTTTATTTGCATGACCTCAGGCCACTTCGAACGAGCGTCCACAGCAATCGGAAACGTGGAGTTCATGAACGGCTCAGCAAAGTTAATATGTGCTCTTTGCCATGGTGAAGACGTCTACTCCCATGGGTGTAACAGTTCCTCTGGGGGTGCATTTGGATCCTTTTGGCATCCCAAACAGCTTTTGGCCAATTTTTCAAGCTGTTTATCTATGCTCGGCCACCACACGTAGCTCCATGTGAGACTCTTCATCTTGACTGTACCCAGGTGTCCTTCATGCAGGTTCCCTAACACTCTGGTGCACAGTTGAGAGGGAACCACAACACAAGATCCACACACCAGCGTTCTTTGACATACTTGGTCTTGTCTCACTGAGAACTCTGGAAACATAAGGTTACTGTGAGCTGTCCACCTTGCGTGGTGATGTCACAGACCTTTGACAATGGCAGGTCGTTCCTTGTTTCCCTTTGTATTTCGGAATTTGTTACCAGCAACTGGTCCACCAATGTGGAGTGGGACACTTCTCCTGGGTCACAGAATGAAGACTTTTCTTCTTTGATTGCCAACAGTGGAAGACATGATAAGCCATGGAAGCATTACTGTGTTGTTTGGTACCCTTAAACTCTATGTCATAAGAGTGGCTCTTAAGAACAGTGCCCAACATTGCAACTGGGTCAAGATGTCACTGGAATTTCCTTCCTGGGATTGAAAATAGACACAAGGGGCTGGTGATCTGTCACTAGAATAAACCTTTATCCATAGAAGTAGTGGTGGAACTTCTTTATTCCCCATACTAGACTAAGGGTTTCTTGGTCGATGTGTGTGTAGTTGCGCTCTGCGGTCACCAGTGATCTTGATGCAAATGCAATCATGCTCAGATCCATCTTTCATAGTTTGTGACAAAATAGCTCCTAAACCCATAGAGGAAACATAGCATACCAGTCTGATGGGCAGAGGTGGAACACAATGGGTGAGCAATTCACCTGATCTTATTAGTCCTCTTTGTTTCCTTGAATGCTCTTTCACATCTTCCTGACCGTTCCCTCTTTGCTCCTGCCTGTAACAGTGTGTTCAATGGGTGCAGTACTGTAGCAATGTTTGGGAGAAACTGGTGGTAATAGTTTACAAGGCCCAAGTGTGACCTGAGTTGTGACATATTTTCCAGTTTGGGTGCCTGTAACACTGCTTCAATCTTCTCTTGTGACTTATGTAAGCCCTGCTTGTCAATGACATGTCCACAATATGAGATTTCATTCTTTAAAAATACTCACATTTCTCTCTCTTTGTGTGCAGACCATACTCACTCAGCCTGGTAAGCACTTTACCAAGGTCCTGGAGGTGCTCTTTATTTATCACTCTTGCCAGTCATGATGATGCCATCAAGGTAACATTGTGTTCCTAGGATATCTTGGAGCACTTGTTCCATTGCTCTTTGCCAATCTGGGGCTGATGTGACACCAAAGACAAGATGATTATACTGGAACAGTCCTTTGTGAGTGTTGATTATGAGGAACTTCCTGCTTGACTCCTCCATCTCCATTTGCAAATAGGCTTGTGACAATTCATTTCTTGAAAACCTTTCCCCATCCGCCAAAGATGCAAAAATGTCTTCTATTCGTGGCAGGGGATACTGCACAGTACACAACACTGGGTTGATGCTCACTTCGAAATCCCCACATATGCGAATGGCTCTGGCCTTCCCTTTCTTGATCACCATGACAATGGGCATGGCCCAATCGCTCCACTCAACCCTGCAGAGAATTCTTGATGCCTCCAAGCTCTGAATTACAGCATCCACTTTAGGATGTAGTGCATAAGGCACTGGATACACCTTATGGAATCTTAGTGTTGCTTCTTCATCCAGTTCAATTCTGGCCTTCGTGCCTTTGAGTTTATCAGTACCCTTCCAATCTAGTTGGATTTTTCACATCCAGAATGTGCTGGCCCCCACTTTTCAATTCATAAAGCTCTAACTGCCATGCTTGGCCTCCTTAGATCACTTTCACTTCCATGTTGCCTTTGGGAATCACCTTTTTGTCTGTGTAGGTCTTTAGCATCATCGAGATCTTCTCTAATGGTAGCTTAAAAAACCGTCTGTTGTCATCAAACTTTGAAATTATAGAGAAATCTGACCCTGTATCCAGCTCCATTTTTAGTTTTACACCAGACACATATATTGTGATCCAGATGATTTTGTGACTTGCTTCAGTAATACTATGCAGTTGTAGGTATGACAGCTCACCTTTATCAGACTCTGTGTTGTCTGATTCCATTTCACATTCAGGCACTTTATGTATTTGCTTAGTTTTGTATTTGAAACTTTTCACTAGGTATTGTTTTTCTCTTTGTGCTTTTTGTCTGCCTTGCACACTCTATGTGACTTTGTGACACTTTCTGCAAAGTTTTTCTTTGAACCAACAGTCAATGGAAGGATTTTCCACTTTGATAACATTTTTGTTTTTTTTGCACCATCCAGGAACATTTAGTGCATTTCAATTCTAAACTCTTTTTCTATAGTTCTGCTGCATTGTTTGCTGCAGTTTCTAACGATATTGCAATGATTATTGCCTGTTCTAAGGTTAGGCCTCTTTTGAGTGCTTTGATTATGAATGCCACATACAAGTCTGTTCCTTAATGTATCAGAGAGTCCATCTCTAAAGTCACAGTGCTTAGAAAGTTTGTGCAGTTCTGCAATGTATTCAGAAATGCTTTCATCCTTTGACTAGCTCCTCTTGTGAAATCTAAATCTTTCAGCAATTGCCAACAGTTTAGGGCTGAAGTGATTTTGTAAAGTGGCAACAATTTCGTTCGAACATCTTGCTTACTGGCTTTTCAGGAGTTCCTATGTTGTGTAAGAGTCTCTACGTTTTAGCACCCATTAACCTAAGTAATGTGGATACCTTTTTTTCATCCATGTCATTTGCCTTAGAATACAGTTCAACCCCCCCCCCCATATACAACTCCCAACCTTCATTAGTACTATCAAATTCATCAACTTTCCTGACTGAAGCTATCGCCATGTTACTTTCACTTTAATTTTACTAGTTGTGCGCCGTTCACTGTGTTCTATGCAGTTACTCACTCATCCCTTTGTTAGCGTCCGTGATGGTCTCCTCCGTACTGCTTAACTCTTTCCTGTCTCACTGTCTTGTCCTGTAATCGTACTGTAACTGTTGGTGCAGTTGGTGAGATTCTCTAACATTCAGGTTCGTACTCATTGCCAATTTGTTGTGTCTATGCAACTATGCATCAATTAAAATAAAACTACACATGTGGGAGATGGCTTTAACTGGTGTATTCACATTGCAGTGAGAGAGAGATCAATATACGTGCGTAGACAACAGATCAATAGAACTTGGAACATAGAATCATAGAAATCAACAGCACATTACAGGCCCTTCAGCCCACAGTGTTGTGCCAACCATGTAACCTACTCTAGAAACTGCCTAGGATTTCCCTACTGCATAGCCCTCTAGTTTTCTAAGTTCCATGTACCTGTCTAAGAGTCTCTTAAAAGACCCTATTGTATCCACCTCCACCACCATCCCTGGCAGAGCATTCCATGCACCCTCCACTCCCTGTGTGAAAAACTTACCCCTGACATCCCCTCGGTATCTACCTCCAAGCATCTTAAAACGATGCTCCTTTGTGTTAGCAATTTCAGCCCTGGGAAAAAGCCTTTGGCTATCCACACGATCAATGCCTCTCATCATCTTATATCACCTCTCATCATCTTATACACCTCTCATCCTCCATCGCTCTGAGGAGAAAAGGCCAAGTTCACTCAACCTATTCTCATAAGGCACACTCTCCAATCCAGGCAACACTCTTGTAAATCTCCTCTGCACTCTTTCTGTAGTCATACTTTATATTTTATTGTCGCCAAACAATTCACTCTAGAATGTACAATCATCACAGCGATATTTGATTCTGCACTTCCTGCTCCCTGGATTACAAATATTAAATATTAAAAATAGTAAAAATCAATAAATATCAAAAATTTAAATTATAAATCATAAATAGAAAATAGAAAAATGGAAAGTAAGGTAGTGCAAAAAAACCGAGAGGCAGGTCCGGATATTTGGAGGGTACGGCCCAGATCCGGGTCAGGATCCGTTCAGCAGTCTTATCACAGTTGGAAAGAAGCTGTTCCTAAATCTGGCCGTACGAGTCTTCAAGCTCCTGAGCCTTCTCCCGGAGGGAAGAGGGACGAAGAGTTTGTTGGCTGGGTGGGTCATGTCCTTGATTATCCTGGCAGCACTGCTCCGACAGTGTGCGGTGTAAAGTGAGTTCACGGATAGAAGATTGGTTTGTGTGATGTGCTGCGCCATGTTCACGATCTTCTGCAGCTTCTTACGGTCTTGAACAGGACAACTTCCATAACAGGTTGTGATGTACCCTAGAAGAATGCTTTCTACGGTGCATCTATAAAAATTAGTGAGGGTTTTAGGGGACAGGCCAAATTTCTTTAGTTTTCTCAGGAAGTAAAGGTGCTGGTGGGCCTTCTTGGCAGTGAACTCTGCTTGGTTGGACCAAGTCAGGTCATTTGTGATATTGGCCCCAAGGAACTTAAAGCTTTTGACCTGTTCCACTTGCGCACCACCGATGTAAATTGGGTCGTGCGGTCCGCTACTCCTTCTGAAGTCAACAACCAATTCCTTCATCTTGCTGACGTTGAGGGATAGGTTATTGTCTTCGCACCATGCCACCAGGTTCTTAATTTCCTCTCTGTACTCAAACTCATCATTGCCCGAGATACGGCCTACAATTGTTGTGTCATCAGCAAACTTATATATTGAGTTTGATGGAAACTTGGCTACACAATCATGGGTGTACAGTGAGTACAGCAGGGGGGCTGAGTACACAGCCTTGTGGGGCACCGATGCTCAGAGTAAATGTAGAAGAGAGCTTGTCCCCTATTTTTACAGCCTGGGTCCTGTCTGTGAGGAAGTTGAAGATCCAGCTGCAGATCTGAGTGCTAAGGCCCAGGTTCCGGAGCTTAGGAATCAGTTTATTTGGAATGATGGTATTAAAGGCAGAGCTGTAGTCAATGAAAAGGAGCCCTACGTATGTGTCTTTATTCTCCAGGTGTTCTAAGGAGGAATGCAGGGCCAGAGAGATGGCATCTGCCGTTGATCTGTTGCTCCGGTAGGCGAATTGCAAAGCGTCGAGGTTGACCGGTAGGCCGTGGTTGATGTGTGCCATAACCAATCTCTCGAAGCACTTCATAGCAATTGATGTCAGAGCCACAGGTTGATAGTCATTCAGGCATGCCACCTTGCTCTTCTTCGGCACTGGGATTATCGTTGCCTTCTTAAAACACGAGGGGATCTTAGACTGAAGCGAGGAGCAGTTGAAGATGTCAGCAAACACTCCAGCTAGCTCGCTTGCACAGGCCCGGAGAACCCATCCTGGGACGCCATCTGGGCCCGTTGCCTTCCTTGGATTTATCTTCAGGAAGGCCCTTCTAACGTCCTCCTCGGTGATGATGAATCTCGATGACACCAGGTCCGGTTCATCCGGAGGGAGCGGGACGCTCCTCTTCTGTTCGAATCTTGCGTAGAGTACGTTAAGTTCGTCAGGAAGAGAAGAGCCACAGTTATTGATATTCCCAGCCTTTTCTTTGTGCCCAGTGATCTCATTTAGACCCTGCCATAGTCTACTGGCATCCCTCTGGTTAGCCTGGGCTTCCAACTTGGCTCGATATTGCCTCCTGGCCCCCTTAATGGCTTTCCGGAGTTCATGCCTGGATTCCGTGTAGCGACTGGTATCCCCGCACCTAAAAGCCACAGCTCTCGCCTTTAAAAGGGACTTGACCTCATAATTCATCCAAGGTTTCTGGTTAGGGAATACCCGGATTGTCTTGCGAGACACACAGTCCTCCGTGCATTTCCAAATAAAGTCCGTGATAGCTGAGGCATACTCATCGAGGTTAGCTGCCGAATCCTTGAATTCGAAGAAGGAAGTCTGAGAATTGGAGCGGGAGTGCGGAGGAAGCCATTTTTGAATTTTTTGTTTTTTTTCCATCGGCGTTCAGAGAGGTGGGACTGCGCAGGCGTGTGACGTCGGGCAGTGAAGCACGGAAGATTTAAAAGGAACACAGCCTCATACAGCCGGCAGCGTAGTTTGCGGGCTGCGGAGTAAGCTGGGAGCAGAGTGAAGGCTTAAGGGCTTCGGCTCAACGGGCTTAGGTGGAAACGGGTGAGGCGAGGAAGGTTTGGCATTCATTTTTTGTTGTTATTTGAGGAGAGGGGCAGTATGAGTGTGAGGGCAGTTTGTTGTTCTCGGTGTCGGATGTGGGAGGCCCTGGAGTCTCCAAGCCTCCCGGACGTCCACATCTGCACCAGGTGCGCTGAGATGCAGCTCCTAAGGGACCGCGTTAGGGAACTGGAGCTGCAGCTCGATGACCTTCGTCTGATCAGGGAGAGAGAGGAGTTGATAGAAAGGAGTTGCAGGCAGGTGGTCACACTGGGGCCACGGGAGGCAGACCAGTGGGTCACGGTTAGGAGGGGGAAGGGGAAGAGTCAGGTAATAGAGAGTACCCCGGTGGCTGTGCCCCTTGACAATAGGTACTCCTGTTTGAGTACTGTAGCGGGGGACAGCTTACCTGGGGGAAGCGACAGTAGCCGTGCCTCCGGCACAGAGTCCGGCCCTGTAGCTCAGAAGGGTAGGGAAAGGAAGAGGAGGGCAGTAGTAATAGGGGACTCGATAGTAAGGGGGTCAGATAGGCGATTCTGTGGACGCAGTCCAGAGTCCCGGATGGTAGTTTGCCTCCCTGGTGCCAGGGTCCGGGATATTTCTGATGGTGTCCAAGATATCCTGAAGTGGGAGGGTGAGGAGCCAGACGTCGTGGTACATATAGGTACCAATGACATAGGTAGGAAAAGGGAAGAGGTCCTGAAAGGAGAATATAGGGAGTTAGGAAGGGAGTTGAGAAAAAAGACCGCAAAGGTAGTAATCTCGGGATTACTGCCTGTGCCACATGACAGTGAGAGTAGGAATGCAATGAGGTGGAGGATAAATGCGTGGCTGAGGGATTGGAGCAGGGGGCAGGGATTCAAGTTTTTGGATCATTGGGACCTCTTTTGGCACGGGTGCGACCTGTACAAAAAGGACCAGTTACACTTGAATCCGAGGGGGACAAATATCCTGGCAGGGAGATTTGCGAGGGCTACTGAGGTGAGTTTAAACTAGAATGGGTTGTGGGGTGGGAATCAAATTAAAGGGACGAGGAGAGAGGAGGTTAGTTCACAACAGGGGGATGGGAACAAGTGCAGAGCGACAGAGGGGTGTAAAATGAGGGTAGAAGCAAAAAGTAGTAAGGTGAAAAGTAAAAGTGGCAGGCCGGCAAATCCAGGGCAAAAATCTAAAAGGGCCACTTTTCAACATAATTGTATTAGGGCTAAGAGTGTTGTAAAAGCAAGCCTGAAGGCTTTGTGTGTCAATGCAAGGAGCATTCATAACAAGGTGGATGAATTAAAAGTGCAGATTGTTATTAATGAATATGATATAGTTGAGATCACAGAGACATGGCTCCAGGGTGACCAAGGATGGGAGCTCAACATTCAGGGATATTCAATATTCGGGAGGGATAGACATGAAAGAAAAGGAGGTAGAGAGGAGATTAACGCAATAGAAAGGAAGGACATTAGCTGGGAGGATGTGGAATCGATATGGGTAGAGCTGCGTAACACTAAGGGGCAGAAGTCGCTGGTGGGAGTTGTGTACAGGCCACCTAACAGTAGTAGTGAGGTTGGAGATGGTATTAAACAGGAAATTAGAAATGTGTGCAATAAAGGAACAGCAGTTATAATGGGTGACTTCAATCTACATGTAGATTGGGTGAACCAAATTGGTAAGGGTGCTGAGGAAAAGGATTTCTTGGAATGTATGCGGGATGGTTTTTTGAACCAACATGTCGAGGAACCAACTAGAGAGCAGGCTATTCTAGATTGGGTATTGAGCACTGAGGAAGGGTTAATTAGCAATCTTGTCGTGAGAGGCCCCTTGGGTAAGAGTGACCATAATATGGTGGAATTCTTCAGCAAGATGGAGAGTGACCTAGTTAATTCAGAAACAAAGGTTCTGAACTTAAAGAAGGGCAACTTTGAAGGTATGAGATGTGAATTAGCTAAGATAGACTGGCAAATGACACTTAAAGGGTTGACGGTGGATATGCAATGGCAAGCATTTAAAGATCTCATGGATGAACTACAATAATTGTTCATCCCAGTTTGGCAAAAGAATAAATCAAGGAAGGTAGTGCACTCGTGGCTGACAAGGGAAATTAGGGATAGTATCAATTCCAAAGAAGAAACATACAAATTAGCCAGAAAAAGAGGCTCACCTGAGCACTGGGAGAAATTCAGAGTCCAGCAGAGGAGGACAAAGGGCTTAATGAGGAAGGGGGAAAAAGATTATGAGAGAAAACTGGTAGGGAACATAAAAACTGACTGTAAAAGCTTTTGTAGATATGTGAAAAGAAAAAGATTGGTTAAGACAAATGTAGGTCCCCTACAGACAGAAACAGGTGAATTGATTATGGGGAGCAAGGACATGGCAGACCAATTGAATAACTACTTTGGTTCTGTCTTCACTAAGGAGGACATAAATAATCTTCTGGAAATAGTAGGGGACAGAGGGTCCAGTGAGATGGAGGAACTGAGGGAAATACATGTTAGTAGGGAGGTGGTGTTAGGTAAATTGAAGGGATTAAAGGCAGATAAATCCCCAGGGCCAGATGGTCTGCATCCCAGAATGCTTAAGGAAGTAGCCCAAGAAATAGTGGATGCATTAGTGATAATTTTTCAAAACTCTTTAGATTCTGGACTAGTTCCTGAGGATTGGAGGGTGGCTAATGTAACCCCGCTTTTTAAAAAAGGAGGGAGAGAGAAACCGGGGAATTATAGACCGGTTAGCCTAACATTGGTGGTGGGGAAAATGCTAGAGTCAGTTATCAAAGATGTGAAACAGCACATTTGGAAAGCGGTGAAATCATCAGACAAAGTCAGCATGGATTTGTGAAAGGAAAATCATGTCTGATGAATCTCATAGAATTTTTTGAGGATGTAACTAGTAGAGTGGATGGGGGGAACCAGTGGATGTGGTATATTTGGATTTTCAAAAGGCTTTTGACAAGGTCCCACACAGGAGATTAGTGTGCAAACTTAAAGCACACGGTATTGGGGGTAAGGTATTGATGTGGATAGAGAATTGGTTGGCAGACAGGAAGCAAAGAGTGGGAATAAACGGGACCTTTTCAGAATGGCAGGCAGTGACTAGTGGGGTACCGCAAGGCTCAGTGCTGGGACCCCAGTTGTTTACAATATATATTAATGACTTGGATGAGGGAATTAAATGCAGCATTTCCAAGTTTGCGGATGACACGAAGCTAGGTGGCAGTGTTAGCTGTGAGGAGGATGCTAAGAGGATGCAGGGTGACTTGGATAGGTTAGGTGAGTGGGCAAATTCATGGCAGATGCAATTTAATGTGGATAAATGTGAGGTTATCCACTTTGGTGGCAAAAACAGGAAAACGGATTATTATCTGAATGGTGGCCGATTAGGAAAAGGGGAGGTGCAATGAGACCTGGGTGTCATTATACACCAGTCATTGAAAGTGGGCATGCAGGTACAGCAGGCGGTGAAAAAGGCGAATGGTATGCTGGCATTCATAGCAAGAGGACTTGAGTACAGGAGCAGGGAGGTACTACTGCAGTTGTACAAGGCCTTGGTGAGACCCCACCTGGAGTATTGTTTGCAGTTTTTGTCCCCTAATCTGAGGAAAGACATCCTTGCCATAGAGGGAGTATAAAGAAGGTTCACCAGATTGATTTCTGGGATGGCAGGACTTTCATATGATGAAAGACTGGATCGATTAGGCTCATACTCATTAGAATTTAGAAGATTGAGGGGGGATCTTATTGAAATGTATAAAATCCTAAAGGGATTGGACAGGCTAGATGCAGGAAGATTGTTCCCGATGTTGGGGAAGTCCAGAACGAGGGGTTACAGTTTGAGGATAAAGGGGAAGCCTTTTAGGACTGAGATTAGGAAAAACTTCTTCACACAGAGAGTGGTGAATCTGTGGAATTCTCTGCCACAGGAAACAGTTGAGGCCAGTTCATTGGCTATATTTAAGAGGGAGTTAGATATGGCCCTTGTGGCCAAAGGGATCGGGGGTATGGAGGGAAGACTGGTACAGGGTTCTGAGTTGGATGATCAGCCATGATCATACTGAATGGCGGTGCAGGCTCGAAGGGCTGAATGGCCTACTCCTGCACCTATTTTCTATGTTTCTATGTTACTAACCAGTCCACTGATTCAAAGCAGTCACAGAGGACCTCATCCGTTTCCTCCATCCAATGCGACACTACTTTTGACACTGTGACCTCCCACTTCAGTTTCTGTTTGTAAGCTGGGAGGAGGAGTACGGCCTGATGGTCCGATTTTCCGAAACGAGGTTGTGGCACGGAACGGTAGGCATCCTTGACTGCTGTGTAGCCGTGGTTCAACTATATTTGGGCCTTTAGTGGGGCAGGAGACATGTTGGTATAACTTTGGGAGTGCCTTTCTGAGGTTGGCCTGGTTAAAGTCCCCAGCTGTAATGAGCAAAGTCTCCAGATACCTGGTCTCAAGTCCACTGATGTTGGCATACAGTATATTCAGAGCACACTCCACGTCCGCTTGGGGGGGAATGTAGACCGCTGTCAGTATGACCGAGATGAATTCCCGTGGCAGATAGTAGGGACAACATTTCACCAACAGGTGTTCCAGGTCCGGGCTGCAGGAGCTTGTCAGTGTCACTGTGTCCGAGCACCACGCAGTGTTGATCAGTAGGCAGACACCACCTCCCCTCGTCTTGCCCGAAAATGCCGTGCGGTTCATCTGATGGATCGAAAATCCCTCCGGTCGGATGGCACAGTCGGGGGTGGCAGGGGAGAGCCAGGTTTCCATGAAACAGAATACACAGCAATTCTGCATCTCCCTGCAGTAGGTGAGTCTCCCTTTAAGATCATACACCTTGTTCTCTATGGCTTGCGCATTGGTTAGTAGGATGGTGGGCACAGGGACCCTGAAGCCCCTCAGCTTCAATCTGACCAGCAGCCCAACTCTTTTTCCATGCTTCCTTGGTAAATAGTGCATCTTTCCAGGTTTCCATCGGTGCAGTGTGTTGTTGTCAGCTCTTTGAGGTTGGTGGATGCATCCCGCGGGGATTGATTAGCTGGTTGTGTCGTTGGACGCTCCGGGTTGGGCCGAGTAACGGGTGAGGCTCCTCTGCCACTTCCAGCTGCCGGGAGCTCGGGCTGTCGATTGGGTCAAGCCCCGAAGCCGACACTTAATCCCGGATGGCCGGGCTCCTGGCTGAAACAAGTCCTTATGCCGGGTCACGGTTGCAGAGGCCTCCACTCCAGCCGAGCCTCGGGCTCGATTTCTGAGGTCGGCGGCCGAGGCCTCACTTCTGGCAGCTGTGGATGGCCACATATTCACATCCTTTCTGTAGTGAGGTGACCAGAACTGAACACAGTACTCCAAGTGGGGTCTAACCAAGGTCTTATGTAGCTGTAACATAACCTCACGGCTCTTGAACTTAATCCCACGGTTGATGAAAGGCAACACACCATAGGCCTTCTTAACAACACTGTCAATCTGCGCAGCAGCTTTGAGAGTCCTGTGGACATGGACCCCATGATCTCTCTGATCCTCCACACTGCCAAAAGTCTTACCATTAATGTTAAATTCTGTCTTCAAATTTGACCTACCAAAATGAACCACTTCACACTTATCTGGGTTGAACTCCATCTGCCACTTTTCTGCATCCTATCAATGTCCCGCAGTAACCTCTGACTGCCCTCCAGACTATCCACAACATCTCCAACTTTTGTGTCATCAGCAAACTTACTAACCCACCTTTCTACTTCCTCATCCAGGTCATTTATAAAGATCACAAAGAGGAGGTGCCCCAGAACAGATCCCTGCAGAACACCACTGGTCACCGACCTCCATGCAGAGTATGAACCATTCACAACCACCCTTTGCCTTCTGTGGTCAAGCCAATTCTGGATCCACAAAGCAAAGTCTCCTTGGATCCCATGCCTCCTTACTTTCTGAATGAGCTGGGCATGGGGAACCTTATCAAATGCTTTACTGAAATCCTTATACACTACATCCACTGCTCTACTTTCATTAATGTGTTTTGTTTCATCCTCAAAGAATTGTATCAGGCTCATAAGGTACAGCCTGCCCTTGACAAGACCATATTGACTATCCCTAATCAGATTATGTCTCCCCAAATGCTCATAAATCATGCCTCTCAGGGTCTCCTCCAATAACTTGTCCATCACTGAAGTAAGACTCACTGGTCTATAATTTCTTGGGTTATCTCTACTCCGTTTCTTAAACAAGGGAACAACATTAACAAACCTCCAATCCTCTGGTATTTCTCCTGTCCCTATTGATGATGTAAACATCATTGCCAGAGGCTCAGCAATCTCCTCCCTCACTTCCCACGGTAGCCTGGGGTACATCTCATCTGAACCTGGCAAACTGTCTAACTTAATGCTTTTCAAAAGCTCCAGCACATCTTCTTTCTTAATGTCTATATGTTCAAGTGTTTCAGTCTGCTGTAAGTCATCCCTCCCCATAATTGCCAAGGTCCTTTTCCCTGGAGAATACTGAAGCAAAGTATTCGTAAGTATCTCCGCTACCTCCTCCGACTCCAATCACACATTTCCACTATCGCACTTGATTGGTCCTATTCTCACACAGCTCATCCTCTTGCTCTTCACATTCTTGTGGAATGCCTTGGGGGTTTCCTTAATCCTGCTCGGCAAGGCCTTCTCATGGCCCCTTCCAGTTCTCCTAATTTCATTCTTAAGCTCCTTCCTGGCAACCTTGTAATTTTCTAGGGCTATAACAGTACCTACTTTCTTAAACCTTTCGTAAGCTTTGCTTTTCTTCTTAACTAGATTTTCTACACCCTTTGTACACCATGGTTCTATTACTCTACCATCCCTTCCCTGCCTCAATGGAACATACCTATGCAGGATGCCATGCAAATGTTCCCTGAACATTTGCCACATTTCTGCCGTGCATTTCCCTGAGAACATCTGTTCCCAAGTTTCTGCCTAATAGCTACATATTTCCCCCTACCCCGATGAAATGATTTCCCATGTCTGTCCCTATCCCTCTCCAGTGCTATGGTATAGAGGTGTGATCCCTACCTCAAAAATGATCTCCCACATTCCCTATGTAATGGGTAAGTTATCAGTCCATATATAATGCTAAGGGGAGTCATTGCTCTAAAAGAAATAGATTCATACATTGCAGTATTTACTGTGAATACCTGAAAAAAGTGAATCTCAGGATTGTATATGGTGAACATATATGTACTCAGATAATAAATTTACTTTGAACATTGAAATTGGGTCCTTATTGGATATACCGTATTATACTCTGTGTTGCTTCATTACTCAAGGAAAGAAGAAAATAGGTTTATGTTTCCATTTAACAAAAATCTGTTTGTAACCTGGTTCTGTGATAATACTAAATGGAATTTTATCTGCACATTCAAATTTTCTGTCATATTTCATTAATGTATGGCTGCCAGAAATATTTAAAAGTAAATTAAACTTAACTGTTTAGTTTTGAAAACAATTCATGTTTAGAAAAGCCACAGGCTGTAGCCAATTGGTCAGAAGAGATTTTGAGATATCAGCAGCCCTGCACTGAAGAAGTTGCCAAAATAATGGGGAGTTGGAGAGGGTGGGGACATTAAAGGAGTTTTAAAATCTCTGTTCAGATGGTTTTACAAGTAATTTGCTGCTTTTGTGATGGGGACGATTTGATTAAAGTGAGTCCTGATGTTTGCTAACAATGCAACTTGGCCTCTGTCAACGATAGAAAAGTTGGGAACAATATCCTTGCGTTCATGCTGGGAGGGAAGAAAAGAGCTACCGTCAGCCAGCTGGCGGTGGAGTGTAGTTTGGCTGAATGAGGGAAGGTTCATTTCTTTAGGCCTAAACCTAGTGGTGACAAAAGGCTGACTGGGAAACTTAACGGGGGCCTTGATCAGGAATGTGTCGTACATTTTCATTAATCTTATTCTCAAAGGAGGTTAGAACATTAATTGATTGAGGTAAAATTTTAGTATAGCTGTCAGTATGCTTGTTCGCTTACTAAATGTACAATAAAGCAATATAATAACTTGTACCCGGTATTTCCACGATATTCAGTTCTCAGATAGAAAGCAAATCCTTATGTCTGACAATCAATCTAATGAGAGCTGGTTCAAACAAAAGAATGACATGTCCTTTCACTCTGGAAGTTCAGTTTAATTTCAGCTGATGCTAATTAAGTTGGAATTCTCTGTCCCTTCCCATCTGCTCATGGTTGATACTGATGGACAGAGGAGAGAAACAGATTGCAGTCCTTCATCTCGCATGTCTCACTGCCCTGGGATATTCCTCGGGAATGATTAAGCCACCACTTTGGAAAGGACTTGAAAGCTTGGAATTATGAATCTGGTTCAGCTAGTTTGCCTCCTCAATTATTCCCCCCTCCCAATATACCTAGTTCATAAAATTTTAAAATGTAAAAAATTGGGCATTTGTAGAAAACAGAAGGGACTGCCAATGATGGAATCAGGAACTAAGAAGAGAAAACTGAAAGAACTCAGCAAGTCAAGCAGTCTTTATGGAGGGAAATGATATACATTGAAGTTTCAAGTTGAAACCCAAAACCTAACGCAGAATATTGACCTGAAATGCTGCCTCACACCTTTTGCCTCCACAGATGCTGCCTGACCTACTGAGTTCCTCTGTTATTCTGTTTTGTTCCAGACTCTTGCAATCTATTTTGCTTTGAATGAATGCCATGTGTTGTTCATTTTCTAATTTTATGCATGAATTGTATTCTTAAGAGAAAAACAGTAGAAACATAAGTGGAAACAAATTGGTTGATTCATGCAAACACTCTCTTGTCTTCATTCACTGTGCCTAGTCTCTCATTGTATTTACTTGGAAGATGTACATAATGTCAATGTGGCATTGATATTTCTTTTGCTAGCAATGAATTTGAGAGATCTTTACATATGTTCTAGATGAATTTGAGAGGCCTTTGCACTGGTCGCTATGTGTGTAAAATTTCTCAAATTCATTGCCAATGCAATGTTAGGGAGCCTTTTGATGGTGAGAGGTCTGTAAATTGTGTCCTTTCCCCATTGACCTTTTACAGAGGTTGTACTGAGCTTCAGCAACGAATCCTGCACATTGGATTGTACCAGAATGCAACGTCCTTTCATCCGATGACCTGCAAATTTCAGACAAACATCAAATTGATAATTGTCCAGCAGCAGTTTGTGTTTGTCTCAATTTGTATCCATGGAAATTGCTTGTAGAGCACGGAGCCCTGTTCTGTCCAGCTGGACGGATTGAACGTTGACAAAGACTACAGCATTCTTTCTCAGACCTTCTCGACAAATGTGCATTCCAGAGGGAGATGGTTGACAATTTTATTCCCACAGCATGTGGTGGTGTTCAGATTCTGACCGTGTATGAAGGATCTAGTGGGGAGGGTCTCTCCTCACAGTTCAAACAAGGTCTTGATGTGTGTGATGGGTGATAAGATGCTCCGGAAAATGACTTTAACTGCTCAGTATAAGATCTGCCCTTTCCTTTTACCTGAAGACCATAAAGTCATTTTGTCCACACCACTGCCTGACTGCTTTGTGGTTAGTAGTGTTCTTCTGTATAAGCTTTTCTATGAGAGATAGGTGGTGCTGTACAGTTCAGGTAAATGAAACATTGTGTGGAAATAAGGCCAACCCATCCTTTACAGCACAGAGCCGATTCAGCTTTATTTATCATTGCATTGACAACCAACACACCCAAGAATGTGTAGGGGGCAGCCGGCAAGTGCCACCACACATCCTGGTGTCAACATTGCATGTCCTCAGTGTTCAGCAGAACAACACAATTAGCAACAACAAAACAAGACAACAACAGCAAAACAAAGCCCCTTTTCCACCCTCCTACCCAGTCACAAACCGGCCACCAACATCAGGCAGGCCACCTTCAGGCCTCCAGTCTTTGCTCCAGACTCTCTGACTCGCAGACATTGGGCCTCCAACCTCCAAGCCCTGGCCCAGACTCACGGGCTCTCAGACATTAAGCTTTTAACCTCTGACTTTTGAGTCACTAACTACGGTCTCACTGACATTGGTCTGTGTCCTTTGGGCTTCTACCATTGGCATTGCCAAGGCTTGAACTCCAAACTTAAGCTTTGCCCTCAGGATGATGCCAGCGTCTCGGTATTGAACCCAGTACTCTCAGATCATGGGTTTGACCTTCAGGCCTCAACTCTGGACTCACACAGACCTTTGACCCTAGTGACATTGGGCGGGCAGACACCAGACCCACGATCCCTACCTGTAAGAATCTCTGACCTGGGGATTACTGGTCTCAGAGCCTGCTGCCCATCCCCAGACCATAACGCACTCCGAACACCGGCTCCTGCCCCGGCCTTCCTTTACTGCCCTGGACCTCTAACATTCTCTCATCCCTGTCCCTAAACCCTAACCTGACACATAATTCTCTGTGCTATCCTCAAACCCAAAAAAGAAGCAGCTCTGAGCCATGGGGTTAACAGACATCACAGCTCTGTGCCATCTCGTCCAAAAGACCATCTTGAGCAGCAAGGGCACTGAAGAGCTAGCATACCCAGAGTCAATGCAAAGTCTGGTGCAGCTACCCACAAAGGTAGTTAATAGGCTGATTTCCTCCCCTCCCCTTTTCTCTGGAGATTAATACATCACATCCCTGTGGATTACGGTAGAACAAAGAAATACAAGAGAATCAATGAAAAACTACACATAAACAAAAACTGACAAAGAACCAATGTGCAAAGAAAACGAACAGTGTAAATAAAAATAAATAATACCAAAAATATGAGTTATAGAGTCCTTGAAAGTGAGATTGTAGATTGTGGGATTTGTTCAGCATTGTGGTGAGTCAAGTTATCTGCTGATGGTGGTAGAGTGTCAATTTACCTCTGGCAGCAGGAGAGTCTTGGGGGAACTGGGGCTGGAGGCGGGTGATGGTGACGGCTATGACATCCATCAGGTCTCCAACGAGCTGCTGGTCCAAGAGTCGGGCAAGTTGGTCTACCTGCTGGGTTTACTGGAGAGGCTGTGGGAGGAGGGCCACCGGACCCTGGTCTTCTCCCAGTCACGCAAGATGCTAGACATTGTCCAGAGGGTGCTGACCACCAGGGGCTTCCAGCTAGCCCACATAGATGGCACCATGGCCTTGCCTGAGCAGCAGGAGGCGGTGGAGAGCTTCCAGCGCTACTCCCACTGCTCAGTCTTCGTACTCACCACCCAGCTGGGTGGAGTGGGCCTCACCCTCACCGCTGCCAACCGGGTAGTGATCATTGACCCCAGCTGGAACCCAGCACCAACTCCCAGGCCGTGGACAGGGCATACAGAATTGGGCAGACCGAAGATGTGCTCATCTACCGCCTGGTCACCTGTGGCAGTGTGGAGGAAAAGATCCACAGGAGGCAGATCTTCAAGGATTCGCTGAATCGCCAGTCGGCGGGGGAGAGAAAGAACCCTTTCCGGTACTTCAGTAGACAGGAGCTGAGGGAACGGTTTGTGCTGGAGGACCCCACGTACTCGAACACCCAGAGGCAGCTGCAGACTCTGCATGCCGGCCAGCGAGGGACAGATCCTGTCCTGGAGCAGCACATTACCTTCTCGCGCACCTTGCCCATCTCCAGTGTGACCCGCCATGACCTGGTGCACTTGCAGGATGTGGCACCAGACGAGGATAACCGGGTCAACAACCCAGCTTCACAGCGGTACATCCATGAGCACATGCAGCTGGCACAGGACCTGGTGGCAGCAGGATCACAGCTGCAGCGGGAGGTGGGCTTGCCTCCCAGCCCTCCAGCTGCCAGGGGTAAAGGTGAAGGAGCAGGAAGACTGGTCCTAGAACCTGATTCCTGAGAGACACCTTTCATAGACTTGACACAGCTGCCATGGGACACAGAGACAAAGGATACCAAAGAAAGACTGATCCCACCGCTACCACCATATGTCACAAAAAACTGGGGGTCATAGTCATAGTCATACCTTATTGATCCCGGGGGAAATTGGTTTTCATTACAGTTGCACCATAAATAATCAAGTAGTAATAAAACCATAAATAATTAAATAGTAATATGTAAATTATGCCAGGAAATAAGTCCAGGACCAGCCTATTGGCTCAGGTGTCTGACCCTCCAAGGGAGGAGTTGTAAAGTTTGATGGCCACAGGCAGGAATGACTTCCTATGACGCTCTGTGTTGCATCTCGGAGGAATGAGTCTCCGGCTGAATGTACTCCTGTGCCCACCAGTACATTATGTAGTGGATGGGAGACATTGTCCAAGATGGCATGCAACTTAGACAGCATCCTCTTTTCAGACACCACCATCAGAGAGTCTAGTTCCATCCCCACAACATCACTGGCCTTACGAATGAGTTTGTTGATTCTGTTGGTGTCTGCTACCCTCAGCCTGCTGCTCCAGCACACAACAGCAAACATGATAGCACTGGCCACCACAGACTTGTAGAACATCCTCAGCAATGTTCGGCAGATGTTAAAGGACCTCAGTCTCCTCAGGAAATAGAGACGGCTCTGACCCTTCTTGTAGACAGCCTCAGTGTTCTTTGACCAGTCCAGTTTATTGTCAATTGGTATCCCCAGGTAGCTCTCCTCAGGTCTACCACCAGCTCCTTAGTCTTTTTCACATTAAGCTGCAGATAATTCTGCTCACACCATATGACAAAATTTCCTACTGTAGCCCTGTACTCAGCCTCATCTCCCTTGCTGATGCATTCAACTATGGCAGAGTCATCAGAAAACTTCTGAAGATGACAAGACTCTGTGCAGTAGTTGAAGTCTGTGGTGTAAATGGTGAAGAGAAAGAGAGACAAGACAGTCCCCTGTGGAGCCCCAGTGCTGCTGATCACTCTGTTGGACACACAGTGTTGCAAGCACACGTACTGTGGTCTGCCAGTCAGGCAATCAAGAATCCATGACACCAGGAAAGCATCCACCTGCATCGCTGTCGGCTTCTTCTCCTGCAGAGCAGGGCGGATGGTGTTGAAGGCACTGGAGAAGTCAAAAAACATGACCCTCACAGTGCTCGCTGGCCACCCTCAGACTAAACACCAAAGAAAACTAGTCCCAAAGACTTGGTAACCTGAGGCTTATAACTGCTAAGCCCCTCCCTCTAGACCATCCAAAAGCTAATTAACTCAATTATCCAATTAAAGATGGTATCCTCCACCATCAGCACACCCGTGCAGGTTGCTGCTGCCTCGAAATGAGACAGGTCCATGCAGCAGCTCTGGTTCAGACCCAGTCACTATTACTGCTGGGGATGAGTGTTTTACCGAGTGTGCCATGTGCTGTCCGTAGTTAGTGACGGGCCTTCGTCACATGGGGTAATAACTGTTCCTGAACTGGTGTTGTTCAAACTTCACAGTAAATTTATTATCAAACTACATATATGTCACCATTTCCTACCCTGAGATTCATTCACAGGAAATAAAAAGAAAAACAAATAGAATCTATGAAAAAATACACAAGAAGATGGACAAACAACCAATGTGCAAATGACAACAATCTTTGCAAATATAAAAGGAAAAAAACAATAATAATAATAAATAATTAAGCAATAAATATTGAGAACATGAGATGCCGACTCATTGAAAGTGAAACATAGGTTGTGGGAACAGTTCAGTATTAGGGTGGGTTAAGTTTTTCCCTTTGGTTCAAGAGCCTGATGGTTGAGGGGTAATAACTATTCCTGAACCTGTTGGTGAGGGATCTGTATCTCCTTCCTGATGGCAGCAGCAAGAGGAGAGCATGGCCTGGATGGTGGGGCCGTTGATGATGGATGCTGCTTTCCTGTGACAGTGCTCCACGTAGATGTGTTCAATGGTGGAGAGGGCTTTACACGTGATGAACTGAGCTGTATCCACTACTTTTTGTAGGCTTTTCCATTCAAGGGCATTGGTGTTTCCATACCAGGCTGTGATGCAACCAGGTAATATACTCTCTACCACACATCTATAGAAGTTAGTCAAAGTTTTAGATGACATGCCAAATCTTTACCAGCTGTTATTTATTTATTTATCTATCTATGTATTTATTCATCTATCTGTCTGTCAATCTATCTATCAATCAATTATGTATGTATGTATTTATTCATCTATCAATCTATCTATCTATTTAGAGACACAGCATGGAATAGGCCTTTTTGGCCCTTTGATCCATACCGCCCAGCAACACCGATTTAAGCCTAACCTAACCTACAGTGACTGATGAACCCAGCTCATGCGTCTTTGGACTGTGGGTGGAAACTGGAGGACCTGGGGAAAACCCATGTATTCCACGTGGAGGACATACAATCTCCTTACAGAGGAATTACCACCCCACCAGCCTCCGGGTCCAACATATAATTCTCCGTAACTTCCGCCACCTCCATCGGGATCCCACCACTAAGCACATCTTTCCCTCCCCCCACCCTGCTTTCCACAGGGATTACTCCCTACGCGACTCCCTTGTCCATTCGTCCCCCCATCCCTTCCCACCAATTTCTCTCCCTACTTATCCTTGTAAGCAGAACAAGTGCTACACATGCCCTTACACTTCCTCCCTCACCACCATTCAGGGCCCAAAACAGTCCTTCCAGGTGAGGCGACACTTCACCTGTGAGTCGGCTGGGGTGATATACTGCGTCCGGTGCTCCCGATGTGGCCTTTTATATATTGGCGAGACCCGACACAGATTGGGAGACCGTTTCGCTGAACACCTTCATTCTCTGCCATGGTGGGATGAGCCAATAAACATGTTGGGTGTATTCACGTACATCCAGGTTTGTATAAACCAGATACTTCTTCTACTTTACTTGCCCCTGGTCTCTCTGAGACTTGATAGGCAGAACAAGAATTCTTCTATGAGGAGATGGGTCTACTCAGATTTCTTACATCATTCCTCTGATGCTCCATGAAAACTTGTGTCATTGCCAAAGAGGTTTCTGAGCATACATTGTGTGCTTATGCTTCATCTGGACACAAGATCACTGACAGCACCCTTCTTTCTGAGTACATTATGTATTACACATCAATCCCTTAATATGCACAGGGTCTGAGAAAGTAAAATTGTACTCTGCCAAAGGTATCTTAAAAAGTACTCGTTATTTTTGTTAGATTGCAAATGCAATGAGAACTTGTTGGAGCAAAGAGACAACATGTCCTTTCACCTTTAAAGCTCAGTTTAATTTTAGCTGAGACTAATAGGGAGTTCTCCATTCATTTACCATCTGCAATTGGGTAATGTCGTGGGGAGAAGGAAGAGGTAGGCTCCCCTCCTATGTCCTCATTGTTGCATATTGTGATTGATGACACTGCATCAGTTTTTGGGTTGGTGATTGAGTGATCACATCATCTGACTTTAGGATTTTGTTAACTTCTAACATTCAACGGTGCAGTTTTGTCAAACGTCATTACCTTGGTGACCTGGATTGGTCTTTCACCTTGCAACAAGCAGTTGCAGCAGCCTACATTTTATCCCATGTCAGGCAGATATCCTAATGGTGCCAAGGTGGCCTGGCAGCACACTCACCCCTGCAGCACCAGTGATCATGGATTGGGATTAGACTCCCCCCACCGCCTGTCAGGAGTTTGTATGTCCTCCTCATGATGGTGTGGGCTTCCTCCAGGTGCTCCAGTTTCCTCCCACACTCCAAAGATGTACGCTTTAGGCTTAGCGAGTTGTGGGCAAGCAATGAAGGCGTTGGAATCTTGGCAGCTCCCTTGTTGCAAGCTGAACTCTCTTTATGTGTTCTCCTTGCATTCACTACCAATCTTATTCCCTAGGCATTAGCTACAAGCATGAAATGTGTTCCTGGTTTGGATCATAGGCTATCTCCGTTTCGTATTTCAAATGTTTTTAATAACAGCCCTAGCTTCAATGTTTTTATTTCTGACGCGTCTCCTGAACATCAGGCATTATTATACTTGTCTGATACTGCCGGAGTTCCTCACTTTCACATTCAGGGAAGATTCAGGTTACAAAAATGGTATCTATTTCTTTCCTAATCAACTCTTGCTATATTTTAGCTTCGAAGTGTGATCAGGTTCCTGATGTTCAAAGTCTATTCTCAACCATATGTAGAGTGACCATTTCCAGGCTTTCCTGCATCAATCCAGGAATTTCCTGGCATGAGTCCTACTTGTTTGCAGCACTAGACATGGATCAAATGAGTAAAATGATAGTCCTGGAAATTGAGCTGCCTCAGATCTAGTGAATGCGTGGTGGAGCATTGCTGGAGAAATTATTACAGTTTGAAATCATTATTGGCCACTCTCAGGAATATACTATTTTACAATATGGCACCAGACACCCACTAGATTGACCCAAATGGCTCAGAAGGTCATCAGCATCATGACCGATAGCCACCCAGCACAGTTACTACTGGTTCCTGCCCACCTTGTCATCGTAACTGATGTTGCAGAGCTCCTTTCCACTTTTATAGGAATCTCTCTGCTGCCTTGTTCAACGTTAGTGTTACTTAACTGCTCTTCTTTGATTTCTGTTAATTTTTAAAAATTTATTTGGAGGTATAGCACCAAAACAGCCTCTTCTTGCCCATCGCACCCACACTGCCCAGTTACACCATGTGACCAATTACACCATATGACCAGTTACACCATGTGCCCAATTACACCGTGACCAGTTACAGCATGTGACCAATTACACCACACTGCCCAGTTACACCATGTGACCAATTACACCATGTGCCAATTACACCATGTGACCAATTACACCACACTGCCCAATTACACCGTGACCAGTTACAGCATGTGACCAATTACACCATGTGCCCAGTTACACCGTGTGACCAATTACACCTATGGGACCAATTACACCATGCGACCAACTACACCGTGTGACCAATTACACCTATGCGACCAAGTACACCATGTGACCAATTATACCATGTGACCAATCACACCATGTGACCAAGTACACCATGTGCCCAATTACACCGATGCAACCAATTACACCATGTGACCAATTATACCATGTGACCAATCACACCATATGACCAAGTATGCCATGTGACCAATTACACCATGTGACCAATTACACCATGTGACCAATTGACCTACGAACCCGCATGCCTTTGAAAGGAGGAAGCCTGAACATCTAAAGGGAACCCACTCAATCATGGGGAGAATGTACAAACTCCTTACAGGCAGCAGCTGGGCCACTGCCGCTGTAAAAGCATTGTGCTAGCCAGCGTGCTACCGTGTTGCCCACATTTCCAAACATTCCATTGTCTTCTCTTTACCAACTGCAGTATCCATGAGCCAGCCAGAATTCAGCACAGTAACCTTGGCTGATGTTGGGGAAAACTGGAGAATCTGCTTTCAGTCAAAACATTGAACCCTTCTCTCAGGCTTCTCAAGTAACCAGACAAGGCCAGGGTTCGAAGTTTTGACTGAAAGTAGGTTCACTAATGTTGTTGAGTTTGCCCCTGTTTTTAACAAACCAAGGCTCCCCCAAACCTTTGGGCACCCAACTTGATCATTTCTTCTCCAGTTGCTGCCTCTCTCCCCACTAGGGTTGCCAACTTTCTCAGTCCCAAATAAGGGACAAAAGTAGCAGTCAAATACGGGACACTTGTGTTTACCCTGAGGTAGACCATGAAGCCTTGCACGGGCACCTGTGTGCACATGCGTGACGTATGCATTCATGACGTGCACATGCGTGTATGTGCTGATTTTTTTCTACAAATCGGTTTTGGCTTAATCTTCCTAATTCTGTTCAGTGAAACTACACTGAACATACATTATTTCTACTTTATATAGGTCGTGTATTTATCATATCATTCCTTCTTTTACTACATCTTAGTGTTATTATAGGTTTTTTGTGTTATTTGGTATGATTTGGTAGGTAATTTTTTGGGTATGGGAAGGCTCAAAAATTTTTCCCATGTAAAATAATGGTAACTGCTTCTTCACTTTGCTCTGTTAATCCATATATTTCAGCATATCCTATTATCCCATTTGCTTAGGCTTTTTCAATAATCATAAATGTTTGTCTACCATTTTGAAGTTCTAAAAATTAGTATCAATCAACTCATGAGAAATATATAATTGATATTTCTTTTAAAGTAGTCAGTAAAATGATTAAATTTCTAAGCTCAAAAGAAATTTATTGTCGAAGTACAGATATGTCACCATATGCAACCCTGAGATTCATTTTCTTGCGTGAAATAGGCTCTTCTGGCCCTTCAAGTTGTGGCGCCCAGCAACCCCTGATTTAATCCTAGCCTAATCATGGGACAATTTACAATAACCAATTAACCCACCAACTGGTTCACCTTTGGACTGTGGTTGGAAACCAGAGCACCCAGAGGAAACACACGTGGTCACAGGGAGAACTGCTTACAGACAGTGTTGGGGATCGCATCACCCCAAACCCAATAGCCACAATAGAATCAATGGTAGACTGCACCAACAGGGCAGACACCAGTGCTGCAAAAGACAACAAGCTGTTCAAGTGCAACAAGAAAGGGAAAAAAATAATAATAAGCAATAAATATTGAGAATGTGAGATGAAGAGTCCTTGAAAGTGAGTCCAAAGTTTGTAGGAACAGTTCAGTGATGGGGCCAGTGAAGTTGAGTGAAGTTATCCCCTTTGCTTCAAGCCCTGATGGTTGTGTGTTAATAACTGTTCCTGAACCTGGTGGTGTGAGTTCTGAGGCTCCTGTACCTACTTCCTGATGGCGGCAGTGAGAAGAGAGCATAACCTGGGTGGGGGGGGGGGGTGCTGGTTTCTGATGATGGATGCTGCTTTCCTGCGACAACGCTCCACGTAGATGTGCTCAATGGTGGGTAGGGTTTTAACCATGATGGACTGGTCCGTATCCACTACCTTTTGTAGGATCTTCCATTAGTGTTTTCATACCCGACTGTGATGCAGCCAGTCAATATACTTTCCACTGCAGATCTATAGAAGTTTGCTGAAGTTTTGGATGTCATGCCAAATCTTCATAAACCCTTAAGGAAGTAGAGGCACTGCCATGCTTTCTTCATAATTGTACTTATCTGCAGGGCCCAGAAGCGATCCTCTGAAATGATAACATGGAGGAATTTAAAGTTGCTGTTGCTCACCACCTCTGATTCTCTGATGATGACTGGCTCATGGACCTCTGGTTTCCTCCTCCTAAAGTCAACGATCAGCTTCTTCGTTTCACTAATAATGAGTACAGGGTTGTAGTTGTTTAGATTTTCAATCTCCCTTCTACATATATGTTGACTTATCACCAGCTTTGATTTGGCCTATGGCAGTGGTGTCATCAGCAAAAAATATGGCATTGGATCTGTGTTTAGCCACACATAATCATCAACGTAAAGCAAGGAGACCAGGGGGCTAGGCACGCAACCATCTAAGTCACCTGTGCTGATGGGAATTGTGGAGGAGATGTTGGTGCCAATTTGATCTGGCTTGAGTCTGCAAATGAGAAAATTGAGGATCCATTTGCATAAGCATCTATCGAGGCCAAGGATTGGAATATTATTGATCTGTTTGGAGGGGATGATAGCATTAAATGATGAAGAGCATCCTGATGGATACACCTTTGCTGTCCAGATGTTCAATGGTTTAGTGTAGAGCCAATGAAATGGCATCTGCTGTGGAACTGTTGTGCTGGTGGGCAAATTGGAACGGATCCAAGTCGCTTCTCAGGCAGGAGTTGATATGTTTCGTCACTGACTTCTCAAAATACTTAATCACTGTGAATGTAAGTGCTACTGGACAATAGTTATTGAGGAAGGTTATCATGTTCTTCTTTGGTACCAGTATAACTGAAGCTTGCTTGAAACAGGTGGGTACCTCAGACTGCCGAAGGGAGAGGTTAAAGATATCAGTGAATACCCCAGGCAGTTGATCAGCACGGTTCTTTAGTACTTGGCCAGGTACCCCATCAGGTTGGATGTTTTACGTGGGTTCACCACCCTGAAGGATGCTCGCACAAAGGACTCAGAGACTGAAATCACAGGACCATCAAAGACTGTGGGAGTTCATGATAGTTCCTCCATGTTTTGATGGCCAAATTGAACATAGAAGGCATTGAGCTCATCTGGAAGTGAAGCCCTATTGTCACCCATGTCACTCGATTTCACTTGGTAAGAGGTGATAGGATTCATGCCCGGCACAATGATTCAAGTTACTCCTTACTGGAGACTGTTAACAATTTAGCTCCTGTACCTTAAACGTCAAAATAAGCAATTACCAAAATACTTCAGGGGTGTTTTACCAAAGTAGCAGTTAAACAACTTTGTCGTTAAAGTTGCAGTAACCAATTACACATTCCTTGCACAGCAAAACATAATCTTTCAATTTAGTGTTACGGCAGATTAATTAAATTATCAGGCTATTTTGAAAAGCCTTCTGGTTATAAAGACCATGTAGATAAATGTTTTCAGTATTACAGCTGATGTTAATCAGTGCAGTAGCACAACAGATCAAACCATTTAGTTCTGCTGTAAGTGCTAACGTGTAGCAATATGGCAGTTAACAGCAGCTGGACTGAGAAACGAAATGGACGGCCAGTGAAATCAATCTCTGTCATTTTATAGAAGTATTGTTTTAGGTTAGTAAGATTTTAATTTAGTATTGAATCAGAATTCAAGGCTAAAATTAATTGCAAACAACAATAACTTTATTATTAATCTTCTACATAAAAGCTAAATGTAAATCACTGCATGCAGTTCATTACATTTCTAGTCATTTAGGGTGGAGCTGGGTGTGATTCTACAGACTGGAGGTTAGAAGAGTTTCCTTTAAAAACAGATGGGCTAGAGGAAGGGACTATTGTATATTGCGAGGTTAAAGTGGGTAATTTTTAAAGTAGAAGATGATTTAGGGGTTTAAAACAAAAAAAGACTTCTATTTAATGGGTAAGGTGAGACCCCATGAGACTAGTTTTGAATCACTCTGGAGCAAAAGCTAGCACTGCTTCCTTCACTGATATTAATTTTTATGGTTTTTCATAATTTCAGGCATTTTTTACACACCCACAAAATAGTAGTCCTTAAAATTTATTTTTCCCCAACTGATGGTGCATTTGTACTGTGAACCCACAACCACTGAGCATGTGCTAAGACTTCGTTAGATTTGCCTCACGGAAAAAAATAGGGAGAGAGAAGGCTTCTATTGAATCAACAAAGATAAACATAGGAACGTGGACTGCAGTAAATTCGTATGAGTGTTAGGTCTCTTCAAAGTGTTGCTCCATTACCATTATTATTTACTTTATATCTGGCTTTGTTCATACAGCAGACATACCGAGGGAAATTATGTGTTTTCTGAATAGTTCTCTCCACTCAGGTCATCCCACTACATGATAGTGGTGTTTAAGAAGCTTTTAGACAGGAAAATGCATACGCAGGGAATGAGGAGATATGGATCATGTTCAGACAGAAGAGATTTAGTGTAGTTTGGCATTGTGTTCAGCACAGACATCTCGGGCTGAAAAGCCTCCTCCTGTACTGTATGCCCTATGGTCTACGAATTCTATGCATGAATTCATTAGTGAATATACATGTAGTATTAGACACCACTCACTAATATCCTTGTGCAAATCACTGAGAAGGAATAGCATTGGAATCCCAGTAATATTCCTCTCTCTGACCCAGATAACAACACTACTTGCTAATTTCAGACAACGTAGCGCAGAGTGGGGGTCATCCTGATCTGTGTGGAAACTGCCCTCGACATTCAGAGATAGGGTTCAACTCACTGTCTTTGTTTACCAGCATAGGGCATTTTGGGAACTCGGCATGCAAGGAACACAGTGCAGTGTCTTGTAATTGTAATTGCAGCAGTGAGCCGATAGATTATATAACCTGCTGCCAATCTCATCAGCTTTCTTCTATATAAGAAGTTCATAGAAACAAAGTTCAAAAGGCTATAGAAAGTGGTGGTGGCAGCCCAGTCCATTACAGGCAAAGCCCCCTCACCATTGAGTACATTTACAAAGAGTGCTGCCACAAGAAAGTAGCATCCACCATCCAGGCCATGCTCCCTTCACCCTCGACAGGATGCCCCCAGGCCATGCTCCCTTCACCCTCTACAGGATGCCCCCAGGCCATGCTCCCTTCACCCTCTACAGGATGCCCCCAGGCCATGCTCCCTTCACCCTCTACAGGATGCCCCCAGGCCATGCTCCCTTCACCCTCTACAGGATGCCCCCAGGCCATGCTCCCTTCACCCTCTACAGGATGCCCCCAGGCCATGCTCCCTTCACCCTCTACAGGATGCCCCCAGGCCATGCTCCCTTAATGATGCCTTAAAAAAAAAGGTAGCATTCCCATTGACTTTTGGGAATCCCTGTCTCAAATGGAGAAGGCACACCTGGTAACACCTGGGTTACCTTTGAGACCCAGCGTAAACAGCAGGAGATAGACTCTGTACCTCTGATACTACCCAACCACGCTTGCTATCATCATCTCCTGCAGGAGGCAGAGAAGGCAAACTGCAAATTAAATTTGCTGACAACACAACACTGATTGGCTTAATCTCAAATAATAATGAGGCAGCCTACAGAGAGGAGGTTATCACCCTGACATAGTGGTGTCAAGAAAACAACCTCTCCCTTCACCTTGCAAAAACAGAAGAGCTGATTGTGGACTACAGAAGGAAGGGAGACAGGCTAACTTGTATTGACGTCAATGGATCTGGGGTTGAGAGAATGAACAGCTTTAATCTCCTCAGCATAAACATCACCGAGGATCTCATGTGGTCTGTCCATACCGGCTGCGTGGTGGAAAAGGCACGACCGCGCCTCTTTCACCTCAGATGGTTGAGGAAGTTTGGTGTGGGCCCTCATATTCTAAGAACTTTCTACAGGGGCATGATTGAGAGTATCCTGACTGGCTGCATCACTGCCTGGTATGGGAACTGTACCTCCCTTAATCACAGGACTCTGCAGAGAGTGGTCCGGACAGCCCAGCACATCTGTAGACGTGAACTTCCCACTATTCAGCACATTTACAAAGACAGGTGTGTAAAAAGGGCCCGAAAGATCACTGGGGACCCGAGTCATCCCAACCACAATCTATTCCAGCTGCTACCATCCGGGAAATGGTACCGCAGCATAAAAGCCAAGACCAACATGCTCCAGGACAGCTTCTTCCACCAGGCCATCTGACTGATTAATTCATGCTGTCACAACTGTTTTCTATGTTATATTAACTATCCTGTTGTATGTAATATTTATTATAAATTACTATAACTGCGCATTTGAATGGAGACTGAACGTAAAGATTTTTACTCCTCATGTGAGTAATAAAGTCAAATCAATTCAGTTCAAATCACACATTAGCCATGTTGGAATACAGATCAGTCCACTTTGAGTAACTGCCCAATCAGGATTGATAAACTCAGCCAACAACTGAAGAACTAGCTAGAAACCCCAGAGTAGTCAGCAGTAAATTACCTGGAGGATCATCCTTTTCCTGACTGACTTCTGTTAATCAGTGCTTTGGTGGAGGATAGAAGCAAGTTGTTTTGACATACATTTGAGCAAATGATAGGCTCCTAGTATTTACTTTTGTGGTGGCAAATGCCTAGTCTCCACTCAAGCCTTTTGTCCTCGTGTACCAATGGGATGGCAACTAAAAGATAAAGTTCTGCTTTCTAACTGCCTTTGATGTAGTGCCAGAAGAAACCAGGACCTTCCCCAACATATTGTGGCACTCAGAGGCATGGTTGCCTGCTAGCCCCAGCATTCCTAGTGGCCAGCGCTATAAATTGTTCTTGCTTGTGGGATTATGGTGAGATGTTAAAGTTCATTTACTGTTACAGTTTAGCTCGGGTTATAGTTGTTCACTTGTGTGTTTGTGGGTCACCCTGACTGTAACCGGGGTGTGTAATTATCACCAATCCTGTCTGTATGTGACTGCGTTGGTTCTCACTGAGCTACTGTGCTCTGACTGTCACAATAAAAATGTCAGTTGAGATAATCGAGCTCTCATCTGTCTTCATGGACTGAATGCTCGCCACATTGGTGTCAGGAGTGGGATTAGAAACTGACAGTGAAATTGAAGAGCTACAAAGTCGGACGGAGCACCTGAAGACCCAGGGAACAAGTCGAGGGACTGAGCAGAATGCCGCCAACGCAGTCCCAGGCCGGGCACCCGAAGACGGGACACTGACTCTGCAGGAAGAACCTGGGAGCCGAGCACTGTGTCTTCCCAGGAAACCGCAATGGGGCAAGTGTGCCTAGGTTCCCCAACCCAGGGGTCATGCCGGAGCACGTCACCCCCACTCCCTCGCGGCCCATGCCGGGGAATCGAAGATGCCGCATCCATGGGAGGCACCACCCACGCCGCCGGAGAATGGAGGGGATTAATGGGCCCCAGCAATTAACGCCACAAAGTCCACCCTGAAGCTGCCGGGATACAATGGTACCATCCACCTGAAGTCTTACCTGGCGCAAGTCACGCTTGCTGCATGCGCAGTGCACCTTGCTCTGGCGCTGGATGGGGATGCCCTGCAGGCCCTCCTCGACCTAACGCCGGCCCAGGAGCGTGACTATAGGGCCCTCATAGTGACGTTTCGAGCAGAGGCCATTGGAGGAAGCAATGAGGGAAGATCTGGGCAGCAGGCAGCGACGCGTGCGAGACAGCCTGAGGGCGTTCACAGCAGATCTTCACCACTGTGCCTGTCATGGCCACCCCCATTTCCCAGGAAGAGTTTGCCCTCCACGCCTTTGTAAAGGCTCTGACGCCGTAGTGCCTTCAGTAGCATGTTCCCCTAACATCACCATCATCGCTGGCTGAGACGGAGAGGGCAGAAGCAAACTTAGCCCCCTCCCTAAGGCGTTCCAGCATCAGCCCACTCGCTGTAAGCCCAGGCTTGTGTCACTGAGGTGGAGGAGGACACCGACGAGAATGGGCCCGTGGGACGGGCACAGCCAGCGCCGCGCCAGCCCCATCGCGTCCCACAGAGTGATCTCTGCTACTGGTGTGGCGGGGCAGGCCGCTTGGCCCTGGGACTGCTACAGCCCAGCGCAGACATCAGGAAACACTGAGTGGGCAGTGCCGCCCGAAACCCCCAGCAGAATGCCTCTGTTGTTGCCACTCCAGGTGGGCCATTTGGGTGAAGAGCAAGGCTTGTAGGTGGACTGCGTCAGATGCCATGTGTTGGTGGATGCGGGGGTCAACCATCACCATCATCCGTCCAGGTGTCCTCCCCGACACAGGCCAGCCATCCCGCCTGGGTGGACAATGATGGCGATCCAGCTGACTATGAACTCCGGCGACCGTGTGGCGATGAGAGGGAAGAGGTGGCTGCGTATTGCGGTGGGGAACAACACAGAGAAGCACAAGGTGTGGCTGGCCTGCATCACTGGTCTGGACCTGCTGTCCCACTGGATGTGCTGGGGACAACTCTTTACCTCGGTGCTGAAGCCATGGCTGTCTGGTGGGCAGTGGTGGCGCTGAGGTGGTGCTTGCTGGTGCTATAACACCAGCATAAATTACAATAGCACCAGCAAGAAATTAACTGAAATCTGACATACAAATTGCAGCTGCTTTCTCTGTATGGTTTTGAATACAACTTGTTTCTCCAGTTGATCTAGTGGAACAGCGCCCCCAATTACCATAGCACCCACACAGCAATAAAGTTATAAACTCTGTGCTGGTCTCAGGTCAGATCCACTCTACACTTCTAATTATTTGTTCATTGTCAATGTCTTGCCGTTGCTGTCCTCACTCAGATCAGTTAAGCTGACCTAAGATCACTTAAGGTGGTGATGTCACTCATTCTCACTCACGCGAGAGATTGATAGCATACATACATTGTGCAGGATCCAGGTGCAGATCCAGAGTCTCACGAGACTAACGGATGCCACGCAAACACATTGTGCTTTTACAAGCTAGCGTGGGCCTGGCACGTGCATTATTTTGGCCGGAGTGAAAAATGGATCAATTTTTAGTGAGAAAACGACCTCATCCAGAGGAATCAGTGGTGTCTCAGATTGAGCCTGACCTAATTGAAAGTGACATGCAGAAAGAAGTAAGTGGGGATGAGGACGACAGCAGTTCATCGAAGGAGTGTGAGGACGAAGTAGAGGAACAAGAAATGGAGCGGGATTCAGAAGAGAACGTTGATGAAGCTGCTCTTAGTGCTACTGGGAATACTGTTAGCGATGTTAGCCAGCAGCCTGAGGAAGGACCCCATCGGCCAGCATTGAAAAAGTACCCTTCGCGACAGTTTGGCAATCAGCAAAGGAGTTTTATTCGTGGCTGGTTTGACCTGTACTCCTGGCTGGAATATTTGATCATGAAAGATACTACTTTCTGCTTCGCTTGCTGGCATTTCCTGTGTGGAGGACATGGGTTCCATTCTGAGTCTACCTTCACTGTCACCGGTTACCACAACTGGCGGAAAGCTACAACAGCTTTTAAAACCCACCATGTACGTGCAGCTTGTAAGTTTGCTATGGAGGCATGGGCCAAATTCAGATTGAGAAAGCAGGACAGTTCAAGATTGGGAAATATGCTTGATAAAGGACATGCAAAGATTATCCAAGAAAATCGTGAGTATATGAGAGCAGTGGTTGAGTCTCTATGCTACTCTGCGTGCCAAGGCATTGTCCAGCGAGGACACCGGGAGGATGATGGATCTGGCAATAGGGGAAACTTTGTTGAGTTGCTCAGTGTAATTGGGCAGTTTGATAAGACTGTAGCTAAAAAAATAGAGGACAATCCTGGAAATGCAAAAAACACCCATCACAATATCGAAAATGAAATTATGGGTATTATGGCAGATATGGTCAGACGTCAAGTAAGTGCAGAAATCAAGGAGGCTGGACATTTTGCCATCATGGTGGATGAAAGTAAAGACTTGACTAAAAAGGAGCAAATATCAGTGGTGGTGCGGAATTTGAATAATGAAACTTTGCTTGAAGAATTCTTGCACTTCACTCCAGCAGAAGGTTTGGACGCAGAGTCGCTTTTTAAAAGCATTGAACAGACACTCGCCCAGTGTGTTATTGATAAGAACACGTGTATAGGTCAATGTTATGACAGGGCGGCAGTGATGCCCGGGTGTAATAACGGGGTACAAGAGAGGTTCCGGAAAGAGGTCCCGCAGGCGTTATATATAAGCTGTCATGCTCACAGACTTAACCTTGTTTTAGTGGATGTTGTGAGCAATGTACAACAAGCGGGTGAGTTTTTTGAAACTGTGCAGCTGCTTAACAACTTCTTTTCAAACTCTGTTGCCCACGATCTTTTCATGAAGAAACAGAGAGAACTGGAATCAACTGCACAGCCTGTGGAGTTGAAGAAATTGTCAGATACACGCTGGGCGTGGCAATATACAGCTTTGTGGGCTATAAGGAAATCATTCCCTGCCATTCTAGCTACACTACAGGATATTATGGGTCAACCAAATGCACGGAGGAAAACGGAGGCCAGAGCTGTAAATGGACTGATTGACGAGCAGTTTGCTTTACTTCTCACTCTGTTTGAGGATTTATTCCGAGTCACCAAGTTCATGTCAGACCAGCTACAATCTCCCAGTTTGGAGCTTTCATCCGCTATGGACTTGGCTTAGTCTATTATCGATGCACTCTCAGCAAAATGGGGAGAGGAACCATGGAGTGAAATTCAGGCAAGAGCTAGGGACCTGTGCGTTAAGGCCGGTATACAGAGCAGACCACATGAAAGGAGACAGGCCCAGCCACCCCGCCGCCTATATGATTTTGTTGTTGAGGCCCAAACCGAACGCACACCTGTCACGTCCTCTGATGACCTTCGCAACCACTGTTTCTATCCAGTTATAGACAGACGTCTGACTGAAATGAAAAGACGGTTCTTAATTGAGACTGGAGGTGTTCTGACTGGAATCTCAGCACTGAGGCTCAAACACAAGTTCTTCCTAGACAAGAATTGTCTTTGGCCAATGGCCCAATACTATGGAGTGACTGAAGTGAACCTGACTGCAGAGCTACATCAGGTTCGGCGTCTGCTGGAAACAAAACAAAAGCAAGGACAGACAGTGAATGACACAGTGGAATTTCTAGCTCTAATGAGACCATACCACAATGCATTTATAGATTTATACAAGCTAATCTGCATATCACTGACTCTGCCTGTTACACCTGCCTCATGCGAACGGAGTTTCTCTTGCCTCAGACGCGTCAAAAACTACCTAAGGAACAGCAGCAGCGATGCTCAGAACAGCAGCTTGGCCCTGTTGGCCATAAACAGCCAGAGGACCAAAGCACTTGACATCCAGAAAATCATTGATGCTTTCACCACCAATCACAACAACAGACGGACTGTGTTTCTCTGAAAACATCAATGGTGAGTGCAGTTGATGTTTTAAAAAATTTGGGCCTAGACTTATGCTGATTATAATTATTATTTTGTGGTGGATACCCCATAGTCCTTATGTTTCCTGCAAATCCTAAACTATTACATTTACTGCTATTAAGCCTACTGGTTTTGCTTAGACATCCAAGCGGTGATTCTGTTGATTTTTGTTTTAAATTCAGTAGCCAAATTAATTGAGATATTGCATGGTCAGAGTATGATTTGTCCAACTCCTGGTAAAGCCTTGCATCTGTTGTTTGCCTTATTTGACTTTAATAACAGTGTATCTTTTGGCATTGTCTGTCCATATAATGTGAATAGCAGTGGACATTGTGGGTTAGTGTTGTGTTTTTCAGTTGAAAAGCACGTATTTGACGCTGATTGCGGGATTTGTGCATGATTCACGTTGTGCGCTGTGGGTCAGATGCTCTGTTGGTTTGTTTGTTTATGCTCTGTGTAGCCCGGGTTGTCTCCGATGCTCTTGACACTGTCACAGTTCACTTCTATATTAGATCTATTAATTGCTGCTGCTTGTGAATCAACAGAGGCATTTATAGTAGGCACATAATGCTTGAAACTGATTTTTGAACGGCACGCATCTGGCCTTACAAATACGTATTACCATACAGCATATCCCTCAGCACCATCACTGAGTAATTCAGCCCCACTGTAGCACCAGCAAGAAAAAATTCCTGGCGCTGCCAGTGCCAGCAGGGCAGCTCCAGAAAGCAGACATGGCAGACGCAGCTACAGCCGCCGCCAGTTTCACAGTGGCCCGCCACAGTGCTCACACCCTGCCGTGGCCCAATACAACATAGCAGAGCCAGGGGCAAGTGGCAATGACAGTGTTTCGGGTGGCAGCTAGTGGCGAGGGAGACCTTCCCACCATGGACCAGCAGCAGGTGAGCGATCCCGTGCCGGCCCGGGTGAGCGTGGGACGACAGCTGGAGTGGGCAGAGGTCTCCGCCCTGTATCCAGGCCCAAAGCCTTACACTCTCAGTGGGGCACACTGGAGGTGCGAGACGGGTTGCTGTTCTGGCGGTGGTAGATTTCCGATGGTGACAGACATCTCCTGCGGCTGGTTGTCCCCCGAGAACTCCGTTCTCTTCTCATCTGTCATCTTGGACCAAATGCTCACCACAATATGCTTGTTACCCTTCCATTCTACCTTGTGATCCTGTACCTACCTGAAGTTCACTGCTTCTGTGGAACTTAAGCCAAGTAGTAAATTAACCCTGGATATGATTGCTCTAGTCTATCAGTGAAGGTGACTAGTTCAGTTTACTAGTATATACTGTAGGAGTCTGGCTGCCCCTAGTTACACTGGATCGTTTTTGTCTGTAGTTTCTGAATCTGCACGCTATAATTCTTTATAGCAATGCTGTGTTATAGAGTCAAAGAGTCATTGAATAGTTCAGCACAGAAACAGGCCCTTCTGCCCATCTAGTGGGTGCTGCACCATTTAAACTGCCTAGTCGCATCGACCTGCACTAGGACCATAGCTCCATACCCCTACCATCCATGAACCTATCCAAACATCTCTTGAACGTTAAAATAAAGCTTACGTGCACCACTTCCACTCTCTCACTACTCACTGAGTTAAGTGGTTTCCCATCATGTTCCTCTTAAACTTTTCACCTTTCTTTCTTAGCCCACGACCTTTTGTTATAATCACATCGAACCTCAGTGGAAAAAGCCTGTTTGCATTTAGCCTAATTTTGTAACCCCTCATAATTTAGTATACTTCTGTCAAATGTCCCCTCAGTCTTCTACATTCCAAGGAATAAAGTCCTAACCTATTCAATCTTTCTTTATAACTCTGTTCTTCCAGTCCAGTCAACATCTTTGTAAATTTTCTCTGTACCCTTACAATATTATTTACATCCTTCCAGTAGGTAGGTGACCAAAACTGCACACACTATTCCAAATTAGGTGTCACCAACGTCCTATACAACTTCAACATAACATTCCATCTCCTGTACTCAATACTTTGATTTATGAAGGCCAATGTGCCAAAAGCTTTCTTAATGACCGTATCTACCTGTGACACCCTTTTAATGAATTATGAACCTGTATTCCCAGATCTCTTTGTTCTGCTACTCTCCCCGGGGCCGTACCATTCACTCTGTAAGACCTACCCTGGTTGGTCCTTCTGAAGTCCAACACATCGCACTTGTCCTCATTAATTTCTATCTGCCATTTTTCAGCCCATTTTCCAGCTGGTCCAGATCTAGCTGTGAGCTATGATAGTCTTCCTTGCTGTCCACTACACCCCCAATCTTGATGTCATCCACAAATTTGCTGATCCAGTTAAGCACATATCATACAGATTACTGATACAGATGGTAAACAACAATGGTCCCAGCTCTGATTGCTGAGGCATGTCATTAGTCACAGGGTTGCAGTCGGAGAGGCGACCGTCCACTACCACTCTCTGGCTTCTCCCACAAAACCAATGTCTAATTCAATTTACTACCTCACCTTGAATGCCGAGTGACTACACCTTCTTGACCAAACTCCCATGAGGGGCCCAGTGGAATGCTTTACTAAAGTCCATGTAGACAACATCCACTGCCTTGCCTTCATCAACTTTCCTGGTTACTTTCTCAAAAAACTCTATAAGATCAGTTAGACACAACCTACCATGTACAAAACCATGCTGACTACCCCCTAATCAGTCCATGTATACCCAAATACTCATATATCCGATCGCTTAGACCAACGGTCCCCAACCACCGGGCTGCGGACCAGTACCAGGCCGCAAAGCATGTGCTACTGGGCAGCGAGGAAACGATATGATTTGGCGATATGAGTCAGCTGCACCATTCCTCATTCCCTGTCACAGCACTGTTGAGCTTGAACGCATGCGAGGTCATTACCCGCGCATCATCCATGTTAGCGCAGGAAGAAGATCAACTCCTCAAGCTTGCAATTGACGACGGGCTGAAAAGTATGTTTGACATAACATCTCTGCTGGCATTCTGGATCAAAGTCAAGGCTGAATATCCTGAGATAGCCACGAAAGCACTGAAAACGTTGCTTCCATTTCCAACATATCTCTGCAATGAATGCAACGAAAACTAAATTGCGGACTAGACTGGACATAAGGAACCCCCTTCGAGTATCACTGTCTCCCATCACCCCTCGATAGGACTGTCTTGTTGCAGGAAAACAAGCCCAGGGCTCCCACTGATTCAGCGATATTGGTGTGTTGCAATGATTTTATATGTTCATACAGAGAAATTATGTGCTGTATGTTTAATATCCAAAACGTTACTTAAAATGTTATGATGCTATTGACTTATAAGTGACTTATAATTGACATATCACTATATTCATGCGAGGAAAATATGGTCTGTGTGTTTAATATTAAATTCGTTAGATAAACCCTTTTAGAAACGAAATTGATTGCATTAGCCACTTATCACCTATATTCCGGTCATGATTAACGCCCCCCCACCCCCGAACAGAATCGCCAAAAGCGATTTGTAGAAAAAAAATTGGCACGTACACGCATGTGCACTGGTGCCCGCGCAAGGCTTCGTGGTCATGGTAGTCTTTCTCAGAGTAAACTCAACGTATTTGATTGCTATTCTTGTCCATTGGCGACCCTACCACCCCCCCGGGTCGGCCGGTCCGCAAGAATATTGTCAATATTAAACCGGTCCACAGTGCAAAAAAAGGTTGGGTACCCCTGGCTTAGAGTATCTTCCAATAACTTTCCCACTACTGATGCCAGGCTCATTGGCCCATACTTTCCTGGTTAATTTTAGAGCCTTTCTTAAAAACTGGAGCAGCATTTGCTGTCCTTCAAACCTGACGCTAAGGATAATTTAAATATCTCGCCTCGGGCCCCTGCAATTTCTGCAGCAGCCTCCCACAGGGTCTGAGGGAACACTTTGTCAGGCTCAGGGAATTTATCCACCCTATTTTGCCTCAAGAGAGCAAACACCACCTCCTCTATATTCTGTATAGGGTCCATGACCTTGCTGCTGCTTTGCCTCACTTCTACAGGCTCTCCGTCCGTCTTCCAGGTAAATACAGAAGCAAAATATCCATTTAAGATCTCCCCATCTCTTTTGGCTCCACGCATGGATTACCATTCTGATCTTCTAGACAACCAATTTTATCCCTTGCAATCCTTTTGCTCTTAAAATATCTGTAGAATCCCTTAGGATTCTCCTTTACCTTGTCTGATAGAGCAATCTTTTGGTGCTCCTGATTTCTTTCTTAATTGTTCTCTTGCATTTTTTATACTCCTCAAGTACCTCATTTATTCCTACCTGCCTAAACCTGCAATGCACCTCCTTTTCTTTCTTAGACAGGGCCTCCTTTTTGTCTCAACCTCTCCACTATCTGTTCTGACTCTCTCGTTCCCTTCCCCCTGCAACTCAAGTTTAAACCTCCCTCCGTGCAGCTCTAGCAAATCTTCCCACTAGGATATTAGTCCCACTCCAGTTCGGGTGCCAGCTCTCTCTTCTGCACAGGACCTACCTTACCCACAAGCGAGCCCATTGATCCGATGATCTGGTACCAAATTCCTAGCCATGTGTTAAGCTGAATAAGCTTCCGATCTCTGGCCTCCCTAGCACGTGGCACAGGTAGCATTCCTGCGATCACAATCCTGGAGGTCCTGTTCTTTAACTTAGCACCTAGTTCCTGAACTCATTTTGCAGAACCCATGTCATTGGTACCAATGTGGACCACGACCTCTGGCTGCTCACCCTCCCACTTAAGATTGCTGAGGACTCGATCCAAGATGTCCCAGACCCTGGCACCCAGAGGCAATATACCATCTGGGAATCTTGCTCTCGTCCACGGAGCCTCCTTTCTGTTCCCCTAACTATTGAATCCCCTATCACCAGCATGCCTCTTCCCTTCTGAGTCGCAGAGCCAGACTCAGTGCCAGAGACTTGGCCACTGTGACTTTCCTCTGCTAGATCATCATCCCCAACAGTATCCAAAGTGATAGACCTGTTGTTGAGGGGGATGGCCCCAGGGGAACTCTGCACTGACTGCTTAACCCCTTTCTCCTTCCTGACTGTCACCCAGTTTCCTGTGTCCTGCACTTTGGGCATAGCTACCTCTCTATTTGTCCTATCTATCACTCCTTCAGCCTCCTGAAAGATCTGGAGTTCATCCAATTCCAGCTCCAACTCTTTAACGTGGGGTGTTAGAAGCTGCAGCTGGATGCACTCCGCAGTTGTAGGCGACAGGGACACTGGAGATCTCTCTCCCTTCCCACATCTCACAACAGGAGCATTCAGCTATCCTGCCTGTCATTCTTACAGTTCTAACTGTGCAATTATACAGAGGAAACAATAAATAAACTGGAAAAAAATCTACGTAAAATGTTTTTGCCTTCTGTCACACAAGCCTCTCCTTGCTGAATCCTTGAAAAGCTAAAGCCTCAAATACCCACTCTAATGCTGTCCACTCCAACAAAGGCCACTCTGCTTGTCCCTGCCTTATTTTTATTTGTTCTTGCCAATCAGTCCTAATCACTAATTGGCTACTGTGCAAAATCCAAACTGCCGCAAATCGATGCCTTATGTATTCATTCGGGCGAATCTGAGTGAGCTACGTCTTCTCGTGCTTCTGATCGCAGATTGGTGTCTGTTCAAATGTATTCCAGAGTGTCATTCTAGAATCATACCTTGAGATGCTAATGGCTTGGTCAATGATACCTATAGTGATGACACAGATTGTTTCTTGGGCTTCATTAAGTGTTTTTCATGTGTGTCATCAGTCAAGTTTGAAGAGGGCATTTTCCTAGTCTACTCACAGGCAAGAGTGAACTGCCAGAGATTGAGAGCATTACATCAGCTCACTGAGAATCTGGAATGCTTCTGCATAAGTATTACGTTGTGGTTGGCTTACATTATGTGGGGGTCTGCAGATGCAATACATGCAGTTATCATCTGCGTAGGGGCTTAAGAACATCTATTCAATCAAATGTGTAGAGTTAAGTTCAACAGTGCCATGTTGAAGCCAGGTACAAATGTATGTTCAGGAGTTTTAACCCTCCTCCCCAGCCCAAACTCAAGATTTGAATTCACTTGCTAGTCTTTATTAGAATAACCCACAGCGGCTCATTCCCCTGGCAGAGATGATCATATGGGGGAATAACAAAATGGGAAAGTCATCCTGCAACCTTCAATGGTTGATAGGCATTTCCATAGTTAAGTATCTGTGGGGCAGAAAGTACATAACTTGTTAAAAAGAATTCATGCTGGAATGTATTTTAACTGCTTAAAAAAGAGATGCTCTTGGGTAAATGAAAGCTGAAATCCACTTCCAAATACCAGGAGACCACATTTAAACATCTATAAAAGAGAAATTCCTATGATCTGCTCGGAAAAGATCCAACAGCTCAGATCAATCTAAATACTGAACAGGAGGGTGTAATGGTGCACGTGCATCACCAGCCTAATTGTTAACATTTCTGATTTACTCAAAGGCATTTCTTTTTGAGTTTGGAGAAACAGGCAGTCTTAGTTTTGTTGTGTTTGAGTTTGGAGAAACAGGCAGTCTTAGTTTTGTTGTTTTTGAGTTTGGAGGAACAGGCAGTCTTAGTTTTGTTGTTTTTGAGTTTGGAGGAACAGGCTGTCTTAGTTTTGTTGTGTTTGAGTTTGGAGAAACAGGCAGTCTTAGTTTTGTTGTGTTTGAGTTTGGAGGAACAGGCAGTCTTAGTTTTGTTGAATGAAAAAATTTGGACCAGCCTACTGTTTAATGATCAAACAGATCCACTTTTGACCCTGTTCCCAATAGATCAATGGCTTCTTTCTTCTTGTTAGATTGCTGGAAGGAATATTATAAAAATGATTGTAAGTGGGTCATTAGAGTCTGCATAACTGGTCAGGAGGAGTGAGCACAGCTATACATTAGAGGAGACTTGAGAGCCAGACTACAGGTCACAATCTATGCAGGCGCAGTAAATCACTGTTCAGTTGAGTTCTGACTCAATGGCTTCAAGGGATGGGAATATATTAGTTTTTGTCTTTGAGCAGGGAAATAACCTACAAACAGGGGTATAGATGTGAAATAATTGATAGAAAGATTAGAGGGGTGACAAAGGAAATCTTTTTCACCCAGAGAGGGTTAAGAGTCTGAAATTCACTGCCTGACTGAGTAATGGCGACAGAAAACCTATTTAAATTTGAACAGTGGTGGGATGTGTTCTGGATCACTAACTTGCAAGCATCGTATAAATTTGATATATGCATTCAGAGTGGAGAGCTCTGACTTAATGCTGGAAAGTGAGGATAGTTTAGGTGGCACTTTTTCTATTGACAAGGATATGATGGGGCAAATGGCTTCCTGCTATGTCCTTTGCCATCTATCAACTATCCTCAAGTACATTGCAGAGATTTGCAGATTAAGACAGTTCGTTAAATCTGTGAACCACACAGCAAAGAGACCATTCAATCATCATGCCATCGAGCTACCAATGAGTTCTACTTCCTGTTTATTCCACTTGGATGTTTTGTTCTTTATCAAGTGCTGTTATAATCTGCAAGAGATGAGAGAAAAAGTTATCGAACAGAACTTAGCAGTGGCTGGATTGTTATCTTTGAATTTATATGTCATGTTTAAGATATTCTTGTAAGTTATTGATCCAGAACATTGTAGAAAAGTAGTTATCTAGATCCTTACGTGTGTTTGTTTTTGTTTGATTCATGAAATGTTAAGATGAATGCAACTATGGGGCCCTTTTGTGTGTTATGCTGGAGAAAACTTCTCAAAGGGAAAGTTCAAATGATGTTTTGAGTTACATAGAAAATTATACTTCTTCCTCATGTGCAGAGAATTACTTCATTTTCTATATTATAGGCTTAAATGTTCCCCATGTTTTTTCCTGACCCTTTTTATGGACCCATATGGAAATGGTTTAAACTGTCTCCTCCCTTCCAGCTGAAGGTCTATAATTACATTTCTTAAATAACCTTAAATGCCAGGTTGGTTGGCTGGTGTAGTTAATCCATTCAGTTTTCTGCGGTGAATAAAGTGAGTGCCTTGTCCAAATGCTGGCGCAGGACTAAAAGGGATGAGATAGCCACCACTAACACAAGCAGAATCTTTTGAAGCTGGGTCCCAGTGCAGTTTCCATCCAAAAAAGAGCTGCGGCTACACGATGCCAGAGACCCGGACTCAGCCCTGACCTCAGATTCCTGTGTGTGTGGAGTTCGCACGTTCTGCTGGTGACCACCTGGGCGTTCTAATTTCTGGCCAAATTTCAAAGACATGCAGGATGGTAGGTTGATTGGCTTCTGTAAGTTACCCCATGTGTGTTGGTGAATAGTGAAAATCTGGGGAAGCTGATGAGAATGTGGGCAGGATAATGTAAGGTATTAATGAAGGATTAGTGCAAATGGTGTGAACTTGATGGGCCTATGTCCTTAAGTCCATAGCAAGCACACGAGTGACGGTCAGGTGATTGAGAAGCCTAAGGTTAGGCAGCTCAGTAAGCATTAGAAACTTTGTGATGGGAGAAAGATGATGGGGAAAGGGAATGGATTCTTCTTAGATCTATAGATAAACACTATAGCCGAGAGCAGTTAACCTTGTACATAACGGAAATCAAGTGATCCGTTATCTGCATTACAACAGCTAGTGCTCACAAGGGGCAGTGTTGTAGTGTATTGGCCAGCGATCACAGATCCAGGTTCAATTTCTTTCGTTGTCTGGTAAGAGTTTGTACATTCTTCTCGTGACTGCTTGTGCTTCCTTTGAATGCTCCAGTTTCCGTACACTTTGCAAAGATGAATTGTTAGGGTCAGTAAGTTGTGGGCATGCTGTGATGCTGGGAGTGTGGTGATAATTGCCAGCACGACCTTCACTGATTTGATCTGATGCTAAACGGCGTATTTCACTGTACATTTTGATATACGTGTGACAAATAAAACTAATCTTTATCTTTAATAAGTCATAGTGTGGCGGGGTTGCAATTTCATGGGATTGGGGGGAGTGGCTGAGCTAACATGTGCTTATCTATCAATAAATAAAGCTGTTTGTATGAAAATGAACCAACAGTGGTTCTCAACGCTAAATGCACTGGAGAAGTTTAGAGACAGTGGAGGAAGCTAACACTAATTTCTGTACAGAGCCAAAGAATGCATGTCTAGAAGTTGAATATTGTATGTTTAGGCTTGTTAAAAAGTCATTGTGTGGTGACCTAATAACTGTTCTAATCAATAGCTCCCAATGGAAAGTCTAGTGGTTTCACTAGACAACAGGGCTTACATGAAGGAAGGCCTTTTCTTTCAGTGCTCACAAGGGAAATTAAGTCAGGGAAGGGAAGTATGTGAGGTTCCAGTGGAAGGTAGTGTGGCTTCTGAATGCGGAGAAGGGAAGCTTTTTCTGGGATTGGTAGGAGGATAAAACCAGGACACATACTTAGGTGTGGACTGTGAGACTGATATAGACAATGGATTTGGAAGGTTGAAATGAGAACCTGATGCAAGGATTGGTGAGGAGTAGTTTGGATAAGTTTCAGTGGAAGCATCAGATCATTCATTGAGGAGAAGGGAGGTTTGGTGAATGTTTAGAATTCAGATATCAATGCCGTGGAATGGAGGTAGGAAGTGGTTCAGGGATTGTGAGGAACAGCTAGGCATGCCCACCAAGGGGACCCACTTGAAGAAAGTTCACAGCATTGGATTCAAAGGGCTGGGGACCAATTGAGGCAAGTCTACTTTAGTAACATTGAAGTGACCATTGTGAAGGGTTGTCTCAGCAGGAGAGGCCAATGAATGACGAGGCTATCCAAACATAAATGAAAATCCTAAAAGGGGGCCCAGGCATGTGCTGCATATCATAGAGTTCCAGTGCACAAATTTACACACAAGAATGTGGAAGCTTCGGAGCGAGTGCAGAGGAAATTTACCAGAATGCTCCCTGAATTAGGGAGCATGTCTTGTGTGCAAGTGTTGACATGACCTAAGGCTTTTCTTGTTTGGAGCAAAGGAGGCTGAGAGGTGACTTGATAGAGGTGTACAAGACGATAAGAGGCATAGGTAGAATAGACAGCCAGTGCCATTTCCCAGGATGGCAATGGCTCATAGGAGAGGACATACAGTAATTTTAAGGAAGAACATATGGGGGGGAGTGGTGGGGTGGAATGTCAGAGCTAGGTGTTTTACACAGAGAATGGTAAATGTGTTCAATGCACTGCTAGAGGTGGTGGTAGAGACAAAAACATTGGGGACACAAGAAACCCTTAGATAGGCACGTGGATGAAATAAAATTAGAGAGCTCTGTGGGAGGGAATGGTTAGATTGATCCTGAAGTAGATTAGAATGTCAACACTTCATTGTTGGCTGAAGGGCCTGTACTGTGCCATGCTATTCTATGTTCATGTTGTTCAGAGGACCATGGAATTGTAGTACGGGCACTATTTTTCCCTTAATTTCCCTCAGTGGAATTGATGGCCTTGTGACAAAGTTTGCGGATGATACAAAGATAGGTGGAAAGGTAGGTAGTGCTGAGGAAGCAATGCAGTGCAACAGGACTTGACAAGTTGGAAGAATGGGCAAAAAAGTGGCAGTGTTGGGAAATGTATGCTAATGCATTTTGGTAAAAGAAACAATAGTGTGGACTATTATCTAAAGGGGGAGAAAGTTCAAACTCAAAGATGCAGAGGGACTTAGGAATCCTTATGCACGATTCCCAGAAGGTTAATTTTCAGATTGTGTCTGTGGGAAAGAAGGCAAATGCAATGTTGGCATTTATTTCAAAGAGAATAGAATTTAAAAGCAAGGAGGTAATGCTGGAGCTTTATAAGACAGTAAGCAGGCTGCACATGGAGTACGGTCAACAGTTTTGGGCCCCATATCTCAGAAAGGATGTGTTGTCATTGGAGAGAGTCCAGATGAAGTTCACGAGGATAATTCCGGGAATAAAGGAGTTAACATATGAGGAGCGTCTGTCAGCTTTGGGCCTGTACTCACTGGAATTTAGTAGAATATGGGGGTGGGGGGGTGGGGATCTCATTAAAACCTATTGAATGTTGCAAGAACTAGATAGGGTGAATGTGGAGAGGATGTTTTGTATGGTGGGGGTATCCAGAATCAAAGGCCCCAGCCCCAACATTGAGGAGCGACTTTTTAGAACAGGGGTAAGGATGAATTTTTTTAGCCAGAGTGTAGTGAATCTGTGGAATACTCTGCCACAGACTGCGGTTGAGGCCAAATCCGTGAGTATATTTAAAGCAGAAGTTGAACGTTTCCTGATTGGTCAGGGCATCAAAGAATTTGGCGAGAAGGCAGGCGTATGGGGTTGAGTGGGATTTGGGATCAGCCATGATGGAAAGGTGGAGCAGACTCGAATGGGCTGAATGGCCTAATCTTGCTGATATGTGTTATGGCCTTGTGGTCTAATTTTCATTTTCATTAAAACTGAATGGACAGAAAAATGATGTTCGTCAATCCAGTTTCTAAGCAGCAATATTCTTGGATAGTTTGAAATTCATTATTGCAAAAAATTCAGTGATCCTTATATTGGATTGGATTGAAACTGTCTGTCCTATTTTGTTGAATTATATGACAATCCATTTCTCCGGGTTGGGGAGTCATGAACTAGATGACACGGGTTCAGTGTGAGAAGGGAGAGATTTATTAGGAACCTGAGGGACAACCTTTTCATCCAGAGAGTGGTCGGTATATGGAATGAGCAGCCAGAGGAACTGCTTGAAGCAGGTGCATTATTAACATTTAAAAGGTACTTGGACAGATACATGGATAGGAAAGGGTTAGAGTGATATGAGCCATATGTGGGCAGATAGGACTAGCTTGAATGGGAATTTTAGTCAGCAGGCTCTACGACTCTGTGGTCCAAAAAAACTTGCCAAGAATTTCTTAAATCTAGTTAAAGTGCCTTCATATTTGACTAAGATGTGAACAGTTCTGGATATTATTGAATAATAAAGATGATTGTTGTAAATCTTTTAGTTGTTGAGGGTGGATCAGAATTAGTTTTCCGATTGTCAGAGGTGTGCAGCTCAGAGAAGCACAATAAAGGAACATTAGAGCACAGTGTGGAAGAACCATTTAGGTTAGCAAGCCCTTTACTATCACAAGCATCTCTTTACACTCACAGTGACATCCTGAGAGACAATTCTATATTGCCAAACATCATCACCAGAATAACAATCACATGAAGTATCTTACCATCCCCTAAATATCTGTGCTTTCATTCTTTATATCCTGAGAGAGAGAACCGGTATGAGAGATATGAAGAGCAGAGAAAAATTATTAGTATATTTGGGTGGGGATTTTCAGCATAAAATTCATCTGCCTTTTCTCTAATAGAAGTATTTATTGAGGTTGAGATCACAGTTCCAGCAGGTTTTTTTTTGACAGTTGCTTTAGATTTCCATCATGTTAAATGTGTTCTTTGTCACTCAGGTTAGTTGATATGTTTCTAGGTTTCTTTCCATATTTGTCAAATCAACAATAGATCTTTCTCTTTGCGAGATATTTCAAGGGGGTCAGTGTATGTTTTTTGACTGAAGTTAGAAGTGCTTGTGAAAATAGTATGTTCTAAGTGATGTAAAATGATTATTTAAGGGCGGGGGGCAAACCCAAGAAGGATAATGGTGTTGCTAAATCCAAGGTGTCAAATCTAAGGATGGAAACAGTGAACCTGTGATATATTTACCTTTAATGGCAGACTATAAAAATCCCTTCTGCCTACACATGGTCCATCTCCCTTCATTCTCTGTACATTCATGTGCCTGGGAGTCTCTCAAATGCCTCTATTAACGTGACGAGAGACCTCGGACCCAAATGTTGGAGTATCTGAGACTAGAATTGAGATGATACGAAACTGAAACAGAGACAGGGTTCTAAACTAGATGCTAGACAAGAATCTAAATTAGAGCTGATGATTGAGCACCAAATTTCAGTTCAGGTGCTCTTTAAATATTAAAATCCTGGTGCCAAAACATGTGGAACAATTAGCAGGGCAGGCCTGAAACTTCAAGGGGTCATGTCAGCTATCTATATTCTGGAGAGTTAGAGCGTCTCAACCCCAGAAGTTGTTGCTGTCGGGTGCGTGTAGTAACCAGACACCCTCCCCTACCGTTGATTCCTGATGGCCCCAGCTGCCTGGAGAGGTGATGATGGTTGTCATCAAATGGAAGATCAGATTATTATTTAAATAGTAAAAGATTGCAGCATGCTGCTGTGAAGACGGACTTGGGAGTGCTTGTGCATGAATCACACAAGGTTGGTTTGCAGGTGCAGCAGGCTATCAAGAGGGCAAATGGAATATTGGCTTTCATTGCTAGAGGGATTGAATTTAAGAGCAGGTTGGTTATGCTGTTAAGAGCAAGGAGGTTACAGGGTACTGGTGAGGCCACACCAGGAATACTGCGTGCAGTTCGGTCCCCTTACTGGAGGAAGGATATACTGGCTTTGGAGGTGGTGCAGAGGAGGTTCACCAGGTTGATTCCAGAGATCAGGGGATTGGACTATGAGGAGAGATTGAGTCACCTGGGACTATACTTGCTGGAGTTCAGAAGAATGAGAGGAGATCTTATAGAAACATATAAAATTATGAAGGGGATAGATAAGATAGAGGCAGAAAAGTTGTTTCCACTGGTAGGTGAGACTAGAATTAGGGGACATAGCCTCAAGATTCAGGGAGTAAATTTAGGATGGAGATGAGGAGGAACTGCTGTTCCTGAAGAATGGTGAGTCTGTGGAATTCTCTGCCCAATGAAGCAGTGGAGGCTACCTCAATAAATATATTTAAGACAAGGTTGGATAGATTTTTGCATAGTAGGGGAATTAAAGGTTATGGGGAAAAGGCAGGTAGGTGGAGATGAGTCCATGGTCAGATCAGCCATGATCTTATTGAATGGCAGAGCAGGCTCGGCGGGCAAGATAGACTACTTCTGCTCCTGTTTCTTATGTAGTCATGGATGAGCACCTGATCTAAGGTATCCCTTTCAGGAACCCAGCACTGTTCCTTGAGGAACTTCTGAACACCCAATCAGTTCTTGGATCCAGAATTCTTTTGTGGTAAAGAGCTGCTCCCCATTGACAAGACTGGGTGGCAGCAGGACTGATGGTGGTGGGGTGAAAGGACTGGTGTTTACAGGTTTTAATTTTGAAATGGGATTGAGATTGAGGGTCTTGGGGAGCTGCAAGGTGTACTTTCTTGAGAACCTTGAATGGTCCAACGAACTTAGGTGTCAACTTTCTAGACTCCACCTGGAGAGGCAAATCCTGAGTAGACAGCCAGACTTGTTTCCCTGGCTGCTTAGCTGATCCTTGTCTTCTTTAGCAGTTAGACTTTATTTCAGCCTTCTGGGTAGAGGCTAACAAAATGTCCCTTGGCCTAGTCTATTTCTCCTTGTAGCATTGGGCAAGATCTTCAGCTGCAGGAACCCCAACCTCAGCATCCTGCTTAGGGAAGAGTGGTGGAGAATACCCAAATCAATCTATAATCAATGCATGGCCGCAGGCTCCTGTCTTTTTTCTGTATGAGGAAGCCAGCACTGGTTGGAGAGGTGGAGGGCTGAATGAATCTCATGGCAAGAGCCTCCTTTATGTCCTCCTCCATAGTGCTTCTCTCCAGGCCTGACAGCGTGTATAATTGACCTTGCAGAAGACAAGTACCAGGCAGTAGTTCTATAGCACAGTCTTTGGGTTGGTGCGGTGCAAGAGTCGAAGCCTTTTTCTTGCTGAAGCCCTCCTCCAAATCCTTGGAAGGAGTTTCAACCAGCTTGGGTTTTGCAATTGTCCCCAAACCTCCCTCCACAGATGACTCCTGAGGCTCTTTAGGTAGCGGAAGTGATTCAGCAGACCTTAGTCTCCTCCATAGTTCACTAGAGTGTTCAGCTGAAACAGAGTCCAAATCCTCATCCGTATTCTCAGACAATGGTCTCCAAGGGTCTACGTTTAGGAGCCTTTCTCTAAGATGGGACCCCATAACCTGATCCCTTCGGCTTGGCTGCTAGAGCTCCAGACTGTTTGGGCACCTCCTTGGCTTGCTCCTGAACTAGAGACCCTTTCTCACTAGTTCCAGCACACCCCTCGACTAGACAGAGTCAGGACTCGCATGGTCCTTTTGGCTGGAGCTGGCTTGTCTTCCCTTGGAAGTAGGATTGGGTCTCCCAAAAGCTTCAGGTTACCCTGAACAAAAATCTGCCTCCTTGTCGGCCGCTCGTCTTGGAAGAGTCTGGAGGTTGGAACTCCAAGCCAAAAATATACCCTCTTGCAATGATACTCCTTTCGTTCCAGTTCACGGATGGGTTATGCTGGGACAGCCAAGGGTGCCCGAGGATCAGAGGTAGGTGAGGAAAATTCATATAGAAACAAATGTCGTCCACACGTTTCTCTATCGTTATCTGCAAAACCGATGTCTGTTGCCCGGAACCAAGAGGACGACCGTCTGGGGCTGTTGCAGACATAGGCTGGCTCAACTCCTGCAGAGGTATGTTGAGCCAATGGTCATCCTCAAGTCCAAGAAATTACCAGCTGCCCCAGAGTCAATAAAGGTATTCTCCTCTCATTTGTTCTTACCACAGGAGATCTCTGCATTCAGCGTGACACCAGAATCAATAGGGTTGGGAGTAGTGGACACTATTGTCAGAGTCCTCCTGACACTTGACAGTCTTAGCAGTGATGGCTGCAGCTTCAGACACTTGGCCCACAGGTGACCTGTTTCCCTGCAGAAATAGCAGCAACCTCGTCTTCGACGCTGGGCCCTCTCATTGGCGGAGTCTTGTGCAGATTGCATGGGCTCAACAGGACCCTGTGCAGGAGGTGGGCTGGTCATTGTCCGAGGTCAAGAAGTGGAAATGTGATGCCTTGAAGCTGGGCTCAGGCTAGCCCTCTTTGACTTCCTGAGGTAATCCCATTCTTGCTCTGCCAGGCATCTACCAAGGTGGATAGACCAGTCGACCAGAGCCTCTATTGGCTCTCCCAAGGCAAGGGCATCCTTTAGTTCACCTTGGAGTCCATGGTGGTACAGAGTGGCCAAGGCCTCCCCTTTCCAGCAACAATGCTTGCCAAAGTCTGAAATTCAACAGCATGGTCGGCTGCTGACCAACTACCCTGACACACCATAATCAGATGGTTTGAGGCTTTTTTTGTTCTGGTGGGATGGTACCCACTTCATGACATTCATGAATTCCTCTGAATCTGAGAAAGTCTCCGACCTCCCCTCCCATTGCTCGGTGGCCCAGGCCAGGGCACTTGCGGTCAGGAGAGAGATCACGTTGGCCAACTTTCCATGCTCCATAGGGAACTGGGACAACTGGAGTTCCTCACCGATGAGCACTGAGCCTGGGTCACTACCGCATCTCTCTGGGGTCAGAAGATGGACTAGCTTTGTGGACCAACTGACAGCCTCACCCAAGCGACTGCCGCTTCCTCCTTGTGATAGTCAGTGCATGGTGACCAGAAGGTCGTGTATCTCCAGGGTCTGTCTAGAATTTTTCCCACTGTGGCTGGTCACAGCTGACAGGAGGCTCTCACACCCCACAGGGTGCAGGCTCTGCTCAATCATCCCACAATAAGATACCGCGGTGAGGATGATTAGGACCCAAGTCCTGGAATATCAGAGACTAGAATCAAGACTTTAAACAAGACTGAAACAAAGACAGGAATCTGAATCAGATGCTAGACAAGAATCCAAAGTTGAACTGACCATTGAACACCGAACCTCAGTTCAGGTGCTCTTTAAATATTAAAATCCTGGAGGCAGAACATGGCCACCAAAATCCAGGGGTGGGCCTGAAACTTTAAAGGCGCCACACCAGCCATTCACATCCCGGAGAGTTAGAGCATCTAAACCACGGAGTCTAATCTCTCCTTATAGCACCTGCCCTCTCATCAAGGCAGGATCATGGTAAAACTCCTTTGCACCTTCTCCAGAGCCCCCACATCCTTCTCACAATGGGCAACCAAAACTGAAGGTAAATGAGCACATAATTGGCAAGGCCCAGTGCATAGCCACTCTAAGGAAGTATAATGACTAAGACATACGAACTTGTGCTAATCTCAGCAACTGGGAGAATAGAGGCTCAACAGGAAAAGGTCATTCATCTAATTGTCCAATCATTGACAACTCACTGATGTCTCTAAGCCCAATCATTGACAATTCACTGATGACTCTCAGCCCAATTATTGACAATTCACCGATGTATCTCAGCCCAGACATTGACAATTCACTGATGTACCTCAGTCCAATCATTGACAATTCACTGATGTATCTCAGCCCAATCATTGACAATTCACTGATGTATCTCAGCCCAATCATTGACAATTCACTGATATCTCTCAGCCCAATCATTGACAATTCACTGATGTATCTCAGCCCAATCATTGACAGTTCACTGATGTATCTCAGCCCAATCATTGACAGTTCACTGATGTCTCTCAGCCCAATCATTGACAATTCCCTGATGTACCTCAGCCCAATCATTGACAATTCCCTGATGTATCTCAGCCCAATCATTGACAATCCACTGATATATCTCAGCCCAATCATTGACAGTTCACTGATGTCTCTCAGCCCAATCATTGACAATTCACCGATGTACCTCAGCCCAATCATTGACAATTCACTGATGTACCTCAGCCCAATCATTGACAATTCATTGATGTACCTCAGCCCAATCATTGACAATTCCCTGATATATCTCAGCCTGACTATTAACCTAGCCTTACGAACTGGCTGATTAGGATAGTGGCTGGAGTAAGGCTGAATGGAGAAAAGAAAAAGTTCAAGTTAATGGAGAAGAGGAGTGGCTGATCCAGGAGTTGTGTTATGACTGGAAAATGGCAGAGAGAGAGAATATCAAGGAAAGAGCCAAGCTGTTGAGGGAAGTTTTTGGCAAGAGTGGAAGTGAACTAGAGATGGAGGTCTGTGGGAAAGAGGAACAGAACGGAAAGAGGAAGAAAAGAAAGCAGAGGTATGGGATATCAAAGTCTGAGGAGTCAGTGGATGATCAAAACAGGACAGCAAAACAACAGAAAGAAGATGAGATTAAAGCAATTATAAAACTAAGTGAAGACGGGGTGTCATTTGGTGATTGGAACCCGATTCGTTTGACGAAGATGCTCAACAAAATTATAGGCGAGATTAAAGAAGCAAAGATTTTACGAAATGGATCGCTATTAGTGATTTGTCGGGCTAGTGCTCAGCAAGGCAAAGTGATAAGATTATGTAAAATAGACGGCAAAGAAGTACAATGCTCAATACCCAACAATAGAAAGCAGACTAGAGGAGTTATTTCGTGGATACCAACAAAAGTTACTATGGATGAGATTAAACAGAACATAAAAGGAGCAAAAATTATTGAGGCCAAACGTTTGAAAGTTACAAGAAACGGGAAAAAGTGTGATAGTTTATCGGTAATGATTAACTTTGATGAAGAGAGATTGCCGACTGATGTTTACTTAGGGTACATGTGTTATGCGGTTAGAATATATATACCACCGCCTTTAAGATGCTATAAATGTCAGAAATTCGGGCACCTTGCGGCGGTCTGCAGAGGAAAACAAAGATGTGGGAGATGCGCTGGAGAACATGAATATGGGAAATGTGAAGCGGGAGCTAGGCTGAAATGCTGCAATTGTGGCGAGGAACACAGCACAGCTTATCGAGGGTGCATTTATAGCAAGAAAGCGGCTGAGAAACAAGGTGTAAAAGTAACTCAAGGAATCAGTTATGCAGAGGCAGTGAAAGAATTCGATGGAAAAAAGGCTGTCAAGCAAACAAATACAGGGAATAAATAAACTGGTGAATTGTGAGCGCTTTCTTTCTTTTTCAATCTTTTTATCAGTTTCATAACAAAAATAACATAGTAATGGTACAAAGTTATTGGGAATATATTTTTATAATTAGCATAAGTAATTATAAAGCCAGTTGACACTTAAATGATAAAACTCCCAATCATATAGGATACAGATGAACAATATAAAACAAAGAAAAATATCTTAAAAAAAAATCATGAAAAAGGAAAAAATAATTATGACCCCCCCCCCAAAAAACTAATCTAAACAGAATTAATCAACTAAACTAAAAAAAAGACATGGGCTGTTATGTAACTTCGTAAAAAAAAAAGAGAAAACCTTCGTGTCGACGACTCCGTTCCTCTCAGCCAATATTACAAAGAAATAAAATAAGTTTGGAAAAGGTCAAATTACGTCATATGAAAATGTTGAATAAATGGCCTCCAAGTCTTTTAGGTGAATTGTGAGAGCTGTAATATGAAAAATAAGGATTCACTATTAATGACTAGAAAGGATTTCATGCTTTTTATGGTGGATGCAATTAATTGTTCAGCGCAAACAAGCAAAAGAACTGAGAAAATTAAAATCATCGTCAAGTCTGCAGAAAAGTATCTTGGTATTAAAGGGATTAGGTGGGAAGAAGTGAAAGAAACGCTGAATGGAGGATCCAACAGTTCACAGGCAGGGGAGATGGAATCTTAATGGCAGTATATTTATCGCAAATGGTCAAGAATTTAAGAAAGTTTTCAGAACTTAAGGAAAATCCTCAGATTTTATGGTTGAAGCCCAGGGTAAATGTGCAGAACTCCAACAATAAATAGAAGTACCTGACAAGAACAACGGTGAGTTGGAAAGAGGTTGGAAAATGGAGGAAATTATTACAAGGATACAAAAGGAAAAGGAATTTGTTGCAAGGTGAATTATCTACATTCAGATTATAAAATGAAAACATGGAAGCAAATGAAGAAGAACTCCGAGGTCTCAGTAAACAACTGCAGGCTATGATCCAAGAAAAGGAAACCCTGAAAAAACAGATAGACTTGGAAAAACAGCAATTTAAAAAGTATAATGTGCGATAATTACTATTCTTTAACAAGACGATTTTAGTCTTACAAGTGATGTAGATGAATTCAATGTAATTGAGGTAATGCAACTACATGAAAACGTGCCAAAATTAGTGAAGAATAGCAGTTGGCGGCATTATCTAATGAGCTCATTAAGCATTTACGAGGAATTGCAACTACAGAGTGATGCTAATAGAGAACTGCAGGCTGAACTAGATTGTCTAAAGTAGAGAACTCCAGGACATATTTGGTTGGAACACAAGATGTCTAGCAGGTGGTGGTAATGCACTGAAAACTGGTTGCCAACTGCCATAAAACAAAAAAGAAGAAGAAGAAGAAGAACCTAGCCTTACTGCTCCTTATAGAAGGGAATTCTCAACTTCCTCTGGAATATGTGCAAAGAAAGATTTCTTAACAACATCTCAGAGCTGCCTTGCTCCTTTTTTAAGGTTATAATCCTTGTTCAGTGCGAATAGTTTCTATAAATTTCTTCAATTATCTTAACCACATGGCTTTTCATTCTTTGTACCTGATTCTTCAAACTTGAGGACAGTTTTCAGGTTGGAGTAGAAAAGCATGCAGCAAAATTGTTTCCAACTATTCTGTGTGTGTGATGTCCCAATACATGGAGATTGCTGGATCCAGGGAATGGCATGATACAGCATGCCATATATCTTCATTGTCACTTGGATAAATTTCTCCCGTGTACTTGAGCCCAGAGTAAAGAGTGGCTAATATTAACTAGATGATTGACATCTGCTTGAGTGTTACTAATTGTCTCTGCCTTACCTGGGCTGGGCAGGTGAGTCTGAAGGGATCATCTTCCTTCAGACAGATATGGCATTTAGCTTGCCATTAGTTACTGTTTGCCCTGAACGGTCCCACATGCCATCAATGTTTTCAGCCAAACCTCCATCACTTCCGAATCAGAATCTGGTTTAATATCACTGGCATATGTCATGAAATTTGTTGACTTGGCAGCAGTACAATGCACTACATAATAATTGAGAAAAAATGTGAATTACAGTAAGTATATATAAAAATTGTTTAAATATGTAGTGCAAAAATTAAAATTAAAAAAAAGTAATGTTCATGGGTTCAATATCCATTCAGATATCTGATGGCAGAGGTGAAGAAGCTGTACCTGAATCATTGAGTGTGTGCCTTCAGGTTTCGATACCTCCTTCCTGATTGTATCACTGAGAACAAGGCATGACCTGGGTGATGAGGGTCCTTAATGAAGGATGCTGACTTTTTGAGGCATCGCACCTTGAAGATGTTGTGGATACTACAGAGGCTAGTACCCGCGATGTAGCTGCCTAAGTTTGCAACTCTCTGCTGCTTGTTTTGCTCCTGTGCAGTAGCCCCTCTGCCATACCAGCCAGTTAGAATGTTCCCTGTGGAATATCTGTAGAAATTTGTGAGACTGTCTGACACCTGTCAACACTTGTTTGTCCAGCCTCATTGCTTGTATGTCCACCATCTATCTGACTACCTGAACTTGATCCATCTAATTATCCCACACTATCATCTGCCTCTCCCCACCCAGCTCCTCATAAGCTCTTCTCTAATCCCCCCATCTAGTGCCTGAAGCCATCACCTGACTGTGTCACCCCTCTTGTCTGCCTGCTATTCAACAGCCCTTTCCCCATCATCCTTTCTATGACTCCTTCCCCCATAATCTCTTTAGTAGTTTGAGAGTGAGGAGGATGAGTTTATTACTGTACAGAGATTTGGGGCTTGTGCATATGGTGAACTTGCGAGGGAAAGGCTGATCCATTGGTTAATAAGGTTGTTGGTAGGAGATCTTCTGGTCGAACGTAATCCCGACCACAGACACATTTGAGAGAATGAAAGCTCCCGCTGTTGCTATCCAGTAATTTGCGCTGGAAAGGCTGTGTAAGTGGGTGTTAGCTGAGCATATGGCTTTCATCCCAGTATCTCATCCAGCAACTCATCCCTCCTTCTCTTCTCCCAGCAGTAAATAACCTCATTGTCTAAATTCTCACATCAACATTAATCATTTGGGTGGTCACATTAATATTTTAGTAACTGTATCCATTGAGAACTACCAACTTCAGGAAAGGAGGAAAGTTTGTTTCAAATGTTGACGTTATTTTTTATCTTTTCTACTATTGACCCTTAGCACCCTTTTACAACTCAGTGAACTGAAATGCCAAATTTCAGATCAGAGAATCAGTGGCTGATATTCGAAGGAGAGTAGTGCTGGTGTGATGAAATCCAGCTCGGGGGAGAAAAAAAACTCATAAAGGATTACTTAGATAAAATAGCAGAGGATCCGAGAATTGTCCTCGGGAAGTCTGCACCATCCAGAAGAGAGAGTCCACTTGGTTCCAAAGTCAAATAAGTACCTTGACGTATTTCTTACAGGAGGTGAGTGAGCTGGAAGGAGATGGAATAAAGAATTTATAGTTACCAAATATTGACCAAGAGGACATAACGTGACTGAAAAAAAACTTGTTCGTTAGTTTCCTTACATATTTTCAGAGCTGAATTACGCATACAAGTGAAAAGTGTGCACTTGCTTGCTCTCTTCAGTTACCTGATGAGGTACCCATAACCTTTGGCCAGAAGCAGATGTTATCAGTTGGAGCCCAACCTTCATAGTGTGTTTCAACCCTTAACCACTAAACTCTCCAGTTGGCAGGTCAGCAGTGGTGGCCAAGTCACTGCCCATCTGCTCCTGACTTACAGCTCAACTCCTCTCATCTACTCCATATCCAGTAAGAGGCTCTTTCTGCTTCCTTCCCCATCCTGCGAGATGCTTGGTTCTTGCTCCTTTCATCAAGGCCCAGCACAGATAGTCACCTCCATGCCGACCTTGCCAGGAACCCTCCACAGCCGATCTCTTCCGGGAATAGCTACATTTGCCAAGCTTTGTCCCTTCACTCCTGGACAATGGACTGGTACTTCAGAGCCTTCATCTCGTGAGCCTCCTCGTATCTTCCTCCCATGGTACTGTGAGCTCCACCAGGATGGTTTTCCTGCCTTTGGTGGACCACAGTATGATGTCTGAACAAAGTGTGGTTTGTACCACCTCTGGGAACAGCTGCTTCCTCTCCACATCAACTCTCATCTCCCATCATTTGTCAGTTTGCACCAGATTGGATTTAGGCCTCTTTGATGTGAATGGTGTGGCCATCTCCTTGGTGAAAATGACTGCCCTGTTTACCTGTCTGCTAGCTGGTCTCTTTTTACACCTCTCCCGCTTCAGTGTGTCAGCAAAGGACAGCAGGACCTTGTCATGGCACCACCTATATCGTCCTTGTGTTAAAGCTGTTTTGCATCCAGACAGTATGTGTGCCAGAGAACCCTGCTGACCACAAAACAAAAAGGGTCCTCTCTCAGCTCCCATATGTGCAGCTGTAATGGTGTAGGGAGAGTGTCATATAGGAGAAATGCAGGAGAATTTGCAGGAGAAAAGAAATGTGAAAGGACTCCAGTCTCCAAACCTCTGCCCAAGTGAGCTTGTGCTTGGGAACATCCCATTTTGTCCAGGCGCCCTGTAACCCTAACTCCACTGCCTTCAATAACCTCCTTTTGCCCTCACAGTTCCGTACCTCTGCCTGGAGAATGTCATGCCTATCCCTCGCACTTACACTCCCCCATCATTGGAAGTGTGCAGAGCCAAGGCCTTGTCATCCCAGACATGGGTTGTCGATTATGTCTCTCAATTGCCTGGTCTATGGCTGAGTTGGCGGCCCACTTTTGTCCCGATCTTGTTGTGACTTCTGCTTGTTTTATTAGCTTGTCATCGGAGCCCCTTGGTGTCAACACAACTCTACACTTTGCCACCTTGAACTCCTCCACTACCGATGAGAATGGCAACTATAGCTGGAAAAAATGCATTAAATAAGTCTCCTTTGGGACCTATATAGAAACTAACTGCAGAGAGAAGAAAAAGCAATTCCTTCTCTCTAGGGGTAAAGGCATGACATACTTTAATCCACTGTGTTAGTCCCTACCTCCTTCTGTTAAAAAAAACACATCGTAAACACTGTTTTCTCTATTATTCCTGCTAATGAAAGATTTTAGCTCACAGCAACTTCCACCCTTATCTCTTTATCTCCTGCTCTGCATATTTCTCTCAGCAGAATTCCTTGTGTTAGACTTGGCTGCTCTATGCAGCAGCACTGAGGAAAAAATCTGCCCACTTGTCACCCTCGACTTTGCCCATGTTGTGTTATTTTACAAAATGACGGATGGTTTAGCCATGTGCATGCAGTTAGCACTGGGTTTGCCTTTCAAGTGATTGCAACAATTAGGCTCCTAGACCAGAGGCGTACACAGTCAGCACAAGGTGAGTTTAGCATGCAATTTAACTGAAATATCTGTAATGGTCTAATTTTCTTAAGCTATTGGGGTTTTACTTGAGATATATATAATATTGAATGTATGAGAGGCACTGTATAAGTTAAAAGTCTTGCTCCTAACTAGGAACATCTGGTATTAACTATTCTCTTTACTTTAATAATTCTATTAATCAAAGATTGTGGCTGCGCAAGAAATTGTTTTGATGCTGATTCTGTTACAGTTGTAGGTAACAATGACTGATCTTTTCTAAGCCCTTCCTCCAGCACACACTGTGGTTTTGCTCTGCAGTCGGTTGTACCTCACCCAGCAATGTTCAGATTCTGGAAGTGTGGCTCCGAACATTTTTGGAGGATAATTGCAGACACTTTTGGTCCATTTTATCTGTTAAAAATGAAACAAGGGTCCAGAATGACCTGTGTCTGAGAAGGTTTATAGTGAATGTTCCAAGGACCATCCTTTTCAACAACTGTGGGCTTCTATGAGTGACGAACAGGGTGTGAAGATAGAGGTTAGTTTCTCAAGTTATTGCCTGTTCTACTCTAGTAATATTTGGTATTCTTGCTCTGCTGAGGGCTGAGCATTTACAACTGGAAATCATGGAGCTGTCTGTTGTATGGTAGCATATGACACACTGCAAATAATTAGTTAAGGATAGTGCCTGGTTCCTCTCCTTTTGGCTGATTAACTTAGACATCTGTTCTGAAACAGATGGACCATGGCAGGATTTTAGTAAGATTAAAATAGTTCATCAATAAATGATTGCAAAAAAGTCAAAGTTAGAACTGTGCTTCAGGGAGTGAGGTTGAGGACAAACTGCATTGTCAGAAAACAAAAGATTAACTGTAACAGTCCGAGTGTTCATCGACATTGTTTGAGAACATAAACAGATGTGTAAATGGGGCAGGTAGACATTATGTCTGCTCTGCCATTCACAAACACCTTGGCTGATCCTCCATCTTCTACACAGTCTCACATCATTCCTTGATTTCCCTTAATGGCCAAACGTCTGTCAATCTCAGCCTCAAAGATTCTCAAGAACTGAATATTTACTTTCGTCCAAAGTTGCTGACTCCTGATCCTGGGGTACTTAGCCATGTAAAACAGCTTCCCAGCATCATCCCTTCCATCCACCCCAGAATATTAGGTCTCATTAATCTGACATCTATCCTTACCAAATTTATTGTGCAAGACAAACCTAATTTCTTTTAAAAGACTCCTGGATAGGTACATGGAGCTTAGAAAAATAGAGGGCTATGGGTAACCCTAGGTAATTTCTAAGGTAAAGGCATGTTCGGCACAGTTTTGTGGGCTGAAGGGCCTGTATTGTGCTGTAGGTTTTCTGTGTTAACCGGCCTAATGAATATATCCTGCATTGACTCAAAGGCAAATATTTCCTTTCTTCGATTTGGAACGTAAGCCTTCCTCAGAGTGTTACAGCTGTGCTGTCACTAGGGCTTCACATAATTGTAGCCCCCACTGTCATCTTGCCATGGCAGAGAGGTTTTAAGCTTCCAGTCACCCAAAGAGAAAAGGCATTTAGGATTTTAAGTTCTGGTAGGGTTGCCATGGTGGTAAATTCTAGGGAGAGGCTCTAGACCAAATAATATTGAAAAAAGTCCTCCTGTCCCAACAGAGAAAGTCTCTGCCTCTGAAGGTTGTGAAGTTAGAAGTTTTTAATGGGAGGCTAGGTCAGGTCATCATGGCCCATATGGTTGTTGATCCAATGTATCCTGCAACCAGTAAGGTTATGTGAACCTGGCAGTGTACTGCAATTCCCATATTAAGTGTGAAATCAATAGGCTTCTATTCCTATCACAACAGAGGAGAGATGGTGAAGGCGATGTGATACTGGGGCACCCACCTCTAAAACTCCACACATGGACTGCAGGTGCCAGAGGACCTTCAGTTCATGTGTTATGGGGAAACATAGGAGAGTTCACAAGCTGGAATCTGGAGCAACACACAGAAAGTTGGAGGAATCCAGTGCGACAAGCAGCAACTATGGAGGGAAATGGACAGTCACATTTTCAACATGAGACAGATCCTCCAGCTTTACGTGTGTAACAGGAGTGTCCTGACACATAAGTGAGCAGTCATCTTCAGGATACCCTCAAGCACGTGTATCCAGAAATGGGTTCCTAAATCATCTCCAGACCTACCAGACATAACGGCTGTCACCCATGTTTCTCAGGGACCCACCAATAATATATCCAATGGTGGTCCTTTGGAATCAGTCAAGAGGTGGCACAGGGGTGGAACTAATAAAGCTCCAGTGACCTGGGTTCAGTTCTGACCTCCAGTGCTTTCTGCGTGGAGTTTGCATGCTCTTCCTGTGACTGTGGATTTCCTTTGTGTTCTCCAGCTTCCACCTCCTTGCCAAATATGTACAGGTCAAATCAGCATCAGGCTCATTGTCATTGACATACTGTAGATCGTGATATCCATTGTTTAGTAACAGCAGGACATTGTAAGACATAGAAGATGACATAGGTTACATAAACAATAAGTAAATAGTGCTAAAGAGGAACGGCTAGGTAGTGCCCATGGGTTCGTGGACCATTCAGAAGTGTGATGACAGAGGGAAAGAAGCTGTTGCTAAAACAGTGAGGGTGTATCTTTAGGTGCCTGTACCTCCTCCCTGATGATAGTGATGAGAAGAGGGCATGGCCCAGATAGTGAGGGCCATTAATGATGAGTGGTATTTGTTGAGTCACTGCCTTGTGAAGATGTCTTTGATGGTGGGAAGGGTTGTGCCCATGATGGATATGGCAGAGTCTATGACCCTCTTTTGATCCTGTGTATTGGAGATCCTGTGGCCAAGTGGTTAAGGCGTTCGTCAAGTGATCTGAAGGTCGCTAGTTCGAGCCTCAGCTGTGGCAGCGTGTTTGTGTCCTTGATCAAGGCACTTAACCACACATTGCTCTAGTGTCTGTGCGGGGAGTGGCGCCCCACACAGGCTTCCAATCTGTGCCTTGTACGGCATGAAATGCCCAACGCAGGCCTCTGAAGGTCTGAGTCAACGTTCCCCTCCCTGTGATGCAACCCCATATGGCGGAGTTGGAATGCTCTCTATTGGGCATCGATAGAAATTTGCCAGAAGCTTTGGTGACATACCAAATTCCCTCAAACTCCTAATGTAGTGTAGCCACTGGCATGCCTTCTTGGTACATGTAGGTTGGTAGGTGCACTGATCATTGATAATTCCCCACAGTATGTCCGTGAGTGGTAGAATCTGGGGAGAGGTGATAAAGATGTAGCAAGAATTTAAAAAAAAAAGGATTAATGCAGGATTAGCGTCAATGAATGGTGGATGGCCAGCACAGACTTTATGGTCCCAAAGACCTGCCTCCATGCTGTATGACCCCATGGCTCTGATCTCAACAGGGTTTTCTTCTGACAAGTAGATCCAGATGTGAGTTGTCAGTTGAGATATCAGTTGTTTACCTTTCTGCAGATGCTGTCTGACTTGCTGAGTGGTTCTTAAGGATTTCCTTGAACTTTGTCTCCTGCCTCTGAGATAAAGTCCATTGTGCCGTTTGCCTTCCTAATTGCTTACTGTGCCTGCATACTTACTTTCTGCATCTCTTGAAACCGCTCACTCAAACTGCTCAGCTCTCCTGCTTTTGCTACTATTTTTCACTGTTTAGATTGAAAGGCCCAGATAGAGTGGATGTGGGAAGGGTGTTTCCAGTAGTGGAGGAACCTGGGACCTGAGGGCACAGCTTTAGAACAAAAGGACGTCCCACTAGATGAGGAGGAATTTCTTTAGTCAGTGCTTGGTGAATTTGTGGAATTTATTGCCCCAGACAGCTGTGGAGGCCAAGTCATTGGGTGCACATAAAGCAGAAGTTGATATGATCTTTTTAAGGGTACCAAATGTGGGGAGAAGGCTGGAGAATGGGGTTGAGAGGGATGATTCAATTCCCACCACTGCCTGTAAGGAGTTTGTATATCCTCCCCGTGACTGCGTGGGTTTCCTCCAGGTGCTCTGGTTTCCTCCCACATTCCAAAGACATACTGGTTGGTGGGTTAATAGGTCATTGTAAATCGTCCTGAGATTAGTCAGGTTAAAACAGGGTTGCTGAGCGGCACGGCTCGAATAGGTCATTGTAAATTGTCCTGTGATTAGTCGGGTTAAAACAGGGTTGCTGGGCAGCGCAGCTCGAAGGGCTAGACAGGCCTGTTCCGCACTGTATTGCAATAAAAAAAATTAGCCATGATTTAATGGCAGAGCCCGCTCAATGGGCTGAATGGCCTGATTCTGCTCTTATGTCTTATGGTTTTAGAAGTTAATCTGGTTTTCTATTCCTCCTACCTAAATGAAAAATGTCATATTTTCTAACATTATACTCCACAAACCTCCCAGGATATAACCTACCTTTGCAGATTAAAATCTCAATTTACCACAATGCAGACTTGTACTGGTTTCCAGATATTGTGCAAAGAACAGCGCTGCTGGAAAAACATTATTGGATTTAATTGAGTGGTAGAGCCTTTATCATAACCATGTGGGGAGCCTTTCTAAAGTGTTCAGCTAAAACACACTGCAGCTGATAAACTATCCAAGTTTCTGTCCAATTGAGCAAAGAAAATGAACAGAAGCAGACTATTCACATTGTAAATGTGAGACGGTTCAGTGAAAAATTTATACGGCACACACATGCGATGTTAACTGGCCTTCTTCTCGGCTGAAATGGCTATTCCTTTTGTGTATCGCACTGAGTTGGGAAAGCATCTATTAACTTTCTCTATTTACTCTGACTGAATGGACGAATGGGATATAAGCTTAAATCATTGTGTCGTTGCCTTACTTTGGCTTAAACAGGAGAGGATGTTTCCTATTGTGGGAAAGTCTAGGACCAGATGCAACAGCCTCAGAATACAAGGACGTTCCTTTAGAACAGAGAAGAGGAGGAATTTCTTTAGCCAGAGGCCGGTGAATCTGTGGAACTTAATGCCACAGATGGCTGCGGAGGCCAACCTCTGTGTATATTTAAAGTGGAAGTTGATGGGTTCTTGATTAGTCAGGGTGTCAAAGGTTACGGGGAGAAGGCAGGAGCATGGGGATGAGAAGGATAGTAAATCAGTCATGGTGGAGCAGACTTGATGGGCTGAATGGCCTAATTCTGCTCCTGTGTCTGATGGTCTGATGGTCTCATAGCTAGTAGAACCGTTGGCTCGCAATCCAGTGCACTGGGGTCTACACTGAGCTCTGGTGCTTTCTATCGGAGGTCCACACATTCTCCTGCAAGCAGATGACACTCCTCTGTGCTCAGTTCACTCCCACACCTCAAAGGCAGATGGATTGGTAGGTTAAGTGGTATATCAATGGATAGTAGAATTTGGGGGGAATTGTGGGGAAAAGAAAATAGTGTAATGAGTGTAGGTTTGTTGTAAATGGGTGCTTCATCTTCACTGTGGGCTCATTGGGCTGATGAGACTGCCTCCCTGCTCTGTGACTTTAGATCTCACAAGGAGTTGTTCCCTTGTGTCTCTTGCAGATGCCTAAGTACCGTGGGGAATGAAGAACATTAATTTTATTCCTTGGAGGGTAATGTGGGAAAGCAGTGGGCGAGTCAGTCAGTATGGTGATGTGCGCTTTAAGCAGCTTGTTGAAGGATGCCATCAGATAGCAGTCTGCTGTTCTGTGGGGATGGCAAAGATATAATCCCAAAGGGGGTGGGTGAACAGCCACAAGTCCTGCTACTTATTGGTACCAATTAGTAGGAAAAGGGAGGAGAGACTGGAGAAAGAATATGGGGAGTTAGGCAGAAAGCTGAAAAGCAGGACCTCCAGGTTAGTAATCTCTGAACTGCAGCCTGCGCCGTGTGCCAGTGAGGGCAAGAATAGGATGCTTTGGCAGATGAGTACGTGGTGGAGGAATTAGTGCAGGGGCAGGGTTTCAGATTTGTGGATCGTTAGAATCTATTCTAAAGGAAGGTAGGTATGTCCTGTACAAAAGGGAAGGTTTACACCTGAACCCAAGGGGGACCAATATCCTTGCGGGCAGTTTGCGAGGACTAAACTAATTTGGCGGGGGATGGGAACCAGAGTGATAGGGCTGAGGATGGGGCAGTTGGTATACCACCAAATACAGTGCTAGTGAGACTGTACAGAAGAACAGGCAGACGATAGGGCAAAATTGCAGACAGTGAGTGGCATGAGCTAAAGTGTAACAGGGGTCCACAATCAAAAAGGGTGATGAATACAGGACTGAAGATGCTATATTTGAATGCAAGCTGTATACGGAATAAGGTAGACGATCTTGTAGCACAGTTAGAAGTTGGCAGGTATGACGTTATGGGTGTCACTGAGTGGTGGATGAAAGAAGATCATAGTTGGGAGTTGAATATCCACTGATACACATCGTATTGAATGGAAATGCAGGTAGGCACAGGGTTCTGTTGGTAAAAAATGAAATCAAATCCTTAGAGGTGATATAAGATCGGAAGATGTAGGATCCTTGTGTGTAAAGTTAAGAAACTGCAAGGATAAAAAGACCCTGATGGAAGTTATATACAGGCCTCCAAGCAGTAGCCTGGATGTGGGCTACAAATTACAGCGGGAAATAGAAAAAGCCTGTAAAAAGGGCAAAGTTGCAATAATCATGGGGAAATGCAATATGCATATAGATTGGGAAAATCAGGTTGCTGCTGGATCCAGGAGAGGGAATTTGTGGAACATCTCCAAAATTGTTTTTTATAGCAGCTTGTTGGTTGAGCCCACTAGTGGAATGGCAATTCCGGATTGGGTTTTATATAATGATCTAGATTTGTTTAGGGATCCGAAGATAATGGAACCTTTAGCAGGCTATTTATCATATTATGATAGAATTCACCTTCTAAAGTTGATTGGAAGGGGACACTAGCAGGGATGATGGCAGAACGGTAGGAGGAATTCATAAGTCACAGGAAATTTGCATCCCAAAGATGAAGAAGTATTCTAAAGGGAGGATGAGGCAATTATGGCTGAGAAGGGAAGTCAAAGACAGCATAAAAGTAAGAGAGGGCATGCAATATAGCAAAAATTAGTAGGAACACAGAGGATTGGGAAGCTCTTGAAAATCAACAGAAGGTGACTAAAAGAAACATAAAGAGAGAAAAGATGAAGAGATGAAATATGAAGTTAATCTAGCCAATAATATAAAAGAGGATTAAAAAAGTTTTCTCAGATATATTAAGGTTGAAAGAGAGATGACAGTGCATATGGGACCACTTGTAGCAGTGCGGATCAAAGAAATGGCAGATGAACTGAATAAGTTTTTTGCGTCAGTCTTCACTGTGGAAGACACTTACGGTATGCCAGTAATGAGGGCAGAAGTCGGTGTTATTGCTATTCCTAAGAAGTGAGTGCTCTGGAGGCTGAAAACTCTGAAGATACATAGGTCACCTGGACAAATGGACTGCACCCAGGTTTCTGAAAGAGGTAACTGAAAAGATTGTGGAAAGAAGGTGAAGTCTATTATTAAGGATGAGGTTTTCGGAGTACTTGGGGGCACTTGATAAAATAGGCCAAAATCAGCATGGTTTTCAAAAGGGAACTCTTACCTGATAAATCTGTTGGAATTCTTTGAGGAAATAACAAGTAGGATAGACAAAGGGGAGTCTGTGGATGTTGTTTATCTGGATTTTCAGAAGCCTTTGACAAGATGCCACACCTGAGGCTACTAAATAAGATAAGAGCCCATGGTATTACAGGAAAGGTACTAGTGTGGATAGAAGATAGGCTGTCAGGCAGGAGGCAAAGAGTGGGAATAAAGGGAGCCCTTTCAGGTTGGCTGCTGGTGACTAGTGGTGTGCCACAGGGGTCGGTGTTGGGACCACTTCTTTTCATGTTATATGCCAATGATTTGGATGAAGAAATTGATGGCTTTGTGGCCAGGTTTGCAGGCGGTACAAAGATAGGTGGAGGGACAGGTATTGTTGAGGAAGAAGAGTGTCTGCATAAGGACAGTCATTTTGGAGGAATGGAATAAGAAGTGGCAGACGGAGGGACATGCATGGTCACACACTTTGGCAGAAGGAGTAAAGGCAAGGACTATTTTCTAAATGGGGTGAAAATTCAAAAGCCCAAAGAGCAAAGGGACTTGGGAGTCCTCGTGCAGGATTCCCTGTATGTTAACTTGCCGGTTGAGTTAGTAGTAAAGAAGGCAAATGCAATGTTGGCCTTCATTTTGAGATGACTAGAATGCAAAAGCAAGGGTGTAATGCTGAGGATTTATAAGACATAAGTTAGAGTGCACTTGGAGTATTGTGAGCAGTTTTGGGCTCTATCTAAGAAAGGATGTGCTGGCATCAGAGAGGGTCCAGAGAATGATCCTGGGAATGAAAGGGTTAACAAATGAGGACTGTTTGATGTCTTTGAGCCTGTATTCTTTGGATTTTAGAAGAATGGGGTTGGGGGGGAACCTCATTGAATATTGTAAGGCCTACTTAGAGTGGATGTGGAGAGGACGTTTCCTATAGAGAGGTGTCTAGGACCGGAGGGCACAACCTCAGAACTGAGGGACATCCACTTAGAACAGAGGTGAGGAAATATTTCTTTAGCCAGAGGGTGGTGAATCTGTGGAATTCATTGTCACAGATGGCTGTGCAGGCAAAGTTATTGGGTATATTTAAGCTGGAGGTTGATAGGTTCTTTATTAATCAGGGCATCAAAGGTTACGGGAAGAAGGCCAGACAGCGGGGTTGAGAAGGGTAATAAATCAGCCCTGATGGAATGGCAGAGCAGACTCATGGGCTGAATGGCCTAATTCTGCTCCTATGTCTTATGGTCTTAAAAAGTAGTTGTTATCAATAAAATGGTGATGTGCTGAAAGGGCGCGTGGGTAAATAACGTCTAAAAGTGACCTGCAGCAACCTGAAAGATTCGCAGTTGGTTTGGTTTGGCTAGCTACGTTTGCCATTATATGTCAATCTGTGTGCTCTAGAACTGCCCAAAGCCCAACTCCCAATGGGTTTTGATGAATTGCTTTCTGTGTGCATGAGGCAAGCAAAGGATCAAGCTCAACTGTGATAATTTCATAGTTGAATACCTACTGTCTAGACAATTGCAAGAAGAATGCTGCCTCGAGCAAGAGACCATTGGGGAAGCTGAAACTAAAGGGGAAGAATAATAATGACTTTAAATATATTTAAATAATTCTCTGCATATATTTTCTTCTATCCCAGTCGTTAGTGGGAAAATAAGTGTGAGAGTGAAGCAAATTAGCCCTGTTAAGATTAATATGACCCCATAATTTTAGTGAAATAAGCAAAATACCCAGTCCCGGTGCGGCCTCCTCTACATCGGTGAAACCTAACGCAGACTGGGGGAACGCTTCGTCGAGCACCTCCGCTCCGTCTGCCACAACAGACAGGATCGCCTGGTTGCCACCCACTTCAACTCTGCTTTCCATTCCCATTCAGATATGTCCATACATGGCCTCCTCCACTGCCATGATGAGGCTAAACTCAGGTTGGAGGAGCAACACCTCATATACCATCTAGGTAGTCTCCAGCCCCTTGGTATGAACATAGAATTCTCCAACTTCCGGTAATTCCCTCCCCCTCCCTTCCCCTATCCCTATTTCACTTTGCCCCCTCCCCCAGCTGCCTATCACCTCCCTCATGGTTCCACCTCCTTCTACTACCCATTGTGTTTTCTCCTATCCCTTCTTCACCTTTCCTGCCTATCACCTCCCTGCCTCCCCTCCCCCACCCCTTTATCTTTCCACTTACTGGTTTTTCACCTGGAACCTACCAGCCTTCTCCTTCCCACCCTCCCCTACCTTCTTTATAGGGCCTCTGCCCCTTCTCTCTTCAGTCCTGATGAAGGGTTCTGGCCCGAAACGTTGAGTGATCATTTCCACAGATGCTGCCCGACCTGCTGAGTTCCTCCATCGTGTTGTGAATGTTGCTTTGAACCCAGCATCTGCAGGGTATTTTGTGTTTAAAATACCCAGTCTAACTCTTCATGCCTGGGGGCTTGTGTTGTGGGATATAGTCTTTCAGTCTCCTCTTTCCAAACCATATATTTATGTTGTAACTGGGTTACCTGTCTGGACACGGCCCTCTGCTGACTGCCCCTGTGGCTCCTCCCACAGACCCCTGAATAAAGGCGATTGCGCCATTACTCCTCCTCTCAGTCCAGGGGCAGACACTCAGCATGCTGGAGGTCACATTTTACTGCGAATAAAAACCTTTCAGTATTTACTCTTCTTCCAGACTTTTGGAGTTATTGATGGTGACTTTTGGAGTTATTGACCTCTATTTGTCCTTAGTTTAGAATCTCCTGTTTATGATATTTCCCATAAAGGTTACTACGTTTTCTACATTATAACAGTGACATATACTTCACAAGCATTTTTAGTGAAATAGGCTATTACAGTGTGGCCTGCAAAGAAATGCAGTGGGTTTTCAACACTACACATGGAAATTGCTGAGGACAGGCCTCTGTGCTCACTTGCATGTCTGAGGTATGTTCTACCATACCTGAAACCACTTGGGTAGAAAATTCAGTGGGGTGCTGAAAGTGCAACCTCCCCATCGACTCCCGGGAACACTTTGTCCTGCTCAAAGTCGAGAAGGAAAATTCTAACTGCTGTCAAGAACCACAGACCATGAATTGGAAGCCCTGCCTAAATGGCAGAAGGAAGGCATCGTCTTGACAACTGTCCACCCAAATTCGACTTCCTGCTTTACCTGCAGAGGAATCAGTGGTACTCACACTGGCCTCCTGAGAACCCAGAAAACCAGAGCAGAAGCAAGTTAACCTTCAATCCAAAGCATCTGCCCGAGATGAAACAGAATATCGTAACCCCGGGACCCAGTGACAAATTGGCAAATGTCCTGAATATAGAATTGCCAACGATGTTTCCTCAATTCGTCTTTTTGCATAGATTGCTTTTCTTCTGTTTTTTTCTTAGATGGCTTCCAAATAACCAACCTATAATGTATGAACAAAAATAGTTTTGAAATTTAAAATGCCAAAGTTTATTTGTTGCTTGACGAAATAAGAATTAACACCACAGTGAACTAAATTGCTGAGAAAATTTTGAAAACTGCTCTTGGTATTTCTCATTCTGCCTGCTCAGGAATGGAAACACTTAAAGAGAATCATTCTCGATATCTTGATCTAAGAATCCATAGAGCTGAAGAATTAGGTTGCTGTATCTCTGCCAAAATACTAAGGCTTTGATTATTTCAAGTGTTTGAAATATAATATATTCAGGCTTAAAAGCAGTGTAGAAGTGAGATACAATAAGCTCCCCAGGCATTATAGCCAGCCCAGATAAATGGCCACAACTGTCATGCATGCCAAGATCACAAAGATTTGAACCAAAACAGGTACCCCATGCTTTTTTACAGGCAGCATCAGGGAACATTGAATGCAGACAGCTGCTGCTGGCTGTAGAGTTTTAGGGAAAATGATTGCCTAAGAAAGGATAATTAATAAAACTAAACACTGTGTGGGTGGATTCCTTTCAACTGCAGGGTAACTGAAAATATATTAAATAAAATGTGTAGCAGCAGTTATTTGTATAATACAGGTGCAGGTAAAATTATCTGAGAGAAAGGGAACAACTGAATCGTATGTACTTGGGATGGCACTGGAGAGAAAAAATTCCAGACAAAATGTACTGTATTTCAGATAAATAGATAAAATAGTGGTTATCACTGACTGAGAATGGACTGGAGAGAATTCACAATTGGAATCAGGCTTATTAGCATTGTCTTAAGATGTGAAATTTGTTGTGGCTACAAGTAAGGTGCTAGTGGGTATCAGAGGCATATCAGACAACAGGCTGTATCTGGGAAGATAATAGAGAGGAGTGGGTACCTGAAAATGTTTAACTCAAAGACGGGTGGCTCTTAGAGATTACACAGGAAGTCAGTCAAGATGCTGTGGCATTGCTTGCAAATGAGAATGAAATAGATGTGTGTGATTTGCCCCATATTTCCTTTTCAAACTTATAATTGTTCCTGTGCCTAGCTTTCACTTCTTATCTTTGGCATTCAGTGTTCCAGTTGTCCCTTTCATTTTCTCTCTCTGCATAGCTCTAAGGTTGGAGGCCCACCTGAAGGAGCAAAATTCAGCTTTCATCTTCTAAGCTATTCCTTCGTAGATTGTTGCAGTGAAAAGATTTTTCTATTTCCTGTAAGCAAGTATATCATTGGCAGGAGGCAAAAAGCAACAATGGCCAGAACTGACCAAAAGGACAATAATGGATGAATACTCTGTAATTTGATGGAGAGATAGAGTAGGGGACACCATATGTTTGATTGGTGGTGAAAAATGCACAGTAGCAATGCTTCTAGTTTAAGATGGCACTATCGAAGGTGTGTGACAGCTTACTGGTAAATCATAAGGCAAGAGATTTGACTAAAAACATCTTTTCTGAAGGAAATTGTGGTGAACTATTGCCACAGACAGTGAGGAGGCAGGTGGGGGGAAAGCTAGTTCGAGGCAAGAGCTGTGCTGGGGCATTGTGAGGCTTAACGCGTTCGAGCTGAGGTCGGAGACAGAATTCGTATCGCTGCCGGAGATGGAGTGAGCCATTCGGAGAAGAGGCGGTGCAGAAGGGTTTCGATTCCCACTCACCTGACCCAGGTGTGAGGTTGAATTGTTCCAAGCGCCGAGCTGATTTGGTGAGATCGAAAATGGCTTTAGGCTGGGCAGCCCAAGTGTACCGTGGCTTTGGGGTCTGGGTTCTAGAGTGAGGAGCCACCTGGTTCTTGGACAATTTAAATGCCGGCACACATAGACCTGAAGCCTGAGTGTCAGGAATGGAGGTGAGGCTCATTCTTCTTCCACAGTGCTGTGGCTTTGAATTGATCTGGCTGCTCACCATTTCTGCCCCACTGGTGTAATGAACTGCGACTTTATACTTTATACTTTATAGTCGCCAAACAATCATGACAGCGATATTTGATTCTGTGCTTCCTGCTCCCTGGATTACAAATATTAAATATTAAAAATAGTAAAAACTAGTGAATATTAAAATTTTAAATTATAAATCATAAATAGAAAATAGAAAACCAGAAAGTAAGGTAGTGCAAAAAAACCGAGAGGCAGGTCCGGATATTTGGAGGGTATGGCCCAGATCCAGGTCACGATCCATTCAGCAGTCTCATCACAGTTGGAAAGAAGCTGTTCCCAAATCTGGCCGTACGAGTCTTCAAGCTCCTGAGCCTTCTCCAGGAGGGAAGAGGGACGAAAAGTGTGTTGGCTGGGTGGGACCGAGGCATGGGCCCACTCTGTCCGATCTGGGAGCAGATCTGTAGCCTCAGTCTGGTTCGAAACTCTGTTGGCTTGCTCCTACTGTCTGCATGATTTGTGTTTTATTCCCTCTCCTTCTCTGCACAGTGGTTTGTAGGTCTTTCTTTTTTTCAAATTGGGTAATTTGGGCTTCTTGCTTTGTGGATGCCTGTAAGCAGACAAATCTCAAGCTGTATAATTTATACATTCTTTGAGAATAAACGTGCTTTGAATCTTTGAATCTTGATCATTGAAAGCTTTGACTGCAATGGGGTGAATATTTGATAGGTCTGGTAAGATAATGATAATTAAAAGAGGAAGAATGATTGAAGGTTTGAAATGGTGATAATGATACTGATGATAGGGACGGGATGGTCAATGATTTTGTCTGAAGGTGGTAACGGGGAAGGAATGGTTGAGATTGATTGATGGCAGCAATGGGGAGAAGTGATTGATGGGCCTGAATGACTTCCCTTTCTGTGACATTTTACTAGAGGTAATATTACATCAAACTAGTTTACCCCCTTTGCTCAACTGAATGTAACACAATGTTCAATGGTTTCCACTAGTGTAAACCACCAGTTCTGGCCTCATTAGTTGTGCTAACCACTATGCTACCGTGCCACTCCAATCTACAGGATAGAGACAATGTTGTTGCTATTTTTCCAGTGGCTTGAGTTGCCAGTTGTAGCTAGTCCCAGCCTTGGAAGCATATAGGAGGTCAGGAATCACTGCTACAGGGTTTTGACCTAAAACGGAATCTGTTTTACCTTCAAACAGCCAGTGTGGAATAGTGAAGCAATGTTGATTCTCAACAATATTATACAGATTGGAAATGACAAAGATGGTTAATACCAATGAATCGCTCACTGGGCCTTTGTGAATAGCTGTAATCCCCATAGAATTGTGGAAAAAAAATGATCAGATGATATTACATATGAAGCTTGATTACTTCCTAAACAGTATTACTTTATTTAGACAAGTGATTTATAAGTATATAGTAAGGTTTTTACAGTTTTGAAGTTGATCTTGTGGAATTTCTGGAACCTTTCAGGGGGGTTTGCAGCCAACTTTGCAGCTATATATAAGAGAGGTACAGGAAGGGGATGGTTAAGCAAATTCTCATTCCACCTTTAAAAGAAAACACACAGAAGACAACTGTTCGAAACAATGTAGAAGAGAGAAGTATAACGGTTGTAAAGATCATCCAAGGAGTTCTCCTAGTCCCTCGCCTTGTGAGAGTTTACACAGTCAAAACACTTTGGATTTCACTGCCAAAGTTTATTGCTCAATGCATCTACAGTAAGTCAACAGTAAGGAAGTGGAATGAGCCCTAGTTCCTGTTTTCACGTCCCCCTGCCTGCCTGAATTCAGCCAGGTTGTGTAGTGTCACTGACACTTCTCAGTCCCACGGAGTCCAGATATTTTGTGACTCACTTCACAAGTCTTTTATCTCCTGGTAGCCATTTTCTAGTAGTCAAAATAAGTGCTGCATACAATATACCCATCCGTTTTACTTTCACTGCTTGCATTTTTTTGCCTGCAACATGTCCTAGCTACAGTTTAGCCACCAGGAAGACCTGGTTATCCATCAGAACCAAAGATCATTAGAGCCTCACATAAGAAGGAAGTTGCAGTGTATTCCCCATCTATGCAATGTAGCAAAGGTCTTGTCAGTACATCCCCTAATCCCCTAAGGAAACGATTGTGGACTTCAGGCAGGCCAAGTCAGGCAAAAACTCACCAGTCCTGATTGAAAGATCTGCATTGAAAGGGTGAGCAGCTTTGGGATTCTAGGTGTTAATGTTTCAAAAGGGCCTATCCTGGGGCCTAGCACTAGATGCAACTGTGAAGAAGGTACTCCAGTACCTCTACTTTTTTAGAAGGTTAAGGAGATTTGGCATGTCAGCAATGACTCTGACGGACTTGCACATCTGCACAGTGGAGACCATCCTGACTGGTTGCATCTTCACCTGGAATTGGAATTCCAATGCATAGGAGTGGAAGAGGCTGCAGAAAGTAGAGGACTCTGCTAGTTCCATCACAGGTGCAGCCAGCCCCTCCATCAAGGTCATCTACAAGAGGCAACATTTCAGGAAGATGACAGCAATCATCACGTCTTCTTGATGCTGGCATCAGGGAGGAGGTACAGGAGCCTGAAGATCCACACTTCACAGATCAACAACAGCTGCTATCAGGTTCTTGAACCAACCAGATAAACTTAAGGCTACCTCAGAATATATTTTTATATCTCTCAACATACACAGCAAAATAAACATAATGATATCAGTGCAAGTTATGTATTATTCATGTTAAGTTTATGTTAATTTCTGTTTGTTATGGTTGTTATATACTATGCTGCTGCTGCAAAATAAAAACAATTTTCCTGGTATTTATGCCCTGTCGATGTATGCTTATGACAATAAACTTGAGCTTGAGCAGTCCTGTAAGATGATCCACTGCCAGCTCGGCAAACCAAAACCATTTGTCAATGAATTACTTAAACTAGAACATCATTTGAAGTACAATTGGAATCTAAATGTAAAATTAACTTTCAAGTTTATATCTCAATATCATTTTTGCATGAGATGGAAAAGTGGTTTGAATGTTCCGCGAGCACAACTTTGATGATTTCAATACAAGTCTAATCAGAAGCTTTAACAATAGCCAAATGACCTCCCATTTAATTTATTATGTTTCTTATAAAAGATCTATTTTATTTTTGTTTATTAATAAGTTTCCTGCATATGTGCAATATCTTTCATCAGAGTACTTTTCCAAAACCTTCAAAATTTATTTGTAAAATTCAAATTTCATCTTTCTAGAAGACAGTTTTTGCTCTGGGTTTAACTATAAAAAGGGTATAATTAGAATTAGCTTCTCTTATGACTTGTCATGACATTTTCAGTTGGGATTTGCATAAACTAGATAAGAGTGACAACACTAACATTAACACCTCTCAAGAATTACTTAAGTAGGCTTGCCTCTTTTACAGATCGATCAAATGTTTCATCATTAGTGGAGAAAATAAACCTTTTAGCGAAAATTGAGTAATGCTTCAAATCAACAGAGAAAATCATGTTTTACTTTTCAGCCAATAGCCTTCTATATAGTTGATGCTAGTGTAGATGTGAGTGATTATGAATTTATTTCCAATTATTATTATTAATTCACAAATAAAACAAAATCCTACCAAAATGAATCCAACCCATCACTTTCGAGAAGCTAATAATGTCTATGCTGTCTATGGAGAACTGACCTTATCACACAGCAGATCTTATGCCTGATCTTCCTGTGTGCTCAGGAAATTCATCTTTTATGAGAAGAACCGCAGTTGAAAGATATGCAGCTGGTAGAAACACTGTGCATGCTATCAGGAGGGAAAACCTGGTAAATGAAGCCATTGTCTTCTCGATGTACTACAGTCCACCAGCTGTATAATGTTGGACTGCAGTTATTCTAATAAAACATGAATTTGCTCTGTGGACAGGAAATCAGCTATAAAATTTGGTTTGTGGAGGGACCAGCTCTCCATAGACAAGCTAGACAAGTACTATAGCATGGAAGCAATAGGTTGGATCAATTAGATTTTGAGTGTAAATTAACACAATGAGTTAGGAATGGAGTTCACAGCTGTACAAGTTATTCAGTGAAGACAATGTGAAGCTGTTTTCATTGAGTACTTCATTAGGGAGGGAGGTAGACACATTTTTATGACCGGGCTTCATGCTGTTGTCAAGCTGTTCATGTTTACTTGATGACAGGAAATTGGCTTTAAAAAAAAAGAACAATAAAACCAATCAGTCTAAGAAAATTGGAGAGGAAAGAGGGAGAAGCTATCCAAGGGGAAAATTTGTAGGTTGCTGTTTGTGTGTCCAAGCAAAACTGTACAGTTGATCTTTTCTGTATCCTTGCCTTTTGACTAATACTTTTTTTGCCCAGTTCTGGCTGAGATAAGTTCACTAATGATAATTCACAGGCTAAAATCAATTGGTGATTAAAAATCTTACTCCAACAACATTATGAAAGAGTCTGAATATTGTTCACACTGTGCCATTTGATTTGCATTTTGAAGTATTCCCCATAACCATCCTAGTAACAAATAAATCATCTGTTCACTTTGTTTGATTAAAAGAGTGTGAACTGGTCAATTTGTGTTACTTGTTCAACTGGTAGTCAATAGGTGGAATAATGCTCTGTTCCAATGATAACAACTTCATCAGGTTCCAATCAGAACAACACAGTAAATTCAGAAATAAATATAACAACATTTAATCTATTATATTTCAGGACTAGAAAGCAGATTGAAGGATGCCATCTTCTAGCTTCAGGTTGTTTTAGGAAGTACTTCAGAAAGGAAGGAAATAAGAAGCATTGATAACAGGCTTTAAATTAACTGATTATTCCTTTGGGATATTTTCTATGCTACCAGTTCGAACTAGAGCAACAATTCTCAGCCCCATTTCAAATTGTGTTCCTGACTGCAGTGAAATTCATGGAGTAATGTACTGGCTTTTCCTGTGCTGTTTAACCATTTACTGTTCTGCAAATCTGCCTGTTAGAAGGCTTCTTGTAATCCAAACTAAATTGTAATAAAATGGTTGCACACTGTAAACTGTGATGCCCTTTTGCTTGCTTTTGCAGACCAAACACTGTTTAAAACCAACAAAACTACTGGAGTCCAAATGGAAAAATCTCGGACCTGTCTCAAGTACCTCATGTTTCTGTCCAATAGTTTAATTTTTGTAAGTAACTGACTGGAGACATTTATGAAGAGTTGAGAATGGCTATCTGCTCAGAGAGGGGACCTTGGTAGAAAACTCTCAGAATATTCATGAGATTGGTAAATACAAGATATCATGCTAAACCCTGTGTCCATGGAAACAGCCAATGTTACTCAATAATTTTAATCAAATCCATACTGAGTAATTTTAATAAAGACTAGATTATAGCTTAATTGTATTGCAAGATAAAAATACTTTACCTTTGAAACATTTATGAAATTATATCCAGAGGTTGTGAAGATAATTATAGGATTCTCAGTGAATTTTAATGCAGGAGCCTAGAGCTCACTGTAATAACTTTGTTCTTTCTGGTCTGTTACAGGCAGGAGGTATTTGTCTGCTGGGAGTTGGCATCTGGGTTACAACCAATCCCAATGGCTTCAAGAATATTGTGGCTACAAACCCATTAATATATACTGGGGCTTACATCATTCTGTCAGTCGGAGTAATTCTCTTCTTTCTAGGGTTCTTAGGTTGTTGGGGAGCCATCCGAGAGAGCAAGCAACTGCTTATGACTGTACGTATGCCAATCTTAAATCCTTTACATTATTTTTGATTGTTCAGAGGTATATGAATGAATGCGAATATTACAACTTGTATTTCACTCAAGTAACATCCCAATACCCTACTTAATAAAGGAGCCTGTGTACGAATGTAAAAACAGGTACACCTTATAAATTCCCTCAACACTTAAAAAAAATTGAATTGGTGTAGAATGGGCTGAGCCAGAATCTGTTGTCCATTACTGAATGGCTTGTAAGAAGGCACAAAAAAACTGGGTGCTACAGAATAGGCTGTTTTGCCATTTCAGAATGAAATTAAGATTCATCCACAATGTTTTGATCTTGTAGTCACTTATAAACCACAACGGTTCATCTTTTTCAGAGGAAATTAGTAAACTAGATTCATTTTATAAGCCAACTATTTCATGGTTACCATTAGCAGTGCTAGTGTTTTGGGCAACACAGTGTTGCAGATTGTACATCCCACAGTGTCAGGGACCTGGGTTCAATCCCACCCTTCGGTGCTGTCTATGTAGAGTTTGCACGTTCTCCCTGAGACCATATGGATTTCTTTCAGGTGCTCCAGTGCCCTAAAGATGTGCAGGTTGATAGGTTGATTGGCCACTGTAATTTCCATTAGTCCGTAGATTAGGGTTATGGTTAGGGTAAAATAGGTGTGTAGGGTAATGCAATTGGGAGAAATGTACATAATTCACAACAACCAACACTGAGTTGGGGTTTCACTTTCAGAGGCTGCTCTGACGTGATGACATTATTACGTAAAGGGTTTTGATGCGCTTTGGAGTTCAATAAAATGTGTTATGGGTTTCATTAAACATAAAATGCTTCACTTTGTTTTATTTGTGAAAACTTACAAGTGTAAAAATGAGTGACTGATGGGCTGGTGGACCAAGGGGCCTGTTTCTATGCTATATGACTTTATCAAATTAATTTTAGCTTGTTAACTTCCTTGCTCTTCAGTTACGATTGAAATGTCTTTGGGCAGTGCAGCCAATCCAATTGTGACAACCTATAAAGGTATTTATAAGCACTGAGTGACTTACTTCCAGTGGGTCCTGTAAAATATTGGCACAGACCCAAGAAATTCTAAATATTGGCTCATCCTTTAGTATTCTTGACACATTTCCAGAGAATCAGATTCAGTATACTTGGACACGATTGCCCAGAAGTCATTAAAATTGTAAACTCCAATCCCACTCTGGAATTATCAACAGATAAAATCAATTGAAAGTTCAGACTGAAATTGAAGGGAGCAGTGCATTGTTAATAATGTGTTCTTTTCAGATAAGATATCAACTTTTTGGTAGAAGATTCTCTTTAAAGAGCAATGGAGTCCTGTCCAATGTGTCCTAGTTAACATTAATGCATGAACTAATTCATTCATTATCTTGTTAATTGTGGGATTTTCCAGTATTGGATCTATTGTGTTTCCTTTTTCCTATAATACAACATGTAAAACACTTCATTAACAGTCAATTGACTGTAAAGTGCATTAAGCCTGCTGGGATTCTGATTGGTGCTATACAAAGGCAGGACTGTTTATTTTGTTTTCTGTAAATAATAACAAAATTTTCTGAACATTACTATAACCTTTAGATTACTTTTACCAAATTCTTTTTTACAAATTTCCTAGGCTAAAACATCTTTAAGTATTTTGTAAGCTAGCTCCATATAAGGTGGAAAGTTTTGACTTTTAGTGACATAGCCTTTAAAAATTTCTGATATTACAATTCCGTGTTCTTTTCTACATCACTATTATTGGAATGAAAGTCCGCTGCAATTTATTCTGTCTCACTGTCAGAAAATGTGGAATTATTTCTTCATCTTTCTCTTCCATCTTCCCTTGCTCTAACAATCAGGAAATTTTGAAATGAAGTTTCAGCATTGGTGATCACCATTTCCACTTCTTAAACTTTGTGATATATGTTAAATTGAAAGATAGGGCAGCCGGAACATGAGAGAAGAGCCATCTGTAGGGGTTCCTACAAGTCATACATTATCCTGGCTTGGAAATGCATTAGTGTTCTCTCATTATTGCTAGATCTAAACTTTTGAACTCCCTACTCAACATCACTGTGTGGGAGCTGGGGTGGCATTCACTATATGGAGTGTAGTGGTTAAAGAAGATGGATTAGCAATAAATGCAGGCTTTGCTAGTGACTACTATAACCATAAAAGTGAATATAAAGATGTACTTTATTCAATTTTATTTGCCATACACACATATGGGAATTTGCTGTGGTGCGTTTATGTGACAAACAACAAGAAGGAAAAATGTTCAACAGTTATTAAAAAATTGGATAAAGAGTTAGAGGTTAAAATATGGATATGGAATAAAATATGCATAAATATATTTACAGTATAAATATCACTTTAAAAGTGGTTTAAAGTATTTACAGTGCAGTGTACTGATTGGGGTGAAAGAGGGGAGGGGCTAATCAGAATGATTGATTAGATTAACTGTCTGGGGCAGGAAACTTTTAAGATGGCACGAAGGTTTGTTTTAACAACCCCATAATGCTTTCCAGAAGGGGGCTTTTGGAAAATGTAGTTTTTGCCTTGGGTAAATTCTTTGTCTTTCACTTTGTTTTAAATTCACTATCCTTTACACTGGCCTTCACTTCTTCATCCAAGTCTAAAATTATTATAAAATGACCTATAAAAGACCAAATCTGAGTCGTTTTTCAGGAGTTAATGGAGAAAGCAGAAACTTGGAGAGTATTTTTCAGAACATATGTTCTAGGTTGTGAACAGACCCTGCTGGTGATTCCAGATCTCTATTTCATCTTTCATTTCTTGTGCAGAACTATGTGTTATGTACCATGTGGATTATTTTTAATCAGAATATCTTAATTTCTCTAAACCATCATTTTGAACAAAATGTAATATGTATGTTACATCAATAATGTCTATTTTTGGCTTAAACCTGCAAAAACTGGTATCTTTGCAATTGAAACTTTGTAAATGAGACAAGTTGGCTAGTTTCAGAATTACACAGGCTGGCACCTTCAATTATTGAAAGCCTGAGAAACACCCTGAAACGAGTCTGAAATGGCTTGATATGCTCTATTTTACATTTCTTAAATATGGATTGCTCTTTTTCTGTATATATAAAAAAGATAGAGGTTAAAATAGGGATATGAATAAAATGTACATAAACTCATAAATATCAGCATGTATTTGCAATGACGCAGCTTTATGACTTTGCTCTTCCTCACACCATGATTACAAGAATTATTAGTTCTCTCCTGTCATTTGCAGTTTTTGCTGCTTATTTTGATCATTTTCATCCTGGAGCTGATAGCTGCCGTCCTTGCGTTGGTCTTCCGAAAGCAGGTAGGTACAATCACCAGAAATAAATCTTAATTTTCAGCTATTTCTTTGCAATTATGGTATCCTAACTTCCATACTGCTGTTTACTTTCAGATCCGAAAGGATTACTTCTTAAAGGAATTGCAGATGAAATATAAAGGTGACAATTCTACTGATGTCTTTTCAAAGACTTGGAATGTAATCATGGTGGATGTAAGTTTATTTTAAGGAAAGAAATATTTCTCTCCCGAACTAATGTAAGTTTGGGAGCTGACACAACAGGTGTCAGCTGCCAACTTGTCGCTCAACTAAGTGAGTCTCAACAGCCAGTTTGAGCATGTAATGCATCTTAATTGTGGGTGCTGACCATGTTGTTGCTGTTGGTGTTCCTTTTCGCACCTCGGATTGCATTTTTGCCATTTTTGTAGCGTTTGACTGTTTTTCATGTGGCCGAGTTGCTTGCCCAGTGCTCAACCCAGCACAGATGGAAAGCGTGCAAGAAGCTTGCTGGATTCCAACTTGGAACACTGGCTTTGAAGTTCTGTGCTGACGCCACTTCACCACCAGCCCGCTATTTGACCACGTAATGCATCACACATGAGTTGATTCCATCTTCATTTGACAACAACAATGAAACTTTTGGTGGGAGGGGGTGGGGGGGGGTCAAAGGATAGTTTTTCAGACCAGGAGACATCTACTCTACTCTTCTGACGCGACATGCAGTGGAGCAGTGTGGTTGGTTGTGATACATGGGCAACATTCTTGGACAAGACCACTTTACTCACTCTTGACCTATTGACTCACCATTTCTGATAGCCATGGGGTTCACACACTATAGGCAGTGGGTATTTTATGATGTTTGTGCATCAAAACCTTTTCTATTATATTTGTTATTATTATTAATTTACTGTAGCTTGTGCTTCCCATACATTCAACCTTCCCACCCACTGTACTGAACTGCACATTTGAGAGTGCTGTGTCAGTAACTGTTTGCGAATCTGCTGTGATACACTGCCTGACCCTCTGAGCCTATCAAAAGTGTTCACTATTCATTCAATCTAATCTGACTTTCTTGTTGGACCTTCAAACCTTTTCATTTTCTATTTTGTTAAGGCAAATTCCTGTAAAAGGCATAACATTTATGACTTGTCATTTCAGTTTTCCTGCTGTGGTGTAAATGGACCTCGTGACTTTGGACAGAATTCCACTTTTTACCAGCTTTTCCCAAACAGACTGCTGCCTGAAGCATGCTGTAAAAGGAATAACACTTCACCGGTAGAGCACATCCTAGACAGGAGCAAATGCGTACAGGGAGATGCTGGCTACATAAACAACAAGGTAACTGTTATCTACCTGAAGCAGTTTTTGTATAGAGAAGCAACACACATAAAAGTTGCTGGTGAACGCAGCAGGCCAGGCAGCATCTCTAGGAAGAGGTACAGTCAACGTTTCGGGCTGAGACCCTTCATCAGGACTAACTGAAGGAAGAGTTAGTAAGAGATTTGAAAGTGGGAGGGGGAGGAGGAGATCCAAAATGATAGGAGAAGACAGGAGGGGGAGGGATGGAGCCAAGAGCTGGACAGTTGATTGGCAAAAGGGATATGAGAGGATCATGGGACAGGAGGCCCAGGGGGAAGGAAAGGGGGGAGGGGGGGAAAACCCAGAGGATGCGTAGGGAGCGATCCCTGCAGAAAGCAGAGAGAGGGGGGAGGGAAAAATGTGCTTAGTGGTGGGATCCCGTTGGAGGTGGTGGAAGTTACGGAGAATTATATGTTGGACCCGGAGGCTTCCTTGTCCACTTGTCCCCCCCATCTCTCCCCACCGATCTCCCTCCTGGCACTTATCCTTGTAAGCGGAACAAATGCTACACATGCCCTTAAACTTCCTCCCTCACCACCATTCAGGGCCCCAGACAGTCCTTCCAGGTGAGGCGACACTTCACCTGTGAGTCCGCTGGGGTGATATACTGTGTCCGGCGCTCCCGATGTGGCCTTCTATACATTGGCAAGACCCGACGCAGGCTGGGAGATCGTTTCGCTGAACACCTACGCTCTGTCTGCCAGAGAAAGCAGGATCTCCCAGTGCCCACACATTTTAATTCCACGTCCCATTCCCATTCTGATATGTCTATCCACGGCCTCCTCTACTGTAAAGATGAAGCCACACTCAGGTTGGAGGAACAACACATAGTCCCACATAGGAGATTAGTGGGCAAAATTAGGGCACATGGTATTGGGGGCAGAGTACTGACATGGATTGAAAATTGGCTGGCTGACAGAAGACAAAGAGTAGCAATTAACGGGTCCCTTTCGGAATGGCAGGCGGTGACCAGTGGGGTACCGCAGGGTTCAGTGCTGGGACCACAGCTGTTTACAATATATATTAATGATTTAGATGAGGGAATTAAAAGTAACATTAGCAAATTTTCAGATGGCACAAAGCTGGGTGGCAGTGTGAAATGTGAGGAGGATGTTATGAGAATGCAGGGTGACTTGGACAGGCTGGGTGAGTGGGCAGATGCATGGCAGATGCAGTTTAATGTGGATAAATGTGAGGTTATCCACTTTGGTGGTAAGAACGGGAAGGTAGATTATTATCTAAATGGAGTCAAGTTAGGGAAAAGGGAAGCACAACGAGATCTAGGTGTTCTAGTACATCAGTCACTGAAAGCAAGCATGCAAGTACAGCAGGCAGTGAAAAAAGCTAATGGCATATTGGCCTTCATAACAAGAGGAATTGAGTATAAGAGCAAAGAGGTCCTTCTGCAGCTGTACAGGGCCCTGGTGAGACCACACCTGGAGTACTGTGCGCAGTTTTGGTCTCCAAATTTGAGGAAGGACATTCTTGCTATTGAAGGAGTGCAGCGTAGGTTCACAAGGTTAATTCCCGGGATGGCGGGACTGTCATATGTCGAAAGATTGAAGCGACTGGGCTTGTATACTCTGGAATTTAGAAGGCTGAGAGGGGATCTTATTGAAACATATAAGATTATTAAGGGATTAGACACGCTGGAGGCAGAAAGCATGTTCCCGCTGATGGGTGAGTCCAGAACCAGAGGCCACAGTTTAAGAATTAAGGGTAGGCCATTTAGAACGGAGTTGAGGAAAAATTTTTTCACCCAGAGAGTGGTGGATATATGGAATGCTCTGCCCCAGCCAGAAGGCTGTGGAGGCCAAGTCTCTGGATGTTTTCAAAAAACAGATGGATAGAGCTCTTAAAGAAAGTGGAATCAAAGGTTATGGGGATAATTGTCTATTGTCTATTGTCTAACACCTTATATTCCATCTGGGTAGCCTCCAACCTGATGGCATGAACATTGACTTCTCAAACTTCCACTAATGCCCCACCTCCGCCTTGCACCCCATCCATTATTTATTTATATACACACATTCTTTTTCTCTCTCTCTCCTTTTTCTCCCTCTGTCCCTCTGACTATACCCCTTGTCCATCCTCTGGGCTTTTTCCCCCCTCCCCCTTTTCTTTCTCCCTGGGCCTCCTGTCCCATGATCCTCTCATATCCTTTTTGCCAATCAACTGTCCAGCTCTTGGCTCCATCCCTCCCCCTCCTGTCTTCTCCTATCATTTTGGATCTCCCCCTCCCCCTCCCACTTTCAAACCTCTTACTAGCTCTTCTTTCAGTTAGTCCTGACGAAGGATCTCGGCCTGAAACGTCAACCGTACCTCTTCCTAGAGATGCTGCCTGGCCTGCTGTGTTCATCAGCAACTTTTATGTGTGTTGCTTGAAATTCCAGCATCTGCAGAATTCCTCGTGTTTGCGTTTTTGTATAGAGAAACGTGATGCAGTACAATGAGTTAAATGTCAATCTACAAGCATTACGAAGCAAAGACATGTAAGCAGATGAGATAAAGATCAGCTATGATCTAATTGAAGTTTGGAAGGTCTCAAAAGGCCTTTCATCAGGATTCTGGTCTCAGCCCAAAACGTCGACTTTACTCTTTTCCATAGGTGCTGCCTGGCCTGCTGAGTTCGTCCAGCATTCTGTGTGTGTTGCTTGGATTTCCAGCATCTGCAGATTTTCTTGTGTTTGTGATCCTACACTTCTGCTATTTAAAGTTTTTATCAATTATTTAGAACTTGCTTGGAGTTGAATAGAGAAGAAATTATTGATGACAACTACCAAGAAATTGTTGGTGCATTATCCTTAGAATATTTGAGGATAAGCCTCATTAACAATATTATAGCTGCTTTAGTTGTGATATTACTGGTCCTCCAACATGACCAAAAATGGAATGAAGGAAAGAGCTAAGATCTTGCTCTCAGTGCATCTAGAAGGGCAGGGGAGAAAGATTTTGGTTAAGACATTCTACCCCTTTGCTGGGAGCAGCATTTGCATCTTGTCTTGCCTGAGGAGGAATGCATTCTGTGGCTAAGACTTTTTAAGAACAGTGGGGACAGGTTCTATGGGCAAGTATTCCAATATATTCAGACCTTGACCTCTCTGCCTGCAGAGACCAAGGTCACTGATACCCTGAGGTTCTCTCTACAGGGATTGGTGTTGGGACCACTTCTTTTTGCATTGTATGTCAACAATTTGAATGAGGGAATTGATGGCTGTGCCAAGTTTGCAGATGATACGAAGATGGGTGGAGGGGCTGGTTGTGTTGAGGAAACAGGGAGGATGCAGAATGACTTAGAACAGATTCGGAGAATGGACACAGAAGTGGAAGGTAGAATACCATGTCAGGAATTGATGACTCTGGGCCTATACTTGTTGGAATTTAGAAGAATGAGGGGAGATCTCGTTGAAACCTATTGAATGTTAGATAGAGTGGATGTGGGGAGGATATGTTTCCAGTGGTGGGGAGTCTAGGACCAGAGGACACAGCCTCAGAATAGAGAGATATCCATTTAGAATGATGAGGAGGAATTTCTTTAGCCGAAGGGCAGTGGATCTGTAGAATTCACTGCCACTGGTAGCTGTGGAGGTCAGGTCATTGGGTGTTTTTAAAGCGAAGGTTGATAGGTTCTTAATTAGTCAGGGCATGTAAGGCTACAGGGGATAAGGCAAGAAAATAAGCTTGAGAGGGGAATGGATCAGCCATGATGAAATGGCAGAGCAGACTCAATGGGCTGAATGGCCTCATTCTGCTTCTATGTCATATGGTCTTATGGTTTTATCTCATTCCAGAGACTGGTTCACATACCTGCTAAATTTGCAGGTTGAAGTTAATTATTGTGGACAGGTTACAGAAGCTCTTTGTTCTGACTGGTGGCATGGGAGAGCCACATAAGCACATAGATTCTCCCACATTGCACTCTATCCTGAATGTTCAGGAGCATTCCAGAGACTCCCAGCCCAGAGCTCTTTGTCAAATAGGAAAGCTGTTTCTCCCTGAGAGTGCAGACAATGGATAGATTAGCCCAGTGTTCTGCTTCCAGGAAGCTCACAGGATTCTTCACCCTAAGCAGGTCTTGCTGTGCCTTCCATGGTTTAGCGGTTACACCAGGCAGATGCTTGGAGCTTGGTGGGTTAAAGTTCCTCCCTCATCCTGGATTCCTGTGAGCATTGGAGAGTGGAATTATAGTTGCAGTCGGAGAGCCATGAGAATCATTCTGGAAAATATCAGCAGGTTCCTCTAGATCTGCAGAGCAACCCACTCTGCCCTTTAATGGTTCAGTTTCACCTCAGCTCCATTTTCCTAACGTATCCCCAGATCCACTGATTTCTTGAATAACGACAGTGCGAAGGCTTGCGCCTACGATCAAACTGACTGAGTCTGAAATCTACTGCCCCCTCTTTTGATCTTGCGCATTGGAATCTCTTTCCAGGCTCTGATTCAACCAAGCTCTCTGTACATCTGTAGAAGGTTGCAAGAGTCTTTGGTGACAAACCAAATCTCCTCACACTCCTAGCAAAGTCTAGCTGCTCGCGTGCCTTCTTCAGGATTGCATCAATGTGTTGGGCCGGAGTGGATTCTCTGAAATGTTGATGCTGCTCACACTTTCCAAGGCTGACTCTTAAAGAGGATTGCTGGGAGTTCTTCAGACTTTCTGTTCCTGAATTCCACAATCAATTCCTTGATCTTTCTGACATGGAGTGCAAGACTATTGTTGCAATGACACCCAACCAGCCAATCTCTCTCGCTCTCATATGCATCCTGGTTGTCATCTGAGATTCTGCCGACAGTGGCGTCACCGGCAAATTTATAGATGGCGTTTGAGCTGCGCTCAGCCTCACAGACATAAGAATAGAGAGAGAAAAGCAGTAGGCCAAGCATTATCCTTGAGGTGCGCCTGTGTTCATTGTCAGTAAGGAGGAGACATTATTATTGATCCACACTGACTATGGTCTCCCATTGAGAAATTCAAGAATCTAGTTGCAGAGGGAGGTACGGAGACCCAGATTTTGAAGCTTTTGAATTAGTGCTAAGGGGATGATGGAGTTGTATGTTGAGATATAGTAGGTGTGTGTATTGGTGTTGTCCAGGTGCTCTGAAGCTGAATGGAGAGCCAGTGAGACTGTGTCTGCTGTCATGGCCTGTTGGCTAATTGTAGTGGGTCCAAGTATTCTAATGTTTCTGGGAGAATACTTTGGGAGAGTTGGGCATTTTTCGCATTACCAGACACATTACCAACATTATCTTGAAGTAATAATTCAATTATGCTGTCTTAATTTGCAAATATTCTGGGGTGAAAGTGTATGTGAGCAAAAGAATGGCTGCCAGGAAAGAGAACAAAACCAGGATTGGAAACTTTTCAGTGCAGAGAGCCATAAAAAAATAGATTTTATGATGTTCACAATGAAGTGAGTCAAAGTTTTTCAGGTCAATAAATTAAAGTTAAATATTTGATTCAATTACTCTGGGTCAGTTGAAAATCAGAAAACAAGCCTTTCTGTATTTTTGTGTCTGTCTGGGACTTGCAGCTGAAATGAACACTAAAATTTGTCCACAGCATCAGGATAAAGCTTCAGCTCATGATTAGAAATAGCTGTTTGCAGATGGAAAAAGTGTGGGAAATCACCTCAGTAGAATTTGGTATAGAAATGTTTCAGTTTAGCTGGAAAGATGCGATTTGACTGATGAGGTCAGATGTAAGTTGTCCCTTTCCCCGAAGCCAAACATTCAGATTGTTAAGTTAGAAGGGAAGGTTGATAAGTGAATGAACATCAAAACACAAGGCCAGTTCATAAGTTCCTGGATGGTCACAGACATTTCTTCTATCATCAAAAAATCTTCTGATTGCTGACAGTAGTGACTTCAACATTTTACCTGTTTCACCTGCCTATCAGTTTCTGCCATCAATCCATTCCATAAATGTTTGTGTCTTTCTTTAGGATATGACATTGACTGGGAAGGTATTGACATCTACCAGCTGCCCTCACCCAGGGTTTGCCAGATTGAGTTTTCTGGTGGACTGTTACAGTAATGCTGGAGGAACTGAGCTGTACATTCACCGCACTTCACTTGCCCTTCATTGATGGTGGGCCGTTTGTCAAAATATCAACCTGGCATTTCCCAATCCAAACCCAAAGACCAGGTTTCACCCCAGCAATTGATGAACAAGTCTGTGCCCATTGCCTGCCTGAAAATAGCTTTATTCTCATTGCTGCCTCCTAAACCTCAAACTTTTAAACTCTCTTGTCACACTAAAGACAGTCAACTGGGCTGTAACTGAGAAATTAGAAGTTTTGTCTGCGCCAAGGAGGAACACATGAAGCTTGCTGGCGTGTCATTGCAGCGTGGAGAAAATGGCACTTCTTAGACCCGACATGTGGTGCTGATCAGTCATACGTCTGAAGCTTGGGGCACAGCAGAGCATCCTGTGTGCTATTCATAAGCAGTCTTTCACAAAATCTCCATCTGTGAAAATATGACATGTATGTGATATTAATTAAGCTCTATCCCCTTGTGGCTGTTTCTGACTCTTTTATGGCCGCGATCTGTTTGTCTGAACGTGCAAAGTTTTTTGAAACAAAAACGAAAGGTTGGGAAATCTTAGCATCTGTGGACAGATTAATAGTCAACATTTCGGATCTGTGACACTTTTGCTGTTGTTGCTTGCCCTGCTGACTTTCACTGTGCCACCTGATTTTACTCGGAGATTTCCAGCGTTTGCAGTTGTCATGGTTTTCACTTTTCACCTATTGTCCTACAGGCACTGTTGTGACTCATTTTCAAGGTGATTCATTTGACTCTGCAACTTTCCCCTTGCCAATTAATATTTGATCTACTGTCTTTAACAGAACAGCGGCCCAGATCTTGCCTGGACCCTCACATAAGCACTTAAATGGGTGAAGCTTGTATTTGCAGGCATAGTCTAAGGTCCAATGTTCTGCTTCAGGTAAGTGCTGGCTTTTGGGTATTCATTCTGTGCTGGTGAATTTCTTATGAAAACCAGCAGGAAAGCCGAAACCTCTTCAGTTTTGTCAGACCTGCCATTCGCTGAACCTTTGCCAGGATAATCTGATACAAGTAAAGCAGACCCATTCACTTCAATGGGAAGGAACGGCCACGGACCAGTTGGAGAGTAGAAGGTAGCTTACCCTTTATGTGATTTAATTTAAATGAAATTATTATTTCGAGTTTGATTAAATGCCTTTTAATACTCCAAATTTTGAAAAAAACATGGTTTTATATATTTTTGATATTTAATGCAAGATGATTTTGAATTTCTGGTGAAGACATTTGTAATCATTCAGTCTCTTTGACAGCTTTGATTCTGCAATGGGGCTGTCAAATCTAATGCCAATTTAAACGTTTTCACTTCCTATTACAGAACACGCATTGTTCATTGATATTAGAAAGTGCTGGAGTTACATTTCACATTTCAGCACCCCTAGATCCCTAAAATCGAGGGATTTTACTTTCAGGGCAAGGTGTTTGGAAGGAAAAAAGCCTTCAGACTACTACCTTGTCCCAGTATATTTTATTTGCTGATTGTATATTGGCTTTAGAAAAATGGAAATGGTAAATTAGAATTGAAACGGATTTAATAAAAGCTTTCTCCCATGCTAAATACTGTACATGAATTGTGTCGCTCAATAACATCTGCATGGAAGACAGCCTTTGTCCACGGTCGGGACAGAACTTAGCATCATGAAAATTAATTGAAACCTAACTCCTTGTTGATAGAATTGGATGATTAAATTTATGGTAAACAACTGAAAGATTGAATTGTTCTCCAGTATAGAACTTCTTGCCACTGCTTACACTGTAAAGGTTAACTTTTGTGATAACTTGCCTGATTTCCTCCTCTATACAGAATTTTTTCAGGAAATTGCAAATTCCCGGAGATTTCAAGTGATTTACATTCCTCAGATTAATGTGCCTTGGGACATGAAGTTCTGAGTTCAGCCAGCCACTTATAATTGGAGAGTGTCTGTGCTGTGGCTGGCTGGAAGTCTCTGTGTCCAGGAAAGAATCAGTGTGGGGAGCCCAAGTTCCTGCCAGGTCATTTCCATTCAAGCCTCTTGAATCATTATATATTCATTGTTCATTTTTGTTTCTTTATCTGTCTTTGCCCTTTCTCTGAAGGTTAGTTATTTGTCTGATTCTCATTGCCTCTGAGCTTCTCAGTTTTTAAAGGTGCCTTGCTCCTCAGGGTCTCTGCTGGTCCCTCAGTGCTCCTTTGATGACTGTCCTGTTCTCAATTTCTTGTTGTCCCTCAGTGTTCTCTCACTCCAGGTGGAAGAGTGTTCCTTCACTCTTTACAAACTCTCCTTGACCCTCCACTGCTCCATCACTTCCTGTAGTACCCAGTTATCCCTCACTTCTCATTGCCACCATCTCTTTTCTTTCTGCCTTAAAGTCCTTTGGGCTTCTTTTTCCAAATATCCTTCGGTCTGATTGGCTAGAGAAAGGGGTAGTATTTGAATTTTTGATTGGTTGTAAGGACTTAACGGACTCCCTCAACCAGGCTAAAACATTGTGGTACTGGATTGGCCCACTGGGTGTCTTGGCTGACAGTCCTACACGGGCATGGTTTTAAGCAGATCCGACAACGCGCACCATGAAAAGAATCAGAATTCGATATAATATCACCAGTATATGTTGTGAAATTTGTTGTTTTGCGGCAGCAGTTCATTGCAATACATAGCAATAAAACTATAAATTATAAGAAGTACAGTATATATAAAAGATAAATATGTGGTGCGAAAAGAGAGATAAAATACTGAGGAAGAGTTCATAGATTCATTGCCCAGTGGTGGAGGGGAAGGAGATGTTCCTAAAACCGTGTGTGTGTGTGTGTGTGTGTGTGTGTGTGTGTGTGTGTGTGTGTGTGTGTCTGTCTGTCTGTCTTTGGGCTCCTGTATCTCCCCCTTGATGGTAGCAATGAGAGGAGGGCATGTTCTGGGTGATGGGATCTTTCATGATAGGTGTCTCCTTTTTGAGGCATCGCCTTTTGAAGGTATCCTGGATGCTGAGAAGGCTGGTGCCCATGATGGAGCTGGCTGAGTTTACAGCTTTTCCAATCCTGTGCAGTGGTCCCTGCATACCAGATGGTGATGCATCCAGTTGGAATCCTCTCCATGGTATTTCTGTAGAAATGTGTGAGAGTCCTTGGTGACATACCAAATCTCCTCCAACTCCAAATGAAATATAGCCACTGCCATGTGTTTTTTGTAATTGCATCAATTGAGCCCAGGATAGATCCTCAGAGATGTTGATACCCATTAACCTGAAACTCCTCAGCCTTTCCACTCTGATCCCTTGATGTGTTTTCCCTCAACTTTTCCTTCCAGAAGCCCACAATTAATTCTTTGGTCTTACTGATGTTTAGTGCCAGGTTGTTGCTGCGACACCACTCAACCAGCTGATCTATCTTGCTCCTGTACGCCTCCTCATCACCATCTGAAATTCTGCCAACGGTAATTGTGTTAGTGGCAAATTTGTACCGTAGATGGTGTTTAACCTGTGCCCAGTCACACAACTGAGGGTGTAGAGAGAGTAGAGCAGTGGGCTAGGCACACACCCTTGAGATGCATTAGTGTTGATTGTCAGCCTGAATGAGATGTTATTTCTGATCCACACAGACTGTGGTCTCCTGGTGAGGAAGTTAAGGATCCATTTGCAGAGAGAGGTCCAGAGGAGCGTGTTGATTAGAACTGAGGGTATGATTGTTGATGCACCTTCAATTACTCCAAAAGACTGAAGTAGGGTAAATACTGAAAGGCTTTTATTCGCAGTAAAATATGACTTCCAGCATGCTGAGTGTCTGCCCCTGGATTGAGGGGGAGGAGCAGGGTGAAATCACCTTTATTCAGGGGTCAGTGGGAGGAGCCACAGGGGCAGTCAACAGAGAGGCGCGTCCAGACAGTTAACCCAGTTACAACATATATATACGGTTTACCACAATGGTGTTGAATGCTAAACTGTAACCAGCAGTCTGATGTAAGTATCACTATTGTCCAAGTGATCTTAAGGCTGAGTGGAGAGCCATGAGGCCGCATCTGTTGTTAATCTATTTTAGCAATAGGCAAACTGCAGCAGGTTTCACATCCTTGCTCGGGAGTTGATTCTAGTCACGGCTAACCTCACAAAGCACATCACAGTAGCCTTTGCCCAGTGGTCATTTCATCATAATTGTTTGAGCCATCAGCAACAGAGCTGGTGTGCCCCTCTCTCTCTGGAGGGGCTACATTTCCCTCCACCTTTCTTAATCCAAACATGTCTGACGATTAACTGCATACAGATTTTCCCCTGAAACCCATCGCATGCTCTCTGTGATGTGCCAGGACCTGAGCTGCTGTATCTGTGTCTCAGTCATTGTCTTCATTACCAATTAACTCAAGCCCCTAGGTTGTGGTATCTCCTGGCTATCTAAAATGAAATAACAAACAATAATATCCGAAGAAAGGCAAATATGGAGCATTTGAACCTTACAAGGCCAGAGTGAGGTAGAAGTGATATGTGAGAAGTATGACAAAGTATGAAGACGTACATCTTCACAGTTCTTTGCTGGCCACTGCCTCTGTGGCAGCAGTGGTCGTGACTGAGAGTGTCCATGTCCTGTGTGCCCCTGGACAGTCCCCTGCACAAGATACTTATTCAATAATTGATTCTTTGTATGTGACGCACTTATTAACCTTACTTTTTTTTCAGGGATGTTTCTCAATGATTGCAGAGAATTTTCGGAACTACGTCCATTTAGTTGGCGCTTTCAGTATAATAGTGCTCTTAATTGAGGTAAGGTCACTTTCAAATATGTAAAGGTATTGAAAAGGTAAACAGGTTAGTGAAACTGAGCATGATAGACTCATTAAGATTTATAAAGGGCTGTGGGATTGCCTTCCAGTTGTTGCCCTCATTTTATAAAATGAGTTTCCCTCTTGCTCTCTACGTATGTGCTGTACATTTCTTCACAATAAGAGAATAAGTACGTATACATGAACAGGCAGGTGAAGAGTAACAAGATAAATATAGTACTGCCTAACTGGAAGATAACAAGTAATTTTTGAACTAAAAGACCACCTCTGGTTGTTTTGTCAAGTAAAGTAAGGAAAATTCAATCTTGAAAGAAGAAAGAAAGATCAGGAATGTAATTTCTGGTCTAAATAATTTACTACCACTTTGGTTTGAACATGGTCCTGTCGAATGTTGTGCTTTGTTTTGACACTGTAGATATACCAGAGGGTGCGATCATGAAAAATGTTTGTGACTTCAGGAGAGGATGGGGGAAAGATTAATTTACCAAGCTGGCAGCTGAAAGCATTGACTAGAAAGGTGGCCATGAATAACTGTGCATGAATACTTGGTCTTGAGCATTTGCTAAATCTGGGTGGTAGACCATGCAATAACTTCCACTGTCTTAAGGGAATTACAATGAAACTTATCTGTCCTATATTGAAAAATCCCTATTGGTAGTCAATCTTTTAAGGAGAAGAACGACAAAAATACAGAGATAAATAATGGAAGCCTAAAAAGGTTGAAAATGTAAAAGTTAGTTAGCAGTAGGCAGAGAGAAATAGAGTTATGGGAAACAGCATTGAAGAGAAGCTGAGGTCAGCAAGGATCAACCATAGTGAGGCAGATTTGATGGGCTGAATGGCATAGACTTGGTGTATTTTTATGTGCTTTTTGACTTAAAGTTTCATGCTGTGACCTTTCATCAGAACTTGAAAACCAAGGAAACGTGAGTTTAGGCTGCCGACAATATTCTTATAGCTTCTTTGCCCTGATGATAAGGTGGAGAGAACAGAGGGAATTTCTTTGGTTGGCTGGAAATCAAGGGAATCTGGGTGAAACAAATGGTGTTGTCATCACCTTAGAGAGGGTGGTGAATACTTGTTAACTGTAGATAGATAGGATGTGAATAAGAGTGTAGGGAAAAACAACCAAACAACATTGACCTTGCAAAGCAGGAAAGGGAAGTTTTTGGAAATCTGAAATAAAAGGCAATGCTGTGCTCAACAGATGAGCTATCATTTTGGTAACATGAAAATAAAATGAAAAGATTAAGATGAGAAATATCTCAAATGATGTAATTTCTATCTGAGGAAGTCCACTTCAGTTGAGATGTTGTGCTAGCAACACTCTTTCCCATTTTCTTCCACTTTACCTTCTCATGCAACACACCCAGTATCCTCATGTAAAACATCCAGTATCCTCAAGTTCTCTCTGGGAAACAAACTGTGGGAAAAGTTCTATGTTTCAAACAATAGTTTTAGTTAATGGGGAAAAAAATCAAGACATCAGAAGATGAAAATAAGATTCTTGGATGGGTCATTGCCTCCCAGCTGACAGGGTCAGGGACATTTTGGAATGTGTCCACAGCATTCTTAAGTAGCAGGGTGAGCAAACAGAGGTCAAGGTCCATGTTGGTACCAATGACATGGGTAGGATGGGTGACGAGGTCCTGCAGAGTGAGTTCAGGGAGTTAGTTAGGTGCTAAGTTAAAGGACATAACCTCTAGGGTTCTGATCCATGCCATGTGCTAGTGAGCCCAGAAATATGAAGATTATACCACTTAACGCATAGCTAAGGAGTTGGTGCAGGAAGGAAGGCTTCAAATATGGATCATTAGGTTCTCTACCAGGGACAGTGGGATCTGAACTGAAGGGATGATTTGCACCTGAATTGGAGCAGGTTAGTATCCTAGGGGAAGGTTTGCTGGTGCTGCACAGGCAGGGGATTAAACTAGAGTTATGGGGGGGGTGGAGTGGAATGGGAACCATGGTGGCAGAACAGATAATGGAGTAGTTGTGCAGAAAGATGTTGTTAAGCCTACGTACAAAGTTAGGAATCAACAGGTTGATCATGGTGGGACTAATATTCTGAGCTACGTACATCTCAATGCAAGGAGTATTGTAGGAAAGGTGGATGGGCTTAGGGCATGGACAATTGTGGAATTCTGACAATGTAGTCATTAGTGAGACACGGTTGCAGAAAGGGCAGGACTGGCAGCTCAGTGTTCTGGGGTTCTATTGTTTTAAACATGATAGAATGGGAGAGGTTAAAGGGCAGGGGTGGCATTACTAGTCGGGGAAAATGTAATGGCAGTGCTCAGACAGGACAGTCTGGAGAGCTCATCGAGTGAGGATTTATCAATGGAATTGAGGAATAAGAAAGGTATGATGACATTGGTGGGATTATATTATAGACCACCCAACAGTCCACGGGATTTAGAGGAGCAAATTTGTGGAGAGATTGTAAACTCTTTCAAGAAACATAAAGTTGTGGCTGTAAGTGATTTTAACTTTCCATACATTAACTGTGACTCCCATACTGTAAAAGGACTAGATGGGAAAGAGTTTGTCAAATGTGTTCAGGAGACTTTCCTTAATCTGTACAGAGAAGTCCCAACTAGAGAGAGTGATATTAGATCTCGTATTAGGGAATGAGACTGGACAGGTGACAGAAGTTTGTGAAGGGGAGCACTTTCCATTTAGTGATCATAATGCCAATAGTTTCAAAGTAATTATGGAAAAGGATAAACAACAAGAATTCTGCAGATGCTGGAAATTCAAGCAACACACATAAAAGTTGCTGGTGAATGCAGCAGGCCAGGCAGCATCTCTAGGAAGAGGTGCAGTCGACGTTTCAGGCCGAGACCCTTCGTCAGGACTAACTGAAGGAAGAGTGAGTAAGGGATTTGAAAGTTGGAGGGGGAGGGGGAGATCCAAAATGATAGGAGAAGACAGGAGGGGGAGGGATGGAGCCAAGAGCTGGACAGGTGATAGGCAAAAGGGATACGAGAGGATCATGGGACAGATGGTCTGGGAAGAAAGACAAGGAGGCGGGGGGACCCAGAGGATGGGCAAGGGGTATATTCAGAGGGACAGAGGGAGAAAAAGGAGAGTGAGAGAAAGAATGTGTGTATAAAAATAAGTAACAGATGGGGTACGAGGGGGAAGATGAAGCCACACTCAGGTTGGAGGAATTATCCACGGCCTCCTCTACTGTAAAGATGAAGCCACACTCAGGTTGGAGGAACAACACCTTATATTCTGTCTGGGTAGCCTCCGACCTGATGGCATGAACATCGACTTCTCTAACTTCCGCTAGGCCCCACCTCCCCCTCGATCCTCTCGTATCCCCTTTTGCCTATCACCTGTCCAGCTCTCGGCTCTATCCCTCCCCCTCCTGTCTTCTCCTATCATTTTGCATCTCCCCCTCCCCCTCCAGCTTTCAAATCCCTTACTCACTCTTCCTTCAGTTAGTCCTGACGAAGGGTCTCGGCCTGAAACGTCAACTGTACCTCTTCCTAGAGATGCTGCCTGGCCTGCTGCGTTCACCAGCAACTTTTATGGAAAAGGATAGGTCTGTTCCTTGGGTTGAGATTCTAAATTGGAGAAAAGCCAATCCTGATGGTATTAGCAATGATCTGGTAAGGCTGGATTAGGGTAGTTTGTTTTCTGTCTAAGTTATACTTGGTAAATGGGAGGCCTTTAAAAGTAAAATTTTGAGAGTACACAGTTTGTATTTTCCTGTCACAATAAAGGGCAAGGATAACAAGTTTAGGTAACCTTGGTTTTTGAGAGACCTTGAGGCCATGGTTAAGAAAACTAGGTGGTGCCGAGCAAGTATAGGCAAGCAGGAACAAATGAGGTGCTTGAGGAGGCAGGAGGCATTGAGTTCAAACGTCAGGAGGTCACATGGCAACTTTATAAAACTCTGGTTAGGCCACATCTGGAGGATTGCCTACAATTCTGGTTGGCTCATTGTGGGAAGGATGTTGAGGCTTTGGAGATTGTGTAGAATAGGTTTACCAGGATGCTGGCTGATTTAGAGGGCATGTGCCATTATGAGAGGCTGGTGAAACTTGGGTTTTCTTTGGAGTGGTGGAGTCTGAGGGGAGATCTGATGGAGGTTTATAAGATTATGAGAGGCACAGATAGAGTAGACAAGGAGTATCTTTCTTCCCAGGTTAGAAACGTCTAATACCAGAGGGCATACAATGAGGATGAGAGGGTACAGGTTCAAAGGGGATATGAGGGACAAGCTTTTTACTCAGAGAGTGATTTATGCCTGGAATGTGCTGCCTGGTATGGTGGTAGAGGAAAATATATTAGAGGCTTTTAAGAGGTGGTTAGATAGGTACATGAAGATGAGGAAGACGGAGGAATATGGACATTGTGTAGTTAAGATGGATTAGTTATTGTGAGTTTTTGATTTACTTTTTAGCTGGTTTGGCACAAAATTGTGGGCCAAGGGCCTGTTCCTGTGCTGTACTGTTCTATGTTCTTTGCATAAGAAAAGCAAGGGAACACTAAGAAGGAAGTCAGGAGAGCTAAAGGAAGATATGATGTTGCTCTGGCAGATGAGGTGAAGGAAAATCCTAAGGGCTTCTAAAGATACTTTAGGAGCAAAAGGATAGCAAGAGACAAGATTGGCCCTCTGGAAGGTCAGAGTGATTATGTATGTGTGTAGTTGAAGGGTATAGGCGAGATCGTAAATGGATTTTTTACATCTGCATTTACTTGGGAGACAGACAGTGTCTATAGATGTGAAGCAATTCAGCAGTGAGGTCGTGGACCCTATACAGATCACAGAGGAGTCGAGGCAAATTAGGGTAGATAAATCCCCAGGGCCTAACAAGGTATTTTCTTGGACCCTGTGGGAGGCTAGAACAGAAATTACAGGGGTCCTGGCAGAGATACTTTAAACATCCTTAGCAACAGGTGAAGTGCCAGAGGATTTGAGAATAGCCAATGTTGTTGTGCTGTTTAAGAATAAGCCAACAAATTATAGGCTGCTGAGCCTGATATCAGTATAGGGAAAGTTATTGAAAGGTATTCTAAGAAACTGGATATATAGGTATTTGGATAAACAGGGACTTACTAAGAATCGTTAGCATTGCTTTGTGCGTGGTAAGTCATGTCTAACCAATCTTATAGAGAATTTTGAGAAGGTTACCAGGAAAACTGAAGAAGACAAGGCAGTGGATATTGTCTACTTGGACTTTGATACAGTTCTGCGTGAGGGGGTGGGTCAAGCAGGCTCAGTCGCTTGACGTTCAGGATGAGGTAGTAAATTGGATTGGACATCGGCTTTGCTGAAGGAGCCAGAGAGGGGTAGTAGACGGTTGCCTCTCTGACTGGAGGGCGGTGACGAGTGGAGTGCCGCAGGGATCAGAGCTGGGTCCGTTGTTGTTTGTCATCTATACCAACGATCTGGATGGGCGCCACAGCAGTGTATCGGCGAGTGTGACGCTATTACAGCGCTGGGTGTTGGAGGTCAGACTTCAATCCTGACATCATCTGTGAGGAGTCTCTGTGGAATGTGTGGTGTTCCTCCAAGTGCTCCAGTTTCCTCCAGAGTCCAAAGACATGCCTACCAGTTGGTAGGTTAATCGGTCATTGTAAATTGTCTCGTGATTAGGCTCGGGTTGGATCGGGCGTTACTGGGGCAGTGCAGTTTGAAGGGCTGAAAGAGCCCACCCTGCACGGTAGCTCCAAATAAAAAACAATGCATTTAAAAACATGTGAACTGGATGAGCAGATTTGCAGATGACTTCAAGACTGGGGGTGTAGTGAACAGTGAGGAAGACTATCACACCCTGCAGCGGGATCTGGACCAGCTGGAAAAATGGCCGATGGGATTTAATGGAGTCAAGTGTGAGGTGTTGCACTTTGGGAGGACAAACCAGGACAGGCCTTGCATGATGAGTGAGAAGGCACTGAGGAGTATGGTATATCAGAGCGATCTGGCAACGCAGATCTATAATTTCCTGAAAGTGGGTCACAGGTAGATAGGATCATAAAGAAAGCTTTTGGCATATTGGCCTTCCTAAATCAAAGTATTGAGTACAGGAGATGGGATGTTATGTTGAAGCTGTGCAAGATGTTGGTGGGCCTAATTTTGAATATTATGTACAGTTTTGGTCACCTAGCTACAGGAAAGATGTCAATAAGATGGAAAGAGAGAAGAGAAAATTTACAAGGATGTTGCCGAGACTTGAGGACCTGAGTTATAGGGAAAGGTCGAACAGGTTAGGACTTTATTTCCTAGAATATAGACGATTGAAGGGAGATTTGAGAGAGGAATAGAAAATTATGAGGGGTGTAGAAGGGATAAATGCAAGCAGGCTTTTTCCACTGATGTTGGGTGAGACTCCAACCAGAGGTCATGGGCTTAGGGTGAAAGGTGAAAAGTTTGAGGGGAACATGTGAGGGAAATCCTTCATTCTGTGGGTTGTGGGAGTGTGGAACGAGCTGCCTGTTCAAGCAGTGGATGCAGGGTCAATTACAACATTTAAAAGAAATTTGGAAAGGTAAATGGATGAGAGGGTGTTTGAAAGGTTATGGTGCGGTTGCACATTGATGGGACGAGATGTACTATGGTTCAGCACGGACTAGATACGTCAAAGAGTCTGTTTCTGTGCTGTAGTGTTCTATGACTCTACATTCTTCTCTTGACTATCAGGGGAAGTGAATTTTTTTCCCCATTTCACATTTTTTGATCTACAGGAAAGGAAGTGAAACTGTTTGTAGTATCTGGTTTAATAAGGTAATGGGAAGTACATGAACACAGGTCTGTAAGCACCTGGAGCAAATGCAAAATGAGTGATTCTTTCAAAGACCCTACACAACTGCAGTGGATCAAATTATCTCCCTTCTTATCTAAATATTTTTATGTGTTTATGTTCTTAGAAAAATTATTGAGTCACAGCATTGAATAAAATTCGCTTCTTTCTTCTTTTCAGCTTTGTGCAATGGCTTTTACAATCTTCATATACCAGACCTATAACTAATATTGGTTATCATCACGTGAAAGGGATAGAGTTCCAATCACTTAAACAAAGAACCAGGCAGCAGGTGAAATCCCAGACCTTCTGATCAATGACTGAATGGATGTGCAGAGTCGGCAATAGTCCACCAAGCCATGACCAACCAAAACATGGCTGACATCAGCTTTGAGGAGCAAGGAAAACAGAAAAAAAGATAAAACTAACCATTTTTATACTTCTGTCCATGATAAGTATTTTTTGTCTTGTTGACAATACTTTACACAAATTTACATCAGAATTATGGCCCTATATTAAATAGTTATGTGGTCAGGTATCAAAGTAATGTGAAACTATTATTTTACCGTAATGTAGATAATATTATGAAATTATTTCTGCATTGGTTTTGTAAATATATCTATGTAATATTGGCTGTACTTTTGACACTAAACCTGAAAAACATGTTGTGAGAATTACTCTTCTATTATCCCCATCGAGCTTATACTTTGAGCCTTCTCAATCCGCAGACAGATCAGCAGCCCCCAATGTAGTGATTTTGTATTATTTGTGAGGAGGATTAGTGTGATACCCTGTTCACTCAGATCTTCTGCCGCACACAATCTCATCACCACATCTGTTTGGGAATTCACCTTGGTGTCCTCTCCACACGTACTTGCCTGTTGAGATCTCATCCAACAATTTGCTGTCTGTCAGTCTGCTGTGCAGTGTATGTACATGACAGAAATACGTAGTGACCAACTTCGTTTACGTTTCCTGCTGCCACTGCAAGAACTGTAGTGTTTTCCAGTGAGTTTTTCTCTGAGAGTTAATCGAGGGAGATATTCTATTATTTAGTCATGCACTGGTTATATTACCTTGGTTTACACACACACACACACACACACACACACACACACACACAAACCGACCCACCCCTTCAGTGCAGAGTAGGTAGAAGCAGCAACAGAGACCATCACATATTTTTAATGCATTTTAAAATTAATTTATTATTCTATGCCATTGGGCCATTGTTCTCAATGTTGGACAACCCTTTGTGTATCGAAAACCTTTAAAACCTATGTGAAATGATTTATACCTCCGCTAATGAGGTAATCATTCCACAGGACAATGCCTTCAGGAATTATTCGGCATCAGTTTATTAAAGTTAATATTTCCAAAGCAATCATACATGTAGTTTTAACTCCCCATCCTGGTAATTTCTTATACTGTGCAACAAAAAGCTGGGATCTGAAACTACAATTGTTATGTGGACTTTTTAAAAACTTTCAGAATATTCTGGATGATTGCATTGTGCATCCTCTCATGGTACGCTGCCTAAGACTGAGGCTAAACTCCAGGGTCTGAGGCTGCTCCTACTTAGTAAAGGTATCACAAAATCTCTCTCTTGTTATATGGAACTAGTCCAGGCTTCAATAGATTAATGTATGACACAAAGACATGTAGAATAGAAGCCCCATTTATCGAGTATGTTAGGGTGAATAGTGCTGACACCATTTGCTTAGTTTGATTTATGAATCCTAATTCCTACCTTTACATCCATTAATATTAACCCTGTGTATCAGCTCTGATTTAGCACCCCACACTTGTTGAGACTTACAAATGGAAAACAACCAAATCTTGAGATTCAGGTCAAAACTGCCTTGCAAAATCCTACAGACACTCTGTAGGTTTTTGCAAATAAAACAATGTGTGGTGTTTCAAGTTTAAGCAAACTGTAACAACACATATATTAAACTCCAAAAACCTGAGCACAAAAGTGCGCTAGAACCCTTTACGTAATTACATCATCACATCAGATCAATTTCTTAAAATGAAACCCCAACTCAATGTTGGTGGTTCTGAATTATGTACATTTCCATTAAATTATGTTACCCTACACAGGAATTCACCGAAGCCAGCAATGTGAACCATTCATCTCGGGTCCTGTGTCCCATGGGTGGAGGAACAGCACGTGCCTCTGGCTCGTCCAGAGGTGTGTTGACATGCTTGTGGCCATGTCGTGATGGCAGGGGCTTGGTGGTGGAATCCTTCAAATCTTGATAGCCGGTTTAAGGAGATCTACCAGTAAACATTCAGGTTTACCCCTCTTATCTATGATAAAAGCTTTTCTCCCCATTCCAAAATTTAGAACGAACCCAAGGGGATACTGACGTGCATCATGGGAGATGAAAACAAGTAAGGCAGAATATAAGTCAACAGGAATTCGTGAGTGCTGTACGCCATGATGGGAGGTAGGAATAGATGCAAAGGAGTTGATTTACTGAGGAGCGTGGAACGCTGTTGAGAGACCGACCAGGCGGTCACAGTCAGGAGTGAAATCACCTGGCACTCGTAATGGTTGTCCATATACCAACTTAGCCGTGGACGACTGCAGGTCCTCTTTTGGAGCAGTTCTGAGCCCCACCAGGACCCAAGGGAGATGATCATGCCAACACTCATCGGTCAGGGAAGTCCTTAGAGCAGCCTTTAAGGAGCGGTGAAACCAATCGCATAGGCCATTGGACTGCGGGTGGTACGCTGTGGTGTGATGTAGCCTAACGCTGAAATTTTGGGCCATCACAGCCCAGAGATCTGCTATGAATTGGGGACCGTGGTCAGAGGAAATATCAGATGGGGTACCAAACCAAGAAACCCAGGTGCTGATGAACACCTGAACCATAACTGCGGCCATCGTCGATGCTACAGGGATGACCTCTGGCTACCAGCTGGTACTGTCCACCATAGTAAGGAGGTGTGTGAAACAGTGCAAGAGGGGAAGAGAACCAATATGGTCGGTCAAGAACCTCTCAAGGTGCCAATGGTGGCTGAACACAATGTTTGCCCACTGGCTCTCCACACAGGCTGCTGTCCAATCTCGCATCCTTTCAAAGGCTGTGCTACACAAACTTCAGTGCAATCAGTTTCTGTGAGGCCTTCTGGCCTGGATTCGAGAGGCCATGTATGAAGTCAAAAACAGTCCGCCTTCAATATGCGAAGTGAGGTCGACTGGTTGAGACATCGCACTGGAGAAAAAACTCCAGCTTCCCCAGACTTAATGTCAGCAAACTGCAGGCCCATGACTGCTGTTCGGTAAGCCCAGGCCTCTGGGTCAGTGGCTTTCCCGTCTGCCATGCCAGCAAAGTCAACACCTGCGCATACCGCCTCAACGGCAGGCCATGAGAGGCAATCAGCCACTGCATTATCTTTCCCCCGATATGTTGTATACCCTCTGTGAGCTTGGATATGTAGGCCACATGTTATTGCTGCTGTGCAGACCAAGGGTCTGATATTTTGGCCATCGCATTCACGAGGGGTTTGTGGTCAACGAATGCCGTGAAAAGGTGACCCTCGAGAAGAAAATGAAAATGGCGGGCAGCCAGATAGAGACTGAGAAGCTCACAGTCAAACATGCTGTACTTCCTTTTAAGGGAACAGAGCTGCCAGCTGAAGCAAGTGTGTGGCTGCCACATGCCTCTGACCAACCGTCCGTGAACTGCACCCCCAGCATAGTCTGAAGCATCAGTAGTAATGGCTGTGGGTGCATTGGGGTGTGGGTGTGTCAGTAGGGTTGGGTTGGAAAGAGCTTGTTGGTATCATCAAATGCCCTGGTCATGTCCGCTGACCAGTCAGGCACGTGATTACGGGTGTTGCCTTTAAGCCTATTATACAGGGGAAGCATTGGTCCAGCAGCTGACAGACTGAAGTGGTGAGAGAAATTCACTATGCCTAAAAGTTTCTGTAATTTTTTTAGAAGTGGGGGGCAGTGGGAAATCCATAATAATGGCTACTTTTTATGGGAGGGGATTTGCACCTTCTGCGGAGATGCGATGCTGAGGAAGTCAATGGCTGACGACCCAAACTGGCATTTAGCAGAGTTTATAATCAACCCGTGTTGGCTTAAGTGCTTGAAAAGCATGCGGAGATGAGATGCACGTTCCGATTTGGACGCACTGGAGACAAGTATGTCATCCAGTTAAACAAAAAGAAAATGTAAATCTTTAAATACAGAGTCCATCAGCCATCTGTTGGAACGTCTGTGCAGCAATTTTCAGCCCAGACAGCATTCACAGAAACTCTAAGAGGCCAAACCGAGTTATCACAGCCATTTTGAGAATGTCCTCTGAGCACATATCACCTGATGATTGAGTTTGGGAAAACAATTTAACTTTCTGGTTAAACATGCCGAAAAATTTTGAATGCGTGAGACCGGGTAATGATGGGGGGGGCGGGGGGCGGCAGGGGATGGTCTCATTAAGGCATTGTTAATCGCCACATGGGTGGCAACCACCATCAGACTTGAGGACCATATGGAAGGGCTATTTGATCAGAGTACAATGCCAAGTCTTTCCATGTTGGCAAGCTCCGCCTTCGCGGTTGCCAGCTTTTCTGGGTCCTGTCTACGCGTGCGGGCATGCACTGGCGGGCCAGTTGTGGGAACGTGATGCTCGACCCCATGTTTTGTGACTGTAGTGCAGAATGTGGGCTTGGTGAGGTTTGGGAATTTGTCCAGCAGTCGAGTAAACTCACATGCGTGCGCTTGACAGAGTTGTTGTGGGGAACTTACTGGGGGAGCAGGGTAAGGACCCAAAGTCCTTGACGTCCACAAGCCGGCAGATTTTAAGGTCAACTAATAGTCCTTGGGCACACAGGAAACCTACACTGAGCAGAGGTTCAAGCACTTTAGCCAGGCACAGTCCCATGTGTAACTTCACCCACTGAACCAGAGCATCAACCATCATGTCGCATAAGTCTGGATCCTGCTGTCATTAGCGGCCTCCTGCAAGGTTTCATTGCCCTTTGCCTTCTGATCGATAGGTGATGCTGGCAGCACACTTGTTTGAGCACCCGTGTCACACAGGAAACGTTACCCCGAAAGAGTGTCCACAATGAACAGTAGACAACATCGACAGCTGGAACCCACGGTGTTCACAGACCTCAGATGTCCTGCTGCACTGGCACTGTCAAAGCTGCAAGGCGGTCGGCACTTCCTAGTGTTCCTACAAAGCGAGAGTGGTAAAAACACAGGGATGGCCTCATCTGTTTCACAGCTGTGGGTGTCCTTATTTTGGGGGCCTTACTGACTGGCCTTATTGAGGTAGAGAAAGGAGGTGTAATGATACACCACTGCCTTGCTGAGTGTAGTCTATCAGCAAGCTCCCTACAGTCCATCACAGGTACATTAGTGGGGGCTGTGCAAACTGGATCAGGCATTTGCTGCATGAAGAGTTCTTTAAAAATAAAACAAGATGGTGATTTCCTAGGAGAGACAGCATGGGGTCCAATAGTTCTGACAGCCTACCATCGCCGAGACTGGCAAGGAGAACAACTGTTTGGTGTGCTCAGACTCTGATAGTCTAAAGGTGAGCTTTCAGCCATTGGTATTTATTGCGTTTAGTCGGATGCTCTTGTAGACTCTCGTAGCATTGGAGGTTCCGAGCAATGCTACCATGTAGCAGAACTTGGTGTCCTCGGCGGAGATTTCTCGCGGCGTAAATTGGGCCACAGCTGGTACAAATCAAGCAACGGTATTTTGCTCCCAAAACTCCAGCAGTTTCAAAGTGACTGTGTTGGCTGACATGTTCAATAACTCTGGAATTGTCCCAGAGAATCAGGGTCACCAACGTAGGTTTTCATGAATAAAACAAAGTGAGGTGTTTTTAGTCTAAGAAAATAGAGACAACACATTCATTGAACTCCAAAAACCAGAACACAAAAGTATGGTAGAACCCTTTACATAATCACGTCATCATGTCAGACCAGCCCCTTAAAGTGAACCTCCAACTCAATGTCGGTGGTTGTGAATTCGGTACATTTCTATCAGCTATGTTACCCTACAACTCAAGGACTCTGAATTCAAAGCTCAAGCTTGAATGGGAGATTGAAGTATGCATTATAGCAAGGAATGCCTCCCCTTCTGAAATCTGGCCCCATTCACTTTTGTGGCAGGGATATTGAAAGAGAATATACCAGATGTCTAATATTATAGCAAGTGCAAAGCATCAGAGATCAAAGATGAATTTCTACCCGACTGACAAAATATATGAAAAAGGGGCTTTGCTATCAACACCAATGTTACAGTCAGCTTACTTTCTCTCTGGTTATTTAACCCGGCTGATAGCAGTTTTCAGTTTGGCTTTAACTGAATTACAACTTCGTTAATTTGAGAGTTGTTTAACTTGCATCTGATAAAATATTATTTAGTTTGGAAATCAGTGTTTAAACATTTTGTTTATCTTTCCCTTCATATTCAGTCTGCATAACAACTATATTTAAAGTTCTTTACTGAAGATCAGCATCAAACTGTTCCTTCAAAATGCATTGTGAGGATAAGTGTAAAGAACAAAAGTTGGAATAAATAAGAATATTTCACATAATGAGTAATTAATGTATAGGGGGTGGAGAGTGGCACAAATGAATAATTTATTGCGGATATTTCTTCCTTTTTAGGAAGCCCTTCAAAGACTGTCTATGACCTGTTTTCACTCTGATGTTCTGGGTTCTGACGTGGGAACATTAATATGGGAACCATATCTTTCAGAGATGAGGTGGCAGGTGCCTGCTGGGGTGAGTGGGGGGTAGTTTGAGAGGTGGTGTATTTTCTTCTGCCACTTATACAGGGTGTCGGTAAACTTCAGATGCATAGAATAGAGCTGCATTGAGTAAGTAAGTGCCATGGTCTGAACTGTGGAGTGTTATTAACACCTTAATGTGAGACTGAGTTCTTTTAGAAGCCTGTCCTAGCTGTGCAACACTGTTCTTTGAAGGTTCATAATGAGATCCTGGAAAATGAGCGATACCTTCCTTCCCTTGAGAGCCACTTTTCTCTGAAAGCTGACGTCATCAGTGAAATTCACAACGACCTTCAAAGTATTAGCATTTGCCCTGACATAAGTCAGGGGAAAGAGTGTTTGAAGATCCGGAACTCAGACCTGTCCCAAAGCTGATTGCTGCTCTCTTATATGCACCTGAGATCTGGGTTCCCTACAGCAAGCATCTCGAAGCACTGGCAAAATGCCACCAATGTGGTCTCTGCAAATACTTCAAACTCAACAAAAGGATAAGTGAACCCACATTAACGTCCTCTCCTGGGCCAACACCCCCAATGCTGTTGACACTTACCATTTCATTGGCTTTCTTGGTGGAGCCCCAGTTAAATTTGTCATATTATTTACAAAACTTATATTTGTTACCTAACATTTAGTCAAGGCAGAAGCCAAGTCATTCAAGTATAAATATTTAATTTTTTTTTCAAATCAAATGTATTTCTATCCTGAGATTTTTCAAACATGATTCACATCACAGCGCTAAGCAGTATTGAACCCATATTGTACTGTCTCAGTACTTTTATATTTGTGTGCTGTAGCACTTACTTTTTATTCGCAGTTATTTTGTAAATAATACTATTCTTTGCAGTTCTGGTTAGATGCTAATTGCATTTCATTGGCTTTGTATCTGTACTCGGCACAATGACAATAAAGTTGAATCTAATCTAATCTAATCTAATCTAGTTACTAGTTAATCCAATATTGCAATTTGAAGGATTCTTTCAGTTGTTTTCAAATAAGCGCTTCTGCCTGGAACTTTCAAGGAGAGGTTATCAGACCAGACAGTATCCATAGATGGTGAGAAAATGAAATGAACTACTATGTAATTAAGTTACTGTTGTTATAATTTCACACAATAATTACAAATCTTTAATTTACCAATCAAGTCTTAACTATGTATAACGATTGTAAAAAATATATATTTATATATGTATGTATATATGTTGTATCACTGCTGCCATTGACTTGTTATTATTATTGTTCAATAAATCCAGCATTAAGGTAAAATTTAAATCAATTTATGATGTAGTACTTAATCTCGAGTGTGGGCACGTGGCCAAGTGCTTAAAGCATTGGACTAGCAATCTGAAGGTCGTGAGTGCGAGCCCCAGCCAAGGCAACGTGTTGTGTCCTTGAGCAAGGCACTTAATCACACATTGCTCTGCGACGACACTGGTGCCAAACTGTATGGGTCCTAATGCCCTTCCCTTGGACAACATTGTTGTCGTGGAGAGGGGAGACTTGCAGCATGGGCAGCTGCTAGTCTTCCATACAACCTTGCCCAGGCTTGCACCCTGGAGAGTGAAGACTTTCCAGGCGCAGATCCATGGTCTCGCAAGACTAACGGCTGCCTTTTATACTTATCTCGCGTCTTTGGAAGGTGTTGTTGATGGTACAGAATGAATAAGGAGCAACTGTGATCTGCAAACACAACATCAATTTACAGCATGAGAAGTGGTTATCTGCCTCTCAAAATCTTATACAGGGTATGCTTCAATATCATCACCTGCTATTCTTATACACCCCAATGAATAAAGGCTCAATATTCTCAACCTTCCTCATTGAAGACCCCTTCATCCCAGCAATTAGTGATCCCTCTCTGAACTGTCTCCAAAGCAAGTATAACCCTCCTTAAAGAAGAAAACCAAAAAATGTGCAGGTGTGGTGCCACAAGCACATTGTCAGTTGCTGCAGACTGCTCTCTTTTCTACAACATCTTTCTTGTGCTTTCTGCAAACACATGGTATTTAGCCACGGCTTTCACATCTCCTTAATCGCAGATCACCAATCCGATCCGATCTGGAATGTTCTTGTCTGAGAGATGTATTCTTTGATATATGCACCCAATTGGTATTTAAACTGTTATGTTACCTATTTGTGTATTGTAGGCTAAATTTTTTCAGACAGTTTAAAAAGTTCTCAGGCCTGGTAATACAGAGGAAGTATGATGGGGTAATGGAAGAGGGAAGGGTAGATCAAAGCTCACACTGGGTAAATCAAGTCCAACATTTGTAGTCAACTCAAATGTGACATTGAAATTGCTCTAAAAATAATGATCCATCATTTTTTCGTAGCTCATCTTTTGGCAAATCTTGCTCAATCCCATATGCTTCTGAGATCTGGATTATCTAAGGCAGGTATCACTTGAAAGGTCCACCAACGATGTTCTTGCAAAAGCCTCCAAATTCACCAAAAGAATATGTGAACAAAGACAGTGTCGTCTCCGAGCTTCAGTAAATATTGCAACAATGAGCACAGTAGCTGTATTTGGCATTGGGGTATCTTTGTGTGTCATCAGAAAACAGAAATAACCAAGGGCAACAGATCCTGGAACAAAAAAATTAGATATAAACAGCAAGTCAGACAAAGTTAAGGAGAGAGAATTAAGTCATCATCGGAATATTGCCTGCTCTGAGGGCATTCATATTCAATCTCTCCATTTAACTGACGTCTTTCTCTGAAAAATCACCATATTGTTCTACTGAAAAAATTAATTATCTTGATTTAGTTTTCACTTATAAAGTAGCTGAATTCTTCCTGTGGTAGCATTACTAACGCTGGAAAAGGATGCCAGATTTCTTGGCTTTTTGAACCTAGTAGCTAATATATTGGTTAGTTTTCACTCCTCCTGCTATGTTTCCAGCACTGCTGGTCATGAATCCTGGGAGGTAAGACATGACTACCTTCACTTGATATTCCAAGTCACAAGTTGGAACTAATCTGACTCAGTAGGCTGGAACACACATCAAGGGAAAGAGTTAGGTGCTGGTGCTCCTGTATGCAAAACTGACTAAATTGAGATCTAAGTGGTATGTGTATGTGTAGGTTGGAGAAAGCAGAGGGATGGTGGCATGTAATGGGAATAGATGCCAACAAGAGCGAAAAAAACATATGGTGTAACTTATTTCATATTCCAATATAGTAACTCTTGACATTTTTTCATCTTACAGTGCAATAATCTACCTTGAGATAATTGAGCACTTTGAAGAACTTTACACTCTATGTATGTGGATGTAATTAAAATGAAATTTCACTTAGTGGTGACTCAAATCTCAGGATTTTGTTCAGGAGCAGTAGAAAGGTGGTTTGAACAGGCGAGCTGCTGGTGATTGTAATTCTCTACCGTGAACAGTTTGATATACGTTAATGTGATATACGTTAATGGACAGGCGAGCTGTTGGTGATTGTAATTCTCTATCGTGAACAGTTTGATATACATTAATGGACAGGCGAGCTGCTGGTGATTGTAATTCTCTACCGTGAACAGTTTGATACATGTTAATGTGATTTTAGAATACCACCTTAGTTTTAATAGCAAGAACCTCCAGCTCTGGTCTATGGCTCCAGCTTGACCTGCAGTTTCCAGCCTGTCCTACATCCTAAGTAAGCTTTGGCTTCCAGACTCCAGTGTGGTTAAACAAATGTGAGTTTGGCTGATTTTCTGCAGGTTGGATGCTTTAGTAAAAGAATGAGATCAACTGGTACTTTAGCTTCTCGACTGCCTATGTTTCTCCAAGTGAATTCTTAAGAATTCTAGGTAATAAGTTTGTGATTAGTAATGTCAATTGTTTGAATGTAGCAGGTTGCATTCAAAATGATGTCTGATGCACATGCTTCCCTTCTGCCACAAACCACTCCTGTTCTGACTCAGTAAAGGACAAAGCTAACAATACCCTTTAAGCAAATCTGAAGCAGACCTTTACAAGAAACTGTACTAACATTAGCTGATCCTGTCTATTAATATGGTTTGCACTGAGCCAGCAATGGCCTGTTCTGAAGAGGTATTCGTCAATATGCTTTGTGGAAGTAAAGAAAATAATTACTTCCCACTATATCTCCAGGCTCACATCTGATTCCTATCTTTAAATGTGATTTAATCAATCAGTTCTCTAAACTAGTGACACTAACTTGAATGGGCCCTGCCCAAATCACCCACAAAGGCTTTGACTGGAAATCTAGAGCAACGCACACAAAATGCTGCCTGACTTGCTGAGATCCTCTAGCACTTTGTGTGCCTGGCTCTTTGGGAGTCCTCCCTTCTTTGTGGTTTGTCTGCACAGGAAACTACGGCAAGCAAACGTTGACACTCTTGAGTTCCTGGCCTTCTCCATCTGTGCTATGAAGGGGGAGAGCTGTGTGGAATTTCGATATGTTCCAAGTTTGGAATAATCCTTCATTTATTGTAAGGGTGGCTTTAGAAAGTGTTATTTTTTCTGGAGAGACTCCAGCAGAGGGCAGGCTGAACTCAGCTTGTGATCGTAAATCTGCCCACACCATTCAATGGTTTAGCATATTTATTGTCAGCAGACTGTAAGCAAATTCTTGGTCCCTTGTTAGCAAAAGACATTACATTTTCTCTGTTTAGCAACTAAGTGTGTTGATAACTTGATTTGGAATTGCTGTGAAATAGCTTTTAATCCTTCCCACTACCAAATTTAAATATTCAAGGCTACCTGATGGAGCGTTGTGCTATTATTCAAATAAGTTTGTTGTGAGAAACTGAATGTTTTTGGAAAGATAAAAACATTTATTTCTTTTCGTACCATAAAAGCACATCAATGTCAGATGAAAGTTATTAAATGACACTTACTTTTCAACTTAATGAATTCTTGAACAACACCAGCATTATTTCTCCTGAACAATTGATATAAGAGGGATACAAGTAAGGAATAAAATGACGCTGGCCTTGAAGGGCAATTTTAATTTAGGGTTTGTGTGAAGCAGGGATCCATAGGGAAGACTTATGGAAGTAAATTTAGGGAGACTTAAGGGCCGCGTTAGGAAACTGGAGATGCAGCTCAATGACCTTTGTCTGGTCAGGGAGAATGAGGAGGTGATAGAGAGGAGCTATAGGCAGGTAGTCACTCCGGGGCTTTGGGAGACAGATAAGTGGGTAACAGTCAGGAGAGGGAGGAGCAAGATTCAGAGGCTAGAGAGTACCCCTGTGGCTGTCCCCCTTAACAACAAGTACTCCCGTTTGAGTACTGTTGGCGGGCAGACGGCCTACTTGGGGGAAGCAACAGTGGTCGCGGCTCTGGCACAGAGTCTGGCCCTGTGGCTCAGAAGGGTAGGAAAACGAAGAGGATGGCAGCAGTGATAGGGGACTCTATACTTAGGGGGTCAGACAGGCGATTCTGTGGATGCAGAAAGAAACACAGATGGTAGTTTGCCTCCCAGGTGCCAGGGTCTGGGATGTTTCTGATCATGTCCATGATATCTTGAAGTGGGAAGGTGAACAGCCAGAGGTCGTGGTACGTATTGGTACCAATGACATAGGTAGGAAATGGGAGGAGGTCCTAAAAACAGACTACAGGGAGTTAGGAAGGAAGTTGAGAATCAGGATCTCAAAGGTAGTAATCTTGGGATTACTGCCTGTGTCACGTGGCAGTGAGTATAGGAATAGAGCGAGGTGGAGGTTAAATGTGTGGCTGAGGGATTGGAGCAGGGAGCGGGGATTCAGATTTCTGGATCATTGGGACCTGTTTTGGGGCAGGAGTGACCTGTACAAAAAGGACGGGTTGTACTTGAATCCCAGGGGGACCAATATCCTGGCGGGAAGGTTTGCTAGGGCTATTGGAGAGAGTTTAAACTAGAATTGGTGGGGGATGGGAACCAAACTGAAGAGACAGAGGAAGAGGCAGTTGGCTCACAAATAGAGAAAGCTTGGAGACTGTGCGAGAGGGAGGATAGGAAGGTGGTAGAGAAGGGACATGCTCAGACCGATGGTTTGAGAATCAGAGTCGGAATCAGAATCAGGTTTATTATCACCGGCATGTGACATGAAATTTGTTAACTTTGCAGCAGCAGTTCAATGCAATACATAATCCAGCAGAGAGAGCAAAAAAATAATAAATAAAATAAAACATAATAAATAAACAAGTAAATCAATCATGTATATTGAATATATTATTTTTTAAAATGTGCAAAAAACACATATGGTATATTAAAAAAAGTGAGGTAGTGTCCAAAGCTTCAATGTCCATTTAGGAATCGGATGGCAGAGGGGAAGAAGCTGTTCCTGAATCACTGAGTGTGTGCCTTCAGGCTTCTGTATCTCCTACCTGATGGTAACAGTGAGAAAAGGGCATGCCCTGGGTGCTGGGGGTCCTTAATAATGGACGCTGCCTTTCTGAGACACTGCTCCCTAAAGGTGTCCTGGGTACTTTGTAGGCTAGTACCCAAGATGGAGCTGACTACATTTACAACCTTCTGCAGCTTCTTTCGGTCCTGTGCAGTATCCCCTCCATACCAGACAGTGATGCAGTCTGTCAGAATGCTCCCCACGGTGCAACTATAGAAGTTTTGAGCATATTTGTTAACATGCCAAATCACTTCAAACTCCTAATAAAGTATAGCAGATGTGTCTATGTTAATTAAAGGAGTATTATGAACAAAGTGGATGAGCTTAGAGCGTGGATCAGTACTTGGAGCTAAGATGTTGTGTCCATTACAGAGACTTGGATGGATCAGGGACAGGAATGGTGACTTCAAGTGCCAAACTTTAGATGTTTCAGAAAGGACATGGAGGGAGACAAAAGAGGTGGGAGCATGGCACTGTTGGTCAGGTATAGTGTCATGGCTGCATAAAAGGAGGAAGGCATGGAGAGATTGTCTACGGAGTCTCTGTGGGTGGAAGTTAGGAACAGGAAGGGGTCAATAATTCTACCTGGTGTTTTTTTATAGATCACCCAATAGTAACAGGGACATTGAGGAGCAGATAGGGAGACAGATTCTCGAAAGGTGTAATAATAACAGGGTTGTCATGGTGGGAGATTTTAATTTCCCAGATATTGATTGGCATCTCCCTAGAGCAAGGGGTTTAGATGGGGTGCAGTTTGTTAGGTGTGTTCAGGAAGGTTTCTAGACACAAAATGCAGATAAGCCTACAAGAGGAGAGGCTGTACTTGATCTGGTATTGGGAAATTAACCTGGTCAGATGTCAGGTTTCTCAGTGGGAGAGCATTTTGGAGATAGTGATCACAATTCTATCTGCTTCACCGTCGCATTGGAGAGGGATAGGAACAGACAAGTTAGGAAAGCGTTTAATTAGAGTAAGGGGAAATATGAGGCTATCAGGCAGGAACTCGGAAACATAAATTGGGAATATATATTCTCAGGGAAATGTACGGAAGAAGTGTGGCAAGTGTTCAGGAGATATTTGCGTGGAGTTCTGCATAGGTACGTTCCAATGAGAAAGGATGGTAGGGTACAGGAACTGTGGTGTATAAAGGCTGTTGCAAATCTAGTCTAGAAGAAAAGAAAAGTTTACGAAAGGTTTAAAGAGCAAGGTAATGATAGAAATCTAGAAGAATATAAGACTAGGTGGAAGGAGCTTAAGAATGAAATTAGGAGAGCCAGAAGGGGCTATGAGAAGGTCTTGGTGGACAGGATTAAGGAAAACCCCCAGGCATTGTAATGTGAAGAGCAAGAGGATATGACCTGAGAGAATAGGACCAATCAAGTGTGACGGTGGAAACGTGTGTATGGAAGTGGAGGAGATAGCAGAGGTACTTATTCAGGAACATAGCGATTGGAGGGATGGCTTACAGTGGACTGAACAGCTCGAGCATGAAGATATTAGGAAAGATGATGTGCTGGAGCTTTTGGAAAGCATCGAGTTGGATAAGTTACCAGGACCGGAAGAGATGTACCCTAGGCTACTGTGGGAAGCGAGGGAGGAGATTGCTGAGCCTCTGGTGATGATCTTTGCATCATCAATGGGGACGGAAGAGGTTCTGGAGGATTGGAGGGTTGCGGATGTTGTTCCCTTATTCAAGAAAGGGAGTAGAGATAGCCCAGGAAATTATAGACCAGTGAGTCTTACCTCAGTGGTTGGCAAGTTGATGAAGAAGATCCTGAGAGGCAGGATTTTTGAACATTTGGAGAGGTATAATATGATTAGGAATAGTCAGCATGGCTTTGTCAAAGACAGGTTGTGCCTTACGAGCCTGAATGAATTTTTTGAGAATGTGAATAAACACATTGATGAAGGTAGTGCAGTAGATGTAGTGTTTCAGCCAGGCATTTGACAAGGTACCCTATGCAAGGCTTATTGAGAAAGTAAGGAGGCATGGGATCCAAGGGGACATTGCTTTGTGGATCCAGAACTGGCTTGCCCACAGAAGGCAAAGAGTGGTTGTAGACGGGTCATATCCTACATGGAGGTCGGTGACCAGTGTGTGCCTCAGGGATCTGTTCTGGGACCCCTTCTCTTCGTGTTTTTTATAAATGACCTGGATGAGGAAGTGGAGAGATGGGTTAGTAAATTTGCTGATGACACAAAGGTTGGGAGTGTTGTGGATAGTGTGGAGGGCTGTCAGAGGTTACTGCGGGACATTGATAGGATGCAAAACTGGGCTGAGAAGTGGCAGATGGAGTTCAACCCAGATAAGTGCGAAGTGGTTCATTTTGATAGGTCAAATATGATGGTAGAATATAGTATTAATGGTAAGACTCTTGGCAGTGTGGACGATCAGAGGGATCTTGGGGTCCGAGTCTATAGGATGCTCAAAGCTGCTGCGCAGGTTGACACTGTGGTTAAGAAAGCATATGGTGTATTGGCCTTCATCAATCGTGGGATTGAGTTTAGGAGCCGAGAGGTAACATTGCAGCTGTATAGGACCCTGGTCAGACCCCACTTGGAGTACTGTGCTCAGCTCTAGTTGCCTTACTACAGGAAGGATGTGGAAACCATAGAAAGGGTGCAGAGGAGATTTACAAGGATGTTGCCTGGATTGGGGAGCATGCCTTATGAGAATAGGTTGAGTGAACCCAGCCTTTTCTCCTTGGAGCAACGGAGGATGAGAGGTGACCTGACAGAGGTGTACAAGATATTGAGAGGCATTGATCATGTGGATAGTCAGAGGCTTTCTCCCAGGGCTGAAATGGCAAACACGAGAGGGCAGTTTTAAGGTGCTTGGAAGTAGGTATAGAAGAGATGTCAGGGGTAAGTTTTTTCACACAGAGAATGGTGAGTGCACGGAATGGGCTGCCAGCGACATTGGTGGAGGTGGATATGATAGGATCTTTTAAGAGACTCCTGGATAGGTACATGGAGCTTAGAAAAATAGAGGGCTATGGGTAACTCTAGGTAATTTCTAAGGTAAGGACATGTTCGGCACAGCTCTGTGGGCCGAAGGGCCTGTATTGTGCTGTAGGTTTTCTACGTTTCTAATAAACCCTCTGGAATCTTGGAACCCAGGAGATTTAAACTCCTGAGCATTATTATTTGTCCTAAAGCCTGAAGCTAATGGTAATGACAGGACTGTTGGGAGCAATGTCAACTGATGGTTAACTTTAGAGACAAATCTCTGCTTGGTGAACATTGAGTGTACAGAAGAAAGACAGAGAAAAACTTACATGTGATGCTGGAGGGCTGATGACTTCTGGCAAGGTTTTGAAGGGAACTGTTGCATGCCTTCACTCACAAAGAGTTCCCAACATTTTTCAGGGAAGGACTACCTGGATCTTTCCTTTTGCCATCATTTACTTTTGGAAAACAAACCTGCATCCAGATAAATTGTACTGGGGCAGAGCTTTACCATGAATAGCTTTGCCTGGGACAACTCTGCAGATGACCAGAGACAGCGCCAGCATAAAGTGAACCCGTTCCCACTATTCTGATAATGTTAATCTTAGTAAAGCAGTACCAATTCTTGTACCTTGCACATTCTGTAACTTAGAACTCATCCGAAACCTTAATGCATCACCCTAATTAGCATCAAAACTAATTTGCTCAGCGCTACTGTATTAATCAACGGAAAAGAATAAACAGTTGAGGCTTCAGGCCGAGATTCTTCATCAGTACCTTGGACCTTGGCCCAAAAGGTAGACTGCTTATTCCTTTCCATAGATGCTGCCTGGTCTACTGAATTCCTCTTTTTACATGTTACTCTGGATTTCTAGCATGTGCAGAATCTGTAATGTTTAATGTACTGTTCATTCTTGATGTTGCCTCTTACTCCTACAGCAATACAGTCTTACTGTTTCATTTTCCAAATCTCTCCCCATCATCATATGCCAAATGAATTCTGTATGGTCTTCAATCATGCAACTCTCTGAGATCTCTGTGACTCTCTGACTTATGGTCTTAACTCTGTGCTCCACCAACTCTGTCTAACTCACTGAGCACTCCAGATGTACATATTCCTATATCAGCACCTTCCTGATTTGTTTAGGTATACCACTCCTGTCTTGTCCTTAGGTAATCCAGAAGATTTGCTGTAATATTCATCCAACAGTACATCTGGATGCTGGTCTGCTGCACTTAGAGCTGTACAGTGGCATTGAAGATACTTAACAGTTCTCAGAAACCTTCCAAAATGTAGATTGCATCCAGGAATATATTGCAGCACGACACCCTCAATAATACACTCACTGGCCACTATATTAAGTACCTCCTGTACCTAATAAGGTTGCCATTCAGTGTATGTTTCTGGTCTTCTGCTGCTGTAGCCCATCCACTTCAAGGTTCGATATATTGAGATGTTCTTCTGCACTCCACTGTTGCAACACGATAATATTTGAGTTGTTGTCACCTTCCTGTTGCCTTGAAATGGTCTGGCCATTCTCCTCTGACCTCTCTCATTAACAAGGCATATTTGCCCACAGAACTGCTCCTCATGGAATGTTTTATGCTGTTTGCACAATTCTCTGTAAATTCTAAAGACTTTTGTGCCTGGAAATCCTGGATCTGTTTCTGGAAACGGATCTGAGGGAACTGAAGTGCACTGGCATTCTTGAACGTGCTTGTCAGTAGATATGCAGATGGCACTTTGGAAACTTCTGTTTATCATAAGGGAACACAGACAGATTAGATGCTAAACTTTCACACTAACCACCCAAATGCACACAAGAAGAGCAAGATCAAAACTTTGTTTCAAAGAGCGGAGACAGACTGCAGCACTGCGGAGCTAAAGGATAAAGAGGAGAAATGTCTCTTTAAAGTATTTTGAAAATGGATAGATAGATAGATAGATATACTTTATTGTTCCTGAGGGAAATTGGGTTTTGTTACAGCCGCACCAACCAAGAATAGAGCATAAATATAGCAATACAAAAACCACAAACAATCAAACAACAAAATGCAAACTATGCCAGATGGAAATAAGTCCAGGACCAGCCTAGTGGCTCAGGGTGTCTGACCCTCCACGGGAGGAGCTGCAAAGTTCGATGGCCACAGGCATGATACCGACATGACTTCATAAGATGATGCCTACGAGGTCAACAACACACCAACCAAAAAGCAACTAAACGGGTTTTCCTTCCATACATTCGAAATATCTCAGAAATGACATTCTGACTGCTCCAAGAACATAGAATTTCAGTCACGCATAAGCCAACAGCAACATTAAAGACAGTACTCTGCAGACCAAAAGATCAAACCAAGCAATTGGGCAAGACCAATATGCTTTACAAAATCCAGCGCAGGAACTGCAGAAAATTGTAACCCAGGTTAATTAAACCCAAAGTTGTAATGTTAGAAAGTTCTACTGGTGGAGGGATGAAAACGAGGTTTACCAATTTAAAAACAAAGATGAAAATTTGCAAAAAACACTATGCGAGGGCATGGGGTGGCTGACGCAGCAATGGAAAGGAGAGAAATGGAGCAACGATTAGAAGCTGAAGACATGAACTGTTAAGAGTGGAATGAGTGGTGAGTATCTTTACCTTACTAAGTGGAAACCCTCAGGGTGAAACCCCTGGTGGAAAGACAATACCAAGGCTATAACACGCAGGAGCTATAACGAGACAATATTGGCAGAGACGAGTGTCTAAAATCCCCACAGTGTAATTGGGAATTTATTCTGTAAATCATACCAAGGCTTTTGGTTAAGTTCTGTACAAGACTGTGAATTGACTTTCTGTGGATGATAAACTATTTCATTCCAAAGAACTAAGAAACAAGATGGCGTGTCACCCAAGATGAAGAACCAGTGTGGGAACGAAATGTGTAATGACGCAGTGGATTTAATACGATTGGATGTACAAGTTTATTTTCCTTCAAAGAATCCGAATCTGATTTTCTGCAAGAACTGATTATTTTTGCAAAGACTTTGATAAATTACTGAATGAGATTTACTTTGTTTAGAAGTTGTGATGGAGAATTGTCGTGAAAGGAGTAAAACTGTGTATATATAGTTTTTGAATTTGAATTTAAACTTGTAGATATACTGCCTGGAACTGAAACTGAAGTTACCTATAATACTTGAAACTAGGAATTATATTTGGTTTTCTAACTAAGTAAAAAGTTTAGTCTGTAAACTTTTAAATAGGGAATAACACTAGATCTAATTAGTTAGAGAGGTTAGAGTATTAAAGCAATTTCATTGATTCTAATTAAAAGGGAATTTGTTGTGGTTTGATATCTAAGGCTACGTCCACACTAGACCGGATAATTTTGAAAACGCCGGTTTCGCGTAAAAACGATAGGCGTCCACACTAGGCATTTTTGAAAATACCTCCGTCCACATTACAACAGATATTTGAGCGAATCTCCTTCTACTGGGCATGCACAGGACACACAGAAAACAAGTGAAGAGGAAACAGTATACTTGGTGCGTGTTTGTACAGTTACAGACTAGAAAAATTTAAAAGAAAATTGCCAAACGAAAGATTTGGTGCGCGCTTGTCCAGAAACATTTCCTACAGCCATAGTCTCTTCACTGATGAAAGGGACGACAACTACAACTAAATGCAATAAGGCTTGTTACTGGCAAAAATGAAATTTGCTGTTACCTCATTTGTTTGCCTTTACTTTTGCCATGTTTTTGTGTATTATTTTGCTGTATTTAACATGTGCAATAAAATAAGTTACTGGGCAAAAGTGACAATTGCATCTATTGAATGTTTGCACAAGCAATACATTAATAAAGTACCTGTTAAATGTATAAAACATGTCTGCATCAGTGTTATCTTGTATTTCCATACAACGTTACATTAGGCTGTTACACATCTATTGTCAGATATTGTTGTTGTGGTGTTGGAGGTTACGTTCAAGAAAACAATGAAAGGCCGCGGTGCCGCCACCATTTGTTCCGGCACGTCATGACAGCGTTTTTAAAATTAGCTGGTTACCCCGTACACACCTATGCTAGATATTAGGCGTTTTCACATTTATTCACTCTGGAGAGCGTTTCTGAAAAGCTCCATTTTCAGGGAAGGAATACACCGTTTCAGTGTGGATGGAGGGTCAAAATGAAGAGAAAAGGCTTCGGTTACGGATTTATCCAGTCTACTGTGGCCGTAGCCTAAGATTTAGAACCTAAACAGAATGTTTGAATTTTGAATTGTTCTTGCTCATGTAAATATTTTGTACATATTGTTCTTTTCTTATAAACAAAACCTTATCTCCAGGAGTGTGTGGTTTCTATTCACTGCCTTATTCCGATACCTGGATTCTTCTGATGGCCTACTGGCACCTAGTGTAATTTGATTTTCTCAAAGAGTGCGCCAACTCGTCACACACAATGAGACCAGTGCTACACGAGTGTTACAAAATATTATGTCAGCCAGACTGGGAGAAAACTATCCACAAGGATCCATGAACATCAACTGGCTGTAAGTAGCATAACCAACTCTCCCTGGTCTCTACCCATGAAGATCAAGAGGGCCACAAATTCGACTGGGCATCATTGAAAGTTATGGCGTAATTAGACACGTGGCATGCAAGAAAATTCCTAGAAGCGTGGTTTTCCGCAAACAATTCTGTAAACACACACATGGCCCTCGATCCCGTTTATAAGCCAAGGTGAGCTAAGTTCCAGACCACAGTGCCCAGTTTGCCATGCAACCAATCAGCAATGAGACCTTCCCTACATCATAATTTAGTTTCCATAATGACGACCATCAACTGATTGATGTGTATATAAAGGCCAAGCACGCGGACGGCACACCACAAATGAACAGCGCACTGATGATGTCTCCTTGTATGCTGACAAAACATTTGCAAGGGAATTTCCAGGATCGGAGATCAACTCAACCCTACCATCAAACACTCACACTACACATTTTCTGAGTTATTTCCATCCCAGATCAGCAGTTTCTCAGATACTCAAACCACCCCATCTGGCACCAACAAGCATTCCTCGGTCAAAGTCACTTAGATCACATTTCACATTTCTTCCCCATGCTGATGTTTGGTCTGAGCAACAACTGAACCTCTTGACCATGTCTGCATGCTTTTATGCATTGAGTTGCTGCCGCATGTTTGGCTGATTAGACATTTGGATTAGTGAGCAAGGGTACAGGTGGAAAGTGTGTGCTATAAATATCTGCAAGGCTGTAGAGAAAATGCAGAGTGCAAAATATTTGATCACTGACAGCAATAACCAAATCAGAGAGAAAAAGCAAGAACTTGTCTTATGATATGTTAAAAAAAAGTCTTGCTGAGCTACCGTATATAATTACCCGAAGAATGCTGTCAATATGGCATTACTAGGGATGGGCAATCAATGTGAGGGAATGCATAAAAAGAGCTACTTTTCAATGAGGACTGCGATCAAGACCGAAAAGGCAGAGCCTTGTGGCAATTTCTCTGAGCGGAGTGACATTCAGCAAGAGGGATTCATTAGAAAGGGCCAATAAGAATAATTCAAGTGCGAGCAGAGTGGCTATTCTTTTGAATATGCCAGTGCTTAGAGTGGTTTTGGCTCATCAGGCTTGAGTGAGGTAAAGTATTCGGTAAGTTTCTCTCTTTCTTTTCTTATTTGTTCATTCCTCATCTGTTAGGGCAGAGTAGTGTAGTGAGAATGGCTCCAGGGGCAGTGTTTTTCACTGTGTGTGGGATGTGTGAGACTTCCAGTCTCATGGATAAACACATCTGCACCAGATGCAGCGAGCTTCATCTTCGGAGGTAACTTTTTAAGGAACTGAAGCTGCTCCTCGATGATCTTTGTCTCATATGGGTAACTGAGGAAGTGAAAGAAAGGAACCCAGATTGTAGGAAACAGGTGACTGGGTGACTGTCAGGAGAAGGAGGGGAGATGCAGAGCCGGTGCAGAGTACACCTGTGGCCAATCCGCTCAGTAATAAGTATACAACTTCAGATACCATTGAGGGGAACAAGCTACCAGGGAGAAGCACAGTGACCTGTTCTCTGGCACTGAATCTGGTGCTGTAGCTTAGAGGAGCAGAGAGTGAAGAGGGCTGCAGTGTTGATAGGAGCTTCCTGAGTCAGAGGAACAGAGACGAGATTCTGTGGGCGCGATAGAGACACCCAGATGGTATGTTGCCTCCCTGGTGCCAGGATCAGGGATGTCTCGGATCGGGTCCATGGCATTCTCAAGGACGAGGGTGAGCAGCCAGTAGTCTTGGTACATAATCACACCAATGACACACATAGACAAGGTGAGGAGGGCCTGAAGAGAGATTTTAGAGAGCTAGGTAGAAAGCTGTAAAACTGGACATCCAGGGTAGTAATCTCTGGATTGCTGCCTGTGCCATGTGCCAGTGAGGGTAAGAATAGGGTGATTTTGCAGGCGAATGCATGGCTGAGGTATTGGTGCAGGGGGAAAGGTTTCAGATTTCTGGATCATTGGGATCTCTTCTGGGGAAGGTATAACTTTTGATTTTGATTTTGAATTTGAGTTTGATTGCATTTCTCTCAGCTTTTGAACTTAAATGGTGAGAAATGGCTAAACAAGGACATTTGCCAACCATTTAAGCAGTCACTGAAGTTCCCAGATAATATGCCTGTAAAAATCTTCTGAGCTAAAACTAGAAGAAAGAAATTAAAGACAAAAAAAAGGTACAAACAGGCATCCGGGTAAAGAAAGTGCATATAAATGGCAACTTTTCTAACTAGGCATTGGATGTAATACTCCCATAAAGGACATATTTTTCTGGATGATAACACTATGGTGAGTAATTCACATTTGCTAACCAAATGCTTCTGCAGCATCTGATGCAGAACTAATAATATTGATAGTTCTGCATCACTCAGTTGCTCCCTTTTTCCACAGTTGGAGTTTTTGTGTGCAACATATATGCTTTGCATCATTTAGTGCTTGGTAGCTATGGTAAATGAAATGATGCATTCAAAAAATCACAACGCACTTCAATGGAGTAAAACATTTCAGCTCTTTTCCTGTTTAATAAGTGTAAATTGTGACTAGCCAAATAGTGCAATTTGCATGATGAGTTGCAAACCATGATTATGTTACGTTTTCTGGCTGTAGCTTCCAAGGCTAAGTGTCATGTGGGTTTGCCTCCTTGGCCGTACAATTATCATTCTGCATTGTTGTGACATAGATTTAAGCTTCTGTGCACAAGTTTTCACAGTATTCCTTTTGGCATTATCACACTCATCTGGACTTCTGTTGTCCATCTCACAGGGTATCTCCGATAGACATTATCTGCAGGTTATGTAAAGCCAAATGTAGCTGGAGGTATTTCTGGTATGAATGTGGTGTTGCTCTCTAGTTCCATGAGCCAAAAACAGAAAACATTTGTTTCCTGCTCTCCCTTCAACATGACAGTACACATTTTTCTTTAGCATTCTTAGAAGACTCTTTATCTCACTACTGGCCCAAGGGCAATAAGATGTTATCTTGATACATGTGGAACCCACGGTAGGTGGATTTCAAATGACTTGAATTTTCTTTTGCACTGAATGAAGGGCCATTTTCATGTCCTCATTATCTGCAGTAGACCAAGCAGCACAAATAGGACATTACAGCACAGTACAGGCCCTTCTGCCCACGATGTTGAATGAAACATTGAGATGGTAACTTCTGTGGAGAGAGAACTGACAATTCCTACAACAAAGAATCTATCAATGATTATTAGATAAAGGTCTTCAATATCAGCACTAATGTTAACCTATGATCCTTTGGGTAGCTTTGATATTTGAAATGATTCTGTGAGGTTTAACTTTGTGGTTGTTAGACATGCCAGAAATTTGTCAATTTTGTGTTCAACCAGAAAATCGATTACTCCTCCCTTAACAATTGTTTTGCTTTTACGGTTCCTTCTTTAGCAGTGTCCATAATGTGTTCCATTAGAGACAATACGATTATCTCTCAGTAGAAGATTTGAAGTAGGTGCAATCCTAGACATTGTGACATTGTGTTACACTTGCAATGTAGTGCAGCATGACTAGGGGCTGCATCTTTTATGACCTGCTTCCATTTCTGTGGCAATTGCTATTAAACCAGAGGATAGAACTTCAACTTGCTTTGATGCAAATTCACTTTCATTTAACGTCTTTGCTGTAGGCACTGCATGTGTGTTCTCTACAATACGAAGAGCTAATCAACACTCGAAAAGGGTATTATAGTCACCTGAGATTACACGTGATATGGTGAGAACACACTTAGATTTGAATATCGTGTGAGATGAAAATGATCCAAGAACTAGCAAAGATGTAATACAGTTCTGTGGAAATACCTTGGGATTTGCTGAGTTAAAGTAAGACAACAGTGAGGATTGCTGAATTTTGTCCGTTCATCGCAGCGGCACATCTCAGGCACCTGTATCAACTGACAGTGATTTATTTTTCATTGCAAGTGTTCATTTATACTCATAACGAAGTCCACTGATAATAAATAACAGTGAATAACAGAAGTGTATTTGAAATCATCACAATATGCACTGCACTCAATACTTGCTACTTGGTCTGATGATCCCTAACATACCCAGTTTGCTGAGCAAAAATCTTCAATGAATGTTCAAGGGCAGCTTCTATTCTGCTATTATGAGACTTTTGACCACAAAAAAGGTGAGCTCCTGATCTCCCAATCTATCTTGGCATGGCTCTTGCACTTTGTCCACCTGCATTGCACTTTCTTTGTAACTCCAACACAATACTCTGCATTCTCGTTTCCTTTTTACTACCATAATGTACTTACCGTGTGCGTGCTTTGATCTGTCTGGATGGTATGTGAGCTAAAGCTCTCACGGTATTCTGCTGCATGTGGTAATAATGCATCCATCGCAGCACTAATATCTACATGACTTGTATCTTTCCCTTTAGCAAAATGTTCTGTTACTTTCTCTGCTCCCCTTCCAATTCTCCTCTGCTGTTCCTCCTTTCCCTGGCTTATTCCGTGCTTTTTCCCAATTCAAAACCTGCCGCTTTTGGAACTGTCCCCAAAGCAGTGAGGTGGCATCTCGACAAGCTGGACTATTGTAGCACCTCTATGAAGTGAAGTCATGAAATCTTTATTGGCATTGCCACATAGTACAAGGAGGCTTACTCTAGCACAGTACTCGTCTGACCATCTCTTCTCGGGGCCCTTCCTTACGGTGACCCCAGCATTCCCCTAACCACAGGGTCACTTCCATAGAAATCTGGAATTTCCTCTTATCCCAGTCCCCAATCTCAATGATGTGCATTGTCTGCCACGAGGAAGGTAAGGGTGACACCTCTCAGCGTTTGATGCACTGCAAAGTGCCAAGAGCAGAAGAGGTGTGATCCTGTCAGGAACTGCACAGCGATGGTGTTACAGCAGGTTTCTGTGTGTAAGGCACATCCCTTTAACCATGAGGGGCAAGTGACTGGTATTATTCACTTTGGTTCACTAGAATGGACAGTTCTAATTTCAGGCATTTATGACTATAAAACATTTCATGTCAACCCATGTCAATGCACATGCAAGAGAATTACAATGGGCCAATAAATGACAGTTACGATGCCTGTACTGCTTTGGGATTGCTGGAATTCAATATAAGGCTCTGTGGGCAGCTCTTCTGATGACCGGTATCCATTTATCTGGATGAATGGACATCATTGGGAGTACACCATCAATTCTTTCCTCCAGCCTTGCTCTCTGGTGCATCTTCTTGCCTCGTGTAATCCAGGTCTTCTCACTCAGATTGGACCAGCTCCATTTCTGAATAACCGGGACTGTCAGTGAGTCCACTGTGCAGATTGCAGATTATATCATTCTACTATCCTAGTCTTAGAAATGAGCCTTTTCCTTTCCCAGTACTAACAATAGACAAAGTAATCCAGCATTTCTTGGCTTCATATTAAAATAAAAATACCTATAATTTACCTCTCAGTAATATGGACATAGCTGGACCGTGAATACTATCCAGTAAGCTGCGTCAAGTCTGTACTCGAGAGAACTGACAGGCAGGTGGAAAGTGGAACAATTGCTACACCTGCCCTACACCACCTCCCTCACTACCAGTCAGGGCCCCAAATAGTCCTTCCGGGTGAGGCAACACTTCATCTGTGAGTCTGATGGGATCATTTACTGTGTCTGGTGCTCCCGGTGTGCCCTCCTATAAATCAGCAAGACCCAACGCAGATTGGGAGACCATTGTGCCGAGCACTTACACTCCATCCACCAGAACGTGTGGGATCTCCCAGTGGTCACCCATTTTAATTTCACTTCCCATTCCCATTCTGTTGTGTCTAACCATGGCCTCCTCTACTGTTGCAAAGAGGCCACACTCAGGTTGGAGGAATAACACCTTATAATTGATCTGGGTAGCCTCCAACCCGATGCCATATGAACATCAATTTCTTGAACCTCTGGTAATGGCTCCCCCTTCACCATTCCTCATCCCCTTTTCCCTCTCTCACCTTATCTCATTGCCTGTCCATCTGGTGCTCCTTCCTCTTTTCTTTCTTCCATGCCCTTCTGTCCTCTCCTATTAGACTCCCGCTTCTCCAGCCCTGTATATTTTTCACCAATCAAATTCCCAGCTTGTTACTTCACCCCTCCCCTCCCGGTTTCACCTATCCCCTTCTGTTTCTCCCTCCCCCTCACCCCCGCCACCTCTTAACTCTACTCCTCATCTTTTTTTCTCCAGTCTTGCTGAAGGGTTTCAGACTGAAATATCAACTGTACTCTTTTCCATAGATGCTGCCTAGTCTGCTGAGTTCTTACAACATTTTGTATGCGTTGCATTGATTTTCAGCATCTGCAGATTTTCTCTTGTTTGAACCAGGCTTAAGTGTTCAGTCTCAATATGTTCTGTCATGAAAGATTGATGTTGTTTCTCCTGTAACAAATATTAGTTTAACTACCTGAGGTCATGATGAGGAACAAATTAGTCAACTGCAAGTAGTCTCTCCTTTAGTAGCGAGGAGCCAGGGGCAGAAAAACGTAAAGGTCTTGATAATTCTAATGTCATCATTTGAACTCGGTTGCAAAAATCTTTCTGAAACAAATAGCTGGTTGCTTGCATTGTAATCTTAAATTCCTAGGAGCTGAGCATAAGTGATTGCCTGGGAACTATGTCTGGTCTGATCTACGGTTGAATATCAGGATAAATTCAGCTCTATCATACTCATCTTCCTGTCTAGAAAGTTTGCACTGAGCGCAAGGATACTTAGGTTTAAGCCTGTATCATTCCGGTCTGATAATCAACACAGGTATACCTTGCAAGATTCGACCTTCCCAGTCCACTGACTCAGGCCTGGATCAGCGTTAGCACAAGACATCTACTGTCAAAGATCTGTACGAAGACTGAGCGCTGGAGAGAGCTCATCGTCACCATGAAGGCCTTGCAGGATCAACTGGAGCCCAGTTAGAAGACAGGCAAATAAACATTTAAACCCAAGATCTTCTCTTCCACCAGTAGAAGTTGTAAATGCCGGTGATTTATTGCTAATTTGAACAATATAGGTTGGAGCGGCTGAGTTCTGAGGAGAGTCTGCAGCAGATAGGTCTGTTCTCCCTCGAGCAGAGGAGGTTAAGAGATATGGTTGAGACATATAAGATTAAGAAGGAAATAGATAATGTGGACTGTAGGAAACTTGACCCCAATCAGAGGTAGATAAAACTAGAGAACATAGATTTAGGGTAAAGGGGGGAGGGGTCTAGGACCAGGGAGCACAGCCTCAAAATAGATGGATGTCCCTTTAGAACAGAGATGAGGAGAAATTTCTTTAGCCAGAGGGTGGTAAGTCTGCGCAATTCATTACCCCGGATGGCTGTCATTTGGTATACTTACAGTGGAGGCTGATAGGTTCTTGATTAGTAAGGGTGTCAAAGGTTATGGGTTGAAGTCAGGAGAATGGTATTGAGAGGGATAATAAATAATCCATGATGGAATGGCGGAGCAGCCTTGATGGGCCAAATGGCCTAATTCTGCTCTGGTCTTATGGATCAGAGGGGGAGTCATTTTCACTCAGAGAATGGTAACTATCTGGAATGCAATGTTTGAAACTGAGTTGCTGACAGCATTTAAGAAGGTTCTAGATGAGCATTTGAATAGCCAGGCTATAGAGAGCTATGGGCCAAATGCTGTGCGATTGGGTTAATGCAGAAATATACCCACGGGTCAGCATAGACGAGTTGGGCCCAGTGGCCTGTTTCCATGTTGTAAATTTTTTGATGTTATGGCTTGATGATAAACTGCCCATTAGTTAGGTTATACAAACCTGAAGTTGTTTAAAGCTTTTTAGGGACTAACCTTGCCAATTAATCGCCAATTACAAAGTACAAATGTACAAAGTAAATTTATTATTATGAACATATATGTCTCCATATACAACTCTGTTATTTGTTTTCTTACAGGCATACTCAGTAAATCCAAGAACCATAATAGAATCAATGAAACTCCGCACCCCACAGGAAAGACAAGCAGCCAATGTGTAAGACAACAAACTGTGAAAATACAAAAGAAAAAACAGAAATAATAATAATAATAAACAATTAAGCAAAAAAATATTGAGAATATGAAATACAGAGTTCTTGAAAGTAAGCCCATAGGTTGAAGGGACAGTTCTGTGATGGGGTAAGAGCAGCTGAGTGAAGTTATCCACTGGTTCAAGAGCCTGATGGTTGAGCAGTAATAACTGTTCCTGAACCTGGTGGTGTGAGTCCTGAGGCTCCTGTACCTCCTTCCTGATGGTTGAGGGGTAATAACTGTTCCTGAACCTGGTGGTGTGAGTCCTGAGGCTCCTGTACCCCCTTCCTGATGGTTGAGGGGTAATAACTGTTCCTGAACCAGGTGGTGTGAGTCCTGAGGCTCCTGTACCTCCTTCCTGAAGGTTGAGGGGTAATAACTGTTCCTGAACCAGGTGGTGTGAGTCCTGAGGCTCCTGTACCTCCTTCCTGATGGTTGAGGGGTAATAACTGTTCCTGAACCAGGTGGTGTGAGTCCTGAGGCTCCTGTACCTCCTTCCTGATGGTTGAGGGGTAATAACTGTTCCTGAACCAGGTGGTGTGAGTCCTGAGGCTCCTGTACCTCCTTCCTGATGGTTGAGGGGTAATAACTGTTCCTGAACCAGGTGGTGTGAGTCCTGAGGCTCCTGTACCTCCTTCCTGATGGTTGAGGGGTAATAACTGTTCCTGAACCAGGTGGTGTGAGTCCTGAGGCTCCTGTACCTCCTTCCTGATGGTTGAGGGGTAATAACTGTTCCTGAACCTGGTGGTGTGAGTCCTGAGGCTCCTGTACCTCCTTCCTGATGGTTGAGGGGTAATAACTGTTCCTGAACCAGGTGGTGTGAGTCCTGAGGCTCCTGTACCTCCTTCCTGATGGTTGAGGGGTAATAACTGTTCCTGAACCAGGTGGTGTGAGTCCTGAGGCTCCTGTACCTCCTTCCTGATGGTTGAGGGGTAATAACTGTTCCTGAACCTGGTGGTGTGAGTCCTGAGGCTCCTGTACCTCCTTCCTGATGGTTGAGGGGTAATAACTGTTCCTGAACCTGGTGGTGTGAGTCCTGAGGCTCCTGTACCTTCTTCTTGATGGCAACAGTGAGAAGAGAGCATGGCCTGGCTGGTGGGGGTACTTGATGATGGATGCTGCTTTCCTGTGATAGTGCCCCATGTAGACATGCTCAGTGGCTTTACCCATGACAGACTGGGTCTTATCCACTGCTTTTTGTAGGATTTTCAGTTCAAGGGCATTTGTGTTTCCATACCAAGCCTTCATGCAGCCAGTCAATTACTCTCCACCACACATTTATAGAGGTTTGTCAAAGTTTAAGTAAGATGTCATGCTGAATCTTCACAAACTTCTAAGGAAGTAGTGTGACTGTCATGCTTTCTTCATAATGGTACTTACATGTTGGGCCCAGGACTGTTCCTCTGAAATGTTAATTCTGAGGAATTTAAGTTGCCGACTCTCTCTGCCTCTGATCCCCGGATGAGCACTGGCTTGTTGATCTCTGGTTTCCTCCTCCTGAAGTCAATAACCAGCTCCTTGGTTTTGCTGACATTGAGTTGAAACTATTATAACGTCAGACTTTCGTCATTGCTATAATTATTTCCTATCACCCTTTCATGTAGATTTATCTTGAAGCAACTAACTGCCTGTGTAATTCCCACTCTCTCCATTAGTCAGATTTAATTCAGATTTAGGGGTAACTCTGGCTGCATCTAGGTTCAAATCTATTAATTTATTTGTGTAAAGGTCTAATCTTTAGATGTTGACATTGTTACTGATAAATATGTCTAGAAAAGAGAGATTGCCTGACTTCCATTTTGATTTGCTCACTCACTCAATGATAATCTAATTGAAAGTCAAATGCCAAAAGTTAAATTTAAAATGATTAGTGTAAGGACCACACAGCAAACTGACTGAAGGATCATTCCTGAATCTAAGCAGAAGGAGTAGTCATTTTTCAATGCCTTGTGTTTGTTCCAGATTTTAATGCAGGAAACATTGAATGTAGATAAGTAGAATTAATATTAACAGAAAATGCTGGAAACTCTCAGCTTGTCAAGCAGCTTCTGTAGAAGGAGAAAAAGGGATAAGGTTTTAGGTTGAAACCTGTAAGAGCATATCACCAAAAGACATAGGAGCAGAATTAGGCCATTCAGCCCATTGAGTCTGCACCACCATTTAATCAGGACTGATCCATGACTCTCTCAACCCATTATCCTACCTTCTCCCCATAACCTTTCACACCTTGACTTATCAACTTCCACCTTATATTAACCCAAATACCTGACCTCCCCAGCCACCTGTGGTAACAAATTCTACAGATTCACCAACCTCTGGCTAAAGAAATTCCTCCTCATCTCCATTCTAAATGGACATCCCTCTATTTTGAGTCTGTATCCTCTGGTCCTAGACCCCTGCCACCAAAGGAAACATCCTCTCCACATCCACTCTATCTAGGCATTTCAACATTCAATAAGTTTCAATGAGATTCCAACCCCTCTTCCCCAACCCCCACATTCTTCTAAATTCCAGTGAGTACAGACCCAGGGCAATCAAACACTTCACATATGATAAGCCTTGCATTCCTGGAATCATTTTCATGAACTTCCTCTGAAACCTCTCCAATGTCAGCACATCCTTTTTTAGATAAGGAACTTAAAACTGCTCAGAATACTCCAAGTGTGGTCTGACCAAAGCCTTATAGAGCCTCAGCATTACACCCTTATATTTATATTCTAGTCCTCTCAAACATTGCATTTACTTTCCTCACACAGTCTCAACCTGCAAATTAACCTTTAGGGGAATCCTGCATAAGGATTCCCAAATCCCTTTGCACCACAGATTTTTGAATTTTCTCCCCATTTAGCAAATAGTCTACCCTTTTATTCCTTTTGCCAAAGTGCATGACCATCCACTTCCCAACACTATATTCCATCTCCCACTTCTTTGCCCATTCTTCCAATCTGTCTAAGTCATTCTGCAGTCTGCCTGATTCCTCAAAACTACCTTTCCCTCCACCTTTCTTTATACTGTCTGCAAACCTGGCCACAAAGCCATCAACTCCTGCATTCAAATCATTGACATACTGTGTAACGTAAGAAACAAACAGTTCCAACACAGGTCCCTGTGACACACCACTAGTCACCAGCAGCCAATCGGAAAAGGCTCCCTTTATTCCCACTTTTTACCTCCTGCCTATCCATGCTAGTAAGCAGACTCGTGTATGGCACCTTGTCAAAGGCCTTCCGTAATTCCAAGCAAACAACATCTACTGACTCCCCTTTGTCTATCTTGCTTGTTATTTCTTCAAAGAATTCCAGCAGATTTGCCAGCCAGGCAAGATTTCCCCTTAAGGACTTTAGCCTATTTTATCATGTACCTCCAAGTACTCTGAAACCTCATCCTTAACAATTGACTCCAACATATTATCAACCACTGAGGTAAGGCTAACTGGCTTATAATTTCCTTTCTTCTGCCTGCTCCCTTCTGAAGAGAGGAGGGACATTTGCAATTTTCCAGTCCTTTGGAACCGTGCCAAAATCTATTGATTCTTTAAAGATCATTGCTAATCCTTCCGCAATCTCTTCATCTACCTTTTCAGAGCCCTGGGGTATAGTCCATCTGGTCCAGGTGACTTACCTACCTTCAGACCTTTTAGCTTCACCCTCATAATATCAACTGCTCCCTGAAACTCTTGAACATCTGGCATATTGCTAGTGTCTTCTACAGTGAAGACTGATGCAAAATACTTATTCATCTGCTTGCTATTTTGTCCCCTTTTACTACTTCTCCAGCATCATTTTCCAGTGATCCAATATCTACTCTCACCTCTCTTTTACTCTTTATATATCTGAAAAAGGTTACGGAATCCTCTATTATATTACCTACATATTTCATCTTTTCATTTTAGTTGCCTTCTGTTGCTTTTTAAAAGCTTTCCAATGTTCTTTAAGGGTATTTTTACCCTTGTAGTTCTTTAACTGTACGCACAATTATTCTACACCTTCCGATCCTAAGTCACCTCTTTCTAAGGATTTGATTTAATTTTTTACCAACAGAGCCACACTACCACTTCTGCCTACCTACCTGTCCTTGGATGTTAAGCTCCCTACTATGATCTTCTTTCAGCTACGACTCAGTGATGCCCACAAGGTCGTACATGCTAATCTCTAACTGTGCTACTAGATCTCTAATTCCATATACTGCTCCTATTCAAATATAACACTTTCAGTCCTGTATTCATCTTGTTTTTTCAATTTACCCCCGTTACACTTCAACTCATCCTGCTGACTACAATTTTGCCCTACCATCTGCCTGACATTCCTGACAGTCTCACTATACAGTGCCTCTACTTGTATACCAACTGCCCCATCCTCAGCCCTATCACTCCCATTCCCACCCCCTTGCCAAATTAGTTTAAGACCTTCTGAGCAATTCTAGTAAACCTGCCTGCAAGGGTATTGCTCCCCCTCTGGTTCAGGTGTAACCTGTCCATTTTGTACAGGTCTCACCTTCACCAGAAGAGATCCCAATGATCCCAAAATCTGAAACCTTGCCCCCGCACCAATTTCTCAGCCACACATTCATCCACCAAATCATCTTATTCTTACCCTCACTGGTGCATGGAACAGTCAGCCATCCAGAGATTATTAGCCTGGAGGTCCTGCTTTTCAGCTTCCTACCCAGCTCCCTAAATTCTCTCTCCAGGACTTCCTTCCTTTTCCTACCTATGTCGTTGGTGCCAATATGTACCAAAACTACTGGCTGCTCACCCTTCCCGTTTAGAATGCCTTGGACCCGATCTGAGACCTCCCTGACCCTGGCACCTGGGAGACAACATACCACCTGGGTGTCTCTATGACGTCAACCGTATTCCGTGTCTGCTCCTCCAACTATGGAATCCCCTATCACTACTGCACTCCTCTTCTCCCCCTTCCCTTCTGAACCACAGCACCAGCCTCAGCACAGCACCAGTCGTTCCCCACAACAGTATCCAGAGCAGTATACTTATAACTGTAGAAGTACTCTGTACTGGCTGTCCATTTCCTTTCCCTCTCCTGACAGTCACCCAGGTACCTGCTTCCCACAACTTAGGGTGGCAACCTCCCTGTAGTTCCTATCTGTCACTGCATCAGTCTTCAGTATGAGCTGAAGATCATCAAGCTGTAGCTCCAGTTCCTTAACACGGTCTCTGAGGAGTTGCAGCTGGTGCACTTGGTGCAGATGTGGTTAGCTGGGAGGCTGTAGGTCTCCCAAAAGTCCCACATCTCACACAGAGAACAGAACATAGCCCCTGGAGCCATCGTCACTGTGTACTGACAAATGAAGAATGAAGAAGATACGTACCTCACCCAAACCTGTTCTCACTGGAGACTGATGAACCAAAGCCTCCCCACCCTAAGACTCTTTGTCTGAACTGGGAAAACAAGTTAGTTTTAAAGTTACAGAGAGTTGGTAAGGGATAGAGAGCACAGAAGGAAAATCTTTGAAAGGATAAAGGCAACGTGGGGATAGTCTGTAGATGAAGTCAAATGGTTCAAAGAGATGCAGTCAAAGAGAGGGCATACAACAATGCAAAAATTAGTGGGAAGATAGGGGATTGGGAAGGTTTTAAAAACCTACAGAAAGCAACTAGAAGAATCATTAGAAGAAAAAAGAAATATGAAATCAAGCTAGCAAACAATATCAAAGTGGATCGAGAAAGCTTTTTCAAGTATATAAAAAATAAAAGAGAGATGAGAGTGGATATAGGATCGCTAGAAAATGAGGCTGGAGAAATAATGAAAATGGAAATGGCAGTTGAATTAATGAGTATTTTGCATCAGTCTTCACGCAGAAGACAGCAGCAGTGTGCCAGATGTTGAAGTGTGTGAAGGAAGAGAAGTGAGTGCAGTTACAATTCCAAGGGACAAGGTGCTCAAAAGCTGAAAGACCTAAGGTACATAAATCATCTGGGCCAGATGAACTGCACCCTAGGGTTCTGAAAAAGGTAGCGGTAGAGATTATGAAGGCATTACTAATGATCTTTCAAAAATCATGGTGCAAGAGAACTGGAAATTTTCAAATGTCACTTAACTCAGCAGTAAGCTTTTTGCTCAGAGAGTGGTAAGTGCGTGGAATGGGCTGCCGGCAATGGTGGTGGAGGCGGATACGATAGGGTCTTTTAAGAGACTTTTGGATAGGTGCATAGAGCTTAGGAAAATAGAGGGCTATGGATAAGCCTAGTAATTTCTAAGGCACAACTTTGTGGGCTGAAGGTGCTGTATTATGCCCTTCTATATTTCTATGTTTCTAGCTCTTTAAGAAAGGAGGACCACAGCAGAAAGGAAATTATAGACCATTTAGCCTGACCTCAGTGGTTGGGAAGATGTTAGAATCAATTGTTAAGGGTGAGAGTATTGAGTACTTGGTGACATAGGACAAGATAGGTCAAAGTCAGCAAGGTTTCCTTAAGGGAAAATCTTACCTGACAGATCTGTTGGAATTCTTTGAGGAGATTACAAGTAGGATAGATAAAGGGGATGCAGTGAAAGTTGGATTTTCAGGAGGCCTTTGACAAGGTACCACACATGAGGCAGCTTACTAAGTTAAGAGCCCATGGTATTACAGTATAGGTACTGGCATGGTTAGAGCCTTGGGCTGAAGAAGGACTTAGACTGATTAGGAGAATGGGTAAGAAAGTTGAAATTGAAATACAATGTTGGAAAATGCATGGTCATGCATTTTAGCAGTAGAAATAAATATGGAGACTATTTTCTAAAAGGACAGAAAATCCAAAAATCTGAGATGCAAAGGGATTTGGGTATCCTTATGCAGAACACCTTAAAAGTTAACATGCAGGTAGAATCCTTGGTGTGGAAAGCAAATGCAATGTTAGCATTCATTTCAAGAGATCTAGAATACAAGAGCAAGGATGTGATGCTGAGGCTTTATAAGGCACTGGTGCGGCCTCATCTTGAGTATTGTGAACAGTTTTGTGCCCCTCATCTTAGAAGAGATGTGCTACCTTTGGGGAGGGTCCAGAGAAGGTTCATAAGGGTGATTCCAGGAATGAAAACATTATAATATGAGGAACATTTGATAGATCTGGGCCTGTACTTGCTGGAATTTAGAAGGATGAGGGGGATCTCATTGAAATCTTTTGAATGTTGAAAGGCTTAGATAGTGTAGATGTGGAAAGGACATTTCCCATGGTGGGGGAGTCTAGGACAAGAGGGCACAGCCTCAGGATAGAGTGGTATCTATTTAAAACAGAGATGTGGAGTAATTTCTTTAGCCAGAGGGTGGTGAATTTGTGGAATTTGTTACCACATGCAGCTGTGGAAGGCCAGGTCGTTGGGTGTATTTAAGGCGAAGAATGATATGTTCTCGATTGGCCATGGCATTGAAGGTTATGGGGAGAAGGCCGGGGAGAAGGCCAGGGAGTGGGACTGAGGAGGGGGAAAGAAGGATCAGAAATGATTGAATGTGAGGGCAGACTCAATGGACCAAACGGGCTAAGGAGAGAGAACATTAACACTGGAACATTAAACCTGTCAAATATAGAACTGAAGGAAATGTGTATGAAGAGAGAAATGGAACCAATAATATCAGCAATTTTTTTAGGACTTTCAAACAGAGGGCAACATTGTCTTTCAAAACATGTTATCAATGTTTAGTTCTAACAAAAGATTCATCATGCCTGTCTCCATCGATATTCTCTCCATTCCATGCTTTCTCCAGGTTTGTTTTCTTACACAGGATCTGGAGGGAGGAGAAGCATGAGACAATAGCCTGCAGTTGTGATCACAAAGGATGCTTTAATGTTATCTTGTCTTCAAATTGCACCCTATGTTGAAAGAAATCAGCATTTATAGATTAGTATCCATTGCATTCAGTTTCAGCCTCAGCGTTCACCAGGATGTAGGGATAGGCTGGCCATCAGCACAACGGCTTTTCCCACAGCGTAGTTCAGGTCACTTCAGAAAAGAGCAAAGGATGGATGTGAGGAAAGCCATGTTTAAAATCATGAGTTTCCTTAACTGAATTCTAATAGTCTTCTAATTATCAGATTTGCATATTGCTAAAATAAGCTGAGGGTTTTGGTGCTTGCTGAATTTATATTACATTAAACAACCATTCCATTCACATACATGAATTAACGATAAGTTCCAAAAACAACACGTGAACTTCTGAACATTTGACATTTATCACTTTCTGGATTGAGGCGTTGGAAGATGGTTGGGGAATTTCTGAGTAGTTTCAGTTTGAAAATTGGAAACCTTTTATTGCACATTTTTGGCTTGAACTTCTTTGAGTTAGTGACTCATTCATTTAATCACTCACCTACACAAATCAGTTTAGTAATTTTGCTGTACTGTGAGAAGAGCTCTGCATGTCTAATGACTTTCATTTCTACAGCTATCCACAGTGTAGAGCACTATTGGAGTTATAGCACAAATATTCACGGGTAAGATCCTCGTGAACCTCTAGAAAAGGTGGTTGCTGAGTGTGGCAGGAACCTGACATAATCCCCATGCTGCTGTTGTGTCAGGACCTGGTGTGAAAACCTGCTGATGCTTCTGTAGCAAGGAATTATCAATTTCCCAGAATGGAAGGGCTTACAGAGAAGATTGGCATTGGGCAGACTGGGGCAGGATGACCGCCCACCCATGTCCCATGGTCTCTCTCATCCCAGAAGCTGTATTACCACAGCCCCTTAGTTTGTGTTGCTCCCCGCGGTGCTGGCTATGAGCTTTGTGACCAAGTATAATTCTTGTGAAGAATGGGAAGATATTTTGTGTATGCAAAAAGTGCATCCTGTTAGAATTGGGGCTCGGGGTTATTGAGATTCTTAGCAAACAGGAACAGGTCATAAAGTTTCCCCAACCTCGTGCTCACCTGCAGCTGCATAGAGTTTCAGGGGTTTGTATGAGACTGATGTCCAGTTGGGTAGGAAAGAGCCAGCAGAGAAGGAATCCTGTGCTGCAGTTGCATGGTGGTCTTCACTATGTGGAGGATCGTGGAAATATCCTTTGGAATTGGAATGGGAATTGTTTTTAACCATCATGTACCGAGGTACAGTGAAGGGCTTCTCCTGCACATTGTTTATACAGATCAAATCATTACACAGTGCAATGAAGAACATTGGCCAAAGTTGATTGGAAGGGGACACTAGCAGGGATGACAGCAATGGCAGATGTTTCTAGGAGCAATTCGGAAAGCACAGGACTGATTCATCCTGAAGAAGAAGACATATTTTAAAGGGAGAATGAGGTAACTGTTGCTGACAAGGGAAGTCAAAGACAGCATAAAAGCTACAAGAGAGGGCATATCTTATATCAAAAGTTAGTGAGGATTGGGAAGCTTTTAAAAACCAACTGAAGCAACTAAAAAGCCATAGGCTGAAAAAAGATGAAATACGAAGGTAAGATAGCCAATATTATAAATAAGAATACCAAAAGATTTTTCAGATATATAACGATTAAAGAGAGGTAAGATTGGATATCGGACGGCTGGAAAATGACCCTGGAGAGGTAGTAATGAGGGATGAGGATATGGCGGACAAAATCAATTAGTATTTTGCGTTAGTCTTCACTGTGGAAGTCACCAGCAGTATGCTAAGAAATCGAGAGTCAGGGATCAGAAGTGAGTAATAGTAACTAAGGAGAAGGTGCTTGGGAAGCTGAAATGTTTGAAGGTAGATAAATTCCCTAGATGCCAAATGAACTCTACACCAGGGTGCTGAAAGAGGTGGTGTGACGAGAATACACATAAAATTAAGATGTTTGCTGGCTTGGGTTAGCATCAGTAACATCAGCAAGTGGTCTGCCACCTGCCCTCAGGGGAAGGAGAGATAAGGAACAATGGAGCAGCGTCTGGAGATGTGTAATGAAGGGACGGGGGAGAGAGAGCTGTCTGGAGCGGCTCCCCCCTTTGAACCCTGAACTGTTTGAAGTGATGGACAGGCGATACCCCAGCAGGGGGATAAAAAGGGACCGGTTCGCTAAGGCAGACACACACGCCACCCGAGGTAACGAGACCCTGGAAGCGGTGCGCCTCTCACGAGTGGGTGAGAAGTATCAGACAACGGCCAGGGTGGAAAGGTACGATCAGCGGGAACCCGGTGTGTGTCCGCCCTTGCCTGGGTGCCGGGTTCACTGCAGAGGATCGACCGCATCTGGAGGAGGGGTCACAGTCGGTGACCTCAGGTGACATCACCAAGGACCCGCCCAAAAGTTGCTTGTGAGCCATCTCGCCGGTCTGTGAGTGAAGCCGTTCTGAATGATCAGTTGTTCCTGTTCCCTCTCTCTCTTCCCCCACGTTGTCCATCGCCATGGCAACGATTACTGCGAACTGAGCTACTAAACTGGACTGAACTTTGAGTCACTTTGAAATTTGGTCATTTACCCCTAGATAACGATAGAGCTTGATTGATGCTGTGATCTTAATTCTGTGCACATGTGTGACTATCATTGCTGAACTGTTGCATTTATTATCCTTTCGATTACTGTGTTGCTTGTTTCTTTAATAAAACTTTCTTAGTTCTAGTACTCCAGACTCCAACTGAGTGATCCATTTCTGCTGGTTTGGCAACCCAGTTACGGGGTACGTAACAGTGGATAAAGAGATTGTGGAGGCATCAGTACTGATCTTTCAAGAATATTTCCATATAATTGGAAAATTGTAAATGTCACTCCACTCTTTAAAAATGGAGGGAGGCTAATGACAGGAAATTATAGGCCAGTTAGCCTAACTTCAATAGTTGGTAAGATGTTGGAGTCCATAAAAATGAGATCTCAGGGTACTTAGAGGCACATAATAAAATAGACTGTAGTCAACATGGTTTCCTTAAGGGGAAATCTTGCCTGGCTGGCAAAACTGCTGCAAATCTTTGAAGAAATAATAAGCAGGAAAAGCAAAGGAGAGTCAACGGATATTGTTTACTTGGAAGGCCTTTGACAAAGCACCGCACATGAAGCAACTAAACAAAATAAGAGCGCGTGTTGTTACAGATAAAATGCTAGCATGGATAGAAGATTGGCTGACTGGCAAGAGGCAAAGAGTGAGAATAAAGGGGGCCTTTTCTTACTGGCTGCTGATGACTGGTGGTGTTCAGCAAGTGTCAGCATTGGGACCGCTTCTCTTCATGTTATGTGTCAATGATTTGGATGATGGAATTGATGGCTTTGTGGCCAGGTGTGTGGATGATATATAGAAAGGTGGAATGGCAGGAAGTGTTGAGAAATCAGGGAGTATGCAGAAGGATTTGGAGAGGTTAGGAGAATTGGCAGAGAGGTACAGATACTGTTGTTAGGAAGTATATGGTCATGTACTATGGTAGAAGGAACAAAGGCAAAGACTATTTTCTAAACTGGCAGCAAATTCAGGAATCAGAGATCCACAGGGACTTGGGAGTCCTAATGCAGGATGAATCAGTGTTAAGGAAGGCAAGTGCAATGTTAGTATTCATTTTAAGAGAACTAGAATATGAAAGGAAGGATGTAATGCTGAGGCTTTATAAGGTGTTGGTCAGACTGCACTTGGAGTATTGTGAGCAGTTTTGAGACCCTTATCTAAGAAAGCATGCACTAGCATTGGAGAGAGTCCGAAGGAGGTTTATGGGAATGATCTAGTAAATGAAAGGGTTAATGTATGAGGAGTGTTTGATGGCTCTGAGTCTGTACTCACTAGAACTGAGAAGAATGAAATTCTCCACCCTTTTTTCTCCAAACATACCTTTGTCATTGCAGCCAAAAAGTTCTGTTAAAAGGTTCAAAGGAACATCTAAACAAGCCTGATGCATTTTGGAAACAAGTCCTGTGGACTGTTGAACCTTTTGAATAGAACTTTTTGTCGTAATGAGCAAAGGTATGTTTGGAGAAAAAGGGTGCAGAATTTCATGAAAAGAACACCTCTCCAACTGTTCAGCACGGGGGTGGATCAATCATGCTTTGGGCTTGTGTTGCAGCCAGTGGCACAGGGAACATTTACTGGTAGAGGGAAGAATGAATTCAATTAAATATCAGCAAATTCTGGAAGCAAACATCACACCGTCTGTAAAAAAGCTGAAGGTGAAAAGAGGATGGCTTCTACAACAGGATAATGATCCTAAACACACCTCAAAATCCACAATGGACTACCTCAAGAGGCGCAAGCTGAAGGTTTTGCCATGGCCCTCACAGTCCCCCGACCTAAACATCATCGAGAATCTGTGGATAGACCTCAAAAGAGCAGTGCATGCAAAGCGGCCCAAGAATCTCACAGAACTAGAAGCCTTTTGCAAGGAAGAGTGGGCAAAAGTCCCCCAAACAAGAATTGAAAGACTCTTAGCTGGCCACAAAAGGCATTTACAAGCGTGATTCTTGCCAGAAGGTGTGTTACTAAGTACTGTCATGCAGGGTGCCCAAACTTTTGCTTCGGGCCCTTTTCCTTTTTTGTTATTTTGAAACTGTAAGAGATGGAAATAAAAAAAGTTTTCTTGCTTAAAATATTAAAGAAATGTGTCATCTTTTACTTTGTGCCTTTTGGAAATCGGGTCATCTTTTACTCGCTTAGCTATTCACAGTAACAGAAATTTTGACTGGGGGTGCACAAACTTTTGCATGCCACTGTATACTGACTGCTCAGCAACCTATAACTTACAGGCTGTACAACAGAGTGAGAAACACAATGCATATGAAGATTAAGTCAGACCTTGAAGAGGAAAGAAATGTCAGGAAGTGGAATTAATTCTTTCAAAAAGTTGAAGGGGAAATCAAAAGCTGAATGACCCCCTCTACCTCATTTTGAAAATCTAAGATTAAATGAGAAAATAGAACATTACAGCACAGTACAGGCCCTTCTGCCATTTTTTTAAAACTACTCTGAGATCAAACTAACCCTTTCCTCCTATATATCTCCCTCCATTTTTCTAGCATCCATGTGCATATCTTCGAATTCCTTTGATGTCCCAAATGTATCTGCCTCTATCACCACCCCTGGAGCACGTTCCATGAAGAACTGCAAAGCATTTCTCAATTAGTCGCAAATTGCAAGGGACCTTCTTTCTAAGTGCTTCCAATTTGACGGGATTTTAATTAATTACAAAAATCTGGAATCATTAATGGTAGCAGAGCTTTGGAATGCTTTAGCACAGGGTAATGATTGGCAAATGGTGATTAATTCATATAAATTCAAAGTAATGCTAGATATAAAATACATTAATTGTGAGTACAGAATTAATGATTACTCTTTAATGGATTTATTGCAGTAGCGAGTTAGCAGGGTGGGTTTAAAATGTCAAAGTAGATTTTGCATTCATACAGGGAGTAAAAACAGACTATAAGCAGGCTGTAGTTTATTGATAACAGCTCAGTATTCAACACATTCAGGCCCTCAGTTTTATTTAACAAGCTCCAAAACCTGGGTCTTTGCACCTCCCTCTCTAGCTGGATCTTTTAACTTCCTCACCGGGAGACTACATGCAGTGCAGATGGGAAATAACAACTCCTTTTGACTGATAATCAACCCTGGCACACCTCAAGGAGGCGTGCTTAGCCCACTGCTTCACACCTTCCACGCCTGCGACTGCGTGGCTCGGCATAGTTTTTGGCAGATGGTGACAAGGAGTTGTACAGGAATGAGCTAGATCGGCTGATTGAGGGGGTCACAACAACAACCTTGCACTTAACATCAGTAAGAGTAAGGAATTGATTGTGGACTTTATGAAGGGGAAGTCAAGGGAACACACATCAAAGGATCAGCAGTGGAAAGGGACGAGACCTGGGCCCAACATATTGATGCAATTACAAAGAAGGCATGACTGGCTAACTTTCATCAGGAGTGTGAGAAGAATTGGTATATCACCAAAGACTCTCTCAAATTTCTACTGATGTGCCATGGTATGGAGGGGTCACTGCACAGGATCAGAAAAATCTACAGCAAGTGATAATCTCAGCCTGCTCCATCATGGGCGCTGGCCTCCCCAGCATCGAAGACGCTTTCCAAAGGCGATGCCTCAAAAGGGCAGCATCCATCGTCAAGAACCTACTCTCCATTTGCACTGCTTTTTTCATTTCATTTTTTACATCTACTTCTTACTGCAATTTATAGTACCTTTTTATGGTGATGTATTGTAATGTAACGCTGCCACAAAATATATTTCACGAACATTCCAGTAATATTAAACTTGATTCTGATTCTGATACTGACTGTAAAATCATTTGATGTGGATCTTGGACAATGCCTGCTCCTGCTGGTAACCCTTAATCACAATAGTATCTACAGATCGTCAGGAGCGTTCTGAGTATGTACTTCATTCTGACCTGTCAGTAAGATCAGCAATCATTGATTCATGCATTATTTAGATACCTGACATTCTGGTCAAGATGGTGTCTGCATACAATGCTCCTTCAGTTGACATCTCTGGATAGATCGTGAAACCATATATTACACTACTTTCATGCCTTTTACATTTGTTTTTCATATTGAATGTTATTCTAGAACTGTTGGAGCCAGTGATTCATAGTTTGGAAGTTGTTTGGGTGTTTCAGCCCTCTGCAGTCTCCGAGGGGATTCTGGGAGGCAGAGGCAGCATTCAGGAACCTCGTGGCGAGAAGGCTGCAAGCCAAGGTTTGACTTCATTTTGCCAATTAAATCTTCCATTGTTCATCAATTAAAATGACGAGGGATATTGAAATGCCAGCTGCCTGCCTTTTTATGACTTGCGTATTCCTCTGGGGCTGCAAAGTAGAGACTGCCTTTTTATCGTTGGTGAGATTGCTCTGTACAGAAAGTGGAGATTGCCTTTTTATTGTTGGTGAGATTGCTCTGCTACTGAGAGGAAGAATGTTGCCCAGGTTTTCTGCATTTTGGATGTGGACTTGGACTGTGGACTTCATTTTCAGTCTTATGGTTCTTTTGTATTCTATTCTTCCCGCCTGATCTTTTGCACTTTTTAGTGTGTGGAGGAGGGGGATTTGGGGGTCAATGTGCCTGTCCCAGTTTTGTTTGTTTTTTTTGTGTGGAGAGGAGAGAGTTGGGGGTTTATGATTGTGCTGCTGTTCTTTTCTTGCTTGATTTCGTGGCTATCTGGAGAAGAAGAATTTCAGACTTGCATACCTTGATAATAAATGAACCTTTGAACCTTTGACAGTATCGTTATATTTAATATCCATATAATTTATTTATCCTCACATGTAAAAATCATTACAAGTTAAGTCTGTTCCTCAATGTATACAACTGCTTCAGTACATGCCTTGAATCAAAGAACTTTCATCTCATTATTGCTCTGTCTTTATGGCTGATCTTTTTGTGGATATCAGGTTTACACATAGAGTCATAGAATACTACAGCACAGAAACAGGCCCTTTGGCCCATCTAGTCTGTGCCAAGCTATTATTCTGGCTAGTCCCATTGACCTGCACCAGAACTATAGTTCTCCATACCCCTCCCATCCATGTACAGTACTTATCCAAATTTCTCTCAAACGTTGATGTCGAACCAGCATCCATCACTTCTGCAGGCAGTTTGTTCCACACTCTCACCATCCTCTGAGTGAAGAAGCTGCCCCTCAGGTTCCCCTTAAATATTTCGCCTTTCACCCTATGAGCTCTAGCTCTACATATCTAGTCTCACCCAACCTCAGTGAGAAAAGCCTGGTTGTATTCAACGTATCACTTCATTTCACAACATTTCAGTATCTTCAGGTATATCTCTTGCTTTGATCAACCACGGACAATTTTAACTATTTCTAATATTAAATTTCTTATTGGAATGTGAAGTTGGACTATTTGACAGAAATCCCATTGTTGAGTCTCATAGATGCTTGTTGGATTGGGGCCTGCACCTCCTTACTTTGCCAGAATTGCTTTCCTTTACTTTGAAACATTGTCTTCAGTTTAAATCTCTCCACAGTAGCTCCACCACATGTGAAAACATTAGCAGCTTTGTTGGCATAAAACCTGTAGAGGAGCTAGTCTCCATATGTTATTAAGAAAGAAGCTAGCCAGTCACTGTGATATAGTCAGTGTCTCTAAAGGTTTCTTTAACCATACCAATCTCAGTGCTGCCCTTTAAGAAACAATGGAAGCAACAAAATTAGATTAGATTATGAGGACACGTAGTCCTCTTTTATTGTCATTTAGTAATGCATGCATTAAGAAATGATACAATGTTCCTCCGGTGTGATATCACAGAAACACAACACAGACCAAGACTGAAAAACTGACAAAAATCACATAATTATAACATATAGTTACAACAGTGCAAGCAATACCGTAACTTGATGAAGAACAGGCCATGGGCACAGTAAAAAAAGTTCAAAGTCTCTCGAAAGTCCCAACATCTCACGCAGATGGGAGAAGGAAGAAAACTCTCCCTACCATGAGCTTCCAGTGCTGCAAACTTGCTGATGCAGCATTCTGGAAGCACCCGACCACAGTCCGACTCTGAGTCGTCCAAAAACTTTGAGCCTCCGACCAGCCCTCTGACACCGAGCACTGAGCACCATCTCTGCCAAGTGCTTAGACCCCAGCCCCGGCCACCAGCAACAGGAAAAGCCAAGGATTTGGGGCCTTCCCTCCAGAGATTCTCGATTGCACAGTACCAGCGGCAGCGAACCGGGCATTTCACAAGTTTCTCCAGATGTTCCTCTGTGCTTCTCATGTCTGTCTCCATCAAATCAGAATTGTGCATGGCCCCCTATTTAACAAATACGATATCATTTCACCGGAGAGGCTGCGTGCGCGAACAAGATAGTTGTTCAATAACAATTAGACTGCATAGTAAAAAATCCACTTTGGCTCTTTGGTAGTTTATTCTGCTGTACATGTTTCTATATATTTGCCTTTAGTCATTCTGAGGGTGCATCACTGGAAAGGATGTCATCAATCCAGTTTGGTCACTTTTCCTGGACCTACCTCCATGACTGTAGTGGTGGCAACTGAGTACGCGAACGACTTCCCAATTTTTATCACTATTTTCCAAAATGCATATTTCCAAACACTTTCCAATAATACGTGGAATAACTAGTACACCTTGCATAAAGCTAGCAGAGCCTCACAAGTAACAAAAAATCTGCAGATGCTGGAAATCTGAAGGAACACACACAAAAATGCTGGAGGAACTCAGCAGGTCAGGCAGTATCTATCGAAAAGAGTAAACAGTCGACGTTTCAGGCTGAGACACGTCATCAGAGCTACAGCCTCACAGGATCAGTGACAATGGTTCACTCGTCACCCTGAGTGGAATTTGCACATTCTCCCTGTGACCATGTGGGTTTTCTCTGGATGCTCTCATTTCCATCTACAGTCCAAATATATGCATATCAGTGGATTTTTTGGCTGTAACGAATTACATTCCCCCTCCCCCCAGTGTGTGTGGAAGAATCTTGGGTAATTGAAGAGCATGTGGTGGGAGAAAAGTAGGATTAGTAAGGGTATTTCTTCAGCAGTTTAATCAGGGAATGACTGGTCAAGTGCGTGGACGTCAGCCAGTGAGAACAGCGAGGAGAGGTCAAAAGGAGACATCTTTATAGAGCGAACGACAGAGTAGAGGGAGACAGAGTATGAGGGCTTTGGCTCAATGGAGCTTTGGCGTTAATGGGTCAAGGCAAGGTAGGTTGCCTGCATAGATTACAGACAGGAAGTATGTGTGTGAGCCGGGTTTTCTCTCAGCCTCCCATACGACCACATCTGCGCCAGGTGCGTCAAGCTGCAGCTCCTTATGGACTGAGTTAGGGAACTGGAGATGCAGATCAATGACCTTCGTCTGGTTACAGAGAGTGAGGAGGTGATACAGAGGAGCTATAGGCGGGTAGTCACACCGGGTCCTCGGGAGACAGATGTGGGTGACAGTCAGGAGAAGGAAGGGCAGGAGTCAGAGGCTAAAGAGTGCCCCTGTGGCTGTACCCCCTGACAATAAGTCATCCTGTTTGAGTACTGTTGTGGGAGGATGGCCTACCTGGAGGAAGCAACAGTGGCTGCGCCTCTGGCATAGAGTCTGGCCCTATGGCTCAGAAGAGTAGGGAAAGGAAGGGGATGACAGCAGTGATAGGGGACTCTATAGTTATGGAGTCAGACAGGCGATTCTGTGGATGCAGGAAAGAAGCATGGGTGGTAGTTTACTTCCCAGGTGCCAGGGTCCGGGATGTTTCTGATTGCGTCTAAGATATCCTGAAGTGGGAAGGAGAACAGCCAGAAGTCGTGGTACATATTGGTACCAACAACAAAGGCAGGAAAAGGGAGGAGGTCCTGAAAGCAGATTATAGGGGGTTAGGAAGGAAGTTGAGAAGCAGGACCACAAAGGTAGTCATCTCAGGATTACTGCCTGTGCCACACGACAATGAGTATAGGAGTAGAGTGACGTGAAGGATAAATGTGTGCCTGAGGGATTGGAGCAGGGGGCAGGGATTCTGATTTGTGGATCATAGGGACCTCTTTTGGGGCAGGAGTGACCTGTTCAAAAAGGACGGGTTGCACTTGAATCCCAGGGGACGGTTTGCTAAGGCTATTGGGGAGAGTTTAAACTAGGAATGCTGGGGGATAGGAACCAAACTGAAGAGACGGAGGAAGAGGCAGGTGGCTCATAAATGGAGAAAGCTTGGAGACAGTGCGAGAGGGAGGATAGGCAGGTGATCGAGAAGGGACTGGTTCAGAAAGATGGTTTGAGATATGTCTATTTGAATCTAAGGAGTATTATGAACGAAGTGGATAAGCTTAGAGCATGGATCAGTACTTGGATCTATGATGTTATATAAGGCCATTACAGAGACTTGGATGGCTCAGGGGCAGGAATGGCTACTTCAAGTGCCAGGCTTCAGATGTTTCAGAAAGGACAGAGGGAGGCAACAGAGGCGGGGGTGTGGCACTGTTGATCAGAGATAGTGTCATGGCTGCATAAAAGGAGGAAGACATGGAGGGATTTTCTACGGAGTCTCTATGGGTGGAAGTTAGGAACAGGAAGGGGACAATAACTCTAGTGGGTGTTTTTTATAGACCACCCAATAGTAACAGGGAAATTGAGGAGTGGATAGGGAGACAGATTCTGGAAAGGTGTAATAATAACAGGGTTGTCGTGGTGGGAGGTTTTAATTTCCCAAATGTCGATTGGCATGTCCCTAGAGTGAGGGATTTAGATGGGGTGGAGTTTGTTAGGTGTGTTCAGGAAGGTTTCTAGACACAATATGTAACATAGAACATAGAATAGTACAGCACAGTACAGGCCCTTCGGCCCACAATGTTGTGCCGACCCTCAAACCCTGCCTCCCATATAAGCCCCCACCTTAAATTCCTCCATATACCTGTCTAGTAGTCTCTTAAACTTCACTAGTGTATCTGCCTCCACCACTGACTCAGGCAGTGCATTCTACGCACCAACCACTCTCTGAGTAAAAAACCTTCCCCTAATATCCCCCTTGAACTTCCCACCCCTTACCTTAAAGCCATGTCCTCTTGTATTGAGCAGTGGTGCCCTGGGGAAGAGGCGCTGGCTATCCACTCTATCTATTCCTCTTATTATCTTGTACACCTCTATTATGTCTCCTCTCATCCTCCTTCTCTCCAAAGAGTAAAGCCCTAGCTCCCTTAATCTCTGATCATAATGCATACTTTCTAAACCAGGCAGCATCCTGGTAAATCTCCTCTGTACCCTTTCCAATGCTTCCAGATCCTTCCTATAGTGAGGTGACCAGAATTGGACACAGTACTCCAAGTGTGGCCTAACCAGAGTTTTATAGAGCTGCATCGTTACATCGCGACTCTTAAACTCTGTCTCTCGACTTACGAAAGCTAACACCCCATAAGCTTTCTTAACTACCCTATCCACCTGTGAGGCAACTTTCAGGAATCTGTGGACATGTACCCTGAGATCCCTCTGCTCCTCCACACTACCAAGTATCTTGCCATTTACTTTGTACTCTGCCTTGGAGTTTGTCCTTCCAAAGTGTACCACCTCACACTTCTCCAGGTTGAACTCCATCTGCCACTTCTCAGCCCACTCCTGCATCCTATCAATGTCTCTCTGCAATCTTTGACAATTCTCTACACTATCTACAACACCACCAACCTTTGTGTCGTCTGCAAACTTGCCAACCCACCCTTCTACCCCCACATCCAGGTCGTTAATAAAAATCATGAAAAAATAGAGGTCCCAGAATAGATCCTTGTGGGACACCACTAGTCACAATCCATCAATATGAATGTACTCCCTCTACCACCACCCTCTGCCTTCTGCAGGCAAGCCAATTCTGAATCCACCTGGCCAAACTTCCCTGGATCCCATGCCTTCTAACTTTCTGAATAAGCCTACCTTGTGGAACCTTGCCAAATGCCTTACTAAAATCCATATAGATCACATCCACTGCACTACCGTCATCTATATGCGTGGTCATCTCCTCAAAGAACTCTATCAGGCTTGTTAGACACGATCTGCCCTTCATAAAGCCATGTTGACTGTCCCTGATCAGACCGTGATTCTCTAAATGCCTGTAGATCCTATTTCTAAGAATCTTTTCTAACAGCTTTCCCACCACAGACGTAAGGCTCACTGGTCTATAATTACCTGGACTATCCCTACTACCTTGTTTGAACAAGGGGGCAACATTCGCCTCCCTCCAATCCTCCGGTACCATTCCCGTGGACAACGAGGATATAAAGATCCTAGCCAGAGGCTCAGCAATCTCTTCCCTCGCCTCGTGGAGCAGCCTGGGGAATATTCCGTCTGGCCCCGGGGTCTTATCTCTCCTAATGTATTTTATCAACTCCAACACCTCCTCTCTCTTAATATCAGCATGCTCCAGAACATCAACCTCACTCATATTGTTCTCACCATCATCAAGTTCCCTCTCACTGGTGAATACTGAAGAGAAGTATTCATTGAGGACCTCGCTCACTTCCACAGCCTCCAGGCACATCTTCCCACCTTTATCTCTAATCGGTCCTAACTTCACTCCTGTCATCCTTTTTGTCTTCACATAACTGAAGAATGCCTTGGGGTTTTCCTTTACCCTACTCACCAAGGCCTTCTCATGCCCTCTTCCTGCTCTTCTCAGCCCCTTCTTAAGCTCCTTTCTTGCTTCCCTATATTCCTAAATAGACCCTTCTGATCCTTGCTTCCTAAACCTCATGTATGCTGCCTTCTTCCACCTGACTAGATTTTCCACCTCACTTGTCACCCATGGTTCCTTCTCCCTACCATTCTTTATCTTCCTCACCGGGACAAATTTATCCCTAACATCCTGCAAGAGATCTCTAAACATCGACCACAAGTCTATAGTACATTTCCCTGCAAAAACATCATCCCAATTCACACACGCAAGTTCTAGCCTTATAGCCTCATAATTTGCCTTTCCCCAATTAAAAACTTTCCTGTCCTCTCTGATTCTATCCTTTTCCATGATAATGCTAAAGGACAGGGAGTGGTGGTCACTGTCCCCCAGATGCTCACCCACTGAGAGATCTGTGACCTGATACGGTTCATTACCTAGTATTAGATCTAGTATGGCATTCCCCCTGGTCAGCCTGTCTACATACTGTGACAGGAATCTGTCCTGGACACACTTAACAAACTCTGCCCCATCTAAACCCTTGGAACTAATCAGGTGCCAATCAATATTAGGGAAGTTAAAGTCACCCATGATAACAACCCTGTTATTTTTGCACTTTTCCAAAATCTGCATCCCAATCTGCTCCTCTGTATCTCTGCTGCTACCAGGGGGCCTATAGAATACTCCCAATAGAGTAACTGCTCCCTTCCTGTTCCTGACTTCCATCCATATTGACTCAAAAGAGGATCCTGCTATATTACCCACCCTTTCTGTAGCTGTAATAGTATCCCTGACCAGTACTGCCGCCCCTCCTCCCCTTTTTCCGCCCTCCCTATCCCTTTTAAAGCACTGAAATCCAGGAATATTGAGATTCCATTCCTGCCCTGGTGCCAGCCAAGTCTCTGTAATTGCCACTACATCATAATTCCATGTATGTATCCAAGCTCTCAGTTCATCACCTTTGTTCCTGATGCTTCTTGCATTGAGGTACACACATTTCAAACCTTCTACCTTACTGTCTTTACACCGTTTATTCTGCTTCTCTTTCCTCAAAGCCTCTCTGTATGTTAGATCTGGCTTTACTCCATGCACTTCTTTCACTGCTCTATCGCTCTGGGTCCCATCCCCCTTGCAAATTAGTTTAAACCCTCCCGAACCATGCTAGCAAACCTACCTGAAAGGATATTGCTCCCCCTCGAGTTCAGGTGCAACCCACCCAATCTGTACAGGTCCCACCTTCCCCAGAAGAGATCCCAATGACCTAAAAATCTAAAACCGTGCTCCCTGCACCAACTCCTCAGCCACGCATTCAACTGCCATCTCCTCCAATTCTTACCATCACTGTTACGTAGCACTGGCAGTAATCCTGAGAACGCCACCCTTGAGGTCCTGTTCTTCAGCCTTCTGCCTAGTTCCCGAAACTCACACTTCAGGACCTCATCCCTCTTCCTGCCTATGTCGTTGGTCCCAACATGTATCACGACTTCTGGTTGCTTTCCTTCTCGTACCAGGATGTCGTGCACCCGGTCAGAGACATCTCGGACCCTGGCACCCGGGAGGCAAAAGACTATGCGTGTGTCCTTCTCATGTCCACAAAATCTCCTGTCTGCTCCCCTGACTATAGAGTCTCCAAAGACGACAGCTCTCCTCTTCTCCGTCCCACCCTTCTGCACCAGAGGGTCAGACTCAGTGCCGGAGGCCCTGCCACCATGGCTCACACCTGGTCGGTAGTCCCCGCCAACAGTATCCAGGACGGTAAACTTATTATTCAGGGGAATGGCTACAGGGGTGCTCTGCACTACCTGTCTGCTCACCTTCGCTTTCCCTCCTCTCACTGTCACCCAACGACCTGCTTCTGACAGCCTAGGTGTGACTACCTCCCTGTAGCTCTCATCTATGACTGCCTCATTCTCCCTTATGAGTCGAAGGTCATCCAGCTGCTGCTCCAGGTTCCTTACACGGTCTTCCAGATCGCCCAGCCATATGCACTTCTGGCAGATGTGACTTTGCGGGAGAGGGGAGTTCCCCCAAGACTGCCGCATCTCACATGAGAGGCACATCACCGTCTCAGGAGGTATTGTAAAAACTAACTGCGAACTAGCTTGTCCTCCGCCTCTTCTCTTCGAAGCCTCTCGAGTCAAAGCCTCAAAGCTCCTCTCCTTCACTGGCCCACTCACGCACTGGCCGCTTCGCTTGAGCTATTCCTCTTTTCATCTGTTTGAGCTTTTCAAAATGTTTGGTCACCTGACCTTGACTGCCCAATCAGCTGCTTTCTGCTGAGTCTGAGCTATTCAAATCTTGATTGTCTAATCAACGGCTTTCTGCTGATCTGTTCAAATCTTGATTGACTTGATTGCACAGACCAATTGCCAAAACTGCCAGAATCTCTCGAGTCAAAGCCTCAAAACTCCACTCCTTCACTGGCCCACTCACGCACTGGCCGCTTTAGATAAGCCTACAAGAGGAGAGGCTGTACTTGATCTGGTATTGGGAAATGAACCTGGTCAGGTGTCAGATCTCTGCTCTCTCAGCGGGAGAGCATTTTGGAGATAGTGATCACAACTCCATCTCCTTTACCATAGCATTGGAGAAGGATAGGAACAGATAAGTTAGGAAAGCATTTAATTGGAGTAAGGGGCAGTATGAGGCTATCAGGCAGGATCTTGGAAGCATAAATTGGGAACAGATATTCTCAGGGAAATGTACAGAAGAAATGTGGCAAATGTTCAGGGGGTATTTCTGTGGAGTTCTGCATAGGTACGTTCCAATGAGACAAGGAAAGGTCGGTGGGGTACAGGAACTGTGGTGTACAAAGGCTGTTGTAACTCTAGTCAAGAAGAAGAGAAGAGCTTACGAAAGGTTCAAAAAGCTAGGTAATGATAGAGAGCTAGAAGATTATAAGTCTAGCACGAAGGAGCTCAAGAAAGAAATTAGAAGAGCTGGAAGGGGCCATGAGAAGACCTTGGCAGACATACTAAGGAAAACCCCAAAGCATTTTATAAGTATGTTAAGAGCAAGAGGATAAGATGTGAGCGAATAGGACCAATCAAGTGTGACAGTGGAAAAGTGTGCATTCAACTGAAGGAGATAGCAGATGTACTTAATGACTACTTTGCTTCAGTATTCACTATGGAAAAGGATCTTGGCGATTGTAGGGATGACATACAGTGGACTGAAAAGCTTGAGCATGTAGATATTAAGAAAGAGGATGTGCAGGAGCTTTTGGAAAGCATCAAGTTTGATAAGTCACCGGGACCGGACGAGATGTACCAGTGGCTACTGTGGGAGGTGAGGGAGGAGATTGCTGAGCCTCTGGTGATGATCTTTGCATCATCAATGGGGACGGGAGAGGTTCTGGAGGATTGGAGGGTTGCAGTTGTTGTTCCATTATTCAAGAAAGGGAGTAGAGATAGCCCATGAAATTATAGACCAATGAGTCTTAATTCAATCGTTGATAAGTTGATGGAGAAGATCCTGAGAGGCAGGATTTATGAACATTTGGAGAGGCATAATATGATTAGGAATAGTCAGCTTGGCTTTATCAAAGGCAGGTCGTGCCTTATGAGCCTGACTGAATTTTTTGAGGATGTGACTAAACACATTGATGAAGGTACAGCAGTAGATGTAGTGTAGATGGATTTCAGCAAGGCACTTGATAAGGTACCCCATGCAAGGCTTATTGAGAAAGTTAAGAGACATGGGATCCAAGGGGACATTGCTTTGTGGATCCAGAACTGGCTTGCCCACAGAAGGCAAATAATGATTGTAGATGGGTCGTATTCTGCATGGAGGTCAGTCACCAGTGGTGGCTCGCACGAGAGGACGCAGTTTTAAGGTGCTTGTTCGTAGGTATAGAGGAGATATCAGGGTTAAGTTTTTTACGCAGAGAGTGGTGAGTGCATGGAATGGGCTGCCAGTGATGGTGGTGGAGGTAGGTACAATAGGGTCTTTTAGGAGACTCCTGGACAGGTATATGGAATTCAGAAAAATAGAGAGCTACGGGTAACCCTAGGTAATTTCTCAGGTAAGGACATGTTCGGCACAGCTTTGCGGGCCAAAGGGCATGTATTGTGCTGTAGCTTTTCTATGTTTCTATATAAATGTGTGGTTAATGTCAGTGTGGAATCGATGCACTGAAGTGCCTGTTTTCATGTTAAGTCAATCTATAAACTCTGTAGTTATTTGACATTTGCACTTCAAGCAACTTTGGTCTACTGAAGTTCAAAACTTTGATTATAGGACAGCCACAAATCTTAACTTGTTCAGGTTGATTCATGGTCTTGCCTCAAATAATCATCTGTAGTTACCATCTGCACCGAGCGATTCATATAGCAACCAGAGAGAATGACAGCAATTATGCTTCTTGAGTCATTAAACAATTGTGTATTCATACCGTTGCAGCAAAACCACTGATTTTTTTCAATCTAGGAATTGTCATTGTCGGAATTGCTACCTTGGGACTCAGGAGTACTGGCGGTTGTTTGAGATCTGCACCAAAGCAGAGGGCTTACCCAACAAGAATAGTTGGAAGTTCTTCATATTGAATATAATTGCTAATGTTCACTGTACTTCTCAAGTGGCATGTGGTTACATTACATGGCTGATGTAAATTTAACAGATTGTTGTAAACTGTCATCGCAAATAATGAAGTGGTGAGTGAAGGTGAGGCGAATTAGAGGAATGAGCTGTACTGCTTCCTTGCAAAATTGACGCAGATGGAGTTGGAGTGAGCAATTCAGAGAGGAGTCATCGAGGCAGAGGAATTTCAATGCCCGTCCAACTAATACGGGTGCAAGGTTGGATCGCGCTAAGTGCCAAGCTGATTTGGATAGGTCAGAAATGGCTTTGGGCTGGGTGGCGTGGTCTCGGGCCAGAGCATTTTGCTGTGGCACAATCCGCTGTTTGGACAATGCAAAGCCTGGATAGACCAGAAAGGCAGGATGTCAGGGTTAGAGGCATGAGTCGGGCCAATTTTGCTCACTCTCCCGTGATGTTCACTCCACTCTCTGTGACGCTGAGGCTGAGACTGCCCCGGCTGCTGTGCTTCATGTCTCCAAGCTTCATGGTGATTCACCCTGCTAATATGATGAACTGAGATTGAGGCTTTGGGCCTACTCCACGGATTTGGATCTAAGGACTCATTTTAGTTCTTTGATAATAAATGTACTTGAATCTTAATGATGTCTCCACTCCAACCAGAAATATTGCACGTTAGCTTAGGGTTCTCAATGCATTGTAGCAAATCATTGGAATTTATTTGATTTGTATTGGTCAGATGCTTTCTGTCGCACCTCAGTCTAATTCCATGAGTCAGAGCTATCGCTTGGCCAGTCCAGAACCACTCACTGTGAGGGGTGTAGCTCTGAAATATTCTTTGGATTCTAGAGTTTCAATAAGCTATCAGCTTTAACTTTACCATCTATCAATTGATGATCATTTTTATTCGGGCTGAATAGACAACTCCCACTGTTGAAGACTGGGTGTGTGGAATGCATTGCCAGGGTAGTGGCAGAGGCTGATACATTAGGAACATTTAATGGATGATAGAAAAATGGAGGGCTGGGGGGATGGAACAGTCAGAGTGATTCTGAGTGGGTTAAAAGGTGGGCACAATATCACAGACCTGTAGTGTTCTGTGTAAACTCAGTGGATCAGGCAGTACCTACAGAGGCAAATGGAGAGTCGGCATTGAGATGAACATCACATGGACATTGAAATCTCCAATTTATGGTAGACTGCTGTCCTTCTGCCCCTTTTCACTCTCATCCTGACCTACTCTGTACTTTCTACACCCACTCCAGCTTCCATCGCCCTGCTTCTTTCCTTTGCTTCCCTTCTCCCGCACCAACTGCCCATCACCCATTCACTTCTCCTGCTGGTTCCTCTCCTCCACTGCTCCCATCTGCATTCCTCACCTCCTCCACATGATTTTATGTTCCTCTCTCATCAGATCCTATCATCTCCAGCCCTTTGTCACCTTCCAGCTTCTGACACTATTTCCACTCTCCCTTCTCCCACCTTCCCATCACCCCTCGTCACCTGTGTTAGTCTATCGCTTGTGAAATCTTGCTCCACCCCTTCTCTTCACTTCTTTATGCTGGCTGTCTCCCTTCTATCATTTAGTCCAGATGAAGGGATTTGACCCAAAATATCCATTGTCCATTGATGCTGTCTGACCCACCGAGGTCCTCTAACATAGTGTGTGCTACTGCAGTGGAAAATAGTTAGTCAAATTAGCAAAAGCTTAAGTGTCAGGTGGTGTATCAGGGACTGTGCATTCTTATGACAGGAAGTTTTATTTCTCACGTGTAGTAGGAACACATTCTGTATACAGAGCACCACTGCCAAACTATAGTGTCTGAGAAGCTTCTACACAGGGCTTAACTCCTCAATGTCAAATGACAGGACAGTTGACTGCAGTCCTTCCCCACAAAGCCTTTATCTTACCTGCACCAAACTTCCAGTACGTCCTTCAGCATGGGCTCCAGTAGCCTGGAATGTGCCCGTCTGTAACATTCCTCCACAGACAACGCACGGAACTGGAAGATCAACAAATTTTGGACATACAAAAGCACACCTTTCATTAACTTGATGATCTACTAGCTGCACTTTATCTCAGTACTTTGCATGGGAACAACTAAGGAAGTAATGCCTTTTTAATCCTAAAAGTGAACTTGATTCAAACAGTGCAAAACATTATACATTCATGGCCAATACATTCAAGCGGCCTTAACATATTTTTAAACCATAGAACCACTGCCACTCATGAGGTCCCCAGGGGTGATATACTCCCTCACTGTTCAAGGGGCTTCCTCACCTGACTCAACCTCACCGTGTGTAGGAGGAAGGAGCCTAGGCTGTTGTCCTTCCCCATTTTTTGTAAGCCACTTTATACAGAGATTTTCAGTCAGCTTCCTTTTGACTCGAGCATCAACCCAACCTATTCCAGTGCATATGTACTTGTATTTGGTTTTGAAACCACTATTGCATTTGATACACATTTTCCATTATTTCTCTTTTAATGAAAAACAACAAAAATGAAAGCTAAGCAACCAAATAATGTCCAGTCTTAAAGTTTTGTGCGTTGTATTTTCTTGACTGGGTAGATGGTCATTCCCAGTCTGGTTTTAATTGGTTGTACTTGTCCTGGGGCCTGTTACTTGTTCTGCAAAGTTAGGTTAGTGGTCATCCTTCATTACTGCTTCTGTCAAGCAGTCCTCTTCAGCGGTGGCCCTGGAATAACACCATTTGCCCAATTGTGGGATGTCCTCCTCTGAATGAACTAACATAAACTGAGGTGTGATATGTACCAAATCACCAGTTACTTCTGTCCCATCTTGTGACATTTTGATGTGGGCTTCATCCTCACTGCACATCCAACTCTCGTAGGTTGCGTCCATTAATAGTCTTTATTTCAAAGCTCTTCCCATCCTTGATGCAAGTTTGTCTCTCAGGGGTCACTAGTCTTTAGAGCTCTCGTTCTCAAAGTGTGGTGGATTCAGTGGGTCTCAGCCTGAAATGTCAAATGTTTATTCCCCTCCATAGATGCTGTGCCGAGTTTCTCCAGCAAATTACAGAGAAAGGGATTGAGATACAGACTTAATTTAAAACCTACCCAATTGATGGATATAGAGGACATTGTATCTTGAAGTCCCAGATGTTACAAGTATCCCAGACAAAATTAGAAAGACATAATGCTATAAATATTGGGAAACCCTTGGTAAAAGCAGAAATTGTGACAAACACCCAGCAAGGCAGGTATCATATTTTTAGAGTATGTTTCAGTTTTGGATGTTAGATTCTTACTTAGCACTGACCACATTCATTTCTTATCACAAAAGAAACCAATGCAAATCCTTCTAAGTTATAGCAGGGTCACGTTCCTGTGAAATATTCGCAACCCCAAACTGTTCATAAGTTGATAAGGTGGGCATGAATCAAGTTTACACACAGTAGAAGATGCCTGCAGTCATGTAACAGCTGGCAAACCCATCCCACCAGTTTCCCAAGTGTTCTTCTGTATTTAACAGTTGTACATAATTCAGGTATTCATAGTTTGGGAGGACTTGTAAATGAAACTAAGAGAATGAGAGTATGGACATAAAAATGGGTCAAAGTACAATAGGCTGCCAGTTCTACACCATCCTAGAAAAATATTTTGTTTGGCAAGTAAAATAAAAGATATTTTTCCTCCTTTTTTGAAGCCCTGTCTTAGTGAAGGACATTTATGGTGAAACCTACGACTCAGCTCACATATTCAACCGTACAATGTGATGTAATTGTTGTCAACAACAGAAAGAATCCAATGTAACATCTCAAACTGAGACTGAAGACAACTATTCAAGAATGTGTTTAACTTGTCTAACAATTTAGGAAAGGATTACATACGCAATACTAAGCAAATAAATTTATTCAAATACATTACTGACAATAAAAATTTGCAGTCTTCTACATAAAAAGAAATTCTTTACAGGATAACTGAAATGAAAGCACTAGTCTTAAAGTGCATTTGTAAAAATCTATTCAGAATAATGGAGACAATAAAATCAAAATAAAACGAACAAAAATTGATGAACAATCTTAGAGGATTTGAACAATTACATTTACTAATTGTGCTCATCTATGGAAGAACATAGCAACAGTGCAACGGTGGCAGAATAGATCTCCCAAGAACAGTGCATAATAACCTCAATAGAATAATTTCCCAATATCTCACAATAAAGGGTTTAGAATGAATCCAATGAAACAATACACTCTGTGCTTCAGTTGTATATCCTGTTTACAAAAGCCTAGTTTGTATCATTCCATTTTTATTTTACGGTGCAAACTGTGATGGCCACTTGAGGGTTAATGAAGAGCTGGAGTTGTGTTAGGAGTGACATATCAAACCATAGTTTAAAGAACATCTCCACTGTTGAAAATATACAGTGACTCTGCCAGGACGGTAAAATTCAAAAACTGGCAAACTCAGGAGGATTTTGAAAGGAGAAATCTGAAAATCATCTTTTCCCTGCTGATCCTATCCTGATAGATATTCTGGCTCCTTGTTTTCAAATTCAAAACCAGGTTTGCTGTATTAAACCCAACATACATTATTGGCCCTGTGAAAAGAAAATGTTCTATAAGAAAGTGAAATGATAATAATTTACATCAATTATGATTGTCACCTCTGCATTTTAAAACAGTATTGAACACACGTAGGAAGCCAGTGTCATATTTTGTGTGACTTTCAGGAAGGTATCAACTGATTCACTAAACAAGGCAGTCCAGAGCTACATGGGACTTAGCTCCATGCAGGTCCATTGAAGTAGATTTATTGTCATGAATTAGATTGTAATGCAGCAGTCACTGCTACCTGTTTACAGAAAGAAAAGCTCTGATAAGTCAACAGTTTATTTTGATATGAACGATGTGATTCTATGGTGCAGATTTGCCAGAATTAACCTGACCATAGCTGCTCAATCATGTTTGAAGAAATATTAACACAATGGTACTACAGAACGTGCATCAAGATTGATTTCTCAAAGCAAATTAATTTAAAATTCACTGTGCTCTTCACTATTAAACTTGAGAGATGTGTGACCAAACGAAAAAAAAAATCAATGTTCCTCTGGAGCTTATAGTTATCTTGAGAACATGCAGGGCAAGCTACAAGAAACAACTTTCATGCTTAGTATCTCCACTGAGTATGATAAATGACAGAGCTTCAAAGCCCTAGACACCTGCCAACATGTTATCCAGTTCTTCAACTTAATTCCTACAAAATAACTCTAACCCTGTGGTTCCCGACCTTGTTATGACATGGAATTTTACCATTAACCGAGGGGCCTCTGGACGCCAGTAGGGAACCCCCATATACAATTTAATTTTGCATTTATTCTGACCACCCTGATTCTAACCATCTCCTAGCTGCCTGAAGTGGAAACCTTGGATTCCACATACTATAATCTGTTTTGCAGGTATTGTCATAGTAAGAGTTCACTTTGCTTTTCAAAAAATGTGAAATAATTGTTGATGACAACATTGAGTCTACTGCTGCTGGGTTCTAGCAGTGATTAAGGCTGTTGTGGTTTTTGGATTAAGGCTAGACTTCATAAGACGTCTGTAATGAACTTCACAGGATAAGACACAAACAATGGAATCAAATGGCAGTGTTAGTATGAAATTGCCACTCTAAAGCTACTTGACATAGGAAGTGATCATCTCCAAACATTAAAGGCTTAAGGCATTATTTTAACAAAAGCCATTTGTACACTTTCTTGATCTTTTGTCAATATTCATCTTTTATACAATACGACTGGAAAGTGTCAAAAGCTGTGATGAAAAAGACTAATGGAACAATGTTCGAAGTGATTCCAAATGACCAGACCCATTATTAGCCAAAATAGAGAGGTGCAAGTCTTCCTGGTACCTTCAGCACACTAAGGCAGAAACACATTGTGGAAGGGCAGAACACTGATTGGAGATGAACGATTAACCACAGGTGGTGACTAGTCTGTTGGTTGAAATACTGCAAACATACAGTACTTTGTGATGCATGTATATAGCTAGGGTGCCTAAAACTTATGCACAGCACTGTGGTAATTTTATGTATTGCACCGTATTGTTGTCAGAGGAAAAAATCATGCCATACGTGAGTGGTGATAAATCTGATTCTGATATGGTTTTTTATTGTGGACGGAGAGTGGGAAGGATGCAGGGAGAGGCAAATCATGGTTGGGAAAAGTGGAAAGGAGAGGAAAGCATCAGAGAAACATTCTGTGATGAAATAAACCAATCGTTTGGAATCAAAAGACCTTGCCTGATGCCTCAGGGCTGGGCATGCCCACCCCTGGCAACCCTTCTCTGCACCTCTCCACCCTCGCCATTCCCAACATCCTTCGCTCCTGCCAGATTCACAGACTTGTTCTCCTCTCCACATTGAGGAATACAGTACTGTACAAAAGTCTTAGGCACCCCAGCTCTATTTTATTTATATATATGCTCACCAGTGAATGGAAAGAATCTGGGGCAGACTATAACAGTATTTACGACATTTAACACTACGAGTGTTACTGAGGAAGGATGGATTTCTAGGCCAATCAATCCAATCTATAAATTTTATAAAGCATTTATTTTCTTCTCATCCTTCACCCACCTTCAAATATCAAAGCAGTATTTTCCAGCCAATTTTGTTTAAATAACTACCTGCGAATTACAGACCTTTAACAATGTGCCTGTCATTTGGGAATCATGAATATGAGTTTATAAAGCAAATGAAGTGCAAACTTCAGGACAGCAAAAATAACTCAGGGCCAAGGCCAAGGATTTACATGGAACTACTCATATGAATCAATTGAAAAATAAGATTGTCAAAATGGATGTAAAAGTCCCAAAATTTAAAATATGAATTTGCACTTAGTGATGTAAATCAACAGATCTTTTCATGACCTTTGAAAACACTATTGTCTAAGGTCAGTTAAGACCTCAACAATTCACAATCTATTGGAACACCAAATAAAGCAAAATTCACCCTGCAGGGGACCACATGAACCCTAGGAATTAGATTTCTTCACAAAATGGGTTTGAAACCTGGAGTGTAAACACCATCAATCCTCTGAGCATAATCCCTTTGTAAATCACTTGAGATCTTCACTAGCTCCCCATACATGGCTCCCTGGCAGTTTTTTCTAGGACAGATAGACATCACTGTTGGCATGGATGAAATGGGCTGAAAGGGGACCCCATTCCTGTGCTGGATGATCCTTTAAAAGTAACTTTGAAGATATTTGAAATCTGATATCATCACGGAACGGCTAAACAAACTAATTTTTCTTCTTCTTTAGCCCTTAACTCCGTGTGGACTCATCGGGACACCATCATGACGGCGTTTTTTTTCCAGCAGGCTTTCTTATTTTTACGAGGCTGAGTTGCTAGCTCAACGCTCAATCCAGCAATGATGGAAAGCGTGCAAGGGAGCCGGCTGGATTTGAACTCCAGAGCCTTTGCTCTAAAGCCCAGCGCTGATGCCATTACACCACCAGCCTGCCAACACAAACTACTATCAGCCTAATTTGCCTTCAGTCTCTTAAGCCATTGAAAAGTATGGCGATCATGAAGGGTCAACTAATCATAGCAATGAGTTAGCTTATTTAGACTATAACATATATAATATATATATGATATGTGGAAATCCCATTCCCTGCAGTGGAGAGTTTAGAAAAGTGAGATAAAAGTGATCTAATTTAGTTTGGTAACATAGATCAATTGTTAAATAATCATTTGCATGGTTATAGTCTACTGCTGGATAATCTGATCTGAGAAATTGAACACCTGATAATGTTTGCATGAGCAGATGTAATCAAGTTTTTAATGGAATTAAATAACCATCACTTTGGTTACCACGATAATGAGCTAATCTTGGTACCTTCTTGTCGGGGTACAAACAAACAGGCCTCAACACTTCATACACAAAATGCTGAAGGAACTCAGCAGGCCAGGCAGCATTTTGTGTGTGTTGCTCAGGTTTCCAGCATCTGCATCTGCAGACGTTCTCTTGTCATATGATCGACACTTCCTAGTCACTTTCACTTACAGGATACTTCACATGTCTGAAGCACCTTTTGTATTTCTGACTAGCAGCAAAAATGAAAGCAAAATCTACTGTATATTTGATTGACAGATACAATGGTCTGAATGCATCCAATCTGAATCCATCTCCATGGAATAGTAAAAAACTAAACTAAGGAGATTCATCTTGAAAAAGTTAACTGTCATACAATGCAGCAATATCTAACATTCATGAACCATAGCTGCATTTAATATCCAAATATTTGAACCACACTTCTAACTAAAAAAGCACAAGTAAACAATTCCTTATTTACAGGATATCATGAATAAAGATCTTATTCATAAAGATAAAGATCAAAGTTATCTTGAAAACAGCAATGATCACATAATTTATGGAATATAACATCAAGGCATTCTTTGAATCATGGTGCAAATACTTATACAAGTATATATAATTTTTTTCAGATATTTACACCTATTGTAAAGGCCATTTTTCCTCCTCTTCCTAAGGTAAGGCAAAGCACACCCAGAACCATTTGAAGAGGAATTGTAAAATCATTCATAAAGAACAAAATAATTTCATTCTCCCTCAAATAGCCTCTAGCAATCATTTATACCTTAAGACTCAGATACTGAGTTGGGGACATTCCTAGCCATGGCTAGTCATATTAGGATAACATAAGTGACAAGACACTCAAACGGCCACTTTATTGTCCTTCCTTATATTGTGAACCTGTAGGAATGCCAATCTTGAGGCCATGCTACTCAGAGACTTGTGCTAATTTTGTTTTGTGAGTGTATGTGCTGTGGGTGACTATATGTACTGTGTTTACCTTATACCCTGGCTCCAGGAAGAACAATGTTTAATTTAGCTATGAGGTTGAATAACAATAAACTTGAACTTGACTTGTATCAGAATGTTCAAACCTTCCCTTTTGGCGATGATTACAGAGAGTTTAACTCTTGATGGCTTACATCTGAAAAGATAGGCACAGTGATCTAACATTCATTTGATCAGAACATGGCAGTTACTGCTTTTGTTCAAAAATGATGTTTTGAATTTATTTATATGTCAGATTATCATTGTGCTTATTAATATTTGATTCAGAAGTGATCAGATGCTCACAGTATTTTGGGGAGAGCTTTGTAAAATTTTCACGTGAGCTTTGAAGTTGAATTGACATGCTTCCTGGCATTATCTACTTGACCCAGTCACTTCCTCTCACAACCCATCACATTATTCAGAGTAAAAGATGGAGAGCAGGAGATATCCGTCCAATGAATACCATGACATTCTGATGTCCTGATTAACCTGATTTCATAATTCTGGGCTGATACATTAGCACAGAACACAAAATTTCACACTTTCTCAAACTAGCAATTGTGCTGCATAATAAACTGGGAAATGAGCAAACGGCCTGTTATAATGGTGAGCTTGCAGGTAGCCTGCCATTTGCAGGTGATTTTTGATGGTACATTGAAAGATCACATACAGCTGGAAAGTGCTTAATTACTTATTATATAGCTCTTTTCAGAACTACAGAACTGATGCTGTCTAACACGATATTCCCTGGACAAAGATGAGAGGAAGGTCTTCTGAATCTTCATGAGGTTTTCCCCTAACCACCAATTGCTGAACACCTGGGGTCGGTTTAAGAGATCGCTGAGGATGGCTGTTGGACTACCCAGCCGGACAAGCTCTGCAAATTCACTGATGAGATACTTGCACAGAAAGACAACTCAATACAGGTCACTGAGGAGAGAATGATAGTGTACTTTGTCATAGAGAGGTGGCTTGCTTTGCCCAGATACCAATGCTGCGAATAATTAGCCAGTCTTTTTGGCTGTCTGTAATATATATTCGCACACATTCCACACTAAAGTTCACAATGGCACCTATGTCTTTTTGATCAAACAGTCCATTTTGAAATTCTTTTAATTTAACATATTCTGAACAATCCTTCCCCTTTTGTGTCTTTTTTGGATGCTTTCCAACTTCAACAATCCCAGAATGAAGAATATCGCCATGCCTTTCTTCTGAGCCAGTGGCTACATGGATTCTACTGATGTTCATTGGCTTTACAAACACAATAGTGAAGAAATCTCCAGTAGAGGGCGATTTTCCCCAGAAGTACTCTTCGCTATTACTGTAGGCTTTGCTGGGGTCATAGCTTTCAAAAACTTTGAGGCTTGTGTAGATTGCCGCTGGTGGGTTGTCAGGGACATCAAAGAAATCTTCTTCAAAGTCATCATCCTTTAATCTATTCTCTGTCCCCCTAAAAGAAGAATAATAGCCAATGTGTTGAAACAGGGAAGGCTTAAAACGAATGACATCTTTTTGTGTGAGAAGGCCTCTGAAATGAGTTAATAACCAGTCACATGGCATCTCTTGGTAGAACATCAGTAGAAATTGGGCCAGTCTTGGAAGATCAGATGAGTGGTAAAGTTTTCCAATGTAACCCAGCTTAGAAAATTCCAGTGTTACCCAGTAGGAGCCCGCTTTTGAAGCAAGAACCTTCTTAATTGCAGTTAAGAAAGAGTGGGAACATTGAACATCATCTTCTAGCATTATGTAATAATCTGATAAATTTGCACAAAAGTTGAGCAAGAAAGCATAGTCTACATTTTGTTTCGACCTGAAAGTCACGCGATCAGCTGGATCATTATAATTCCTTTTCAAGCCTTTTAGGGGTGGGTAGTATACCTCTGGGGCATGAATAATGATCAAGTGGCCTGAGATTATATGGTGGGCAAATTTTGTGGCGATGTCCTGAACCACCTGCGCATTCCACTCCAGGTCAAAGTCTGCCAAATGGACGACCACCACCATCTCAGTGAGCTCTTCATTAGTCGATTGTTTGAATATGGACTTCAATGTCTCAAGAAGGTAATTTCCTCTCTTTCGCTTGACAGAAGACAATCCCACTGTAATGTATTCTGTAAATGAAACAGAAGCAAGGTTGTACGATTGTAGAAATATTCTGAGCAACATTCAAATACATTTGAAGGAAATTATTCCAACTGTTTCTATTCTATATAGAAGCAAATTGATTTTATGTAATTAATAACTGGATTGCACAGCTTCCAAATTCTGATCTTGAATATTTTGTTTTGCTTGCTGCATGGCACACAATTTCAATTTGAACCATTTGCTTCCTTTGTTCACTGGATTTTTCTCTGACCATTTGTCTTAACATCAGCAACATACACATTCTGTTTTGGAATTACATGAAAAGTGGTCATGATAACATGATCTAAATCCCCAATTTTTTCTGGGCTTACTATCCATGTGCTAAACATGTTAAAATATACACAAGGTCTCCCCAGTTTCTGAATGACCTGACTTACAGAAGTCTGACTTGATGCAAATACTGCCATGCATTTTTAAAATGTTTTTCAAGCTATTAAATGCATTTCACTGTATTCAATAATTGAATACAGTACATATTCAATTAGTTTAATTATAGGTACTATTAAGAGTGATTATTGAAATGAAAGAACTATAGCAATTGTATACAGAGTGATACAATATGGACTACTACTATAGGAAATAGACATTTGATCTGAGGTGAAATTGGCTGGATAGTTCCCAGGACTTGAACCCTTAGGTAATCCAGGGACTGTCGTTATTCTGGAGCAAAGATTGATGATGCAGTCAACAGAAGTTTATTTTCCTTCTTTATTTGGGTCAAAATAACAACACTTGTTCTAATTGCAAAGGTTTGAAGTAAAAAAGAGTTCAGACAACCCAGCTGTAATAGATGTCTCACTGGCTTGCACAATCAATGTGTCACACTTATATGGGGTAAAGGGAAAAATGTTCTCTTTCTGTCATTTAGTGTACAGCAAAAGGTACTTGATATTACCCTGGACCAATGTCATTGCTATCATCTGAATGATGATTATAATAATAATAATAATAATAACAACAGTAATAACAACCTTTACTTATACTTTTCATGCAGATGACGTAAACTTAGAAAACCTACAGCACAATACAGACCCTTCAGCCCACAAAGCTGTGCTGTACATGTCCTTACCCTAGAACTACCTAGGCTTACCCATAGCCCTCTATTTTTCTAAGCTCCATATACCTATTCAGGAGTCTCTTAAGACCCTATCGTATCTGCCTCCACCACTGCTGCCAGCAGCCCATTCCACGCACTCACCACTCTCTGCGTAAAAAACTTACCCGACATCTCCTCTGTACAAAGTGATCAAAGTACAAACATGAAAATAAAATAAAAAAATAAAAAGAAAGATGAAAATAAAAGACAAAAAGATATTTTCAAAAATAAGGTTAAATAGATAGGCGTTGATCTGGTGCTTAAAAATGTCTACTGAGTATGTATCCTTATGGTTTTAGATACTGAATTCCACAGTTTGGGAGGGTAGTTCAAAAAAGAAGTTGACCAGACAGTCATCTTTTGAAGGAGATTGTTTAAATTTAAGAGACTAGTGGAAGGAGACCTGAGATCTCAAGCAGGATTATCAAACAAATATCATTTTGTCCCAGAACATTAAAAATTGTAAAAGCTAGTAAGAAAACATTAAAATCAATTCTAAAAATTCTACAGAAAGCCAACACAGATTAACTTGTATGGGAGTGATATGTTCCTTCAGCCTGGTTTTGTTTAAAAGCCTAGCAGCAGTGTTCTGAATGAGTTGATGATTGTCAATAGAATGTTTGGGAAGGCCAGTAAAAAGTGCATTACAGTAGTTCAGTCTATTCGAAATAAAGGCGTGAACTAGATTTTCAGCATCATCACATGACTGAAAAGGATGGAACTTTCCAATATTTCTTAAGTGTAGAAATGCTGCTCCAGTCACTTTCTTTCTGCACGATTTAAAATTCAAATCGGAACCAAGGATACCTCCCAGGCTTGCTACTTCTGATTTTTACAAGGGGAGCAAAGTTCAAAGGTTCATTGATTATTAAAGCGTACAATTCTGAAATTCTTCTCCTCCAGACAGCCATGAAATCAAGAAAGAAAAGAATGGCAACACGATTATCAAGCGCCAAATCTCTCCTCCCCACACAAAAATGGAACAGGCACGTCAACCCCCAAATCACTCTCCCCCATACACACAAAAAAATGCGACAGATCGGGCGAAAAAGACAGAATGTAAAAAGACTACAAGACAGAAACAAAGCCTATAGTCCAAGTCCATATCCAAAATGTAGAAAAGCCTGGGTAACATTATGCAGGCACACAGGCAGGCCTTTCCCTCTCCGGTAGCAGAGCGATCCCACCAGCGATCAAAAGGCAGTCTCTACTCTCCATAGCAGAGTGATCGTCAGCGATCAAAAGGCAGTGTTTTCTGTCTGTAGCTGAGTGATCTCACCAGTGATCAAAAGGCAGTCTCTCCTCTCCAGTAGCAGCGCGATCCCACCAGCGATCAAAAGGCAGTCTCCACTCTCCATAGCAGAGTGATCATCAGCGATCAAAAGGCAGTGTTTTCTCTGTAGCTGAGCGATTCCACCGTTGATCAAAAGGCAGTCTTCCCTCTCCAGAGTAGAGTGATCCCACCAGCGATCAAAAGGCAGTCGCCCCTCTCTGTAGCTGAGCGATCCCACCAGTGATCAAAAGGCAGTCTCCCCTTTCTAGCAGCAGAATGATCCCACCAGCAATCAAAAGGCAGTCTCCCCTCTCTGTAGCTGAGTGATCTCACCAGTGATCAAAAGGCAGTCGCCCCTCTCTGTAGCTGAGTGATCTCACCATTGATCAAAAGGCAGTCGCCCCTCTCTGTAGCTGAGTGATCCCACCAGTGATCAAAAGGCATCGCCCCTCTCTGTAGCTGAGTGATCCCACCAGTGATCAAAAGGCAGTCTCTCCTCTCCAGTAGCAGCGCGATCCCACCAGCGATCAAAAGGCAGTCTCCACTCTCCATAGCAGAGTGATCATCAGCGATCAAAAGGCAGTGTTTTCTCTGTAGCTGAGCGATTCCACCGTTGATCAAAAGGCAGTCTTCCCTCTCCAGAGTAGAGTGATCCCACCAGCGATCAAAAGGCAGTCGCCCCTCTCTGTAGCTGAGCGATCCCACCAGCGATCAAAAGGCAGTCTCCCCTTTCTAGCAGCAGAATGATCCCACCAGCAATCAAAAGGCAGTCTCCCCTCTCTGTAGCTGAGTGATCTCACCAGTGATCAAAAGGCAGTCGCCCCTCTCTGTAGCTGAGTGATCTCACCATTGATCAAAAGGCAGTCGCCCCTCTCTGTAGCTGAGTGATCCCACCAGTGATCAAAAGGCATCGCCCCTCTCTGTAGCTGAGTGATCCCACCAGTGATCAAAAGGCAGTCTCTCCTCTCCAGTAGCAGCGCGATCCCACCAGCGATCAAAAGGCAGTCTCCACTCTCCATAGCAGAGTGATCATCAGCGATCAAAAGGCAGTGTTTTCTCTGTAGCTGAGCGATTCCACCGTTGATCAAAAGGCAGTCTTCCCTCTCCAGAGTAGAGTGATCCCACCAGCGATCAAAAGGCAGTCGCCCCTCTCTGTAGCTGAGCGATCCCACCAGCGATCAAAAGGCAGTCTCCCCTTTCTAGCAGCAGAATGATCCCACCAGCAATCAAAAGGCAGTCTCCCCTCTCTGTAGCTGAGTGATCTCACCAGTGATCAAAAGGCAGTCGCCCCTCTCTGTAGCTGAGTGATCTCACCATTGATCAAAAGGCAGTCGCCCCTCTCTGTAGCTGAGTGATCCCACCAGTGATCAAAAGGCATCGCCCCTCTCTGTAGCTGAGTGATCCCACCAGTGATCAAAAGGCAGTCGCCTCTCTCTGTAGCTGAGTGATCTCACCAGTGATCAATAGGCAGTCTCCTCTCTCTGTAGCTGAGTGATCTCACCAGCGATCAAAAGGCAGTCGCCTCTCTCTGTAGCTGAGTGATCTCACCAGTGATCAATAGGCAGTCTCCTCTCTCTGTAGCTGAGTGATCTCACCAGTGATCAATAGGCAGTCTCCTCTCTCTGTAGCTGAGTGATCTCACCAGTGATCAATAGGCAGTCTCCTCTCTCTGTAGCTGAGTGATCTCACCAGCGATCAAAAGGCAGTCGCCTCTCTCTGTAGCTGAGTGATCTCACCAGTGATCAATAGGCAGTCTCCTCTCTCTGTAGCTGAGTGATCTCACCAGTGATCAATAGGCAGGCAGCTGGGGCTCACCTTCCACATTCACCTCAAAGTTTCAATGTCCCTTGTTGCTTTAATCGATGAACAATGGAAGCTTTAACTAGTGAAATGGAGTCGAACATTGGCTTGTGGTAAATTGTGTCAAAGGAAGCACTTAGATCTAGAAGAATTAGAACCAAGACTATGTTGTAATTGTTGCTGAGCGTCAAGTCACTGACAATTTTGATAAAGGTCGCCTTGGTACTGTGCTTTGCTCCAAAATCTGAATGGAAATTTCTAGAATATTGTTCTCATTCAGAAAGCTGCTGAGTTGGTTGAAAATAACTTTCTCAAAAACCCTGCCCAGGAAGGGAAGGTTTTGTTAAACCTAATGCCTCACTAGCAAGGTTTGGGTTTTTAAAGCAGGGGTTTGACAGCCGCATTTTTGACAGCATCTGCGAAAACATCAGTTTCAAGGGATGTGTTAATAATTTTCATAACAGATTTGAAAACAGTATTAAAGAACCCTTAAAAAGTGCGGTAGGGATAGCAAATAGACAGTTCACTCCTTGTTATAATGTTATAGAGTTTTGAATTAGAAATTATTGTAAATTTTGGCATGGTTGCGTCTTTTTACAAAGTTGGCTATAGATGTTACCAGTATACCTAGCCATACGCTCCCTAATGGAAGTAAATTTGTTAATAAATTATTTTGCAAATTCCTCACATTTTGTAGCAGATGCTTCACTGAGGACACTATAGGTTGGGGAAATGTTCAACAGTCGCTTGATGGTTGAGAAAATATTCTTGACTCGCTGATATTCTCTGTAGTAATCTTGGAAAAATGGACTCTCCTTGCAGGGCATATAGAGCATTAAAGGAGGCTAGTTTTTCTTTGAAAATATTACCATGGACGTCTAGCCCAGTCTTCCTCCATTTTTTCTCAACTATCCTGCATTACTTCTCGAGTTCATGGATAGAATTATTTAACCATTGTGATAATTAACTAAGTGATTTCTTGTTAACCCTAAGTGAAGCCACCATGTTTAATACATTTGTCAAGTTATTGTTCAAAGAATCAACTATCTCATTTACCGAGCAGTTTAGATCACATGGGTCAGATAAACCAGCCAGCTCAAAGAATTTAAGTTGTGTTGCAGATTCAAGAAACTATTATTTTAACTCTAATTTCTTTTGTGGTCTTGGTTCCAGGCAGGAAGGCATCAAAGTACACAAAAATGATCAGAGATACTGGTATTAGTCAAAGAGATATTAATAATATGTAACCACTTTGTCATTACTAAATCAAATGTATTTCCAAGTGGGCTCAGTGACATGCTGGGTATAATCTAGGCTGTCTAGTAAGAGCATGAATTTAGCTGCCATAGAGTTTACATTTGAGAGATCATTAATATGATTATTGAAATCACCATCTCGTCATAGTTCAATATACAAGGGGTGATTGTTAAGTTTGTGGCCTAAGGTAGAAGAAGTCAATTTTAGAAAACCTAGCATATTTAATTTTCAACATAGTTCCCTCCTACATTTACACACTTAGTCCAGGGGTCATGGAGCATACAGATCCCTTCTTTGTAGAAGTGGTCCACAGTGGAGGTGATTGATAAGTTCGTGGCCTAAGGTAGAAGGAGATGAGTTATTAACTTCAAACTTTCTGCATTATCACTCAAAGGGTTGAATTGCATGTGCATCTAACGAGAGCCTCTTGGACCTCCAGGTGGTCCAAAGCAGAGGTGATTGATAAGTTTGTGGCCTAAGGTAGAAGGAGATAAGTTATACCGCTCTCGTTATGTGCACGTGCAGTTCAACTCTAAGTGAAAATGCAGTAAGTTTGAAGTTAATAGCTCATCAATCACCCCTGCTGTGGACCACTTTCTGGAGGTCCAAGACACCGACTTCTACAAAGAAGGGATCTGTATGCTCCATGACCGCTAGACTAAGTGTGTAAATGTAGGAAAGATAAATGTGCTAGGTTTTCTGAAATTGACTCCTTCTACCTTAGGCCATGAACTTGTCAATCACACCTCGTAATAGAGGACAAGAAACTGAAAGGGAAAACAGGCATTGGTCTTAGGAGAACAGTAACTGGTAACACAGAGGACAGGATCTGTACCACAAATTTTAAACACGTGTACCTCAAAACTTGAAAAATTGTTGACTGTCAGTTGCATCCAAAATGTTCACAGCGGGGTAGTCAGTTAGCAGGCAATGAAGCTTGTACGTTACGTCAGAGACTTCAGTGCCAGGAAAACATACCGTCACACTTAGTTTTCACTTGATGTTCCTGATGATGGAGTCGCCGATTGTCAGCATTGTTGGAGACTGGGGAGAAGATAGTGGAATCTGTGGTGTCGTGGCAGACCGGGAGGTAGCCTGAAAGCTACCCAACTTAACGTGCAGTGGAGGCAGAGAGGTATCTACTGGGAGTCTGGAGAAGCGTGTAGCTGCCGGCGGTAAGCATCTCACCACTTGAGACTAAGTCCCTGATGGCCCAGGACATGGAGGATGAGCCAAGTGGTCAGCAAGCGAAACTGTTGCTCATCCAGGGCATTGAATCTATTCAGTATTTGGATTTCTTGGTGGAGGACTGGAGCGGTTGGGCCTTCCTACAACCAAAGCAGTGCTAAGCAGGCAGTTAGATTAGATTAGATTATGAGAACACTCAGTCCTCTTTTATTGTCATTTAGAAATGCATACATGCATTAAGAAATGATACAATGTTTCTCCGGTGTGATATCACAGAAAACAAGACAGACCAAAGACTAACACTGACAAAACCACATAACTATAACATATAGTTACAGCAGTGCAAAGCAACACCATAATTTGATGAAGAAAAGTCCATGGGCACAGTAAAAAAAATATTCTCAAAGTCCCGAGTCGATCGACTCCCAAGGCCCCGATAGCGGCGGCAAAAGGGAGAAACTCCCTGCCATAAACCTCCAGGCACTGTCAACTTGCCGATACCTTGGATGCAGCCGACCACAGCGGACCCTGAGTCCATCTGTCCGAAAACTCTGAGCTTCCGAACAGCCCCTCCGATACAGCCTCCCAAGCGCCATCCTCTGCCGAGCACCTTCGACCTCTTCCTGGCTGCTGAAACACGCAAAGCCGAGGATTTCGAGGCCTTCAGCTCCAGAGATTCCGGTTTCCACACAGTAGCAACGATAGCAAAGCAGACATTTCAGAAGTTTTCCAGATGTTCCGCTGTGCACTCACGTCTGTCTCCATCAAATCAGGATTGTGCACGGTCCTCTACTTGACAGATAACAGATATTCATCACCGGAGAGGCCATGCGCGCTGTCGTCGCGCTGCCATCTTCTCTCCTCATGAGCTAGATGATGTTTTGACCCTAGCTCCAAGCTGAACCCAGAGCTTGTTTGGCTTGGCTAGAGTGGCCTCTGAACAAGGAGTTGTGGAAATGGGCCTAATCCAGGAGACAGTCAACTTCACCTCCGGTGGTGGCAGTGGCACCCAAAGCAACTACAGAGTCAAGGAATTGCTCGTCATCCTTAACTTGATGAAGCTGGGATATTCTCCTGTCTAGTTCAGTGATGATTCTTCCAGACATGGTGAAGACAGCCCTCACAGATAGGCGGGGTGGTGTGAGGTGGCATGGCCCCAGTCTCACAATGTATGTTAGACCATAAACCATATGACCTAAGATTAGAATTAGGCCTTTGTCCCATTGAGTCTTCTTTGCCATTCCATCATGGCTGATTTATCATCCCTCTCAACCCTATTCTCTGGCATTCTCACCGTTAGCTTTGGTGCCCTGACTGATCAAGAACATATCGACCTCTGCCTTAAGTATAATCACTGATTTGGCCTGCAGAGCTGTCTGTGTCAAGGAATTCCACCAGTTCACCACCCTCTGGGTAAAGAAATTTTTCCTCATCTCTGTTCTAAATGGATGTTCCTCTCTCCTGAGTCTGTGCCCCCTGGCCCTAGACTACCCCCACCATTGTCTCCACACCCACTCTATCCAGATCTTTCAATACTTGATCATTTTCAATGAGATCTCCCCTTGCTCTTCAAAATTCCAGCGAGTTCAGGCTCAGAGACGTCAAACACTGCTCACAATGCTCCCTTTCACTCCTGGGATCATTCTCCTAAACCTCCTATGGAATCTGTCCGTTGTCAGCACATCCTTTCTTAGATAAGTGGCCCAAAAGTGCTCACAATACCCCAAGTGAGGCCTCATCAGTGCCTTATAACACCTCCGTATTACATCTTTAAATTCTAGTCCTCTCGAAATAAATGCTAACGTTGTATTTACGTTCCTCATCATCAACTCAACCTGCAAGTTACCCTTCAGGGAATCCTGAATAAATCCATTTGCACCTCTGATTTTGAATTTTCTCCCCATTTACAAAATAGTCCATGCCTTCATTCCTTCTGCTAAAGTGCATAACAGTCCATCTTCTTTGCCCATTCCCCCAATCTGTCCAAGCCCTTCTGCAGACACCGAGTTTCCTCAACACTACTCACCCCTCCACCTACCTTTGTATCATCTGCAAACTTGGCCACAAGGCCACTTATCCAAATCATTGACATACAATGAGAAAGGAAGCGGTTCCAACACTGACCCCTGTGGCACACCACTAGTCACCAGGAGTCAACCAGAAAAGGCCCCTTTTATTCCCATTTTTTGCCTCCTGCCAGTCAGCCAATTTTCTATCCATTTTGGCGCCTTTCCCATAACACCACAGGCTCTTATTTTGTTTGGCAGCCTCATGTGTGACATCTTGTCAAAGGCCTTCTGAAAATCCAAATATAGAACATCTACTGATTCTCCATTGTCTATCCTGCTTGTTATTTCCTCAGAGAATTCCAACAGTCAGGCAAGATTTCCCCTTTAGAAAACCATGTTTTTATCATGTGCCTCCAAGTACTTTGAAAACTTATCCTTAATAATAGCCTCCACCACCTTTCCAACCACTGAAGTCAGGCTAGATGGCCTATAATTTTCTTTCTTCTACCTCACTCCCTTTTTAAAGAGTGGAGTGACATTTGCAATTTTCCAGTTCTCAGAAACTATTCCAGAATCTAGTGATTCTTGAAAGTTCATTACTAATGCCTCCACAATCTCTTCACCTACGTACCTCTTTCTGGTACTTAGTCCACCTGATTCAGGTGACTTACTGTATCGGTCTTCAGAGTTCTCAGCTTCCTAAGCATCCTCTCCTTAGTCCTAGCAATGACACTCACTTCTGCCCCTGACACTCCAGCATTTCTGGCACTCTGCTAGTGTCTTTCACAGTGAAGACTTATTCAGTTTGACCATTTATTTGTCCCCCATTACCACCTCTCCAGTGTCATTTTCCAATGGTCTGATATCCACTCTCGTCTCTCTTTAACTCTTTATATATCTGAAAGAAGTATTGTATGTATCCTCTTTAATATTACTGGCTAGCTTCCCTTCTTTTTCTCTCTATATGGATTCTTAGTTGCCTTGTGTTGATTTCTAAAAGCTTCCCAATATTCTACCTTCCCACTAATTTTTGCTGTATTATATGTCCTCTCTTTAGGTTTTATGCTGTCTTTGACTTCCCTTGTCAGCCATGGTTCCCTCATTCTTTCTTTGGGATGAAAGATAGGTTCTGGACTTTGAAATTTACACATTAAGTATCTGATTTCTTCTAGCAACTGTGTTCCCTTTGAAACTTAATAGCATGGTACAAGTAACTGTGGTATCACACAGTCGAAAATTTAGCCCAAGGTGCTAAACTATTACTGGCTTGAGAATCATTTCTTCAGCTAATTCAACACACAGAAAATGGAAGAACTCAGCAAGTCGGGCCCCATCCATAGAGGGAAATTTAAAAAAAGATGATATTTCAGGCCAAGACCCTTCATCTGTCCTCTTAAGGGGTCCTAGCCTGGAAATGTTGACTATTTGTTTCCTTCTATAGATGCTATAGCTGAGTTCCTAAGCATTTTGTGCGGGTTGCTCAAGATTCCAGGATCTGGAGAATCTCGTTTACTTTCAGCTAGTTATTGTGTCTCAAATTGAAATAAAAATTGTCAGATCTTCAGCTGCTTTCTAGAAACAATTAAATCATTTGTTTGGATAAAAGCAACTTTTTCCAAAATTCATGTTCATGTGCACATTAGATAATGGTTCCTGCTTGAGACTAGATACACATACATATCAGTTCATTGCAATCTTATCTCTTTATAGTTAACTCATGAGAAACTTTAAGAATAATATTTCTCTTACTCTTTTTTAATAAAGGGTACCCTGCCAAAAATTGATAGGTGATGTTAATGGGCGAAGAAAAATTTATCAGCTCCCTGAAGTTCTGCACGTTTCTCTCAGAATATAGCTGCTGCACGGCTATTTCTTTGGCCAATCGCTTTTCTTCTTCTTCCTGAAAGACAATAGGAAATTGGACAATTATCAAAGATGCATACTTCAGTAATGCTCATTTTATGGGCCATCAGTAATCTTGGCATAAAAAGGAGACATCACATATGAAATATCTCAACATGGCCACGTGAGCCATTTATATTTTTCCCCACAGAGGTAGCTATGGCCGTGGAAATGTCTGTTTCTGGAGTTAGCAACATATGCTGAAAGGATATTTTAAAACATTTTTGCTCAGTTCTAATTTCCTGTTCAACTAAATACATGAAGAACTTGCATTTCTATTAAATCTAGTTGTAAATGAATTAACTTCAAAGCAAAATTGAGTGATTAAGTTTTGGATTTAAGTGATTTTCTGAAACAGGAACATTGGAAATTAGGATTTTTTTAAAACAATCGTCAACATACACTGAAATAAAGGAAAATATAGGAAATACTCAGCAAGTCAGTCAGCATCCACAAAGAGAGAAACAGGGTTAGTGTTACAGGTCATCATTTTCTATTGCCTTTTGGATTTTCTTTATCTGAAGTACTTTATTCTCAGACTACTCTAAATTAGTTTAGCTTGATTGATGCAAACTCAGCGTGGGCTGTACCCTGAGTATTCTGCTGAGGTCCATGAACATGCTCAATGCTAATGCAACATCCTCACTGTCTCCTGGGTATCTCTGGCCCACGTCCTTTCAAAGAGGAGAAGCATTTGAGATTGTATTGAGAACCTTTGATCCATGTATTGGGAATAATCAGGAGCCGTGCATAAACAGTGCAAGGAGCACACCACCTCATAGACTAATTGGCAACTGGCCCTTCAAGGCACCTCTGCCCTGTCTGTGAAAGAATCTGTGGATCCCACACTGGCCTCAGTCACAAAACAGAAGGGGAAGAATGTTAGGTTTGATTCTGAGGGGCTGCCCGAGAAGAAAAGACAGTATTCTCCATCAGGAAAAGCAAGTAACACATCTGTGTTGAATTCTTCTTTAATTTAGAACATAGAGCAGTACAGAACAATACACGTGCTCTGGACCATGATGTTATGCTGACTTTTTAAAACCTACTCCAAGATCAATCTAACACTTCCCTCTTGCATAGCCCTCAGTTTTTCTTTCGTTTATGTGCCCACGTAAGAGTCTCTTAAATACCCCCAGTGAGTCTTCCTCTACTATCACCCTGGCAACATGCTCTACATACACACCACTCTGTAAAAACACCCATCTCCAACAATCCCCCCTACTCTTTCCTTCAGTCATCTTAAAATTATGCCCTCTTATGTTAGCCATTTCTGCCCTGGGGAAAAGGCTTTGACTGTCCATTGTATCTATACTTCTTACCTCGTACACAAATTTAGTTCTGTGCTTCCACAATAACACTACAACATGGAACAAATTTCTGAGGGCAGGCTTGTTTTTGGTTCTGCTATTATCTTTGTAAGAGTGACAAAATGTCAGGCCACACAGAAGCAGCAAGTAGAGCTGGCAATCAAGAGTTAATCCTGATCTCAAGTGCTGTCTGTGTGCAATTGATGGCTTTGGATATGCCTGCAGTTGTAAATGTAACTATTATGACTAGTAGCTAATCTTTGGTCAATCTTTCTGAAACCTCTTCAGGATAATATCTTACAAAGGGCAAGGTATCAGCTGGCCTTCTTGTTCAAATGTCAGCTAAATGTTCAGGACGACTGAGATATTCCTTCGAGAGAGAGGTTTGGAACTTGGGTAAATCAATATAGCAGGAAGGAGATTTGAGCCAGACATCAGTTTGGGTTTGGGTGAAATAACTATTCCTCTTACTACTGGGATAGCAATCTGACTGGGCTCGTTGTAATATTATTACAAATAAAGACCTCTACTTTGGTGCAGAATCTGGCAGGAAAGTTTCGAAGGTTTTATGTCAATGGAAATTAAAAGTTGTCATTTAAAGTTAAAGTTAAATTGGATAGATATATGGACAGGAAAGGAATGCAGGGTTATGGACTGAGTGCAGGTCGGTGGGACTAGGTGAGAGTAAGAGTTCAGCATGGACTAGAAGGGCCGAGATGGCCTGTTTCCGTGCTGTAATGGTTAAATGGTTATATGGAAATATGCAGCCATCTGACACATGGTGCATTATAAGGAAACCATGTCAGAAGGTATGAATTACTGAACTTAATTAACTCTGAGCACTACCAAAATTGAAACAGAAAATGGTGAAAATACTCGGCAACAGTGGAGAGGGAAACAAAACTGACAATCCAGGTCAATGACAACCTTGGTTGTGAAGCGTTCAACAAAACTCCCATTCCCATATTAATTTGTTGAAAAACAGCGTTAGCTCAATCTATCTAGGAACACAAGTGTCAAGCCTTTCAAAGACAGGTACATAATGAGAAGTACTCACATAGTGCTCTCTAAAATACTCACCAGTGCACTTCCCTCTTCCTCCTTTATATAAAGATACACAAGGAGGCAAAGAAGCAGGGAGAGGCCAAGAGTAGTGACAGATCGCTTCCAGTAGCATCTCATTGCAGCAGGAGCTTTCCAAGTTGATTATGAGACAGGGCTGCTTTTAGTCTTGCTCTGAAAAACACACAGATGCTTGAGTTGAAATTGGAATCTCCAGGTACACATCCGCCTCCAATTTCACAGATTATGAGCAGAGAAACGGAGGGCATTTCAGATCTTCGCTGTAGTGAGCACAGTAAAAATAACAAGGGGATATTTAAGTGCTTATATTAAGAGTTCATGTTTTCAAGCTCAAGTTCCAATGTTTTGCCATCTGGCTGTACATGTATACAACCAAACGAAACAACGTTCCTCCAGACTACGGTGCGTCCACAAAACATTTATCAGACACAGCACATAAAACAAAATATTACCACACATAAGTTAATAAAACACAAAACAGTGACTTGAGAAACCACGGCGTCAGCATCCATGGAGCCTTCCTCATACTGGGGTCACTGCTTTTGAGGGATCAATACCCTAAGATATAGGAGCAGATGTAAGCCATTCAGCCCATCGAGTCTACTATGCCTTTTCAACATGGCTGATATATTAGCCCTCAATCCCATTCTCCTGCTTTCTCCCCGTAATCAAGAACCTATCAACCTCTGCTCTAAATATACCCAATAACTTGGCCTCCACAGCTGCCTTTGGCAATGAATTCCACAGATTCACCACCATCTGGCTAAAGAAATTCCTCCTTGATGAATCTTTGTCATGATGACAGGGCATGTGAGTGTGGATTTAAGCAGATCTCGCAACACAGTCATCACTTTCCTATGTGGATAGCAACCATCGATGGTCCTTCCTTGATATGTTCATGAGCCTCACCTGAGCGGTTTTGAACAATACAATGGATCTGAGAGCAGAAGACGCCCCACACTGATAATAGTAGAAGGCAACAAATTAGAAAAAGCAGAATAACTTCCCATAGCACTTCAACACTTGAGCCCCATTTCTTCCAAAATGCCTGGAGAGCCAAATACTAACCAAGCTAGATGGTGCCATATTGCAATGTTACATTCCTCTGTACTGTCTGTATCCTCAGCAAAGAGCCAACCCCCATTTTGATCCCTAGGTATGTGCCTTTATTAATACCGGTCTTAAAGCATCCTCTCTTTAACTTTCAAAGTGCATTACTCTAAAGGCAATTTGCACAAATTAGCCTTGTTTGTGGGTAAGAATCCAATACTCTAATTTTACTACAACAATCACTAATGATTTGCAAAAGGATCTGTCAGATTGATCCATTTCTGACCACATTGTAGACTCTAAACCAAAAACCTAGTAGATTGGAAACCTGTTTAATGCAAGTGTGTTTGACATAATTTCTGTCCTATTCCAGGACAGGTGATTGATAGCATGGAAGGACAATCGATATTTTTCTGCTGTGTACCTCCAGAGACTGATATCTCTTAAGGCACTTGTCACCAAATGAAAAAGAATAGCCAAGCAGCTAAATCACTCTATCTTCTCCACTCAGGAGATTGATAACAGGAGCACTGCATACCTTACAGTCTTGAAACAAATGAACTGTATAAACTCCCAACCTACCAAAGTCATAGCTTTCCATGCAAAATGGTGTCCACAGAATATTCTTTGCAACATAATCAGCTCATGATTTGACTCTAATCCTGTGCTAGTCATCTTTCTTGTCCCAATTAATATGTCAGTATATGACTGTGTAACGATAATTCAGATATCTCCAGGTTTAATTGCAACAGAAACTTCATCAGATTCAGGACACATTTTGTTCACTTCCAAATTTTTAAACTTAATTTTTTTAAAATAGCAAAACTTTTATAATGGTGGAGTTTATTTTAAACACAATAGAAATTAGAACTGTACAATTATTTAATCGAGAATGATGAAGGATTGAGGCCACTAACTGCATCAACTGGGATTAAGTTTCTTTCCATTCCAACAGCTACACTTCCAGCAACTAAGGCTTTGCTTTATTACATTACGATGAAAACATTTTACAGACTCTCCTGCCTCAGTCAACAATACAAAAAAAAAGTTTTGCTCTTTTTGATTGGACCAAACCTTTGGATTAGGAATGATTTGCCTTCCAAATTTGTGTCACGTCCTGAACGTCGTTACTAATCTATGACAGATAAAATAAAGTACAAATACATAACCCTCAAGTCATTAGGAGAAAATTAATTGCCAAAGTGATTTTAAGGGTATTATTGGTTCAGTGGTAATACTGTTGCCCAGGATGGTACTTAATCAAGTGAAGTCTCTAGATATTAAAGCAGAGAGTTTAGTTGCAATGATCAAAGAATGTTATACTGAATTGTAATTTACACATGCAGATTTTTTGGCAGGGCAACATACAATTTTCCTTTCTACTTTATGATGTCCTGCCTTACTTCCATTCCTCTAAGCCATACATTTAACTCTCTGTCAACTCTGCACACTAGCCGCTGCAGTGAAGCCCTGTCTCTGCATCAAAAGTACAGAATTGTCTGTGAAAGGTTCCATTGATTCAATCAGCATTACATTGATCATACAAATCAGGTACAAGGGCAAAGCTGGATCAATATTTCTGCAGTGCTTTTAGCAATCAGTGGGAAATAGGAGAAATGCAGGAACACAATAGGAGTAAACCACCTTTATCTATTAGGCCTGCCCTGCCTTTCAATTCGTTCATGGCTGACTTACGCTGACCTTAACTCCTCTTCCATGCCAGTCCCCCATTTTCCTCAGTACCCCTATCTTTCAAAGTTTTATTTACCTTGCCTTAAATACTTCTAATCATCTGATCTTCACAGCTGAGGTGCTCCACCTTCTGAAAATAAATTTCTTTGCACCTATTTTAAATGGAAAAAAGCCACCTCCTAATCTTGTAACTATATCCTTTCATTCAAGACTCTCCCACTAGTCTCAAAATTCTACCCTGTCAAACACCGTCCCGATAACGTATGGCTCAACAGGTCACCCTTCTGCTAAACTCTAAAGAATACAGACCTAAGCTGCAATGTCTCTTGATTATATCACCTCCTTCACTCTGGTGAATCATCTTTGCAAAACCTCCAAAGTTGCAATATCATCTTTTGCCATATTCCATACGTGGCTTCAGCAACACTCCGTATCACTTGTGATTCCTCCCATCAACTTCCCCACGTTAACTTCCAATTGCCAAGATTCTGCCCAATGACTCAATCAGCAAGTTTACACTTGCTAGAAATTGTACCCACATGGCATGGAAACTTGATATGACTTGGAAAAGAAAGAATGCAAAACTAGTTTAACTAGAACAAAGCAATACTGAAGCCAGAGTAAACTTAGGTTCAAATGACATTCATCAGTATTCCTCATCCTTATCAGTGCTGATCAAAACTTGTTAGTGGATTTTACATGATTTCATGGGAACTTTTGTAGAACTTATCAGAATAAGTTGAAGGAACTTGGCCTTTACTTGTTGAAGCGAAGGAGGATGAGAGGTGACCTGATAGAGGTGTATAAGATGATGAGAGGCATTGATCGTGTCCATAGCCAGAGGCTTTTTCCCACAGCTGAAATGGCTAACACGAGGGGGCATAATCTTAACGTGCTTGGAAGTAGGTACAAGAGAGATGTCAGAGGCAAGTTTTTTCACACAGAGAGTGGTGGGTGCATGGAATGCACTGCTGGTGATGGTGGTGGAGGCCGATACAATAAGTACTTTAAGAGAGTCTTAAATCGGTACATGAAGCTTAAAAAAAATAGAGGGCTATGCGGTAAGGCAGCGGTCCCCAACTACCGGGCGCGGACTGGTGCCGGACCGCAAGGCATGCGCTACTGGGCCGCGAGGAAATGATATGATTTGGTGATATGAGTCAGCTGCACCTTTCCTCATTCCCTGTCACGCCCTGTTGAGCTTGAACGCACGCGAGGTCGTTACCCGCGTGTCATCCATGTCATCCACGGGAAGGAGATCAACTCCTCGAGCTTGCAAATGACGGCGGGCTGAAAAGTATGCTTGAAGTAACATCTCTGCCGGCATTCTGGATCAAAGTCAAGGCTGACTATCCTGAGATAGCTACGGAAGCACTGAAAACGTTGCTTCCATTTCCAACATATCTCTGCGATGAATGTAATGAAAACTAAATTGTGGAATAGACTGGACATAAGGAACCCCCTTCGAGTATCGCTGTCTCCCATCACCCCTCGATAGGACCGCGTTGTTGCAGGGAACAAGTATTCAGCCCAGAGCTCGCACTGATTCAGCAATATTGGTGTGTTGCAATGATTTTATATGTTCATATGAGGAAAATATGCGGTGTGTGTAATATCCAAACGTTACTTAAAATGTTATGATGCTATTATAAGTGACTTATATAACCATATAACAATTACGGCACGGAAACAGGCCATCTCTCCCCTTCTAGTCCGGCCGAACGCTACTCTCACCTCGTCCCACCGACCTGCACTCAGCCCATAACCCTCCATTCCTTTCCTGTCCATATACCTATCCAATTTTTCTTTAAATGATAATATCGAACCTGCCTCTACCATTTCTACTGGAAGTTCGTTCAACACTCATTTCAAGCTCCCCTGATAATTGACTTATCGCTATTTTCATGCGAGGAAAATATGCGCTGTGTTTTAATATTAAATTCGTTAGATAAACCCTATTAGAAACGAAATTGAGTGTATTAGCCACTTATCGCCGATATTCCAGTCGTGATTAACACCCCCCCCCCACCCCCGCCGCCAACAGAATCGGCAAAAACGATTTTTAAGAAATCGGGACTGTTACGTACCCCGTAACTGGGTTGCCAAACCAGCAGAAATGGATCACTCAGTTGGAGTCTGGATTACTAGAACTAAGAAAGTTTTATTAAAGAAACAAGCAACACAGTACTCTAATCAAAAGGATAATGAATGCAACAGATCAGCAATGATAAACATACATGTACACAGAATTCAGATAACAGGATCAATCAAGCTCTATCGTTGTCTAGGGGTAAATGACCAGTTTCAAAGTGACGCAAAGTTCAGTTCAATTTAGTTCAGTTCAGTTCGCAATAATCGCTGCCGTGGGAGATGGACAATGGGGGGAAGGAGAGAGAGCGCAAAACGAATGAATATTCAAAACAGCTTCCACACAGACCTTCGCAGTCAGCTTTCGGGCGAGTCCTTTGTGATGTGATCTGAGGTCACTGACCGTGACCCCTCCGTTTCCAGATACGATCGTTTCCCTGTGGTGAACCTGGCACCCAGGCAAGGGTGGACACACACCAGGTTCCCGCCGATCGTACCTTTCCACCCTGAGCGTCTATGGCTTGATCCCGCGATCAGCCGTAAAAAAAGCTTCCCACCGACTTGTGAGAGACGCACCGCTTCCAGGGTCTCGTTACCTCGGGTGTCGTGTGGGTCCTGCCTTAGTGAACCTGTCCCTTTTTATCCCCCTGCTGGGGTATCGCCTGTCCATCACTTCAAACAGTTCAGGGTTCAAAGGGGGGAGCCGCTCTTGACAGCTCTCTCCTTCTGTTACTCTCTCTCCCGTCCCTTCATTACACATCTCCAAATGCTGCTCCATTGTTTTCCTTATCTCTCTCTCTCTCCTGAAGACAGGTGGCAGACCGACTGCTGATCCCACTGTGCCAGCACAGGCCAGCTAACATCTTAATCTATGTGTATTCTTGTCATAGGACGTACACGCATACACAAGTTACGCATGCGCACTGGTGCCCGCACAAGGCTTCATGGTCATTGTAGTCTTTCTCGGGGTAAACACTACGTATTTGACTGCTACTCTTGTACGTTGGCAACCCTAACCACAACCCCCCACCCCAATCGGCCGGTCCGTAAGAATATTGTCAATATGAAACCGGTCCGCAGTGCGAAAAAGGTTGGGGACCCCTGCAGTAAGGTAATTCTACGCAGGTTCTAGAGTAGGTTGGCATAACATTTTGGGCCGAAGGGCCTGTAATATGCTGTAGATTTCAATGTTCTATATTCTAAAATGAGCAATAACCTAGTTTGATTCCCAATTCCCATTATGTTGTTGGGCACATGGCCAAGTGGTTAAGGCGTTTGTCTAGTGATCTGAAGGTCGCTAGTTCGAGCCTCAGCTGTGGCAGCGTGTTCGTGTCCTTGAGCAAGGCAGTTAACTACACATTGCTCCAGTGTCTTGTGTGAGGAGTGGCGCCCCACACAGACTTCCAATCTGCATCTTGTAAGGCATGAAAATGCCCAACGCAGGCCTCTCATGGTCTGAGATGGTGTTCCCTCCCTCCCTCCCACAATAATCTCTGGAGTGATCCCATCCCCCATACCAATACGCCAGTTTCTGCTCCTAATCCCATCTCATTTGTAAATTGGTTCTGATACTTCCTCCCGACCTCCCAAACAAACCAAGCTTCACAAGGAGAATCAGCAGAATCGTACAGATCAAATGAGGCCTTTGGTGGCAATTGTTCGTTTTTTTTGTAATGGAATAGAATTTTTACATCTTCCTATGGGGGAAAACAAACATCAGCATCTACCCATGAAACAGACAAAATATATATAGACTATATCCAATCCTTAATGATAATAAAAATCTCTCCATAAATGAAGGCTTCTAATCAAGGGCATAGAGCAACAAACGAGTAGCAAATATGGAAATGTAAATTAATTTGCTCAGAGTTAGAAAATAACTAAAGATCTGCATCTGTGAAACAGGTGAAACCACACACCCCATATACACTGTAATACACAACCCTTTTAAATAAATTTTGCAATATTTTGTGAAGTTAACTGACCTGGTTATAGAGACAACATCTGTATTCCTGCTCATCCACTGCAGCCTAGGCTGCTCAATAGGGACATTACTGCTTTGAATGAGTTGCCAAAGGGTTCGTTTTGAATAAAAAATGTACCTGGCGGTAAATCAACTGTTGGAATAACTCTCAAATAACTTCTGCGTGCTTCCTTTAATTAACTTTCAACTCACAAACCTGTTCACCATAAAAGATTAACAGCTAACACATTGCAGCAGTAAGTTTCCTATATAAGGACACATATTTACCAATTAAAAAACAGCTTTAATTGGGAGAACTTTCAGTACTGAGGGCCAACAGCTTTTGTTAATACAAAGGATCTCCTGTTTAGTATACTTGTAAGGATAGATGCAAAATTGTATAGAAGGGGAAGCAAGATTGTAAATTCTAAATATGGCTTCTAGTGATGTACAGATTTTTATGATAAGCTTCAATGATGCATGTATTAAGGAAGGAAGTACAGAGCAAAGGAGGGGAGAATTCTTGCAGGAAAGTGTTAATCTCATTTCCAAGCAATCTCTGTTTGTGAGCAGTGACATAAAATCAACGGAAGCTGCCTATTCTTATCCAACCAATAACTAGAACAAAAATGGAAGTACAGAATTCGTGTTTCAGCTCAAGAATGCTGAGCTAACTCCAAACCTACAAGCTCACTTTCAAGGGCTCTATAGCTCATTTTCTCAGTATTTATTTTAATTATTTGCACAAATTGTCTTCTTTTCCACATTTGAAGTTGGTCAGCCTTTATGTACAGTTTTTCATAAATCCTACTGTATTTCTTTGTATTTACTGTAAATGCCCACTAGAAAATGAATCTCAAGGTAGTATATGATGACATATATGTACCTTGATAAGAAAGGTACTTTGAACTTTGACCCTTTATCAGAACTGAGAAAGCAGGTTAGTTTTAAGTTGCAGAGAGAGTGATAATGATTGGCCATCGCAAAGGAAAACTCTGATAAGTTGAGTCCAGGTTTATCACAATGATAAAGTCAATTGAAGTTATCTGCACTATTATAACAAGATACCATGGAAACTTGAAAAACAGTACCTAATTTTTTATCTAGATGGGCTGCAGACTTTTAGGCTCAATATTGAATTCAACAACTACAGGCAACTTGCCTTCCATCATCCTGAACATGCTCTCTTCTTGCTGCTGCCATTAAGGAGGAGGTACAGGAAACCTCAAGAACCTCAGTACAGGCTCAGGAACCGGTATTACCCCTCAACCATCAGGCTCTTGAACCACAGGGCATAACTTTACTCACTCCATCATTGAAATATTCCCACAACCCAAGGACTCTTCATCTCCTGTTCCTGATATCCATTGCTTATTTATTATTAATACTATTTCATTTTTTGTATTTGCATAGTTTTGTTTTCCTTTGCACATTGGTTGTTTGTCCACCCTGTTGTGTGCAGTCTTTCGTTAATTCCATTGTGTTTCTTTGTATTTGCTGTGAATGCCCACAAGAAAATGGATCTCAGGATAGCAGATGGTGACATATAAGTATTTGAATAATAAATTAACTTTGAACTGGCCAGTTTTCCTGCCCTCTGCATATTACCTCAATTTTATCTCTCTCCAATAAAATGTCCTCACCCTATCAGGTATTTTCTTTCATCATCCGTTTCTCTGCCAGCCTCACTGTACCTGGTGTATTGTGTACAGTTTTGGTTGCCTGCTTACAGGAAATGCAGCATTAAGTTGGAAAGAGTGCAAAGTAGAGCACCACACTAGTGTAGCAGTTGGTGTGACGCTATTACAGCTTGGGGCATTCTGGAGTGGAACTCGGAGTTCAATTCTGGCGCCCTCTGTAAGGAGTTTGCATGTTCTTCCAGTAAACTGTGAGAGTTTCTTCCCTAGTCTGAACACGTGGCAGTCAGTGGAATAAGTGGTCATTGTAAATTGTGCTGTGATTAGGCCAGGGCTAAATAGCTGGGTTGCTGGGTGGTGCAACTCATTTGGCTGCAAGGGTCTGTTATGTGCTGCATCTCTAAATAAATGAGGTGCATGAGAAAGTTGCCAGAACTAGAGGTCCTGAGTTATAGGGAGAGGTTGAATTGGCTGGGACTTCACACATTCCAAAGGAGAATAAGGAGAGTAAAATCATGAGGGGAATAGACTCTCTTCCCGGGGAAGGGAATCAAAAACCAGAGGGCATTGGCCAAAGATAATTGTCGTATACACAAATACATGTAGAATGAAAAACTTACTTGCAGCAGCAGCATAGTTTAAGGTGAGAGGGGAAAGATTTAGAAGGATCTGAGCAACAACAGCTTCACACAGAGAGTGCTGCATATATAAATCAAGCTTCCAGAGGACATTTAACAACAACAGACATAACAACAACATTTAAAAGGCCCTTGCACAGGTACATTGATAGGGATGGGGGCCAAATGCAGGTAAATGAGACTAGTTTAGATGACATTAACAAAGTTGGTTGAAGCGCCTGTTTCTATTATGTATAGCTCTATAACTCAAAATTAACTTTGGCTTTTTTCTCAGTCCTGAGCAGGCATCTTCAGTTTGAACCAATGACCATTTCTCTTCTCCTACCCAGTGATTCCAGTATTCTGTTACTTGGTTTCCACCATCTAGAGTTTGTTTTTCAGTTACTTGTTTTTAATAACTTGTCGAGATAACCAAGAATGAAAGGAAAATAAGCCACGTGTTTCTAATGCGGATGTAATCAGCAAACCAGATGCAAATCATACTAGGTTTCAGTAGTAACGTTTTACACTCATTTCTGTGCTAGCTAGTTTGTATACCACCAGAAGTAAAATCTGCTACAAACCAATCAACCACTGATTTAAATTATTTTGTAGTTTTTTTTTGCCTGGGGAAACACACCTTGATTCATGTACAGTAAAAGCCATCCAGCATAATTATACTACGATGGGTTTAATCACAAAGCAAGCAATTTGTGTGAGCAATCTGATTTTAAAACTGACTCCTGTTCCCTTGTGCTGTCAAGCAGATGATGTCAGGATAAATTGATTAACAGGTTAAATATCAAGACCGCCAAAACACCGTCGAGGGAAACCTTATTTGTGCATTTATGTGACATGATGACATTAAGCTGGTTTTCATGTCGGGTCGGAGATTCTGAGGAAGCCCAGCAGCTACAGGGGCCATATCTTGATCATTCTGCGTGTGATATCCAGAGGCTCTTATGTTGCTGTTCACCAAGTAACAAGATAGAGACACAATCAAAACGTCATTTATAGAATCAATGTATTGATTATAGAATCAATATAGAATTATAGAATCAATGTATTGAGTACAGAAGATGGAATGTTATGTTGATAACATTATGTTAAGACGTTGATAAAGCCTAATTTGGAGTACTGTGTGCAGTTTTGGTCACCTCCTTATAGGAAAGATGTAAACAAGGTTGAAAGAGTACAGAGAAAATTTACAAGGATGTTGCCGAGTCTAGGACAGTATTTTTTTTCCAGAACATAGAAGATTGAGTGGAGATTTGATAGAGGTATACAAAATTATGAGGAGTATAGAGAGAGTAAATGCAGGCAGGCTTTTTCCACAGAGGTTGGGTGGGACTACAATCAGAGGTCATGACTCAAGGGTGAAAGATAAGAAATTTAATGGGAACATGAAGGGAATCTTCTTCACTCAGGCTATGTCCACGCTAGACCGGATAAATTCGTAACCGAAGCTTTTTCTCTTCACTTTGACCCTCCGTCCACACTGAAACGGCATTTTCCTCCCCCAAAAACGGAGCCTTTCTAAAACATTCTCCAGAGTGTTTAAATCTGAAAGTGCTGGTTGGCCGTTGTAGTATGTACGGGGTAACCGGCTAATTTTAAAAACACTGTCATGACGTACCGGAACAAATGGTGGCGACAGCGCGGCCTTTCATTGTTTTCTTGAACGTAACCTCCAACACCACAACAACAATATCTGGCAATAGATGTGTAACAGCCTAATGCAACATTGTATGGAAATACAAGATAACACTGATGCAGACATGTTTTATACATTTAACAAGGTGCTTCATTAATGTATTGCTTGTGCAAACATTCAATAGATGCAATTGTCACTTTTGCCCAGTAACTTATTTTATTGCACATGTTAAATACAGCAAAATAATACACAAAAACATGGCAAAAGTAAAGGCAAACAGATGAGGTAACAGCAAATTTCACTTTTGCCCAGTAACAAGCCTTACTGCATTTAGTTGTAGCTGTCATCCCTTTCATTGGTGAAGAGACTATGGCTGTAGGGAATGCTTCTGGACAAACACGCACCAAGTCTTTCGTTTGGCAATTTCCTTTTAAGTTTTTCTAGTCTGTAACTGGACAAACATGCACCAAGTATACCGTTTCCTCTTCGCTTGTTTTCTGTGTGTCCTGCGCATGCCCAGTAGGAGGAGATTCGCTCAAATATCAATTTTAATGTGGACGGAGGTATTTTCAAAAACGCCTGGTTTTTACGTGAAACCGGCGTTTCCAAAATTACCTGGTCTAGTGTGGATGTAGCCACAGAGGGTGGTGAGAGTGTGGAATGAGCTGCCAGTACAAGTGGTCAATACAAACTTGATTTCAATGTTTTAGATAAGTTTTGTATAGGTACGTGGATAGTAAGGATATGGAGGACTATAGTCGCGGTGCAGGTTGTTGGGAGTAGGCAGATTAAATGGTTTTGGTATGCAGTAGATGGGCCAAAGGGCCTGTTTCTGTGCTGTACTTCTCTGTGACTCTATAAGAATGTAGTCACTTTATCAACTGAAGTGGTTGATGCAATGTACATTTCTCATAGATACAGCTGTATGCCCCTTACCGGGGCTTGTATGCAAACTCAGCTCGTTAGCTAGCTCTGCTAACAACCACATGATTCAGCGGTGAGCAGGCCACCTTCCATAAACAATATACATCTGGGGTCAGTATGATTTGGGGTTCAACCAAACAGAAACATCGTAATGTTCCGATTACAGAAACCTTGATTAGGCGAATGCTGTGTAACTACTGCCCATGATCAATTACCGGTCATCAAGAAATAACATTGGTTATGATCAAAATCATAACAAAAGTATATTTACAAATTTCAACTTTATCGAAGTTATTTAGAGAAAGAAAAGAAAGAAAAAAAAAACAAAAGGGCCCATTACAGTGAAACCAGTCTAAATGTGCACATAACATTGGAACTCATATCTTCCAAAGCCAGTGTAACTGTTACTCATGGTCCCAAACACAAGGCCTGCATGGAAGAACTAGCCATCATTCAAACTTCTCTTTAAGTCCATCTCGAACAAACTAGCTCCCTCTCGGGAGTATTGGCCCTTCTCCTTGGAGCCATTCATCCACACAAAGCAATTCTTGCAAAGGGAACTCTCCTTCCCATGGCATTCTGCAGCATCTTCCCTCCTGTCCTCTCTGCAGTTCCCGCCAAAAAGACCTCAAACCACACTGCTGTCCATCACAAATCTCTCTCCACCCCGCACTCTCTAGCACTTTCTCCAGATCCCACCATCCTGACTGGCTGACGCAACATTCCTAAGTTGAGCAGTGGGGCTTCGTATCTTAGCCAAAACAAAAACATTCTACCAGCAGGACACACTACTTTTGCAGACAGCTGCTGAAATTAAATACCTACAGCATAGTAGTATAAACCGTAACCAGGGCATTACATTGCTTTAAATCTAAAAATATGAACTTGTTCACTGCTTTATCTACTCTATAAGTAAACTCTATATCTCAGCATTGTAGATGCTGATAATTCATGTGGATCACTTCACCAGTATAATATAATAATTATAAGGAACATCTCCTGAACAACTATAACACTAAACTTTGCAAATAACTTTAGCCACTACAGTAGTTCTAGTTTTCAGTCAATTGCCACACACTATTAACTCAATCATTTTTTACTCTATTTACTCCCTTTGCCATTTGGCTTTCATTCACTGTTACTTACTGACTTTCCCTCTAGACACTGAACCTTTCTCTTTCAAGTCATGGCTCTTGAAATTCGTAAGTCACCTTCTCTGACATTTCTCTGGAGTTTGTAGTCCAATTTGAATTTGGTTTACTTCATTTGCTAAGTCTGGAGACATGAAGCGGTTCCTCAGTATTCATGCCATCTCATTCACTGCAACAGCATCACCTGACAAAATGAAAATGACCTCACTACAACACACTGCATTGTCCTTCTTGCCCCGATGTTATTTGCAATGGTGCGGATGTCAGATACTGACACACATACAGCCAATTCTCTTGTCCAAATGGATCACAGGTTTTTCTTCCATATTTGCTTTCAGGAATTGAAATATTCCAATTGCTCAGAAGTTGCTAATTAGCCATTCAAGTTATACATTGAAGATCACCTTTTAAAAATTGACTCTCAGCTCTAGGGTCATCTCAGTCTAATTTTCAATCTCATCTCAGCTTTGCTTTACAGTGGTGATCTTCAAAGTATTTCAGTATGACTGTAAAGCTATATTTTCCGAAGATACAAAAATAGGGGGAGGAGCGGGTAGTGTCAAGGAAACAAGAGAGCCTGCAGAAAGATTTAATTTAGGGGAATGAGCAAAGAAGTGGCAAATGAAGTACAATGTTGGAAAGTGTATGGTCATGCACTTAAAGTAGAGCTGTCGCTACTGTGCAGCATATTTAGTGCTACTGACCAAGGATGAACAAGTTAAATGTTTTTGAGAGTCTGGCAACCCAATATAAACTTGCATTGAATTTACATGCATTGGGCTATGAGGAATCATTGAATTAAATTTAAAATGATCTGCTTTGCAATGAGCTGAATGACAGAGGGTGAAAATTGGGAGCCACCCTAAAGACCAAACTAGACTTTTGCAAGTTTGAACATGAAAGCACTCAGGAGAGTTTAAATGAGAATGCAAGCTTGCTGACTAAGGGGATAACAAAGTTGGAGTCCAAATGGGCAAGGACTGCAATGGAAGGGCTGAGGACGTAGGATCTATGAAGACAACTTCAATATAATTTGGACGGCTAGCATTTTCACAGCAATGGGAATATTTGCAATTCTTGATATTTCTTTGGTTCGGCTTGCCTTACACTGCATTCTAACCACAAAATTACTTATCTCTGCAAGTACGTATTGAGTTTGGCTGCTTGGTGCAGTGGCCACCAGATAAGATGACTGTTAATCACCAGGATAGCAAAAGGCAAGAAATTCTGTGGCCATGTACCCACAGGTAACAGCTATAAAGCAGCAGCTATGTTTTCTGACTGAAGGCAATTTTTCCACTATAGGCAGTAGAAAAAGGTGAAATTGAACTGGCTGATGATGAATTGACTTGGTGAAGATGATTACATATCATCTTCCATCAACCCATTTCTCTTCTACTGCCTTCAACAGGAAGGATATATTGGTTGTAATGGATGTCTAATTAATATCAGTCTTTCAACACAATCACCCAAAATTTAAGTTATGTCACATGCCATTCTTCTACAATTTTAACCCATCCTTTGGGATCATCTTTTTAATGGAATGTCTAAAAAGAACATTAAGGTGGAATAAAGAGCTGATTGTGGTCTTCAGAAAGCATAGGATCTAGGAACACAAACCAATCCTCATAGAGGGATCAGAATTAGAGTGAGTGAGCAATCTCATGTTGCTGGGTGTCAAAACCTCAGAGAATCTAACCTGATCCCAACATATCGATGCAGCTATAAAGAAGGCAAGGGAACAACTATATTTCATTAGGAGTTTAAAGAGATTTGGTTTGTCACCTAAAACACTTGAAAACTTCTACAGATGTACCGTGGGGAGCATTCTGAGAGACTGCATCACTGTCTGGTATGGGGTGAGGGGGGTGGGCACAGGATCAAAAGAAGCTACAGAAAGATGTAAAATTGGTCAGCTCCATCTTGCATTCTAGCCTCCATAGTATCCAAGACATCTTTAAAGAGCAGTGCCTCAGAAAGGTGGCATCCATTATTTAGGACCCCCATCACCCAGGACATGCCCTCTTCTCACTGTTACCATCAGGAAGGAGGTACAGAAGCCTGAAGGCACACACTCAGCGATTCAGGGACAACTTCTTCCCCTCTGCCATCTGATTCCTAAGTGGACATTGAACTCATCAACATGACCTCACTTTTATTATTTCTGTTTTTTGCACTATTTTAAATTTAACTATTTGGTGTGTGTGTGTCTGTGTGCGTTCGTTCGTGTTCTATTCAAAAGGTTCAAAGGAACATCTAAACAAGCCGGATACATTTTGGAAACAAGTCCTGTGGGCTGATGAAGTTAAAATAGAACTTCTTGGCCACAATGAGCAAAGGTATGTTTGGAGAAAAAAAGGTGCAGAATTTCATGAAAAGAACACCTCTCCAACTGTTAAGCACGGGGGTGGATCGATCATGCTTTGGGCTTGTGTTGCAGCCAATGGCACGGGGAACACTTCACTGGTAGAGGGAAGAATGTATTCAATTAAATACCAGTAAATTCTGGAAGCAGACATCATACTGTCTATAAGAAAGCCAAAGATGAAAAGAGGATGGCTTCTGCAACAAGATAATGATCTTAAACACACCTCAAAATCCACAATGGACTACCTCAAGAGGCGCACGCTGAAGGTTTTGCCATGGCCTTCACAGTCCCCTGACCTAAACATCATCGAGAATCTGTGGATAGACCTCAAAAGAGCAGTGCATGCAAGACAGCCCAAGAATCTCACAGAACTAGAAGTCTTTTCCAAGGAAGAATGGGTGAAAATCCCCCAAACAAGAATTGAAAGACTCTTAGCTAGCTACAGGAAGCATTTACAAGCTGTGATATTTGCCAAAAGGGGTGTTACTAAGTACTGACCATGCAGGGTGCCCAAACTTTTGCTTTAGGCCCTTTTCCTTTTCTGTTATTTTGAAACTGTAAAAGATGGAAATAAAAAAATTTTCTTGTTTAAAATATTAAAGAAATGTGTCATCTTTATCTTTATGCCTTTTGGAAATCAGTTCCATCTTTTACTCGCTTAGCTATACACAGTAACAGAAATTTTGACCAGGGGTGTCCAAACTTTTGCATGCCACTGTATATATATTAGATATTTGACTTACTGTAACAGATTTACTTATTTTTTCTGTATATTATCACGTATTGCATTGTACTACGTTACCAAGTTTCATGACATATGCCAGTAATATTAAACTTTATTCTGATTCCTGTTCTCATGCAAGAAAAAAATAGAAATGGTATTTCAAGGCTACAGAGTACAAGCCCAGCTGCTCAATTAAGTTAATCAAATTAGAAATTGAGAAAAATCTATATTATATAATAGTAGATAAATAATTGTACAGTGAAGCCTGCAATCATGAGTGGTTTTGTTTAATTTGGCTGTCCTTTCATGCTAGGCTGTGTAATTAAGAACTCAAGGTGATTCTAAACAATTATTACTAGTACTAGATCACAATCTGTCTCTGAAAGGAAGCTTGGTTCTAAGCTGACAATCATTAAGGCTATGGACTAGATAGATAATGAATCAAAACCAACTAATCAATAACCTCATGGCCATCTATGCACAATTTTGGCAAGAAAAATAACTGATGGCCTTTAGATTATTAGGATCCATAGGAACAAATTACAAATAATTTTAATGCAAAACAGTTCTTGGCATATTATTGGATTGACATAATTGCACCTTGTGAATGTTGTTTGCCAATGCAGGAAAATGTTAAAAATTGGTTGTCAAATGCAAAAGAAAACTAAGATGCTGAAGAGATGAGCTGAATATTAATGGCCTAGCAATCCTGAAAGGACAGTCATTCAATAACTACCAGAGAATCCTCAGCTCGTGGGCAACTGCAGAAAACTGGTTTCATAGGTCAAGACAACTTAACAAGAAACTTGATAATCTTAAAAAATTAAATGGAAACATTTATACATTTTAAAATAAAGAGCCTTATTGAAAGTGCCTCTGTGGGAATATTAGAGGATCGAGTTTGCTTCACTGGGGAACTTCAGTCTTTCTATAAAAATTAGAATTCGTTGATAGTAAGTGGATGCTCCTATCAAGACCAGCAACTATTGCATTTCTGTAAACATTCTTCGGAAAGCAGATGCTGTGAGCAACACCATTTCACAAGTAGGGAATTCAAGAGTTTAACCAAGCCAAGGTGAAATGCAGAACTAAATATTTCTGTAAGATGTTGTATGTCTTGGAGAACAGCTGGATATTTAAATTGCTATATGCCTGCTGTGGATGGATGAAGGGTTGGACAGGACAAATGGAATATAACTTTACAGGGGAGCAGAGTTTCACAGAGCTGTCTGTTTGTGAGATTAATGAGGAAAGCTTGAGAGAAAGCAAACAGAGGACTCTGTGAAAGCTGTAAAATTCAGGTCAGAGGTGTGCTGGGATTGGAAACCAAAGTGAGAAGACTGGAATTACCCAAGATAGACAGTATTTGTGGAGAGGAAAAACAAACTGGGTTACAGCAAGACTAGCCAGTTCTGATGCAAACAGAAGAAATAAGTCTTTTTTAAATCTGTGGCTTCCCATTTACCACAGATGACACAGCCCTCAATCATGCCTCTTATTTCCAACATCTCTGGTCACATGCTCTCTCCATGCATCTGCAGCAAGGATAGAGCTCCCCTCATTCTACCTCCCCAGCTCCCAGCCTCTGCACGCAAAAGCTTCACAATTTCCACCACTTTTAGAGGGATTTTGTCACTGGACCTGTTCTCACCTCTCTTCACAGTGTTTCAAAGGGACTCTTCCCTGTTGCAGCTCCCTGGACCACTCTTCCATGTCCATCAAGACACTTCGCCAGAAGATAGAACATCTTCTCTTGCACAAAGTAACTGAGTTGCAAATGTATGGGAAACTACTAACATGTACAGCACAATATTCACAAGCTGTCTCAGCTATACTCTAAATCAAGGCGGTTTAATAGTGTACTGGTGTAGAAATAGGGCTGTATGAATTACACTGTGTAGAAAATGATTATGAATTATTGTTCAGTTTATAAACAGCTCATGACTTTGAACAGAGAAGTATATGCTTTGGTCACTTTATTAGGTACCTCCTATATCTATTAAAGTGGTCAATGAGTGTATGTTCATAGTCTTCTTCAGCTACTTCAGGATTAAACATGTCGTGCAGTCAGAGATGCGCCTCTGCACACCATTGTTACAACACGTGGTTATCTGAGTTAATCTCACCTTCCTGTCAGCTTGATCCAGTCTGGCCATTCTCCTCTGACCTCTTTTACTAACAAGACATTTTCACCCACAGAGCTGCCACTCTCTGGGTGTTTTTTGTTTCTAGCCCTATTCTCTGCAAACTCTAGAAACTGTAGTGCGTGAAAATCCCACAACATTTAGATTTAATCAAGTCTGAAATTTTCTAGAGGCAACACCCCTGAGGCAGTTACACTCCAGTGTCCATGTGATTAGGTACAACTGCTTATTAATGCAATTATCTCATCAGACAGTCTTGCGGCGGCAATAAAAATAGCATACAGACATGGTCAAGAGGTTCAGTTTTTGCTCAGACCAAACATCAGAAAAGGGAAGAAATGTGAACAAAGTGACTCACTGTAGAATGATTGCCAGATGGAGTGGTTTGAGTATCTCAAAAATTGACCTCCTGGGATTTGAACGCACAACAGTCTCTAGAGTTGACAGAGAATGGTGCAAAAATCAAAAAAAAAAATCCAGTGTGCAAAAATACCTTGTTAATGAGACCCAAGAGGAGAATGGCCAGACTGGTTCAAGCTGACAGGAATGCAATAACTCAAATAACCACACATTACAACAGTGGTGCAGAAGAGCATCTCCGAATGCACAACACATCGAAGCTTGAACAGGATGGGCTACAGCTGCAAATGACTACAAACTTACACTCAGTGGCCACTTTATTAGGTACAGGAGGTACTACAGTCAGGTTTTTTTTAAATTAGGAAATAAAATGCTAAGAGCAGAGATTATTGGTCAATGGAGACAGATACACACGTATCCAGTTTACAAGGCAACACACAGCTGGTCAGGCAGCATTGGTGATGAGAAACCAATGGGGCCAGGTCATGTTGCAAGTTAGTGGTAGGTCCATGAAGCAGCAGGGGCTCATACATCCCGCTGTTGGAGGGCCCTGCAGAATGGAGTGCAGTAACAGGAAAGGCTGTGCTGATCAGTTCTGCCCTGTTGCTGCACACTCTGCATCTGGTCACCCATCCTTACAGCAGCCATGGCTGACAGATCTCAAATGGCAGCACTCATTCGAATGAAGTCACAAAACTTCACTAACATGTCCTGTCTCAATGGATGTCTGCTAAGGTTTCAGTGAAACATGGCACATCTGTTGGGAAACCCGACCCACCTGTAGGACTTATGACACAGTGGAATGCTGTTGAAAACGGTCCCTTGACTAGAAAAGCAACCAGAATTTTCTGTTACAACTGTGGAGAAGATGGATATTTCAAGCAAGATTGTGAGGGGCCAGAAAATCTTCTAAAAGTAAGCAATTAATGAAAAGGAAAAAAGAAAATAAAAGGGCCCATTAAAGTTAAACCAGTCCAATGTGCACATGACCATTGAAGGTCATATTGGAGTATTCAGGCGTATATCTCTTACACACTGGGCCCACAGTCTGTGAGAAAGCACCACCACATTCTGAACTTCCCTCGAAGTCCAACTCGAACAAACTGGCTCTCTCTCAGGAGTACTGGCCCTTCCTCCTTGGAGCCATCCACCTGAACAAAGCACTTCTTGCAACAGGGACTCTTCTTTGAACTGCATTCTGCGGGATCTTCCCTTGTGCCCCATTCTGTACCTCCTGCCAATAGACCCCAAAGCAGAAATCTCTCTCCACTCCGCTCTCTCTAGAACCTTCTCCCAATCCCACCATCCTGATTGGTTGACACAACACCCCTAAGTTGATCTACATGGCTTCTTATCTTTAGCCGAAACCAAAACATTCTACAGCAGGCCACACTGCTTTTGCAGAAAACTGCTAAAATGGAATACCCAAGTATAGCGGTCAAAAACTTAACCAGGGCATTACACTTATATCTACTATCTATTTTACATTAGTTGTGCTTTAGATGAATTTAGCTTAACTATTTTTGTTTTATACAGTCGCTTAGCAGTTAACATAATGTTAAGATAGTGCGAGTGACCTGGATTCAATTCTCCTGCTATCTGTAAGGTGTTTGTATGTCCTCCCATGACTGGTGGCATTCCTGCAGACGTGCAGGTTTGTAGTTACATGGGCTTAATTAGTCAGCAGGGACTCATCGAGATGCAAGGGCCTGTTACCGTACTGTATCTCTAAATAAGGGCCTGTTACTGTACTGTATCACTAAATAAGGTTTATAAAAATATATTTCTTTTCCCGGGCCGGCTGGTGGCGCAATGACAACAGCACCGGACCTGGGAGCGGAGGTTCCTGGGTTCAAAACTAGTTGGGTCCGCTCCCGAGTACGCTTTCCATCCGTGCTGGGTTGAGTGTCGAGATCACAACTCGACCTTGTAAAATAAAAGGGAAAAATACTGCGAAAATGTCTGTGTGAGGAGTGACCACACAGTCTCTCCCTCGCTCTGTGCCTTGTAAACAGTCATGAAAAAGACGTCATCACGCACGCACACGCTGACACACAGACTTGCACGCACGCAGGCACATGCCAAAAAAAAATTATCTCAATGTTTCCATATGTCCCTAATTAATGGAAACATGTTTTCTCACAGCACAGCACAAGCTTCTGCTCCCCATCACAGCAAAAGGTTATCTGGAACCGCATAGCTGCCAAAGATTAGGGCAACTGTGGGCCAAGCCTGGGAGGGCAGGGGAGAGTGCAAGCTATTTCCAAGATAAAGGCCAGATCCAGTTCAATATTTCTGAAAGGCAACCATTTTCAAAACAAAGCAGAATGACAACTTTCTCTGTACATCTTCTGTTGTCAGAACAGAAGACATGTCAGACAGAAATGCTTGTTGCCAGCATTTTCAGTGCAAGATTTAGATATCTGTATTTTTAAAAATTTTGTTCAGTAGTTAATCTTTAGCTCTATGTATAGAGTAGATGGAACTGAAAGCATGTGTCACAACATTCTTCAACAGCACTATACCCACTCGAGCAGTGAGCCAGGCTGACCCAGTGCTCCACTACTGGTGAAGCCATCTGGGTGAGACAGAGATGGTGAAAGACTTCATGGGGCAGTTTTAAAACAAGCAAAAGAGACCAGCATTCTGAACAACAGTTTTCTCATCACCACCACCAGTAAAATGTACCTTATCACAATGCTGTGATTATCTCCTTGCTGCCTACTAATCTGTAACTAATTTATAGCTATTAGCTGGATTTTAGCATTCTTTGGAACATTATGAGGTCATAAATGGTACTTAAAAATGGAAATATTATTCACTTACATTTCCGGACACTTGGGGACCTCTATAGTTCAAAATGTGCTTGGTTGGTTTAAATAGTCAACATCTCCAAATTATTTCCCCATCAGGTTAAACACCTTTAAACCTAATCTGCTCTTCCTGAATTTCTGCAATTTCACTCTGCCCAGGAAAGCCACTAGACCAGCTGTCTTTGTATCACGGGCTGGGAAGCCACTGATCGTAATCCTCCATGGCAGTCTTCCACTATTAGTTTCCTTTGCTGCTTCCTACCACCAATTCAAAGGCTAAAGTCCTTTACAATGCCTCACACCTGATTACGTAACCCAGCATAGACCAACAAGCATACCTCGGATCCTGCTGCTGTGCATGACTCAGTATTGTATCAGTAAACTCACTTCCCAAGCCGTGGAAGAGCTCCTTCATAAAATGTTCTCATGCTTTTATGATATACTGACCACGTCAAATCTCGATGTTCATGACTAGTGTGCCAGTCAGAACACTACAAGATACAATCGGGTCTTGTAAGAGACTCTTAGACAGGTACATGGAGCTCAGAAAAATAGAGGGCTATGCGGTAGGAAAATTCTAGGCAGTTTACATGGTTGGCACAACATTGTGGGCCAAAGGGGCTGTAATGTGCTGTAGATTTCAATATTTTTATAATACACAAAACCAGTCTTTGAGTATTGTGTGCAATTCTGGTTCAGCCATACGAAAGATGGATAGGCCGGGACTTTCACTCTGGAGTGAAGGAGGCTGAGAGGTGACATTATCAATGCATGTGGAATAGATAACGTAAGGTGGATGGTCACTATTTTACACAAGGTAGGAGAATCTAAAACTAGGGGCATAGGTCTAAGTTGAGGGTGTTGTGCTTGTGTGACCAATTGCCGGAGGAAACTGTAGCTGTGGGTAAAATTACAACATTTAAAACACATTTAGACAAAAAAAAACCTTATAGGCTTGTGGGTCAAATACAAGCAAGTGGAACTAGCCTTCATAGACATCTTGGGCAGCATGGACAAGTTGGGCTGAAGGTTCACTTCTGGGCTGTGTAGCTCTAAGAGAATACAAAATAAAATTTAGAGAATAGACCAGACATGCGATAAATCTGCTACCACCTTCAGTAAGATCATAGCTGATCTGAACTAAGCGTCAGTTTCACATCGCTTAAGTTTTCAGCTCTCTAAAGTGGAGCACAACGCTAGACAAACATTCACCTTCTCTTGCACGTTCCGCCATTCAATTAGCTTATACTTATAAGGGTGTGTTACTAATGAGGATGATTGAGGGAGGGAAAATGTGATTTTGCACAAGTATGCAAATTTTGAGACATGTCTTGAGATAGAGGATCTCTTGGTGATTTTATTTCCTTACTGGAACATTGCAATTCACTGCTCTCTGATCTCACTCAGCTCAGGCTGGGCCCACCAATTGAAAATGAGGCTGTTCATGATGTTGCTACTTTTAATTGTAATAATTAAGAAAGTAATGGCTCTAGTAATACTTAGTAGTTAAAGGGGGTTATAATTATTCAACCCACAAATGTATGTAATTTTCAAAGCATTGCTATAATATTTAATGGGGCCTTAAAACTGACAGATCTTTACACCAATTCAAGCCAGCAGTTAAGAACTTTGCACGAGACTGGTCAACTCCACACTGCATGTCAAAAATCTTCCAATAAGTTGGCATGCTCGGTCGCAGCGGCCTCTGAGCCCAAACAGAGGTGTAATTGTTTGTCTTTTACGTCTTTCTTTCCTAAACGATCGCAAGACACTGCTGATACCAAGAACATCAAGTAGTACAGGTCTACCCCGTCAGTGAGCTGCTAAATCGTGATGGAGCAGGGCTTCTTGCGTGTTGTGTTGCTGCCCACTACAGCAACCCCAGGAGGAAGGTGGTAAAGGTAATGCATGGAGGCAGTGTGCCGTCCAACAAACTGTGCAGTCATTTTGTGATCACAAGACCCTGTTGGACATTGGTAATGTAGAATACTACAAGTCCAGTTCTCTGGTTGACTGGCACTTTAATTTTTCAACATAGTCCCCTCCTATATTTACACACTTAGTCCAGAGGTCATAGAGCATACAGATCTTGGACCCAAGGTAGAAGGAGATGAGTTATTAACTTCAAACTTCCTGCATAATCACTCAAAGAGTTGAGCTGCATGTGCATGTAACGAGAGCTGTATAACTCATCTCCTTCTACCTTAGGTCACGAACTTATCAATCACCCCCTGCTGTGGGCACTTTCTGGAGGTCCAAGATCTGTATGCTCCATGACAGCTGGACTAGGTGTGTAAATGTAGGAAGGGACTATGCTGAAAAATAAATGTGCTAGGTTTTCTAAAATTGACTCCTTCCACCTTAGACCACGAACTTATCAATCTCCCCTCGTATATACGGTATTCTGTACTGGAAATTCAGATATTTTATATTGATTAGCTTTACAATGCTGAATGCTTAAATGGTTAACAGAAAGCTGATCTTTATGGAGAGACTACAAAATGCTATGCCAGAATCAGAAAACCACAAACTATCTTGCACTGCCATTTTGATGGGTGACCTAAGCAAATTGGAGCCGACAGTCATTGCAAACTGGAATAAAATAAACAGTAAGTGTAATTGTTTTAACACAACAGTCATTTGGTGGGAGATTTGCCAGTATATTAAATTTATTATAACATCACGCTCAGAAATTGAAGCGAGGAGAAAGGAGATGGAAGTGAAACAGGAAAATATAAACAAAAATTCCTAGAGATAAATGCTGAAGGATTAAGACCCCAACTTCTGAAAGTTATTACACCAGTATTTACCCTTTCATGTGATTGAATGCTGTCCTTTGGGATCGAACCTGCCTTGTGTCTCGGATAAATTCAGCAAGTTAAGACAACTTTCTGACCTACTGGGTCACTTGGGCAAGTGTGAACATCAAAAATAACAGTGACCTGTGATAGCTTTACCGTTATTCTTACGGCTAATCGTCCCTCATGTGTGTCTTCCAGACTTGTTGAAGTCAGGAAAATGGAAGCATTATTGCTTTAATAAAAGGTTCTTAATTGCCAACACTGAACATAAATGCAAATTCCACCCTCTATTAGACTGGTGAAGAATTGTGTGGTTCAAGAGCAACTGTTTATAACAAAAAAATTCACTTAGATTGTCTAATTATACAAGTTTTATAGTACTCACAATGAAGAAAATTATCACTGAACAGACACTTGTACAAAAGAGCAAATTGCATTCCCTGGTAAAATGCCAGAATACATTTTTCACAGTTGAGAGCGAATGTACATCTTACACTGTATACAATGGCAAAACCAACTCCTCCATCAAGTAAACTGCAGCTTTTAAAGAACCTGTGCTTACCTTTACTAAAACCCTGATACCATCCAGGACAAAACAGCTAGCTTAACCAACACGCTATCCCTACCTATAGCGTTTACTAACTCAACATTTCAATCGTGCAACTCCATCATCGGGCAGGGGGCAGACATGTGGGAACAGCACTATCCACAGGTTCCCCTTAAAGTCATGTGCCAAACTGACTTGGACCTAAAGGCAACACACATAAAAGTTGCTGGTGAACACAGCAGGCCAGGCAGCATCTCTAGGAAGAGGTGCAGTCGACGTTTCAAGCCGAGACCCTTCGTCAGGACCTGTTGTTTGGACCTAAAGGGTCAGGTTAGGTGATGAGAAGATGGTGGATCACTAGTGTTACGTACCCCATAACTGGGTTGCCAAACCAGCAGAAATGGACCACTTAGTTGGAGTCTGGATTACTGGAACTAAGAAAGTTTTATTAAAGAAATAAGTAACACAGTACTCTAATCGTAAGGATATAAATGCAACAGGTTAGTAATGATAAAACACACATGTACACAGAACTAGGGTAATAGGAATCAAACAAGCTCTATCGCAGTCTAGGGGTAAAATGATTAGTCTCAAGTGATGCAGAGTTCAGTTCAGCTTAGTACAGTTCGCAGTAATCGCTGTTGTGCCGTTGGAGAGAGAGAGAGAGAATGCAAATCTGATTCAGACAGACCTTTGTTCTTCGCAGTTAGCTTTCGGGCGAACCCTTTTATGTCTTCTGTGGTGACCGACTGTGACCCCTCCGTTCCAGATACGACCGTTCTTCCGCGGTGAACCTGGCACCCGGGCAAGGGCGGACACACACACACCAGGTTCCCGCCGATCGTACCTTTTCACCCTGTGTGTCTATGGTCGGTCCCGCAACCACCTCCAAACTCCCACCAACTTGTGGGGGCACACTGCTCTTCCAGGGTCTCGTTATCTCGCGATCTCGTGGTGTGTGTCGTGCCTTAGCAAACCTGTTCTTTTTATCCCCCTGCTGGGGTATCGTCTGTCCATCAAACTTCAAACAGTTCAGGTTCAAAGCAATCGGTCTGTCAATACTTGGACTAGTGTTTCTTTCCGTTATCCCTCTCTCCTCTTTCATTAACATTTTGAATGTTTCTCCATTGTCTCACTTATCTCTCTCATTAGCATCAATCTTCTGATAACTTGGTTTTTCGTCACACCCCTGTCCTTCAAAGGATTTTTACCGGGGTAAAAATTATAGGCATGAATACATTATTAGATACACACTAATATACAGGGTCATCAGCTATTCGGCTAATACAGAGAACTTTAAGTTGTCAACACCTTGACAGACAGTCAGCAATCACCTTTCCGTTCCTTTTATATGTGTTATTTTAATAATCCTCTAAAACCAGGCTCCAACTTAGCAAACTTCATAGTGGCCAAAAACATTAATGAGTTGTGATCAGTGTAAATTCTCAGTGGTTTCCATCCCGGACAAAGATAACAAGGGTTGTCCCACACAAACTTAGCATTCCTTGGCAAGAGCTTAGTAAGAGGGAGGGTAATATCCGCAAGGTTTTTGCAAAACTTCCGATAGTACCCCACCATCCCCAAGAACCTTCTCAGGGCTCTCTTGTCTGTCGGGGTGGGGACTTCAGAGATAGCCCACACCTTAGCCTGCATCGGTGCCAGCTGCCCTGTCTTACCACAAATCCCAGATAAGTGATCTTTCCGTGGCTGAATTCACTTTTTGCGAGGTTCACTGTCAGGATGGCTTCAAACAGCTTTTTAAACAGCTCCTCCCTCGTGTCACTCCAGACCACTAAATCGCCAATATACGCTTCTGCATTCTTTAGCCCTTTTGTCACTGAATTAATCATCCTATAGGGGTGTTGCTCACTAGGCTGACCTGATGTGACAACAACACCATGTCCCGGCTCTTTGCATCGCCTCGGGACATCCGGACATACGTGTGCGTTCCAGTTAATTAGCTTTCTTAGCGGCTCGCTCTGTTTGGGGGTTAAGTGAGAGAACTCATCAGCAAAGTTGGCCAAAACAATAGAGTTCTCCCATCTGGTTGGCACCATACTTATCTTTTCAAAATGGATTTTCCCCTTATCAGGTGGCACCCTAGCCTCATTAATTTTCGTGATTATGCCGACTAGGTCTGCTCGCCTATCGTGGCAAACTGTTAGCATATCAATAGCCTGTAATTGTGTTAGCTCACGTTTACAATAGTCAATAGCATCTTTCCTCCTATGCGGTCAGTAAAATTCTTTCATGATTCTATCGACTGTCTTCCTCACCCCAAAGTGTCCACCGAGGGGTATCTTGTGGGCCAGGTTAAAAATCTCACCCCCATAAATTTTCGGCACTATCACCCCCCATTCCTCATCTGCGGGCACGGTACTTGGTCTCCATTTCCGCCTTAGTACTCCCTCCTTCACATAATAGCCTACTAGCTCCCTTTTTAATTCTGCTTCAGAGAGAGCTGTCTCCGTCAAAACCATCAGCTCCTCGTCTCGCTCCTGTGCCTGCATAAATTCCTTCCTTAATGATAAGTCTACCTTAACTTCCGTTTCACTACGCTGCTTCTCACTCTCTAACCCCTCCTGGTACAAGGCTGGTAAAAACGTCTCAGCTAAATCTATATTCACTTCGGCAGCCTTTCTGGACATGCGCCGACTCACTGCGCAAACGGGATAAGCCTGTGAGTCCATGGGCGGGGCCTCAATGCTGGCAGGCTGGCTTGTCAGTTTTACTGCTGAGAACACATTTCCATCGGTAGTTCGGGCCTCACCCCGATCGTGACCGGTCTGGAGACCAAGTCGCTTTTTAGGTGTATCTGGTGCAAAGGTACTGCTTCAGTCCCTTTCCCAATGCCTTTTATCACCCTGACCTCCCCAGTCTGGGTCTCTGAACTAAAGTCTAACACACTCTTTAATACCAATGACTGACAAGCTCCAGTGTCTCTCCAGATCCGTACTGGAACTGGGTTTAACCCCTCCTTCACTGACACCAATCCGGCCGAAATAAACTTGTCGCGCCCTTCCTGAACTCTATCAGACCTCTTCTCCCCTAGTGGTTTGTTTACCAGCTCAATACAGCCAGTCGGAACCATCGTTTTTCCTTTCCCTGTCTCCTTCTTTGGGGCAAAGCACCTGGACGCAAAGTGTCCGGCTTTCCCACAATTATAGCATATGACCCCAGGAGACTTCCTACCAAACTGCTCCCGGTCTACCTTATCCCTCTCACTAGTCCCCGGCTTATTTTCTGACTTTTCTGGCGGACTCTACCCACCCTCTTGACTACCTTTCTGGTAGCCTTTACTCGGGGTAAACTTCGCTTTGTGCGTTAACGCGTATTCATCTGCTAACTTAGCAGTTGCGGCTAAGGTGTCTGCCTCTTTCTCATCTGGGTAGGGTCTCATACCTTCAGGGACACAACCTTTAAACTGCTCAATCAGTATTAGCTGTAGCAGTCTGTCATAATCCCCACTGACCCCTTTTGAGGCGCACCAACGCTCACAATACATCTGCATCTCACAGGCAAACTCTAAATACGTGCTTCCTCGCATTCCGGAACCTCTGCCAGTATGCCTCCGGGACCAAGTCATAAATCCTGAGTATGGACTCTTTCACCACATCATACCTCTGGGCATCTTCTGCGGACAAGGCTGAGTAAGCTTGCTGAGCTTTTCCTTTAAGTACGCTCTGAAGCAAAACAGCCCACTTATTCCTCAGCCACTCCTGACTTGCAGCGACTTTTTCAAAATGGAGAAAGTACCGATCAACATCAGCCTCCTCAAATGGGGGAACCAGCCTAACCTCCTGAGTCGCCCTGAACTCTCCACCTTGGTTCGCATGGGCCCCTGCGCTAGCGTCATCCTTAATTTCTCCAGCTCAAATTCCCTTTCCTTCTCTCTCTCTCTTCCCATTCTAACTGCCTCTCCCTCTCTTCTCGCTCCAGCTGTTTTATTCTCTCTTCGCGTTCTAACTGCCTGTCCCTCTCTTCTCGCTCCAGCTGTTTTACCCAGAACTTGTGCTCAAGCCTCAATTTTTCCATCTGCAGCTGTACTGCTTCTCCACCAGGATTGCCCATAGATACCACCTCCAGCTCCCCTTGGGGAAACACACCTTTAGATACATAGTGCTCTATGATAGCTCTGTGCATCTCCATTCTCCTCATTGTCGACTTCCCCTTAAAAAGATTCAACCGTTTGGCCACAGTTGCCAATTCTGATTTCCTGGCATCCTCTAATGCCTCCAAGGTCGGCGCCTTTAGAAATTCCTCCATCTCCATTTCTGCTGTTTGCCCTTTCAATCTTTTGGGAATTTTAACCCAATCAATTTACCCAGTTCCAAATTTGGCATTCAAAATCCTGGACGAGCCCCCCACTTATGTTACGTACCCCGTAACTGGGTTGCCAAACCAGCAGAAATGGACCACTTCGTTGGAGTCTGGATTACTGGAACTAAGAAAGTTTTATTAAAGAAATAAGTAACACAGTACTCTAATCATAAGGATATAAATGCAACAGGTTAGCAATGATAAAACACACATGTACACAGAACTAGGGTAATAGGAATCAAACAAGCTCTATCGCAGTCTAGGGGTAAAATGATCAGTCTCAAATGACGCAGAGTTCAGTTCAGTTTAGTTCAGTTCGCAGTAATCGCTGTTGTGCCGTTGGAGAGAGAGAGAGAGAATGCAAATCTGATTCAGACAGACCTTTGTTCTTCGCAGTTAGCTTTCGGGCGAACCCTTTTATGTCTTCTGTGGTCACTGACTGTGACCCCTCCGTTCCAGATACGACCGTTCTTCCGCGGTGAACCTGGCACCCAGGCAAGGGCGGACATACACACCAGGTTCCCGCCGATCGTACCTTTTCACCCTGTGTGTCTATGGTCGGTCCCGCAACCACCTCCAAACTCCCACCAACTTGTGGGGGCACACTGCTCTTCCAGGGTCTCGTTATCTCGCGATCTTGTGGTGTGTGTCGTGCCTTAGCGAACCTGTTCTTTTTATCCCCCTGCTAGGGTATCGCCTGTCCATCAAACTTCAAACAGTTCAGGTTCAAAGCAATCGGTCTGTCAAAACTTGGACTAGTGTCTCTTTCCGTTATCTCTCTCTCCTCTCTCATTAACATTTTGAATATTTCTCCATTGTCTCACTTATCTCTCTCATTAGCATCAATCTTCTGATAACTTGATTTTTCGTCACACTAGCAACAAGTAGACTGAAGCTCAGTGAGGTTGGCTGGTGAGGAAGATGGGAGCTGGAGAATGGTGGGTGACGTGAAGGACTGTTTATGGTTGAAGTTGGTGGAGGAAGATAAAGAAGCTGCAGGTGAGAGTGGAGGGTTGGCTATTGTAACTGGACAGCAGAAGTGGGGATTGAAGGAACTGCCAAGTCGATGGGTAAATATCTTCCTTAAAGACCAGTCAGTGGGAGATTTCTAATGAGTCAGGTCTCAAGGCCAGACACACACCAACAAGAATGGCATGGTACCGTAGTGGTTAGCCAACGCTTTGCAGTACAGGCAATCCGGGTTCACTTCTGTCACTGTCTGCAAGGAGTTTGTACGTTTTCCCCATGACCACATAGGTTTCTTCCAGATGCTCTGGTCTCCATCCACAGTCCGAAGACATTCTGGTTGGTAGGTTAATAGGTGATTATAAATTGTCCCGTGATTAGGCTGGGGTTAAATTGGGGGATTGCTGCAAATGCGGCTTGAAGTGCTGGAAGAGGGCCTATTCCACGCTGTATCAGAATAAAAAATATAGAAAGGGTAGCTACATGGCAACATCATCATCTTCAGGCTCCTTTGTACGTCAGCTGCCGTTCTTATTTCAAATAGATCTCCTTCCTTTCATTGCAGCATCTTGTTCAACAATACTATACCTCTGGAGACAAAAGCCCTGACGCAGGGACTCAACCCAAAACGCTGACCATCCCTTTGTCTCCACTGATGCTGTTGGACCCACTGAGTACCTCCAGCAGGCTGCTTGTTTTCGCTCACTATTGTCCCTTTACTAGAAGCACAGCTCCATTTGAACGTTAACCAAAGACGAACAATTTATACTGACCTTGCCATCAACATCTACCAGGTAAAATGAAAATTTAGAAAAACAAAGTACAGCATTGCAGGAAAAACTGCACTGCAGATGGTGTTGGATGAGTATAACCATCACCAATGGAAACACTTTCTCCTCACACTCAAAATACATCTGCAGTTCAGTAAATCGCACCTCTGATTAAAATTCATACCAGGCTGTATCACTGCCTGGCATGGGAACTGTACTTCCCTCAATCACAGGGCTGTGCAGAGAGTGGTGCGGACAGCCCAGCGCATCTGTAGATGTGAACTTCCCACTATTCAGGACACTTACAGCAACAGGTGCGTAAAAAGGGCCCAAAGGATCATTGGGGACCTGAGTCACCCCAACCACAAACTGTTCCAGCTACTACCATCTGGGAAACGGTACTGCAGCATTAAAGCCAGAACTAACAGGCTCCGGGACAGCTCCTTCCACCAGGCCATCAGACTGATTAATTCATGCTGACACAATTGTATTTCTAAGCTATATTGACTGTCCTGTTGTTTATCTTACTGTACATACTATTTATTACAAATTACTATAATTTACACATTGCACTTTCAAAGAGAAATGCAACGTAAAGATTTTTACTCCTCATGTATGTGAAGGATGTAAGAAATAAAGTCAATTAAAATCAATTCAATTTCAGCTTCACTTCTGCCCATGATCTGCCACATAGCCCATAATGAGGGGTTCACTGATAATGAGAAATAGCAGTCAATATGCAAATCATCCCAACTTCCCCTTGCTTCAACTTAACGTGACATTTACAATATGGATGTGAACGAGTCGGTCCAGTGCCTAATGTATTCTGTCTCAAATTTAACAAATTTGACTCTGGAAGAAGTAATGACATTTTGTATCTTTAAATGGCTATTTGGATCACAGAGGAAAGGTGAATCACCAGCAGCTCTGCCCCGTTGAAAGCTCCAGTCTCAGTGCTTTCTCTTTGGACAAGCTGTGCGTGGAGAGGAGAGAAGTAAAGGTTTGAAATCTGTGAGGTCTGATTATCTAATGCCAGAAGGAACAAAGTGAGTCCTGCTGTCAGTGGAAGATCGAGCTGATAATTAGGTGCTGTGGCACTGAACAAAATCTACACTTTTGTTGTGGCTTTGACTTAAGGCATCCCTCCAAAGTGGTTTCATGATGCTTTCTATTGATTCCCCTGTGTGGAATAGTGAATAGTACACAGCAATTTGTATTGACCTCTTAACAATTAACCCCTCTCAAACATTTCAAAGTTTAAAACAAATCTTATTTATTCCTTTACTTTTTCCAGCCCCAATAATTTAAAAGTTCAAGTTTAATTGTTATTCAACCCTACACGTGTACAGTTAAATGAAACAGTATTCCTCCAGTGCCAAGGTGCAAAACACCGTCCAGTCACACACAACACATAATACAGCCAAAAAAATACGATCTGCAATAACTAGCACAAAATAACATAAGGAGGCCATTTGGCCCATCAAGTCTATACCGGATCAGGCCCATTAACTGGCTTCTCCCAGTAACATTTTCCTTCACATATCCCAAGAACTCCTACCTTAATTGCCTCCCACTTACTGGGAAATTAACCTATCCACTCAGGAAGTCATTGACCAGAAGGAGGAGTTATGGTTTAACTTGGGATCAGCAGCAGGAATTATGACTTAATGTGGGAACACTGGTCTGCTATAAACCTCATGTGTCATGTTGGGGACAACTGGTTCAATATGAATATATATCCAAATAGGGTATTTAGTTTATTAGCATAATTATGTCCCCCCCCCCCCGAGTGTAGACAAGCTGCATGGTCATTGTAGTTATCTGCCCCCATTCACTTCCATTCCAATTGAGTACTCTCCCAGCTATTATTATACCAAGTTACTACAAAATTATGATAATAGAAAAGTGACTTTTCATACTGCAAAAGGACACGTTACAGAGGATGGCAAAATTGTGAAATGAAAATTGCGTTTTAGATCTTCAGTTTTAGATAGTTGCCAGGGTCAAATTTGGACTTGATATCTGGGGACCAGAGTTTGCTACTGAAGATAATGGCTTCAGTCTTCACAATATTTAACTGGCAGAAATTCTCTCTCATCAAGGAGGAGATATTAGACACTCATCATGGAAAGTTAGAGAAATTGGATAGGGCAAGGCAGATAATAGTATGGTAAATGTGGGTGTAATAAACATTCCTGTGGAGATTAGCTTTGCATTTTTGGTTGAAATTGTTGAGGGGCAGCATGCAAATGAGAAATTGGAAGGGGCCAGATTAGACTCCTGATGAACCTCTGCATTAGTAATACAGGCCTGACTATGAAATAAGACTGAACACAGTCCCATGAAACAGGATATTGCAAAACTATCAACAATGGAAAAGCACAGGGAAAGAGAATGCTACATCCAGAATGAGGAAGAGGTTTTCAACTGGGAAAGAAAACCACTTTTTACACAAACAGCATCATTGGAGGTGACTGCACCCAAAAAGCGCGAGGACTGAAAATTCTGAAATGTAAGCTGTTACGATACATGAACAAATACCAGACACAAATCTACAAAACAGGATATCATTTATCAAAAGGATAAAGTACTTGTTGGGTACAACAATATACCATGAGTCATGCCACATGATAAAAATCGATTTATTTTTACATACCTCGTATACAGAGCTGCCTTATAGCCTACCCTGGCAAGCTCTATTCAGTGAACTTGTATACAACTGCATTACATTCTTTCCAAAAACGTCTGAATACTTCACTTTCTTTCTCAATTAAATGAAGGCCAACAACTGACTCCCAACTGTTGCTTCTTTGCATTCTCTCTAATAAACAGAGACATTTTATCATGTTCCAGGTGCCTTTAACAGGATTCAACTGAAATAAGTTAAAGATTGTTTGTTGCACAGGGAAATTTGCAAGACTTTTAAATCTAAGGTGGGCATTGAGGTTTTTGACTGAAACCACAAAATAATTCTAAGATGTGCAAATGGCATGCCCTTTTCTCGCTGTTACCATCAGGGAGGAGGTACAGAAGCCTAAAGCCACACACTCAGCGATTCAGGAACAGATTCTTCCCCTCTGCCATCCAATTCCTAAATGGACACTGAACCCTTGGACACTACCCCACTTAAAAAAAAATACAGTATTTCTATATTTTGCATGATTTTTAATCTATTCAATATATGTATACTGTAATTGATTTACTTATTTTTTTTCTATATTATGTATTGCATTGAACTGCTGCTGCTGCAAAGTTAACACATTTCACGTCAGATGCCGGTGATAATAAACCTGACTCTGGATTTTGCAGTGAAAGGCAGTGGTGCAGTTGTGAGTGTTTTGTCTGCGGAGAGGTTTGTTATAGGGCCAGAATGATACTGCACAGAAAAAGGCCCATTGGTACTAATCAACCATCAACTATTTTAAACAGGAGAAAACCTGCAGACACAGGAACTCCAAGCAACACACACAAAAAGCTGGAGGAACTCAGCAGGCCAGGCAGCATCTATGGAAATGAGTACAGTCAACGTTTTGGGACGAGACCCTTTGGCAGGACTGGAGAAGACTGGAGTAGATTTTAAAGGTGAGCGGAGGGGAGAGAGAAAAACACAGGCTGATAAGTGAAATGGGCAGGGGAGAATTAAAGAGCTAGGAATTTGGTGAAAGAGATACAGGGCTGGAGAGGGGGAGTCTGATACAAGAGGACAGAAGGGCATGGAAGAAAGAGAAGGGGGGGAGGAGCACCAGAGAGAGGTGATGGGTGGCAAGAAGATAAGGTGAGAGAGGGGAAATGGCTTGGGAAATGGTGAGGGTGGAGGGGGCATTACTGGAAGTTTGAGAAATGATGTTCATGCCAGCAGGTTGGAGGCTACCCCGACGGAATACAAGGTGTTGTTCTTCCAACCCAAGTGTGGCCGAATCACAACAGTAGAGGTGGCCATGGATAGACATATCAGAACTATTTTACACTAACCCCATTTATCATTCACCTCCTAGACCGTATCCTCTCACCTAATCATTGATACATTTTACAGTGGCCTATTTACCCAACAGCCTGCACATCACCGTGATGCAGGAGGGAACTGGAGCACGTGATCACAAAGGGAACAGGCAACTTCCATGCAGACAGCAGCAGAGGTTGGGACTGAACCAAACAGTGGCTGACTGAGTCAGTGTCTCTACTAGCTGTGCCTCTGAGCCGCAGTGACGGGGTTAAATAAATATTCAAGATGTTTCTAATTTCCTCTGACGACGGAATACATTCTTCAGTCATTTTAAAACAAACAATATTTATCTTGGAGTTTTATTACACCCAAAAGGGCAGACTGTAGAAGGAAAATGGAAAATGTAATGGCAATGAAACCACTGAAATATTATTAGCACTGAAATGCAAACAATATTCTGATTAATTTTAGACCATGTGTAAAAAAATTTTCATAGGAAATCTGTTTTCAGGGAAAATTTCAACTTGGCCACAAGCAGTTAGCCTTTGTAATTTTTGCCTCATTTTTGGACATCATGTTTCAAGTGTGCAAACACACTTAACAGGGACAGCTGATGAGTTAGCTGCTTCTCGACTTGGGGAAGCACCATTTTAATCAAACCACATGATGTAATCACATTGGCTGCACTGACCAAGGGAAGACAGTGTAAAAGGAAAACACATTCTTTTCACTTCAACATTCTGCATTTTATTTTGAAGCAAGATTGTTTTTTTTTCTTTCTGACAGCTGCAAACATTGACACCGAATAAATTGGTACAATGAAATATCAGAGAACAATCTTCACAAATTGGAACTAAATTGAAAAGATTCCAAAAATGACTGATGACTTATTTTTCTTTTTATACTAGGGCTGAGCGCTCCTATAGTGGTTATCTGATTAGGAACACATCCCTCCCTAATCTGGGAGCGTCTGAAGTTTTAATTCCCTCCCACCATATCCATTTATGAAGAACTTGCACTCCCCCGTCCCTCCACACTGGAGCAACATTTTAAAAAGGCCACTGTCGATTATGTGTAAAATAATAAAATAACTCACAAATTCAATCAAGCTGTGTCCTTATTTTTTTCTTTAAACAGTATATAGGGTGAGAATTGGATTGAAGTGGATGATGGTAACAGCACAATTAAATCATTTAGACACTTGAAACAAACAAATGCATTTCCTAATAACCATAGGAATAGATTTTGTCAGGGTAACTACAAGTCACAGCCTGAAGCCTGACCTGATCTGTTCACTCCCCCGCCCCTACCATTTCACTGAGCAAGCTGAGCTCAGATACAAACTTGGCATTTCTTTGTTTTTAAATGAGGAATTTACATTATTTTTCCCTGACACATTGCCAATTTAGCAGTAAATCCTGCAAGTATCTGGCTGACCTTTGGAGATTTCCACAGTGTGTATAAATGAGATACGTTGGCACCTTTACAATAGCTTAAGTGGTGATTCTTAAGAGACTTGTGTGCAGACAGGACAGTTCTTACTTAGTTTCATCAGCTATAAATATCTGCAAACAGAGTAGCACTTTAACATGGGAGCAGCAGGAACACTGGGTATTTGGCTGATCAAGTGCCCTGAGTGTATTTCAAGCTTCCATTTCATAACACCACATTCCTCAGTGACAGCACACATTCCCACCATTCGTCTTTTACCAGTATAAATAGAAGTTCGGGCCGATTTATCAGTCAATTCACATTTCATTTTGATAATCCTTAAATCAAGAGTCAAATCATAAATTGTGCAGTGGTACAAGTTACATTTACATTTTTACAGCATCTTTTTCAGGTCAAAGGTACTTTAAGACAGTCATGTGCCCTGAACTAACATGGTTAACTTCACTCAGCTCAATTCTGAACTGATTGATTCCCTAACCCATGGACTCACTGTCAAGGACTCTACAAATCACATTCTCAGTATTATATATTTACTATTCATTATTATTGCAATTGTTGAATTTCTTTGTTCTACTGTGAATGCCCTCAAGAAAATTAATCTCATGATGACATATACATACCTCGATAATAAATTAACTTTGAACTTCATATGAAGCAGCCAAGTTTCACACAGCAAACTCCCATTAGCACCAAGGTACTAATGATCAGATTGTATTTCAATGGTGACTTATATTGAAGGATATATTGAGGGATAAAATTCACTGAGGACAACTTTAAAAATAGTGCCCCAGGTTATCTTTTTCACTTGCAGCAGTCACAACTGCCCAGTACTCCTACATTTTGTGTTCAAAATCTCTTTTGTGGCATTAACCCACAAATGACTGACTCAAAGGCAGAAGGTCTGCCAGCCGAGCAATGCTGACACTTAAAATACCAGTGAAAATAACCTCTGTGAACCTAATTCTCTTTAGAAAAATCTTGGTTTTGAAAAGTTGTTGGGATTCAATGGGAACAGGCTCTTTGGCTCATCCATTCCAAGCTGGTCATAATTGCCCACCTTTGGCCCACGACCCTCGGATCCATAGTTTTTAAACCACTATTTCAAGTTTAATTCTCATTCAACCATACACGAATACCCATGAATACAGCCAAATGAAACAGCTCCAGGACCAAGGAACTGCCCCAATGTCGTTTTTAAAACTTGCCTTTGATCCTGAACTTATACCCCTTGTTTTTAAGTAGCCCCACCCTGGGAGAAAGACTGCACGCTTTCACCCCACCTGTGCCCATCGTGACCTTGCATAGCTCTATTACGTCTTCTCTCAATCTCCTACATTCCAGAGAATAAGACCATAAGACAAAGGAGCAGAAGTCGGCCATTCAGCCCATCGAGTGACTATGCTCTGGAAGGTTGCAAAAATACGTCAGGATTCTTAGCAGAGTGGAGGGACAGAAGGATGGACAAAAGTTGCTGCACAAGTTGGTAGCATGGTTAAGGTGCTGTATGCTGTGCAGGCCTTTATTAGTCTGGGGGATTACATTCAAGAGCCACGAGGTAATATTGCAGCACTATACAACTCTGGTTAGACCACAACGGAGTACGGTGGTCAGTTCTGGTCGCCTCATTATAGGAAGGATGTGGAAGCTTAAGAGGGTGGAAAGGAGATTTACCAGGATACTGGTAAATGTCTTACGAGGAGAACTTGGGCAAGCTTGGGCTTTTATCTTTGTAGCAAAAGATACTGACAGCTAACTTGATAGAGGTGTATAAAATTATATGAGGCATAGACAGGGTGGTCAGTCAGAACCTTTACCTCAGGACACCAACGGCTAATATGAGAAGATGCACTTTTAAGGTGATTGGTGGAAAATAAAGGGAGGATGTCACAGGCAACACACATCAAAGTTGCTGGTGAACACAGAAGGCCAGGCAGCATCTCTAGGAAGAGGTGCAGTCGACGTTTCAGGACGAGACCCTTCGCCAGGACTAACTGAAGGAGGAGTGAGTAAGAGATTTGAAAGTTGGAGGGGGAGGGGAAGATCCAAAATGATAGGAGAAGACAGGAGGGGGAGGGATAGAGCCGAGAGCTGGACAGGTGATTGGCAAAAGGGATACGAGAGGATCATGGGACAGGAGGTCTGGGAAGAAAGACAAGGAGGGGTGGGGGGGGAACCCAGAGGATGGGCAAGGGGTATATTCAGAGGGACAGAGGGAGAAAAAGGAGAGTGAGAGAAAGAACGTGTGTATAAAAATAAATAACGGATGGGGTATGAGGGGGAGGTGGGGCATTAGCGGAAGTTAGAGAAGTCAATGTTCATGCCATCAGGTTGGAGGCTACCCAGACGGAATATAAGGTGTTGTTCCTCCAACCTGAGTGTGGCTTCATCTTTACAGTAGAGGAGGCCGTGGATAGACATGTCAGAATGGGAATGGGATGTGGAATTAAAATGTGTGGCCACTGGGAGATCCTGCTTTCTCTGGCGGACATGGCGTAGGTTTTCAGCAAAGCGGTCTCCCAGTCTGCATCGGGTCTCGCCAATATATAAAAGGCCATATCGGGAGCACCGGACGCAGTATATCACCCCAGCCGACTCACAGGTGAAGTGTTGCCTCACCTGGAAGGACTGTCTGGGGCTTCTGAATGGTGGTAAGGGTGGAAGTGTAAGGGCATGTGTAGCACTTGTTCCGCTTACATGGATAAGTGCCAGGAGGGAGATCAATGGGGAGGGTTGGGGGGGGGACAAATGGACAAGGGAGTCGCGTAGGGAGCGATCCCTGCGGAAAGCAGAGAGAGGCGGGGAGGGAAAGATGTGCTTAGTGGTGGGATCCCGTTGGAGGTGGCGGAAGTTACGGAGAATAATATGTTGGACCCGGAGGTTGATGGGGTGGTAGGTGAGGACCAGGGGAACCCTATTCCTAGTGGGGCGGCGGGAGGATGGAGTGAGAGCAGATGTATGTGAAATGGGGGAGATGCGTTTAAGAGCAGAGTTGATAGTGGAGGAAGGGAAGCCCCTTTCTTTAAAAAAGGAGGACATCTCCCTTGTCCTAGAATGAAAAGCCTCATCCTGAGAGCAGATGCGGCGGAGATGGAGGAATTGCGAGAAGGGGATGGCGTTTTTGCAAGAGACAGGGTGAGAAGAGGAATAGTCCAGATAGCTGTGAGAGTCAGTAGGCTTATAGTAGACATCAGTGGATAAGCTGTCTCCAGCGACAGAGACAGAAAGATCTAGAAAGGGGAAGGAGGTGTCAGAAATGGACCAGGTAAACTTGAGGGCAGGGTGAAAGTTGGAGGCAAAGTTAATAAAGTCAACGAGCTCTGCATGCGTGCAGGAAGCAGCGCCAATGCAGTCGTCGACGTAGCGAAGGAAAAGTGGGGGACAGATACCAGAATAGGCACGGAACATAGATTGTTCCACAAAGCCAACAAAAAGGTAGGCATAGCTAGGACCCATACGGGTGCCCATAGCTACACCTTTAGTTTGGAGGAAGTGGGAAGAGCCAAAGGAGAAATTATTAAGAGTAAGGACTAATTCCGCTAGACGGAGCAGAGTGGTGGTAGAGGGGAACTGATTAGGTCTGGAATCCAAAAAGAAGCGTAGAGCTTTGAGACCTTCCTGATGGGGGATGGAAGTATATAGGGACTGGACATCCATGGTGAAAATAAAGCGGTGGGGGCCAGGGAACTTAAAATCATCGAAAAGTTTAAGAGCGTGAGAGGTGTCACGAACATAGGTAGGAAGGGATTAAACAAGGGGGGTAAAACCGTGTCGAGGTATGCAGAAATGAGTTCGGTGGGGCAGGAGCAAGCTGAGACAATAGGTCAGCCAGAACAGGCATGTTTGTGGATCTTGGGTAGGAGGTAGAAACGGGAAGAGCGAGGTGTGGGATCTATAAGGTTGGTAGCAGTGGATGGGAGATCCCCTGAGCGTATAAAGTCGATGATGGTGTGGGAGACAATGGCCTGGTGCTCCTTAGTGGGGTCACGATCGAGGGGTAAATAAGAGGAGGTATCCGTGAGTTGTCGCTGTGCCTCGGCAAGGTAGAGGTCAGTACGCCAGACTACAACAGCACCCCCCTTATCGGCGGGTTTAATAATAAAGTTAGGATTAGTGCGGAGGGAGTGGAGAGCAGAGCGTTCCGAAGGAGTGAGGTTGGAATGGGGACAAGGTGCGGTAAAGTCGAGATGGTTGATGTCCCGTCGGCAGTTAGCAATAAAGAGATCCAGAGCAGGCAGAAGACCAGAGCGGGGTGTCCATGAAGAAGAGGAGGATTGAAGACGGGAGAAGGGGTCATCGTCGGGGGTGGAAGAGTCCTTGCCGAAGAAGTAGGCTCGGAGACGGAGACGATGGAAGAAGAGTTCCGCATCGTGGCGAATGCGGAACTCGCTGAGGTGTGGGCGAAGGGGGACAAAGGTGAGAATGCGGAACTCGCTGAGGTGGAGGATGTCACAGGCAATTTTTTTTTAAAGAACAGATTGGTAAGTGCATGGAATGCATTGCTGAGTGTGTGGTAGCGGCAGATCCATTCGGGATATTTAACAGAGAGGCACAAGGATGAAAGAAAAATAGTGGGCTATGTGGGAGGGAAGAATTAGTTGATCTCGGAGTGGGTTGTAAGGTTGGCACAACAGCATGGGCTGAAAGATGTGTACTGTGCTTTACTGTTCCATGTTCACTTCAATCACTCAAGCCCAAGTTCTGGGTAAGTAGTTTCTGTGCTCTTTCTAGTTTAAGAACATATTTGTAATAGTAAGGTTACCAAAACTGTACATGATACTTCAAGTGCAGCCTCACCAACATCTTATACAATTGCAGTATAGATTTAACTCCTGCACTCAATGCCCTGACTGTTAAGGCCAATGTGCCACAAACACCTCCTTCTCCACCTTACCTGCCTGTGAGTCTACCTTCAGTGAAACATGCACTTGCACTGCGAGGTTTCACTGTTCCATAACATTCCCCAGGATGACCCTCTTCACGACATAAATCCTACCCTCGTTTGATCTCCCAAAATACAATACCCCTCACGTATCTGGATCAAAAGCCATTTGCCGATCCTTAGTCCATATATTCAGCTGGTCAAGATTCCATTAATTTTTTCACAACCTTCTATGCTACCCCACTATTTTGGTATCATCTATAAACTTACTAACCATGCCTTGTACATTAATATCTGAATGGTTTATATAAATTACAATCAAAGGTCCCGGTGGCCCACTAGACGCAGGGTGCAGAGGAATGGGTGATAACAGTACACTATTTCCAATAGGGGAAACGGTTTATCATGATGGTAAAGTCACTCTCTACTTAAGAACCCCCGTAGATAGAAAGCAAAACATTGTTTGAATTGAATGAAACTTTATACATACTAAAGAGTACCTGGATACGATAAGGTTTCCATATCCTGAAGATATTAATAAATTGACTCTGTTTGAATGGGTACAGCTGACATTTATAAATATCAAAATTCAGAAAGAAGCAGGGGTTCCCAACCTGGAGTCCATGGTTATGGACTCTGTTATTGCCCACGGTCCATGGGATAAAAAAGGTTGGGAACCTTTGAGAAAGAGGAAATGCGAGCTATTCAGGGCCAAAGTCTGTTCAGTCTAACTACCCTTCATTTGTCAAGATAAGATATGAAGTGATTAAGTAAACAAAGTTAAAAATTCTAAAGCTCAAGGACGAACTAACTTTTGCTCATAGGAACACAGCCATGTACACATGCGTGCACACGTGCGCACAACATGCGTGCACACGTGCGCACACACACACTGTGGTAAACCATGTATATATGTCTGTCTGGACACGCCCCTCTGCTGACTGCCCCTGTGGCTCCTCCCACAGAGTCCTGTATAAAGGTGTTCGCCTTGCCCCTCCCCCTCAGTCCGGGGGCAGACACTCACTGTGGAGGTCGTATTGTACAGCGAATAAAAGCCTTTCAGTATTTTACCAAACCTCAGTCTTTTGGAGTAATTGAAGGTGCTTCAATTTTATTCGTTGTACATTTTAAAACATGGAACAGTCCCTGAGACCAGAAAAATTAGACCTCAATCCGCAAACACCTGAAGCTGGAAATGCTTTCGAACTCTGGCTGGCCTGCTTCGAAGCGTATCTAGAGGAGATTAAAGCGACCGACCGTAGTGAAGCGCAGAGTTCTACTCTCCAGGGTCAGTCCACGGGTCTATTCACTGATCAGAGACCAGCCGAACTACGACGGCGCGATGAACGCACTCAAAAGACAATACTTGCGGCCGATAAACAGCGTCTATGCTCGGCACTGTTTAGCGACACGGCAACAACGCCCCGGGGAATCGAGTGCTGAGTTCGCCCAGGCCCTACGGACGCTCGTGCGAGCCTGCAATTGCCAGGAGCTGACGGCGGCGCAGCATGCAGAACTCCTAGTGAGAGACGCCTTCGTTACGGCGACCAGGTCAGTGTACGTGCGCCAGCGGCTGCTGGAAAAAGCCGATCTTACCCTAAGTTTGGCGATCGAGCTGGCTGATATGTTGGAGGCCGCTCTGCATAACTCCGAGGCTCTCCAGGCACGCGATCCCCCGATGGCCTCGTGGGTGCCGCAGACCCTGTAACCTGCCGGCGAATCGACCTCGGCTGCCGCCAGTCGTGAGTCCGCGAAGTGCTGCTTCTGCGGACTGGAGAAACACCCCCAGAAACGCTGCGCGGCCCGACAAGATACCTGCTCCAGCTGTGGAAAGAAGGGCCACTTCGCCAAGGTCTGTAAGTCAAAACTGCAAGCCGGATCGAGCAGCGCCGCATGCGAGACATGGGGGTCGCCATCTTGCCTGCTGCCATCTTCCCTGCACGCCACCACCACGTGCGAGACATGGGGGCGGCCATCTTGGTCGGTGCCACCTCCAAAAATTTCTCCAAGCGGCCAAATCTTTCAACCTCACCTATAACAAGGACGAGTGTGTATTTGGGACCACCCGACTTGCTATCCTTGGGTGTGTCGTGGAGAATGGAGTCATTGGCCCTGACCCCGACCGTATGCGCCCCTTGTTGGAACTCCCTCTTCCCAACACCCTCAGAGCCCTCAAAAGGTGCCTGGGCTTCTTTTCATATTACGCCCAATGGGTCTCTAACTATGCAGACAAGGCCCGCCCCCCTGGTCAAGTCCACCACATTCCCCCTCTCTGCCGAGGCCCACGCGGCCTTCAACCGCATAAAAGGGGACATTGCCAAAGCAGCAATGCATGCGGTGGATGAGGCCATTCCCTTCCAAGTAGAGAGTGACGCCTCCGACTTTGTGCTGGCTGCTACCCTCAACCAGGCAGGAAGACCAGTGGCGTTCTTCTCCTGTACTCTTCAAGGCCCTGAAATTCGGCACTCTGCTGTACAGAAAGAAGCTCAGGCCATAGTGGAAGCTATAGTGCCTCCAGTGCCTTATCTTGCCGGCAAAAGGTTCACCCTGCTAACTGACCAGCGCTCAGTCGTATTCATGTTTAATAATCAGCAGCGGAGCAAAATCAAAAATGATAAAATTCTGAGGCGGAGAATCGAACTCTCCACCTACAAATATGACATCATGTACAGGCCTGGGAAGCTCAACGAGCCCTCTGATGCCCTATCCTGGGGAACATGCGCCAGCGCGCAGATCAACCGGCTATACGCCCTACATGTAGACCTTTGCCACCCGGGAGTCACCCGGCTTTTCCACTTCGTGAAAGCCCGGAACCTGCCTTACTCCCTTGAGGAGATCGGGACGATGACCAGGGACTGCCAAGTCTGCGCAGAGTGCAAACCGCACTTCTACCGACCCGAAAAGGCACCACTCATCAAGGCCACCCGCCCCTTTGAGCGACTGAGTGTTGACTTTAAGGGCCCCCTTCCCTCCACCGACCTCAATGTGTACTTTCTCAACGTTATCGACGAGTACTCGCAGTTTCCCTTCGTCATCCCCTGCCCCGACACCACTACCACGTCAGTTATAAAAGCCCTGCGCAAGCTCTTCACTCTGTTCGGATACCCATGCTATATCCACAGTGACAGAGGGTCCTCGTTTATGAGTGACGAGCTGCGCCAATATCTACTGGCTAGGAGAATTGCAACCAGTAGGACCACAAGCTATAATCCCCGGGGGAATGGACAGGTGGAGAAGGAGAATGGCACAGTGTGGAAAGCCACACTCTTAGCCCTCAGGTCAAAGGGACTGCCGGTCTCCCGCTGGCAGGAGGTCCTTCCCGAGGCACTCCACTCCATCCGCTCCCTGTTACGCACATCCACCAATGCCACCCCTCATGAGCGGCTCTCTTCTTTTCCCAGAAAATCGACCACTGGGACCACCCTGCCAACTTGGTTGACGTTCCCGGGGCCAGTGCAGCTCTGGAAACATGCGAGGAGCAATAAATACTCCCTGATAGTCGAGAGGGTTCACTTACTTCATGCGAACCCCCAGTATGCCTACGTGGTTTTATCTGATGGGCGGGAGGACACGGTCTCCATCCGCAACCTGGCGCCCGCAGGAGCTCCGGGCCCCTACCCTGAACACTCCATGGTGACTATTGACCCCGTACCCACCAATGTATGTACCTACGAGACACCGTGCACCCCAAACCCTATACAGACACCACACGACACTCCCATACCAGCACAACGCCATCGCCGATGCAATCACCACCGGTGCTACGTAGATCACAGCGACGGACTCGACCGCCTGATAGACTTAACCTGTAAATATACTTGTTTTAAAGTCACTTCACCCCGGGGGACTCTTTTTAAAAAAAAGAGGGGTGAATGTGGTAAACCATGTATATATGTTGTAACTCGGTTACCTGTCTGGACACACCCCTCTGCTGACTGCCCCTGTGGCTCCTCCCACAGAGTCCTGTATAAAGGTGTTCGCCTTGCCTCTCCCCCTCAGTCCGGGGGCAGACACTCACTGTGGAGGTCGTATTGTACAGCGAATAAAAGTCTTTCAGTATTTTACCAAACCTCGTCTTTTGGAGTAATTGAAGGTGCTTCACACACAAACACAGACTACTGCAGGAATTCAGGTAAGGCAGCATCTACAACCAGAAACAACCGTTAACATTTCAGGGGAAAGGGTGTGTGTGCAGGTGTGCTCCTATGAGCAAAAATTAACTTTGTTCTTGAGCTTTAGAATTTTCAGCTTTGGTTAATTAATCACTTCATATTTTATCTTGACTAATGAAAGCTCAATTTTTATGAAGGTATTTAGATTAAACCAACTTCCCCCACCCCGTCCCTTTCCTCCCCCCACCCTTCCCGCTGAAGATCACACACTGAGAGACACAAATAAATTGATCTTTAGACACAAGAAGCAACCACAAAAATGACAGCCAGGAGGTACCAACTAACCACAAACAAGAGAAATACAAGGCATAAGGCATCTAGGTGCATCACTGAGCTAAACTCAGTATGATGATGATGATGATGATGATGATGATGATGATGTCATCTTCTAGATGCCTCCTTGGATCTGAGAGGTTCTCATCACACTATCTAGGGTCTCCAGAATTATCTTCTCCTGCATTGGACAAAACATCAGCCCAGAAGTCACAGCATACAGGAGGAAGGGACTTCTCAATCCTGGTTGAGAAGTTGCAGAACCTGGGCCTCTGTACCTCCCTCTGCAATTGGATCCTTGACTTCCTAAACGGAAGAAGATAGTCTGTGCGGATTGGTGATAACATATACTCCTCATTGACGATCAACACTGGCGCACCTCAAGGGTATGCGCTTAACCCACTGCTCTACTCTCTATATACACATGACTGTGTGGCTAGGCATAGCTCTAATACCATCCATAAATTTGCTAATGATACAGCCATTGTTGGTACAATCTCAGGTGGTGACGAAAAGGTGTATAGGAGTGAGATATACCAACTAGTGGAGTGGTGTCACAGCAACAACCTGGCACTCAATGTCAGTAAGACGAAAGAGCTGATTGTGGACTTCAGGAAGGGTAAGATGAAGGAACACATACCAATCCTCATAGAGGGATCAGAAGTGGAGACAGTGAGCAGCTTCAAGTTCCTGGGTGGCAAGATCTCCGAGGATCTAACCTGGTCCCAACATATCGATGTAATTATAAAGAAGGCAAGACAGCGGCTATACTTTATTAGGAGTTTGAAGAGATTTGGCACGTCAATAAATACACTCAAAAACTTCTATAGTTGTACCGTGGAGAGCATTCTGACAGGCTGCATCACTGTCTGATATGGAGGGGCTACTGCACAGGACCGAAAGAAGCTGTAGAAGGTTGTAAATCTGGTCAGCTCCATCTTGGGCACTAGCCTACAAAGTACCCAGGACATCTTTTGGGAGCGGTGTCTCAGAAAGGCAGCGTCCATTATTAAAGACCTCCAGCACCCAGGGCATGCCCTTTTCTCACCGTTACCATCAGGTAGGAGATACAGAAGCCTGAAGGCACACACTCAGCGATTCAGGAACAGCTTCTTCCCCTCTGCCTAAATGGACATTGAAGCTTTGGAAACTACCTCACTTTTTTTTAAATATACAGTATTTCTGTTTTTGCACATTCTTTTAAATCTATTCAATATATATAAATTAAATAAAACATAATAATAAACAAGTAAATCAATTATTTTTTCTCTCTCTCTCTCTCTCTGCTAGATTATCTATTGCATTGAACTGCTGCTGCTAAGCTAAGAAATTTCACGTCACATGCCAGTGATAATAAACCTGATTCTGATTCAAAGCTTTCCAAGGAAGGTGATGAGCTAATGCACCTGCTGCTTGATATTTCTAGAGATGCCAAGGCACCCTCAATTTTTAATCATTTTGCCCATTTGGCACCCAGGTCCATCTAATACCCCTAACAAAGCAGCTCTTGCAACAACTTCACAATTCATGGTCTTTCACTTCTCAGAAACAATTCACATCTGTCCTTGCCTCACAAAGAGCCAAGCCACTTGTCAGGCCAGTCAAAATCAGCAAAGGTAGAATTAAGTATTAATATAGCAGATCAGACAGAAACTTTATCTCACAAATCCATGTACACTGCCTTAAGTAACAAATTATTTTGTCTTCTTAGCACTGTTACGCAAGAAAAGCCTAGCTCAAGTAGAGGAAGATTCCTACTTCCGCGACTGACATGCTCAAGTTTGTGAAGGCCCAAACATCTGGATTTGCGCAAGCAAATAGGAGGGAGGGAAATGTTGGCTGTAAAAAGTAGCAGACGCAAACATTTTGAACAAATCCCTCACCTCCCTGACCCCTGTCATCATTATTTCCCTCATGGCCCATCTGCCCTTCCATAACTTAATGAGCTGATAAACAAAGGTCAAATTTTACAGTTGTTAGGATAGCAAAACTAAATTGCTGTTAATATCATAACAACCATTATTACTGCTTAAACTCATTGATCCTAAAAATAGTAATGTTATGTAAGTGGATTATACGTCTCTCACCAACTTCTGAAATGTATTATTTCACTTCATACAACATTTAATTTTCCACTTGGTGATTTCATGGCTGTCAGGTATCCTTTTGAACCGCCCACCCACCTTCCCCCTCACCTGCCAGCTTGTACTTCTTCCCTCCCCCACCTTAATCTGCTTTCTAACCCCTTCCTTTCCAGTCCTGATGAAGGGTCTCAGCCCGAAACTTCAACTGTTTATTCCTCTCCATAGATGCTGCCTGGCCTGCTGAGTTCCTCCAACAATTTGTGTGTGTTGCTCTAGATTTCTGAAAAAAATCTCTTGTTTATCCATTTGAACTAATGCCTGGAACTATCTTAGAAATACTGTGAAGGGTGTTAAATCTTTGAGTTCATATGTTTGTCAGTAGCAAACAGTATTGCTTCTTGAAGATAACAAAAAAAAGGTCAAACACTTCACGTAGGATTTCTCCTGTCACTGTTTCACATTTCAGTGAACAAATATTTTCTGCAGCATAGGAACAATCAAAAATACAACTGCTCTATGACACCACTCAACAGGTACTAAGTTCCCTCGTATACATGGTAGGTAATTGGAGTATAATCACAAGGGAATTAAATAAAGTACTGTGGACAAAAATCAAGACACAAATACCCAGCTCAAATGTTATGGTATTTCTTTCCAGCTCAGTCTAATATCAGATTACCTCATCTAAAACCACATGCCTAGCAGTTAAAGACAGGATCACAATGAGGTGAAATACAAGCAATTGGGGTCTTGATCCAAATTGCTTCCACAGATACTGCCTGATTGCTGAGATCTTCTGCCAGTTTGCTTTTTGCTCCAGATTCCAGCAACTGCAATTCCTTGTATCAATCAGGAACCCTTTTAGGTTTGCATCTGTGGTTGCTCTTCCTAAATGAGATCCAAATTGATTTAATAACCTTCTTTTGCTAATTCCAGGTGACATTCCATCTGTTAGCTTAGTTACTGTTAGGGAGTGGCGATCATAAAACCATTAGGAGCAGAATTGGACCTTTCAACATATTGTGTTTGCTCTGCTATTCAATTATAACTCATTTTTTCCCTCAACTTCATTCTCCTGCCTTCTCCCTATAACTCTTAACTCCCTCCAATCAAGAAACTATCAACTTCTGCTTTAAATACACCAAATGACTTCATCTCCGTATCCCTCCATGGCAATGAATTCCACAGATTCATGATTCTCTGGCTGAAGAAATTCATCCTCATCTCAGCTCTAAAGGGGCCTCCCTTTATATTGATGGGTTCCATCATGGCCTGGTATGGAAACAACAATACCCCTGTATGGAAAAGCCTACAACAAGTAGTGAATATGGCCCTCCCCACCACTGAGCACGCCTCTATGGAGTGATGTTGCAGGAAAGCAGCATTCATCAAGGATCCCCACCATCCAGGCCATGCTGACTTCTCACTACTGCCATCCGGAAGGTGGCACCCACACCACCAGGTTCAGGAAGAGTTATTACCCCTCAACCATCTGGGCTCTTGAACTGGGGGGGGGGGGTCTTCACTCAACTTCACCCACTCATCTCTGAACTGTTCCCATAACCTATGGGCTCACCTTCAAGGACACTTCATCTTATGTTTTCGATATTTATTTCTTACCTGTTTATTATTATTTTTTTCTTCTCTTTCTTTTGCATTTGCACAATTTGTTGGTTTTTTGCACATTGGTTTGTTGGGTGCGGTCTTTCATTGATTCTATTGTGTTTCTTGTAGTTGCTGTGATTGCCCGCATATATGGTGATATACTATATGTACTTTGCTAATAAATTTATGTAGAACTTTATTCTGAGGCTGTAGTCTCAGACCCTAGACCCCTCTACTCATGGGAACATTCTCTGTGCATCCACTCTATCCAGGCTTTAGTTATTTGGTAGTTGTTAATGAGATCCCAGTCATCCTTCTGAACTTCACCATGTACAGGCTCAAAGCCATCAAATGCTCCTCATCTGTTAAGCCCTTCTTTCCTGGTATCGTTCTTGTGAACCTCCTCTAGACCACCTCCACAGCCAACACATCTTTCCTTAGATACAAGGTCTAAAAGTACTCAGAGCATTCCAAATGTCATCTGACCAATGCCTTAGAGCCTCAGCAGTACATCCTTTGATATTCTAGTCCTCTGAAAAGAATACCAAGATATACAAATCAATGGGATAAGCAAGAATCGATTACTTTTGCTGTATCATAGAAGCTCAGTCCAGTATTGAAAAGGTCAGGCAGGTGACCAGCTTTGAAATTCAGGCGTAGCTGTTTAAACAAAGATAATTCTCTCGTAGAACCAATGCAGATGGATTTAATAGCATGCAGTTATGTGATACAAAACGTTTAATTTGTTCGCGAGACATACTGTATATCACTCCTCTTTGCATCTGAAGACTACATAGGCAGATCTCACATTATGTTAGGGTAATGGGGCTTACATTCCTACTTTATTGGCACTCTTTAAATGACTAAGGCGTAACAGAAAATTAATCACTTTCTTATTACTGTTCAACAAGAGAAAGGAATATGTTAAAGTTGACCAAATATAGAAACTGACTTCTCATTTCTATCATTCCCTTCTTAAAAATAGAGGGCAATGAATTTTTTGTTAGACAAAGAGCATAGAAAACATTTTAAAAGATAAAAAGTGAAGGATTTTTTTCAGTAAACACTTAAAATGCCAACAGATTTCAGCAAGGACCGAAAAATTACCCATTTATATTTATTTGGCATGGGAGATATCCATCAATTTAAAGTGATTAAATACATGTCAACACAAGATTGGGGGAAGGAATTATGCTTTCCAGTAATTTTTCTGAAAAAATACAAATAGAAACTGGCTTCTTGCACAATTTTTTTGACAGTAGAAATCTTATTTACAAGCTCTGCAATCAATATCTTCTTGCTATCGGACTATGGCAGCTTTAAAAATGGCAGAAAATAAATATAACTTTGAATTTAGGAGCAGTCAGCCAACTATAAAGGGTCAATATTCCTGGGTTATGCACTGTAGAATACCAGCAGGAAAGCAGAGGACAGCTGCAGAGTTACAAGCACCATACTGTATTCATCATCATCTGCCCTTTGCTATATGCCTCGTCCAACTTACTGCAGCATGCCACTTCTCAAAGAACATTATGTTGAAAGCATAACTATTATTCTCTTCTATAACAACTGAAAGTACTGGGCACGCTCAGCTAGTGAGCCTGCATCAGTGGAGCGGGAAACAGAAAGACCACTTCAGGTCAATGACCTCTCATTTGGAACTGTAAAGAAAAAGTGAGAAAAGTAACACTTCTTAGATGCAGAGGGGAAGAGGAGGAAAGAACAAAGGCAACTTCTGTGATGGGACCTGGCTTGTTTGGGTAACAATTCCTTTGGAGTTGTCCATTTCTATGGTGGCAGCTGGGGAAAGAAAAAATGACAAAAGAATACTGTATATTGAACTGTGAAGGGTGCTGAAGAGAGTTGATACTAGAAGTCTGAACAAAAGGGAACACTGAAAATACTCAACACATTGGGAAGCATCTAAAGAAAGAGAAAGAGAGAGAGATGAAGTAACCGGCAGATGATCCGACATCAGAATTGTCCTGGTGCAGACAGGCAGGAATAGGTAGCTCTCTGAAATTATCATACTCTGGAGTGCACATTAATCCAACATGCAGAGACGAAAGGCAAGGTATTTTGCTTGGAACTTACAACTGAGAGCAGAAGAGAAGGAAAGAATGCTGGACCTGTGAGATATGATCACATTCGTTGCTGGAAATCTGAAGTAAAGGAGCTGATTCGAAATACACAAACAAGTTGATTTATGGAAAATAATTTTCAGTTAAACATACTTAGGGCAGAACAGGTCTTCAGATATAATCAGGAAAGACAGGTTATCTAAAATTGTTGAGAATCCACTTGAGGTGGAATTAGAAATATTAAGAAAGGAAAAGGACAGAGGTAGACATGGAAGTTAAGGCAGGATGATGGTGACATTTGAGTTCTGTGCAAGGATAGGAAGCAGTCATTAATGCATATAAGGGCCACTGTCCATGACAAGGCTCACGTCCTGCTTGTTGTGTCCACATTCTCCTTTTTGGAAGTGAAACCAGAGCAGCAAATAGCAGAAGACTCAAGAGTACAGTAGAACAGAGATCTAGGGGCCCTGACACAGATGGACAGAGTGGTGAAGGTGACAACCTCACTGGTTGGGAACTGGAGCACATAAAATGGAAAGTTATGCTATAGCTGTACAAGATGTTGGTCAAACCACACTTGGAATATTGTGTGCTGTTCTGGTCACCATGCAAATAGCCCACAGAGTGCTGAAAAGACTCACAACAGGTGTTGCTGGCAGTGAAGGGCTTGAGTGAAAAGGAGACGGTGGGCAGGCTGGCACTGTTTTACCTGACAGAAGGCAGAAGGGGTGACTACAGGTCTATAAAATCATGAAGGTGGCGGGAGTTGTGGGGGGGTGGGGGGTGGGGGAGGTCATAAACACAAGGAAGTCCACAGATGTTGCAAACCCAGAGTAACACACCAAATGTTAGAGGAAGGTCAGGCAGCATCTATGGAAATAAATAGCCAATGTTTCAGCTGAGAACCTTCTTCAGGACTGGAAATAGAGAGGGAAAACACCAGAATATAATGATGGGGGGAGTGGAAGGGTGGGTGATCACAGCCTTCTTTCGAGGGCAGGGAACTTTAAAACTATAGAGCACAAGTTCATGGTTGAGAGGGGAAAACTTAAGAGGGCCTGAAAGTACTTCCCCCCGCCCACAGAGAGTAGTACATTTACTGTATGAAGCAAGTTGCCAGAAAGTGTACAATTACAATGTTTAAAGGACATTTGGACAGGTACACATACAGGGAAGGCTTTGAGTAAAATGGGCCAAAAACAGGCAAATTTAATTGGATTTATTTCTTCTATCTTTCACATACAGGAGTAAAAATTTTTACATTACATCTCCATCTAAATGTGCAATCATCGTAATTTATAATAAATAGAACAGTCAATGTAATATAGAGTACACTCAAATCAGTCTGCTGGCCTGTTGGTCCTGGCTTTTATGCTGCGGTACCGCTTCCCGGATGGTGGCAGCTGGAATAGATTGTGTTTGGGGTGACATGGGTCCCCAATGATCCTACGGACCCTTTTTACACACCTGTCCTTGTAAATGTCCTGAATCGTAGGAAGTTCACAACTACAGATGCGCTGAACTGTCCGCTCCACTCTCTGCAGAGTCCTGCGATTGAGGGAGGTACAGTTCCCATACCAGGCAGTGATGCAGCCAGTCAGGGTGCTCTCAATTATGCCCCTGTACAAAGTTCTTAGAATCTGGGGGCCCATACCAAACTTCCTCAACCGTCCAAGGTGAAAGAGGCACTGTTGTGCCTTTTTCACCGCAGCTGGTGCATACAGACCACATGAGATCCTCAGTGATGTGGATGCTGAGGAACTTAAAGCTGTTCACCTTCTCAACCCTAGATCCATTGAGGTCAATAGGGGTTAGCCCGTCTCCATTCCTCCTGTAATCCACAACCAGCTCCTTAGTTTTTGCGGCATTCAGGGGGAGGTTGTTTTCTTGACACCACTGTGTCAGAGAGATGACTTCTTCCCTGTGGGCCACCTCGTTATTGTTTGAGATAAGGCCAATTAATGTAGCGTCCTTGGCAAAGTTAATTAGCAAATGGGACTAGCTCAGGTAGGGAACAAAGGGCCTGTTTCTATGCAGTATAACTACTCAAATGCAGATGGAGCAGGTGTTGTGTTTCCTCCATGGACTGAGCACCAGGAGGTCACGGGTCAGCAGAGCTTCCCTCCACCAGTACTTGAAGCACAGAAGCATGTGAGTGTGTGGGGAAACAAAACAGAGTTACATAAGATGCAAGATTTCCCTTGCCTTGCTCAACTTCTGTTATTGATTCTCAGCTGGCTGGTTCAGTTGTTCATTGATGGGAACCACTATAGGACTGAACAATCTGTATAGAATGGATGGTTGGCATCAGGAGTTTTTATTTCAGTGGGTTTGGCAGGGGGAGGAGATATGGGATGTAACTGTAACTTTGATAACTAAATGAGCTTTATAATTACAATAGTTATATTAGTTATTATCTAATAAGCTATAAGAAGATTCCAAGTAGCAATGTTCGGCTGACCTTCCAACTCTGATGCATCTACATATGGTGTGTGCTTCACGTCGCCAGCATCTGTTTCTGAATGATGTTGTTGCTCTATGTTAGCTAAACACTGTTTAATCAGAAGTCCTGCTGTTCATGAATACTTCTGGTTAGTCTGGTACTGCAGAGACCACTAAGAATGGGCAAATAATGTAACACTGTATCAGGAAAGCCAAAGAAGGGACACACACTCAATTTGTCTAGCATCTTGTTTTCTGTGATAAGTCCAGGTGAGTACGGTGTTCTCCACAGGGGCTGTCTATTGGTGGTTCCACGTAGCTGTAGAAGCTGACCCAGGATCCACGTATTCTGGACTAGTGGCTTTGAGGGCTCTCAATCCTGCCCCCTTCACCACTTGCTGATCATCACGAGGCTTTATCCAGGATGTTAGGGTGGATTCTCTGAATGGAGTGCACCTGTATGTGACTGTTTAACATGGGGAGGCTGATGCGTGGGCAGTCACCACATGGTCCTTGATAGATCAGGGTCAGAGTCCAGTGGGACTGGACTGGCAGACCCTCTGAATGCTGTAGCCTTCCTCCACCTTCACTACCTTTATGATATGTCATCATCTTCTTCCAGTTCCACTGCTGAGGATCGCCCTTTGTCTAGACATCCCCTTTGACTGCACCCTATTAGGAACCAAATGCCAGATGGCTAAAGTCCAGGTGGCATCACTGTTTGGTTCTCAGGAACTTACCAGCCTCTCCACCACAACAAGACAGCAATCCTCAGAGAAGTTAGCATCATTACCATAACCATGACCTGTAGCAAACTTCTTTTGGATGCAGTTCTTCTGGATGACTCCCTCACTCTGGTTCTGCTGGTAGCTGACAAGACTTGGAGACATGAGAGATTGCAGATGCTGGAAGAAGAGCAAAACAAAACTCAACTGCTGGAGGGACTCAGTGGTTAAGCTGAATGGTCTCAACCCAGAACGTGGACTATCCAGTCTGCCTCTTGCCGATCAGCCACTTAGCTTACCTACTTTCGTGCAGCCAGTTGAGAGACTGTGAATACATATCTGCAGTGGTCTGGACAAATCTGAGGGTAATGGCCATTTCCACAGGCACAGATAACGAGCAGCTATGAGACATTCTTGCAAGTGACTACAGATTTCTGTCACTGTGTGATGAGATAACCTCAGTCTCTGGCAACTATCTTCTGAGAAATTGAGGAACAGGAAAAAAAAATTCACGAATATTCTTTACCACTCAAATGACACGAAGAGACCAATTCTAACCAACTACTCATGGGTCCTACTCTCCATCCCAATGACCAGAAACTTAACCCAACAAAGTGCATTTTGTATCGACAGAAATTAAACTTTGGGTATCCTGTGGGGAGTGTTTCATCCATTTTCTAACATTTACAAGGCACATCAGGAATATGTGGCCTGGTGAGCCCAACTCAAACACCACTCAGGAAGTTCTACACCGTTGGGGTCAGAGCAACCCACCTGTCACTCTATTCACCATCTCAAACATTCACTGCCCTACTATCAACATCCTGGGGGTTACCATTGACAGGAAACTGAACTGGTCTAGCCATATAAACACCGTGGCTACCAGAACAGGTCAAAGGCTAGGAATCCTGTAGTGTGTAACTCACCTTCTGACTCCCCAAAGCCTGTCCACCATCTACAAGACTCAGGTCAGGAGTGTAATGGAATACTCGCCACTCACCTGGATGAGTGCAGCTCCATCAACACTAAAGAAGCTCGACACCATCCAATACAAGGCAGCTCACTGGATTGGTACCCCTTCCACAAGCATCCAATCCCTCCACCATCGATGGACAATTGCAGCAGTGTGTACTATCTACAAGATGCACTGGAACAACACACTGAAGTTCCAAAGGCAGCAGCTTCCAGACTCAGGACAACCACCTTCTAGAAGGATGAGATCAGCAGATGCCTGGGAAGAGCACCACGTGGAAATCCCCATCCAAGTCGCTCACCATCCTGACTTGAAAACATGTCGCCGTTCCTTTATTGCCGCTGGGTCAAAATCATGGAATTCCCTCCCTAACGGCACTGTGGGTGTACCTACACCTCGGGGACTGCAGGGGTTCAAGAAGGCAGCTCATCTCCACCTTCTCAAATGTAACTAGGGATGGGCAATAAACGCTGGCTTTGCTGGCAACGCCCATATCCCGTAAAAGAAAAATGCAAGATGGATTGCGTGTTCACCGTCGCAGTTCAACAAGGCTTAACACAGCCCATAAAACAAAAACACGCAAACTCTGCTATCTGGAAAAACAAGGGTTGCAGGCACATGGGAGCCAAACACACTTCATTAACTTTAATCCAAATCTGTTGACAGAATCCCTTCCATAATCCATTTTAATCAGTCTTAATAACTGTATTTACGATCAGCAAAGGTACCCTTTCTTTGAAGTCTTTGGTAAAGCAGTATCGAATCGTCCCGATTTTTCGAGGATGGATTTCAATGGTTATTTCTACTGATTCAAGGACAACTATTTCTTATAATGTCTTTACCACGGCTCGAAAATTGGGCTTATAGGTAAGTGCCATTCTGACTGTATTTACTGTAAATAGATTAATCCCTCTCACCAGCACGAGAAAGCCACAGCGTCCACACACAACACTCAGAACAACTGGTGTTATCTGCCATATTCAGATGCGAGGCAAACCAAACTTTCAGCCTACCTGAGACCCCAGTTGCTACTTCGGCTCCTTCCTTCAAAACCATGCTGGCGGAAGAGTACATTATAAAACTTTCAAGAGCTGCGGAATCGCCTATCGGCTTTGGAGTTTACCTGAGATTACATTACAACTGGGTAGTCTGCCGCACCGGAACGTTGAAACAACTCGATTCTATCCACATGCGCTGCCAATCGTTGTAAAACTCCACCGTGGAGCGGAATGGTGACTTGTATCTCCTTCCTGGTTACAAATTCATTACTCTCTCTAACCAAGGAAGTTGCAGTGTTCATGTGCCTGGTTATAATATTATGAGGCGGAGTCTGATTTACATTTCCAATAGCACGGTTGGTTGGTCGATCATTCACCAGGCGTCGGAAACGGCGGTACGCGTTGCCTCTCCAGAAGGGTTTGTGTCCTTATCTACACTATCCTTTGCTGCAAGGCAAAGCCATCACTCGACACGCGAAGCTCGTTTATGAGTGTTAAAAGGCTGCTTTATTTCTCTAATGCGGGACAACTACTTACTTAAAGCGTTGGTTTGCTGTTTATCGCCCAGGCAGAGCAGGCGGCGAAGACTGGCGAGCAGTGGTAGAAGCGACGGAGCAGGAAGTACAATCGTAGCGGCTACTAAACGGGCGGCCGCGCTAAAATCCACTGGCTCTCTCGGATATTAATTTAGACCAGTTGAGTTCCCTGTTACACTCGTTTATTCCCAGTCTGTAGGAAAATGCACTTTTAAAAACATGCTGGCGGAATTGGGTCGGATTTTGCAATCCTCATTCACTGGGTCGGATCAGGGCAGCCCGGATCCTGTTACCCCGAAATGTTCAGGACTTGGGTAAAGCAACTACGTGTCCAGTCACACCCTATCTTTCCCCCACCCCACATAGCTTTAGATCCTGCCTTCTTGTATTAATCAATAGATTTTTTAATGTTTCAAACTTTTTAAAAATATTGACGTTAAGAGTTAAACATGCGACACACACACACACACGGAACTCAGCAGGCCAGGTAGCATCTATGGAAAACCGTAAACAGTAGATGATTCGGGCCGCGACCCTTCTTCAGGCCACATCCGACAAGACCAGTGAGTAAAGGGGAAGTGGCGGATATATTAACGGTTCCAGAATGCTTATACATTTGTAAAAAGGTACCACATTTCAATATTAAAGCTGATGGTGCAGGATGAAGCATTAAAAACTGGCTAGCTATCAAAGTACAGAGAGCAGACTAAAAGAAAGGGAGGGAATAAAGGAAGAAGGGTGAAATCACAAGGAGTCTTCACTTTCTTAGAAGGTTGAGGAGGTTCAGCATGTGGCCAAACACACTAACAAACATACAGAAGTACTGTTAAAAGTATCCTGATGGCTCCATCATGGTCCGGTTCAAATATTTTTACCAGTAGAAACATAAGTGGAGTAGTGAACCCAGCCCAATACATCACGTGCAAATTCTTCCCCACCACCAAAAGTACCTACATAAGGTGTTATGTCTAGAAGGCAACATCAAGACAACTTTATTGTCATTTAACTATAGACAGTGCCTATGAAAAGTATTCATCCCCCTCCCACCACTGAATTACGTGGATTTAATTTGGCTTTTTTTTGACACTAACAGAAAACTCTTCCATGTCAAAGTGAAGACAGATCTCCACAAAGTGATGTAAATTAATTACAAATATAAAACACAAAATAATTGATTGCATAAGTATTCACATCAAATCATGACTGGTGCAGCCAATGGGTTTTAGAAGTTGCAAATTAGTTAAATGTTGATCACCTGTGTGCAGTCAAGGTGTTTCAATTGATTGTAGTAAAAACACACCTGTATCTGACAGGTCCAGCTACTGAGTAGTGAGTTGGCTTGACTGGAAGCTGGCTGTGTTTTGCTTGATGCGTGAATGTGGTTTGGAACCTGTTGAGGGAAAGAGAGTGGGGAAGGAACAGAAATTGCTGGGAGGGGGTCGTGTGGGTCTGGTAATGGCGGACAAGATAAGAGGTGGGGTTGAGGGAAAGAAAGTGGAGAAGGAGAGGGATAGAGACTTGGGACCAGAGGTAGGCAGCTGGGGAGAGGTGGATTATTGTGAAGGGAGAAATAAAGGGAATGAGGAGGTAGTGAGGGGTCGGATGAATAAAAACCAAGACAAAGGGAATAAAAGAATAAGAAATGATAGTGGAGAAAGCACTGGAAGTGAGGAAGATGAACAAGCTCAGAGAGGAGGTGTTATCATAATTAGGTTTAATGAGAAGGTTCAGGGACATATGAAGAAAATTAACCCGTTTGTGCTAACAACAACTCTGACAAATAAGGTAGGGGAAATAGTATTTGCAAAAGTCCTTAATGATGGCAACTTATTGGTAAGATGTGTGAATGAGGAACAACTTGAGAAAGCACTCAAGCTAAAAGAGATAGGAAAATGCAAGGTGGAATACACTGGGAAGGTGGGAGCACAAAACAGTGGTTGTAAAGGAGTGATCACAGGGATACCAATGAGTATTAATATGGAGGAGATAAAGAGAAATATCAAAGGAGGGAAAGTAATGAATGTTCAAAGACTGAAAACAACAAAGGAGGGAGTGAAAAAGGAAAGTGAATCAGTATTGATTGAATTTGAAGAAGAAAGAGTGCCAAGGAAGGTGTTCCTGGGTTTCATGAGTTACCCAGTAAGGGTGTATGTGCCAAAGCCACTGAGGTGCTATAATTGTCAAAGGTTTGGACACGTGGCTAAAAACTGTAAAAGGCAGAGGAGATGTGCTAGATGTGAGGGTGATCATGAATATGGAAAGTGCGGAACAGGAGTTCAACCAAAATGCTGCAATTGTGGAGGAGCTCATACTGTGGCATATAGTGGGTGTGAGGTTGTGAGATGGGAGACTAAAATTCAAGAAATAAGAGTGAAAAGAAAGATCACTTATGCAGAAGCTGTAAGGATGTCAAGAGAACAGAATAATGCTCCTAATGAACAGGGAGCAATAGGGATACGAGAGATGCAACAAAGAACAAATGACAGGATTTATGTAGACAAAAAGGCTCTAGTAACATTCATTGCAGGAGTGATTAATAGTACGGCTGAGGTAAAGTCAAAAAGTGACAAAATTCAGCTGGTGGTAAAAGCAGCAGTAAACCATTCAGGGTTAGTAGGACTGACATGGGAGGAAGTGAGGGAGAACCTCAGTAATCAGTCAAGCCAGGAAGTGTCATGTGTTGGTTAATACTAATTATGGTGATTCTTTTACAATGGAATGCAAGGAGCTTACTGGCCAATAGCCAGGAATTCAAGCACTTTATTAAAGAAATGGTTGTAAAACCGGATGTAGTGTGTATTCAGGAAACTTGGTTGAAACCAACTTTAGACTTTGTGGTATATGGGTATACAATGATAAGGAAAGATAGAAATCTAGGGGGAGGAGGGGGTTGTGCTGTGTTAATCAAGCAGGGTATACCATATAGGGTACTGGAAAAAGGAGATGATCAGGAATACATAGTGGTGGAAGTGTGGGAGAGAGGGGAGGGAGTGGTTATAATTAACTACTATCAATCCATGTAAAAGGTTGGATTTGGACAGCCTATTAAAGATACAAGGACAAAACAGACATAAAGTATTGTGGTGTGCAGATTTCAATGCTCATAGCACAATATGGGGGGGGGGATCAGATTACAGATCCAAATGGAAAGGTCATTGAAGATTTGATGGAAGAAAGGGATTTGATGTGTATGAATGATGGTAGCGGCACAAGGATAGATATAACAACAGGAACTGAGTCAGTGTTAGATATTACGTTAGTGTCTAATACCTTGGCTGGCATTAGTAACTGGGGAGTTTGGACTGCTTCAACAGTAGGCAGTGATCACTACCCAGTTTTGTGTTCAGTGGGTGAAAGAGTTGAAGTAAGATCAGGTGACGGAACCCCAAAGTGGGTGTTTGAAAAAGCTGATTGGGGTAAGTTACAGAAGTTGAGTGAAGAAGGGTTGACAAAGATTGATATTTCTGGAAATGTAGATGAATTAAACAGGTGACTTCAGCAATTATCATGGCAGCAGAAGGATCTAAATCTAGGAGTAAAAATAGGATGAATAGAAAACTGGTACCATGGTGGACAGAGGAATGTTGTCAGGCTGTAAAAAACAGAAATAGAGCATTCAGGCTAGTTAAAAGAACCCATAATATGCAACATTTGGTTCAATATAAGAAAGCACAGGCAGTAGTGAGAAGAACTATACGTCAAGCTAAAAGGGCAAGTTGGAGGAGTTTTTGCGACAAGGTAGGAAGAACAACACCTGAGGGAGAGATATGGGGAATGATTAAGAGGATGGGAGGAGATGGAAGGGAATGGGAATATCCAGTAATGATATCTGAGGAGGAAACTGCAGTCTCCAGTAGGGATAAGGCCGAGGTCATGGCCAAGTCATTTGTACTGATACACAGTTCAGAAAATTTGTCTGAAGAAGGGAGAAGAAGAAGGGAAAGAATAATGAGCCAACACCCAGGTGTGTTAAGCAGGAGGGAAGGAACAGATGATATAATTGATGATCCATTTACATTAGCAGAAATGATGAGAGCAATAAAGAGATTGAGACCAACCTCCCCAGGGAAAGATCTGATATGCTCTGTGATGCTAAAAAAATCTAGGAGAAGGAGCGCTCTTGAAGTCGCTGCATTTTTATAACAGAGTGTGGGAGGAGGGAAGACTACCAAGTGCATGGAAAGAAGCAGTAGTAATTCCAATAAGGAAGCCTGGCAAGGATCTGTCAAAACCCACTAGCTACAGACCAATTGCATTAACATCAAGTATATGTAAGATAATGGAAAGGATGATAACAGAAAGGTTATCATATGAGCTTGAGAAAAGGGGAATGCTGGCAAGTTATCAGAGTGGTTTTAGAAAGGGAAGGAATTCCATGGACTCAGTGATTATGTTAGAGACTGAAATAAGGAAGGCCCAGGCAATTAGAGAGTCAGTAGTGGCAGTGTTCTTTGACATTGAAAAAGCCTATGATATGATGTGGAAGGAAGGATTATTAATTAAACTGCACAAGATGGAGGTTGGTGGGAGAGTTTTTAATTGGATTAAAGATTTTTTGCTTGGTAGAAAAATTCAAGTTCGGATTGGATCAGAATTATCAAAACAGTACATAGTGGAAAATGGCACACCTCAAGGTAGTGTGATTAGCCTGTTACTTTTCATCATTATGATCAATGATGTCTTCACAAAGGTACCAGTGGATATAGGTAGGTCACTGTTCTCGGATGATGGGGCCTTGTGGAAAAGAGGCAGGAACATGGACTATCTAATCAGGAAACTACAAGAAGCAATTGATGAAGTGGTGGAGTGGGGTTATGATTGGGGATGTAGATTTTCAGTAGACAAAACTCAAACTGTATTTTTTTACCAGGAAAAGGGTTGAGGTAGGGAAGAAGTTAAGGATGTATGGGGTTGAATTAGAAAGGGTTGCATCATTTAAATTTCTGGGAGTTATATTTGATTCACGATTAACATGGGCAGACCATATCAGGAAAGCTGAGGAGAAATGTAAAAAAGTAATAAATGTGATGAGATGTTTGACTGGTAGGGAATGGGGAGCAAGTTGTTCAGCTTTGAAGAGAATGTATGTGGCTTTAGTAAGATCTGTATTGGATTATGGAAATATAGTATATGGATCAGCAGCTAGGTCTCTTGTAAAGAAACTGGATGTGATTCAGGCTCAGGCCTTGAGAGTGTGCAGTGGGGCTTTTAAAACGTCACCAGTGTCAGCCCTACAGGTAGAAATGGGAATAATGCCTTTGGAACTAAGAAGGATGCAACTGATGGCAAACTACTGGGCTAACTTGCAGGGGCACAATGATTCTCACCCTACTAAAGGAGTGTTGCAGGAGTGCTGGGAAAATGGGAGGTTTCAGAGGGATACCTTTAGTCGGGTAGGGAATGATATCGCGAAAGAATGTGGAGTATTTGATCTGAGGATAAGTCCTTCAGTAGTTTATCCGGTTGTAGCTCCATGGAAGCTTGTATGGCCTGACATAGACTGGCATTTGTTAGAGGTAAAAAGGAAAGAAAGATATAAAACAGATTTGGTAAATGTATTTAACTGTCATGTGATGGAAAAGTATAGTGATTATACTCACATTTATACGGATGGTGCGAAGGAACCTGAAACAGGAGTGACAGGGTTTGGGGTGGCAATACCAGCAAAAGAAATTGGAATCAGCAGAAGAACATCTAATAAGTTAGGGGTATTTACAGTGGAGATCCTGGCAGTGTTGGTTGCATTACAATGGGTGCAGAAAGCCAGACAAGCCAAAGCATTGTTATGTTCAGATTCATCCTCAGTTCTAGCAAGTTTAAGGTCTTTTCACACAAACAGTTGGCAAGATGTACTTTATGAAGTCCTTCAGTTAGTTACAAGAATTGCAAATCAGGGAGGTCAGGTAAAATTTCTATGGGTTCCAGCACATGTAGGGGTGAAGGGGAATGAGAGGGTGGATGAGTTGGCAAAGAGGGCGTTAAAGAAAGAAAATGTGGAAATGCACATTAGTATCAGTAAAGCAGAGGTTAAGTGTGTAATCTGGGAAAAAGTCAACCGAATGTGGCAAGAAAGATGGGACAGGGAGGGGAAAGGGAGGCATTTATATCAAATACAAAAGAGTGTTGCAGGTACTAGGGTAGGTAATGGAAACAGAAGAGAGGAAATTGTGTGGACTAGGTTAAGGCTGGGGCATTGTGCATTAAACAAAGCATTGAAAATGATAGGGAAACACCAGACAGGATTGTGTGAGGAATGTCAGGAAGAGGAGTCAGTAGAACATGTAGTTCTGAGTTGCAGGAAGTATGGGATACAGAGAGAGATGATGAGAAATAAATTAAGGGAGTTGGGGATGCAGGAATTCACATTAAAAGGGTTGCTGGGCATGGGTGAGAGAGCACAAGTCCAGGTATTTTTAGCGTTTTTAAGGGGTACAGGGATTTTTATAGAATATGACGAATAAACAGGAATAGGATACTAGGATGGTCAAAGATGGGAGGGTGAAGTATAGGTTTGTGTGTGTGTGTGTGTGTGTGTGTGTGTGTGTGTGTGTGTGTGTGTGTGTGTGTGTGAGAGTGAGACTGGGACTGGGTGAAGGGATTTAGAATGTATGTCTAGTGCACATTCTGGAGCAGAGGATGGTGGTAATGCACCATTAAGCTGGATGCCAACTGCCGTAAAACAAGATACAGAGAGAGGTCCAGCTACTGGTGAGTCAGTATCCTGGCAAATGCTACATCACGAAGACGAAAGGTTATTAAGAAGCCCAAGTCAGGAGATGGATGCAAGAAAATTTCCAAGTCACTGCATATCCCTTGGAGTACAGTTAAGTCAATCATCAACAAATGGAAAGAAACGACACAGCTGTAAATCTGCCTAGAGCAGGTCGTCCTCAAAAACTGAGTGACTGTGCAAGAAGGGGATCTAGTGAGGGAGGCCAGAAGAGACCCATGACTGCTCTGGAGAAGTTACAAGCATCAGTTGCTGAGATGGGAGAGACTGCACATACAACAACTGCTCCTGGGTGCTTCACCAGTCACAGCTTTATGGGAGAGTGGCAAAGCGAAAGCCATTGTTGAAAAAAATTAACAGGAAATCTTGGCTAGAGTTTGCCAGAAGGCATGTGGGAGACTGAAGTTGCCTGGAAGAAGGGTCTATGGTCTGATGAAACCAAAGTTGAGTGTTTTTGGCCATCAGACTAACCACTATGTTTGGTGTAAACCAAAATGCCACACATAATCAAGAACATGCCATCTCTACCGTGAAGCATGGTGGGATTGCATCAGGCTGTGGAGATGCTTCAATACAGCAGGCCCTGGAAGGTTTGTGAAGATAGAGGGTAAAATGAATGCTGCAAAATACTGGGAAATCCTGGAGAAAAACCTGATGCAGTCTGCAAGAGAAGTTTTGTTTACCATCAAGACAATGACCCAAATCATAAAGCCAAAGCTACACAGGAATGGCTTAAACAACAAAGTTAATGTCCTGGAGTAGCCATGTCAGAGTCCAGACCTCAATCCGATTGAGAATTTGTGCCTGGATTTGTCAAGGGCTGTTCACTCACAATCTCTGTGCAATCTGACAGAGCTTGAGCAGTTGTGTAAAGAAGAATGGGAGAAAATTGCAGGTTCCAGATGTGCAAAGCTGATAAAGACCAATCCACACAGACTATAATTGCTGCCAAAGGTGCATCTACTAAATACTGACTTGCAAGGGGTAAGTACTTATGAAATCAATTATTTGGTGTTTTTCAGTTTGACACGAGCCTTTTTTTCTGTTGATCAGTGTAAAAACAACAAATTAAATGCATTGTGATTCAATGTTGTAAAACAATAAAACATGAAAACTTCCAAGGGGGTGAATACTTATAGGTACTGTATATGCGTATAACATATATACCGTATATAGAAATCAGATGACGTTTCTTCAAACCTGGAATAAAATGGATAACACATGATAACTTATGAAGTTAAGGATAAAATCTACATATGAACCACACAAATAACAAATTACAATGCATTAATATTAAATATTGTAAGATACGGAACAGTTAACTAGTGGCACTTTCAATACAATGAGGCTGGGAGTTCAGAAGCTTCATGGGCTCGTGGAAGAAACTCTTCTTCATACTGACTGTTCTTGTTTTTGTCTCGTGCCTGATGGTAGAAGGTCAAAGAGGATGCTGGATGGATGGGTGGGCTCCTTAATAATACAAAGGGCTCTGCGTATGCAAAGCTCTCCATTTTCTTGCAGTTACCATCAGTCAGAAAGAACAGAAATCTGAAATACCACATAATCAGGTTTGAGAACAGCGATATCTTTTCAAGCAATTGGTTCTTGAACCAATTTGCACAAGCCGAATTACTACCTCAGTATAGCAATGCTATTGCCACTTTTTTTGATCTTATTGTGTTTTCTTGTATAGTTTTGTGTAATTTCTGTACAATTCATGTTTTTTTTGTGACCGTTGTGTTTCTAATACTAAGTGCCTGTGATGCTGTTGCAGATAAGTTTTTTTTGTTGTACCTAGGAGAACATGTAATTGTGCGCATGATAACAAACTCAATTTTGACTTTGAACCCTTGAAATCTTGACCTCCTAATCTCTGCCTCTTGTACTTTATTTGTTTAGCTACATTGTACTTTCTTGGGAAATGCAACATCACATTCTGCATTCAGTTTTAATCGCCTCAGTTTAATTATGTATGGCATGATCTCTCGATGTCATACAAAACAAAAATACTTCACTGTATCTTGGGACGTGTGGCAAAAATAAACTAACGCCAATACAAAATAATCCCATTTCTGGTTGGCAACATATAATGAGAGGTGTGCCACAGCAATGGGTGCTGGGACCTCAACTTTGTACACTATTATGTATATAAATGTGGATGATGGCATCAAAGCCATGGTTGTTACTTTGCTTTTTAAGCAAGGAAAGTATGTTATGAAGAGGACAGAAGAAAGCTGGAAAGGAAGTGAGATAGGTTAAGTATGTCAGCAAAAATCTGACAAAAGGAGTCTTGCATGTGTGCATTACGATTGCACAAAACATACAAAATAGTATATTATCAAAATAGCATTATATCTAAAGAATTTGAGAGCTCTAAGGGTCTGGGCATTCCAGTTAATTTACAAAAGGCTGGCTTATAAATAAAGCATATGATTAGGAAAGGTAAAATCATGTTTATTGCAAAGGGAATTATGATTTACTGCTAGGGAGGTCATGCTTCAGTTATATAGAGCACTGAATTGAACACAGCACTCTGAATCTTTAAAATGTTCATTCATGGAAATTCTGAATTTGTTTTCAATAGTTCTAAACTTATGAGACAGATCCAACCGCTTGCTATGATGAAATTATACTTGCTGCCTTAGAATTGTACTTGGAAATTGAATCAGCATTTTTTCTATCAGATGACCTGAATAATAGTTAATTGTATATTGTTCCACATTTTATTTTCAGATGACAAGTGAAGTTCTGGAAAAAAATCCTACAGAAATTTGCACATTCAAACTTGCAGTGAGGCGTTAACTGCTACATCTGTGAAACCTGCCCAGTCTGTCTACTACTGGTTCAACTGCTTTGGAGAGGCACTCTGACTCTCAATCTCCAAAACATAGTAAGCATAAAGCGAAAATTTGATTCGTGTAGCTAAGGCAAAATGATGTTCAGAAAGAAATCTAGATTTTAAAGAGAAAAATATGCTTTAGAAGTAATAATTATAATTCCGCTTAAAATCTCCAACACTAAGCACTGAAGGAATATGGCTCGTGTCACAGGTCCAGAGATTAGTACAAATGACATCACAGTTCACAAAATTACTTGTACTTGGGAGGAAGAGCAGAAGGATCAATTAATACAATGCCTAATCCTAGCTCTGGTGGGAGTGTTGTTTGCTTTTCAACACAGTAGCATACTGGTTAGCACAATGTTTAACAGTACAGGCGACCTGGGTTCAAATCCCACCACAGCCTGTAAGGAGTTTGTGTGTTCTCCTCGTGACCGTGTAGGGTTCCTCCGGGTGAATCAGAATCAGGTTTATTATCACGGGCATATATCATGAAGTTTGTTAACTTAGCAGCAGCAGTTCAATGCAATACATAATAGAGAAGAAAATAATAATAAATAAATGAATTACAGTGTATGTATATTGAATAGATTAAAAATGTATAAAAACAGAAATACTATATATTTAAAAAGTGAGGTAGTGTTCAAGGGTTCAATGACCATTTAGAAATCTGATGGCAGAGGGGAAGAAGCTCTTCCTGAATCGCTGAGTGTGTGCCTTCTGTACCTCTTACCTGATGTTAGCAGTGAGAAAAGAGCATACCCTAGGTGCTGGAGGTCCTTAATAATGGACGCTGCCTTTCTGAGACACTGCTCCTTGAAGATGTCCTGGGTACTTTGTAGTCTAGTACCCAAGATGGAGCTGACTGGATTTACAACCTTCTGCAGCTTCTTTCAGTCCTGTGTAGTAGCAACCCCCCCCCCCGCCCCCCACCACACAGTGATGTAGCCTGTCAGAATGCTCTCCACGGTACATCTATAGAAGGTTTTGAGTGTACTTGTTGACATAACAAATCTCTTCAAACACCTAATGAAGTATAGCTGCTGCCTTCTTTATAACTACATCGATATGTTGGGACCAGGTTAGATCCTCAGAGATTTTGACACCCAGGAACTTGAAACTTCTCACTCTCTCCACTTCTGATCCCCCTGAGAATTGGTATTTGTTCCTTCATCTTGCCCTTCCTGAAGTCCGCAATCAGCTCTTTTTGTTTTACTGACATTGAGTGCCAGGTTGTTGCTGCAACACCATTCCACTAGTTGGCATATCTCGCTCCTGTATGCCCTCTCGTCACCAACTGAGATTCTACCAACAATGGTTGTATCGTCAGCAAATTTATGGATGGTATTTGAGCTATGCCTGGCCACACAGTCATGTGTATAGAGAGAGTAGAGCAGTGGGCTAAGCACACACCCCTGAGCATCAGTGTTGATCGTCAATGAGGAGGATATGCTATCACCAATCCGCACAGATTGTGGTCTTCCAGTTAGGAAGTCAAGGATCCAATTGCAGAGGGAGGTATAGAGGCCCAGGTTCTGTAACTTTTCAATCAGGATGGTGGGAATGATGGTGTAAAATGCTGAGCTATAGTCGATGAACAGCATCCTGACATAGGTGTTTGTGTTGTCCAGGTGGTCTAAAGCTCTGTGAAGACCCATTGAGATTGTGTCTGCTGTTGACCTATTGTGATGATTGGCAAATTGTAATGGCTTCAGGTTCTTGCTGAGGCAGGAGTTCAGTCTGATCATGACCAACCTCTCAAAGCATTTCACCACTGTAGATATGAGTGCTACTGGACAATAGTCATTAAGGCAGCTGACATTATTCTTCTTAAGCACTGGTATGGTGTCAGTACCAGGGTGCTCAGAGCCTGTGCCCCTCAGCTATGTGGAGTACTTTGCCATGTATTCAACCTGAGCCTGAGGCTCTGGAGGGTTCCTGTACTGTGGAAGACGTCCTGCCTCGTCCCTGTGCCGAAGACGCCGCGCCCCAGCAGCCTCAATGACTACAGACCGGTGGCATTGACCTCCCACATCATGAAGACCCTGGAGAGACTTGTTCTGGAACTGCTCCGGCCTATGGTCAGGCCACACTTAGATCCCCTCCAGATCGCCTACCAGCCCTGACTAGGAGTTGAGGATGCCATCGTTTACCTGCTGAACCGTGTCTATGCCCACCTGGACAAGCCAGCGAGCACTGTGAGGGTGATGTTTTTTGACTTCTCCAGTGCGTTCAACACCATCCGCCCTGCTCTGCTGGGGGAGAAGCTGACAGTGATGCAGGTGGATGCTTTCCTGGTGTCATGGATTCTTAAATTACCTGACTGGCAGACCACAGTACGTGTGCTTGCAACACTGTGTGTCCGACAGAGTGATCAGCAGCACTGGGGCTCCACAGGGGACTGTCTTGTCTCCCTTTCTCTTCATCATTTACACCTCAGACTTCAACTACTGCACAGAGTCTTGTCATCTTCAGAAGTTTTCTGATGACTCTGCCATAGTTGGATGCATCAGCAAGGGAGATGAGGCTGAGTACAGGGCTACGGTAGGAAACTTTGTCACATGGTGTGAGCAGAATTATCTGCAGCTTAATGTGAAAAAGACTAAGGAGCTGGTGGTAGACCTGAGGAGGGCTAAGGCACCGGTGACCCCTGTTTCCATCCAGGGGGTCAGTGTGGACTTGGTGGAGGATTACAAATACCTGGGGATACGAATTGACAATAAACTGGACTAGTCTAAGAACACTGAGGCTGTCTACAAGAAGGGTCAGAGCCGTCTCTATTTCCTGAGAAAACTGGGGTCCTTTAACATCTGTTGGACGATGCTGAGGATGTTCTACGAGTCTGGTGGCCAGTGCTATCATGTTTGCTGTTGTGTGCTGGGGCAGCAGGCTGAGGGTAGCAGACACCAACAGAATCAACAACCTCATTCTTAAGGCCAGTGATGTTGTGGGGATGGAACTGGACTCTCTGACAGTGGTGTCTGAAAAGAGGATGCTATCTAAGTTGCATGCCATCTTGGTCAATGTCTCCCATCCACTACATAATGTACTGGGTGGGCACAGGAGTACATTCAGCCAGAGACTCATTCCTCCGAGATGCAGCACAGAGCGTCATAGGAAGTCATTCCTGTCTGTGGCCATCAAATTTTACAACTCCTCCTTTGGAGGATCAGACACCCTGAGCCGATAGGCTGGTCCTGGACTTATTTCATAATTTCCTGGCATAATTTACATATTACTGTTTAACTATTTATGGTTCTATTACTATTTATTATTTATGGTGCAACTGTAACGAAAACCAATTTCCCCTGGGATCAATAAAGTATGACTATGACTAATTGTTGCCTTTTTGAAGCAAGTGGGAACTTCTGCCTGTATCAGTGAGAGATTCAAATGTCCTTGAATACTCCCTCCAGTTGGTTGTCACAGGTTTTCAGAGCCTTCCCAGGTACTCCATCGGGACCTTCCGCCTTGCGAGGGTTCACTCTATTTAAAGACAGCCTAACATCGGCCTCTGAGATAGAGATCACAGGGTCATCAGGTGCATCAGGAATCTTCACAGCTGTAGTTATATTCTCCCTTTCAAAGTGGGTACAGAAGGAGTTGACTTCATCTGGTAGTGTCGAAATTGTCTCTTCACCCTTGAAATAGCCCTCTGCAAATCATACCTGGTTTTCTGGTAAAGGCCTGGGTCACCAGACTTGAATGCCACAGATCTAGCCTTCAGCAAACGATGTACCTCCTGGTTCATCCATGGCTTTTGGTTTGGGAATGTACAGTAAGTCTTTGCAGGCACACACTCATCCACACAGGTTTTAGTGAAGTCAGTAACAACTGCAGCATACTCATCCAGGTTTGAAGATGAATCCCTGAATACAGTCCAATCCACCGATTCAAAACAGTCCTGTAGACGCTCCTGTGCTTCCCTTGTCCAAACCTTCTAGGTTCTCACTGCTGGTGCTGCAGGCTTCAGTCTCTGCCTATACTCAGGGAGTAGAAGTACAGCCAGGTGATCAGACTTCCTGAAGTGAGGGCATGGAATAGCACAATAGGCTTTCTTGAAAGTGGTGTAGCAATTATCCTGTGTGTTGTTTCCTCTAGTACTGCAAGTGATCTGTTGATGGTAATTGTTGTAAGTTTTTTTTTTCAGACTGGCCTGGTTAAAATCCCCTAAAATGATGAAGGCATTAAGGTGCTCTGATTTCCTCCCACAGTCCAAAGATGTTCCAGTTCGTAGGTTAATTAGTCATTGTAAATTGTCCCATGATTAGGCTAGGATTAAGTTGGGGGATTGCTGTGCACTGTAGTTCAAAGGGCAAAACAGCCTATTCAATCAATCGATCAATCAATAAATAGTAAAGCAATCGATAAATAAGTAAATAAACAAAGTAACTAACAAATGAACACATAAATGAGTGACCACAATGGAGTTAACAGTTCACACTGGCATATCCACCCTCCCAACCCCATCATTAAAGTCCTGAGCTCACCAATAGTTGTCAACATCAATTTCCCACCATTAATTAGTCTTGAGCTTGTTAAGTAAAAATAATCCCACAATGCTGCAGGTTCAGAAGTCCCAGGACTTAGTCACAGTGCTGATGAAAGAATAGTGGTATATTTCCAAGTCTAAACAGTGTACCACGATAGGTGTTGGTGTGCCTAATCATGCTGTTCTTCTTTGTGGTGGTAGAAGTTGGGGATTGGGAGGGTGCTGTTGGAATAGTCTAGACAAGGAAGTATAGTGCAGTATGCCATCAACACAAATGATTCTGCAGGTGCTGGAAATAAATAGTTACGCACACAAAATGCTGGAGGAACTCAGCAGATCAGGCAGCATCTATGGAAAGGAATAAAGAGTCAATGTTTCAGACCAAGACCCTTCCAGTCCTGATAAAAGGTCTTAGCAGAAAACATCAACTCTTTATTCTTTTCAATAGATGCCGCCTGGCCTGCTGAGCTCCTCCAGCATTTTGTGTGTGTTACAGTGTAGAATGTAAATGGTGCCAAGTTGCACCAATGGATATTTGGGGAGTGGATGCAGTACAAAATAAGCTAATGATGGAGAATGTGGCAACCTTCTTGAATTATATTAAGATACACTCATCCAGGCAAGTGAAGGACACTTCTTTATACTCCTTATGTGGCTGATCTATGCTGGAAATTCTTTGAACACAATTATAAGTCACTCAATAGAATATTCAGCCTCTGATAAGACCATATAGTAACAGTATTTATGTACTTGATCTAATTGAGCTTTTGGTCACTGGTGATCTCCAGACTTTGGTGGGGGACTTGGTGATGTGATTGTCAAGGATTGTTCGGATGGGAAACAGGTTCTTCCCCCAGGCTGTGAGACGACTGAACTCCCTGCCACCCAGGTCTCATTCCCAGGCTGTGAGATTACTAAATCCCTGCCACCCAGGTCTCATTCCCAGGCTGTGAGATTACTAACTCCCTGCCACCCAGGTCTCATTCCCAGGCTGTGAGATTACTAACTCCCTGCCACCCAGGTCTCATTCCCAGGCTGTGAGACTACTAAATCCCTGCCACCCAGGTCTCATCACTTATGAAGCACCAGTGGCATTACACATCAAAGTTGCTGGTGAACGCAGCAGGCCAGGCAGCATCTCTAGGAAGAGGTGCAGTCGATGTTTCAGGCTGAGACCCTTCGTCAGGACGAAGCGTCTCGGCCTGAAACGTCGACGGCACCTCTTCCTAGAGATGCTGCCTGGCCTGCTGCATTCACCAGCAACTTTGATGTGTGTTGCTTGAATTTCCAGCATCTGCTGAATTCCTGTTGTTTCTAGTGGCGTTATGCCGTTTACTTTTTAACTTGTATTGCAAATGCACCGTATTATTTGTTCATTTATTTGTGGTAATATTACTTTGTGTTGTGCGTGAGTTGTATGTACCTTGGTCCAGAGGAGTGTTGTTTCATTTGGTGGTATACATGCGCGTGGCTGAAATGACAATAAACTTGAACTTGGCTGATTCTGTCTCCATGTACTGACATTACTACATTGTGATCAATGTTTGTTGCAAATGTAAGACTGCACTTCCACCAAAGCTGGTCTGGTGGAATAGTGCCTTGTCAGGGTGTCCAATCACAAATGAGAGAAAATCTGCTGATGCTGGAAATCCAAACAACGCACGCAAAATGCTGGAGGAACTCAGCAGGCCAAGCAGCATCTATGGAAAAGAGTACAGTCTACATTTCGGGCTGAGACCCTTCAGCAGGACTGGAAAAAAGATGAAGAGTTGGAGCAAGAAGGTGAGGGGGAGAGGAGGAAGATGTACAAGGTGATAGGTGAAACCAGGAGAGTGGGGGTGGGGGAAGTAAAGAGCTGGGAAGGTGATTAGTGAAAGAGTTGGAGGGCTAGGAGCAGGGGGAATCAGATAGGAGAGGACCGAAGGCCATGGAAGAAAGAAAAGGGGGAGGAGCATCAGAGGGAGGTGCAGGGCAGGCAAGGAGACAAGGTGAGAGAGGAAAATGGGAAATGGTAAAGGGGGTGCATTACCTGAAGTTTGAGAAATCGATGTTCATGTCATCAGGTTGGAGGTTACCCAGACAGAATATAAGGTGTTGCTCTTCCAACCTGAATGTTGGCTCATCGCAACAGTAGAGGAAGCCATGGATTGACATATCAGAATGGGAATGAGAAGTGGAATTAATATGGATAGCCACAGATATCCCACTTTTTCTGGTGGATGGAGCATAGATGCTTGGCGAAGTGGTCTCCCAATCTATGTTGGGTCTCACCGATATACAGGAGGCCTCACCAGGAGCACTGGATTCAGTAGATGACCCTACCAGACTCACTGGTGAAGTGTCGCCTCACCCGGAAGGACTGTTTAGGGCCCTGAATGGTAGTGAGGGAGGAGGTGTAGGGGCAGGTGTAGCACTTGTTCCACTTGCAGGGATAAGTGCCAGGAGGGAGATCAGTGGGGCTAGGGAGGGACAAATGGACAGGGGAGTCACATAGGGAATGATCCCTGGGGAAAGCATAAAGTGGGGGGGGGCAGGCAGTGAGGCAGTGAGGGAGGGAAAGATTTGCCTGGTGGTGGGATCCTGTTGGAGATGGCAGAAATTTCAGAGTATTATGTGTTGGACACGAAGGCTTGTCAGCGTGTGTGTGTGTGTGTGCTATTTGTGAGATTTCGATCACTGATGTAAAGTAACATTTATTCATTGAAAAGCAGCTTCAAATTTGGCTGTCAGAAGTATTTGTCATCACAGAAAATAATTGTCAAGCCCTTGGTTCGCACTGTGCAAAGTTCATATCATTAATCACTCAGCTGCTGGAATAAAATAACAGCTTCCTGCATAACTCACAGCTCAGAATGTGTGTATATGAGTGTGTGGGTGTACAGTAGCTGGATTGGAGCAACTACTAACATCATACATCCAAAGGTATTCAGATCGGAATGCAGTAAATAAGTGATATTTCAACAGATGACAGTCAGTTTCTAGTGTTCTTTCTAGGGAATGAATAATCCATAATTCCCAGGGGCTGCATGCACCGTGTCTTCTGGCAGCTCCAGCTCCATAAGCACGCTGAACTATGCCAGTGGTGCTCTGAGTCTACGCTCTGCTTTCTAAATAGTTGTGTGTCAGATTGCATCATTTTGTTTGGAGGATTCTGCACAAGTTACCCAATGAGGAAAAACAGGTTCTTCTGCATGAACTTGAATGTACTTCCAATCAGTCTCTTTCTTGTCCTGACAAAACCTTACTACATTAGAGAAAAATGGACAGATTTGAGCAATTTTCTCCTCATTTCATCCTTGGTATGCAGGAGAAATTCCCAAGAGTTTCATCATAAGCTCAGTGTCAATTTTATCAACCCACCCAGAGTGGCAGGGGAGAAAGTTGGTGAAACAACAGTTTAGGATTGAGTAATTTGCCCTTATTTCTATTGTGTTACAAAACCAGACAGACAGGATCCTCACACACAGTTGAAAAAGCCTGTCACCACAGAAGCCACAACTTAATTGTAGACTGGAGGACACCTGTCTGATAATGAACCTACATGCCTCACATGGGTGAGAATGAAAGGTCGGTAACTTTTTAGCTCTTTTTGGAGGTTAGCTATTCTCCCCAAGTGTCAGAAGGAAGCAGTCACTCAAACCATATACTTGTCACAAATCCAAGCTTTCATTTAGCTCCCGGCTTCTGCTTCTCCATCTCTAGGTCTCTTATTTTCTAAAAGTTTTCTGGAATACCAAGTTGTTGCAATTGTGTGATTAATCCAGGTGGGTGTCATCCACAGAGAAATTGTGGCTGGTGTAGCAAGAAAATCAACAATGGGATTCTTCATCCAGTCAGGTTATACTCGCCGAACCCATGAGAGTGTAAATCATAAGCATGGAATAAAAATACAGAAATTTGAATCAAATATGCTGAGAAGGCAAAATAATATTCAGAAAAATAGCTGGAATTAAAGAGAAAATATATTTTTAAAGTAATTCTGTTTTAAATCATCAACACTAATTAAGTTTGGAGGGAATGAGACCTCATACATTAAATCTCAGGGTCAGAGACTGACAAGCCAGTCCAAAAAATTACTTGTACCTGAATGCATTAATTGGAAACTAAGGATAACTGCCAAAATTTTGCATCAGGTTGTCTTAGGTCACAGTTATTATCAGAATAGGATTTGGCATCAGGTAGCTTTTCCTAGGTTGGCTTGCCTCATTGATGTGTTTCAAACACCTAGCTAACTTGCCTTAAACTCTTTCGACTTCCACCTCTCTTAGATGTCAAGGGATTTCCAGAATAATAAGTGTGTTGATATTTTAATTGCTAAGCCAAGGTAATGAGGAATTTTTACTTAGAACGCCTTGTCCATGAAAACAGGACAAATGCACATTAACTCATTGCTGTCCAATGACTGAGTCTGTTCTCAGTCATAAGAAAAAAAAATGCAAGGTGCAAGCATTACCTTCCCAGAAATAACCTGCTCGTCAATGCCCACCTAGATCGCCACATTCTGGCATTGAATGACTTGTCCTATGATGAGCATGCAATGGCTCAGGGCCTATATTCATTAGAATTCAGAAGAATGAGAAATGACCTCATAGAAACCTATCGAATAATGAAAGGCCTTGATAGAATGGATGTGGAGAGGATGTTTCCTGTGGTGGGAGAGTCTAAGATCAGAGGACACAGCTTCAGAATAGAGGTGTGTCCTTTTAGAACAGAGATGGGGAGGAATTTCTTTAGCCAGAGAGTGGTGAACCTGTAAAATTCTTTGCCACAGACAGCTATGGAGTCCAAGTCTTTATGTAAATTTAAGTCGGAGGTTAGATTCTCGATTGGTCAGGGCATGAAGGGATTCGGGGAGAAGGAAGGAGATTGGGGCAGAGAGGAAAATTGGAAATGGCAGAGCAGACTCTGGGCCAAATGGCCTAATTCTGTCCTGTATCTGATGGTCTTATCACATTTACAGCCATGGTCCAAACATGAAGCAAAGAATCAAAATCAGATGTATTACTACTGACTTAAATGATGTGTTGTTTTGTAGCAGCAGTACTGTGCAAAGGCATACAATTACTACAGTGTGACACATCAGCATAGCTATCACAGTGCCAGCAGCCCAGGTTCAACTCTGCCACTATCTCTAAGGAGTTTGTACGTTGTCCCCAAAACTGCGTGTGTTTCCTCTGGGCACTCTGCCTCCTTCCCATCTTCCAAAGACGTACGGATTAGTCCGGGTTAGTACATTGTGGACATACTCAGTTGGTGCTGGCTTCATGGCAACACTAGCGGGCTGCCCCTGGCTCTGTCAGTTCTTGAAGCAAACAACACATTTCACTGTATGTTTTGATGATCATGTGACAAAGAAAGCGAATCTCTTAATGTTTAAATTACAGAAGTAAATAACACTGAAAAAACATAAAGAACAAGGTAGAGTTCATGGTTTAGAAATCTGACGGCGGAGAAAGAAGTGGTAACAGAGCTGAATTTTGAAGGTGAGTTGAGAATGACTCCTCTTGACACCAAGGCAGTGGCTTTCTAAATGAACTCTCTTAGAACTGAAGTCAATGGAAACCAATGGATAAACACACAGTCGGGGTCATACGTGTACAAAGGTTCATGGTTGTAATAGGAAGTCAATCTCTATCACCCAGAGCAATACGGCTGGAGTCCCCCTGGGCATTGTCCCCAGCCCAGCTATTTTTAGCTCACTTGCTTGACATCTCATCCGCACTCTAAATATACATTCTACCACATTGTACAATGGCTGCAGTGCATTTCATATTGCAGACACTCTGCAGGACTGCCCTGGCATTACTTCCTAATCTTGTAACCCCAAGTGCCAAGGGAGACGAGGATAGCTGATTCATCGCATGCAGGCATCCCTTCAAACTGCACACCATCCTGATTGAAAACAATATCGGCACTTGGTCTCAATTCTGGAACTATCTACCCAGCAGCACCAAAATACCAGAGCGGTTCAAGTAGATGGTTTATCAGCACAGTTCCAAGAACAGGTAGGAATTGTGAAAAACCCAGTCATGTAGAGATCCTATAAAGTGAATTGTAAAGATTAGAAACAATGGGAAAAGCAAAACAAATGCTACATTATTAAGATTTTAGTAATCTATCAAGTGATAGATCAAGTTTGTATAAAGAATATATTGTATGACTATACTCCTCCTTAAAATATATTGAAAGGTTGCTTTTGTTCAAGAACATTGAGAGTGGCTAGAAGACAATTAGGACAATGTAACACACAAATGACTTTATTCGTCTTTATAAATGAAATATAGCCTGTACTGAATAAACAGGAGCCCAAGATGTGATGTCAATATTAAAATATACAATCTTGTTTGTGAGATATCCCTTTTACCTTCAAAAGTCAGAGCATTTCACAATTTTTTCCTGCTTTTGAAGACATGATGTATACAGTTTTCTAGTTATATCCAGAGCAGCCCAGAGATCAGTAAATATTAATATTACTTTTCATCACATGCTGGGAACTGATAATTCAATGTTTTATCTCCATTGTGTCAGCTTCTTATTCATTGTCATAGGGAAAAAAGTAATTAAACTTAATGCCTTTTCTCAGCAGTATCCCTGTGAAATTGCTAGTCACTAGCTTCAAGAGCAGCATGGGGAAAAGCTGAGATATACAATAGTTAGATATGATATATTATGTTTTCTTCAGTATTCCTTTAGAACCTATACATTATAGAAGCCCATCATAAAGTCTAGATAAATCAGTTAATTTATGTCAACGTAGAGAAGGGCCGATGCAGCCACCTCTACATTGGTGAGACCCATCGTAAATTGGGGACTGCTTCATCGATCACTTCGCCAAAAGTGGAACTTCCTGGTGGCCAAACATTTTAATTCCAGTTCCCATTCCCATTCTGATATGTCAGTCCACGGCCTCCTCTTGTGCCATGATGAGGCCATCCGCGAGGTGGAGGAGCAACACCTCATATTCTATCTGGGTAGTCTCCAACGATGGCATGAATATCAATTTCTCCTGGTTTAAAAAAGAATCCCTCCCCCCCCCTCCCCTTTTCTTCTATTCCCTACTATGGCCTCTTAACTCTTCTCAGCTGCCTATCACCCACCCGCCCCAGGTCCCCTCTTCCTTCCCTTTCTCCCATGGTCCATTGTCCTCTCCTGTCAGATTTCACCCTCTTCTGCCCTTTATCTTTCCCACTCACCTGGCTTCACCTATCACCTGCCAGCTGTCCTCCTTCCCCTCCCCCACCTTTTTATTCTGGCATCTTCCCCCCCATCCTTTCCAGTCCCAAAAAAAGGTCTGGCCCCAAATGTTGACTGTTTATTCATTTCCATAGATGTTGCCTGACCTGCTGAGTTCCTCCAGTATTTTGTGAGTGTTAATTAATAATTCATTCAGAGAGGTACTGTAAGCAAAAATCTCTCAATAAAAGTATCTTTAATATTAAACTCGAGTGTTATTGCCTGCAAATAAACAGATCTTTCCATCACAATTGTGGGTGAGGGGACAAGAGGCTTTAACATTGCATCTAATTGGGGGAATTAGACAGGATCAATTGGATGAGCCGGTTTAAAATAAAAGGATTGGAAAGGCAGATGGGAGGCTTTTAAAAGTGATACCAGGTGTCCAGGGGCAGCAGGTTCCTGTTGGGATGGATGGTACGTTCAGGGAACCTTAGCTGGCATAAGATATTGAGGCCAAGGTCCAGATAAGGAAGGAAACAGATTGGGTTTAGGAGGATGGAGGTGAGTGAATCTCTTCATGTCTATGTAAGATTAAGAATATACTTGAGGGAAATTAGGAGGGAAGAGATAGGTCTGGCATGAGGTGGGTAGAGGAATGAGATAGTTCAGGCAGGTTAGGTTAGATTATGAGGACACGCAGTCCTCTTTTATTGTCATTCAGTAATGCATGCATTAAGAAATGATACAATGTTCCTCCAGTGTGATATCACAGAAACACAAGACAGACCAAGACTGAAAAACTGACAAAAACCACATAATTATAACATATAGTTACAACAGTGCAAGCAATACCGTAATTCGATAGAAGAACAGACCATGGGCACGGTTTAAAAAACAGTCTTAAAGTCTTTCAAAAGTCCCAACATCTCACGCAGATGGACGAAGGAAGAAAACTCTCCCTGTCATGAGCTTCCAGCGCGGCAAACTTGCTGATGCAGCATCCTGGAAGCACCCGACCTCAGTCCGACTCTCAGTCTATCCGAAAACTTCAAGCGTTCGACTAGCCCTCCGACACTGAGCACCACCTCAGTCCCAGCCGCCAGCAATAGGCAAAGCCGAGGATTTGGGGCCTTCCCCTCCGGAGATTCTCGATTGCACAGTAGCAGCGGCAGCGAACCGGGCATTTCAGAAGTTTCTCCAGATGTTCCTCCATGCTTCTCACGTCTGTCTCCAACAAATCAGAATTGTGCACGGCATCCTACTTACAAATACGATATCATTTCACCGGAGAGGCCGCGTGTGCTGTGTCGCGTTGCCATCTTCTCCTCCATCATTACCTACCCAAGAGATTCTATAGCTATATTAAGAGTAAGAGAATGGCCAGGGTGAGAAAATGCACCCTTAAATATTAGTCATCTATGTCTTGAGCCATCAGAGATGGATGGGATTTTTAACAAATATACAGTATCTCATGGATGCTTACTGAGAAGAAAGTCACGGTGCTCAAGAGGTAAGGAATACAAGTGGAGATGTTTTGGAGTACATTCATAATGCCAGGGAGGAGGTATTACAACCTTAAGGCCTCAGGGCATTAAAGTGAATAAATCCCCAGGGCCTGACTGACTGCGTCCTCAGACTCTGTGGGAGGCTAGAGAGGCTAGAGAAGCCCTTGCGGTAAGATTTTCTTCATGGTTAACCACTTGTGAAGCTCCTGAAGACTGGAAGGAAGCTAATGTTGTTCTATTGCTTAACAAAGGTAGCAAGAATAAGCCACGGAACTATAGTCTGATATCAGTAGTGGAGAAATTACCGGAAGGAATTCTGAGGGGCAGAATCGATCAGTATTTAAATAGACAGAGTCTGATTAGCAGGAATCAGCATGGTTTTGTTCATGGAAAGTCATGCATGATGAACCTTTTAGAGTTTTATGAAGAAGTAACCAAAACGGTAGATGACGATAGGGTAGTGGAAGTTGTCTATGTGGACTTTAGCAAGACCTTGGACGAGGTCCCGCATGGTAGTCTGGTCTGGAAGGATAGGTTCCATGGAATCCAGGGACAATTACCTAGGGGATTCAAAACTTCTTTAGCGGTAGGACGCAGAGGGTAGTGGTTGAAAATTGTTTCTCAGAATAGAAGCCAGTGACTAGTGGTGTGCCACAAAAGTTGGCATTGGGACTGTTATTCATTATTTATATAACTGATTTGGATGCAAATGCACAAGGCTTGATCAGTAAATTTGCAGGTGATCTGAAATTAGGAGGTGTTGTTGATTGTGAAGAAGATTATCATAGATTATCAAAGGGATCTTGGTCGGTTGAGGATTTGGACCAAGGAGTGGCAAATATATTTCAATACAAACAAGTGTGAGGTGATGAAGTTTAAAAAGACAAACCAGTGTAGGATTTATATTGTGAGTGGTAGAGTAGTAGGAAGTGTAATGGAACAGAGTGATTTAGGCATGTAAATGCATTGTTCATTGAATGCAGCATCATAGGTAGAGATGGTAGTGAAAAAGGCATATAACATGATGGCCTTGGACCTGGACCACAATCTGTGCGGATTGGTGATAACATATTCTCCTCGCTGACGATCAACACTGGTGCACCTCAGGGGTGTGTCCTTATCCCACTGCTCTACTCTCTATATACACATGACTATGTGGCTAGGCATTCAAATACCATCTATAAATTTGCTGATGATACAACCTTTGTTGGTAGAATCTCAGACGGTGACAAGAGAGCGTACAGGAGTGAGATGTGCCAAATAGTGGAGTGTAGCCGCAGCAACAACCTGGCACTCAATGTATTATTATGTTTTATTTTATTTATTGTTATTTTTTCTCTCTACTAGATTATATATTGCATTGAACTGCTGCTGCTAAGTTAACAAATTTCATATCACATGCTGATGATAATAAACCAGATTCTGATTCTGATATAACATGCTGGCTTTCATTAATCAGGGCCCTGAGTACAAGAGATAAGAAATTAAGTTGCAGATATACAAATTGTTTGTGAGGCTGCACTTGAAGTAATGTGCAGAGCTTTGGTCACCCTGTTATAAGAAAGATGTAGTTAAACTGGGCAGAATGCAGAAAACATTTCTGAGAATGTTACCGGGACTGGAGGGCCTGATTTACAGGGAGAGATTGGCCAGCCTAGGTTCTTATTCCTTGGCAAGTAGGAGAATGATAAGTGACCTGATAGATAAGTCTATAGTTATGAAAGGAATAGATAAGGTGGATGCTAACAGTCTTTTTCCCAGTGTAGGGGAGTCCAAAAGATAGATTTAGGGTTAGAGGGGAAAGATTTAAAAGGGACCCACTTCTACTCAAAGGGTGGTGAGTATATGGAGTGAACTATCAGAAGATGTGGTTAAGGCAGGTATGGGCTGAATGCAAGAAATTGAGACTAGCTGGGTGGGTGGTGTGCTTGTAATGGACTCCGTTTAAGTTTATTGTCAGTCAACTACACACATGTATACAGCTAAATGAAACATCAGATGGAACCTGAAGGTGGTGGCACATTCGATCCTAATAACTGCTACAGGGTCAACCAGAGGTGTTATTGGCTATTTAAATGTATTTTTTATTATCACAGGATACTGCTAGACATGAAGAAATTAAAGTACTGTGGGTCTACCCCATCAGCGAGTTGCTTGTTGGTGGAGAAAGCGAAGAAGCTGGACTTGCTGTACTCGTCAGAGAGGAGTCAGACGAGTTGGTGCGCAAAGGCGATGTGCAGTCCAACAGCAATTGTCTTAGTTTGCTTTTCCTGCGATCACAAGACCCTGTTGCACATTGTTAATGTGGAATGCTGCAAGTCTGTTTCACTGATTTATTGCCGGATGGCAGGCATGGACTGTGGGGGAGCTCTGTGGTCTCGATCGTGGTGAGGACCAGGCCTTGGGCTGTGGTGTCACCGTTTTCAGCTGCCCAGAAAGGAGGTGTTGGTGTGCTCCACCGGAGGCCGTGTGGCATGGCATCCAAGCTGGAGTTGGTGCTGTCCCCAGTATTTGCTCAGTCAAAGACCAGCTGTATTGTGTTTGTTTACAGACTGCCGCAACATTCATGGACTCAGAGTCTTGAACTATATTTTTTGTGTGACTGTGTTCTTGCTGTCCTATATGTGACTTATGCCATGTGTGACTGTTGGTACTGTGTTTTGTACCTTGGCCTTGAAGTAATGCTGTTCCCGTTGGCTGTATTCATGGGTATTCCGTATGGTTGAATGACAATTAACTTGAACTTGATTGTCCTCTGGGGCCAAGGTGCAAGACAAAAGGAGGATGTTTTGTTTAGCTGTATACATGTGTATAGTTGAATGGCAGTAAACTTGAACTTGAACTCTTTTTTCCCTGCAGTCCAGTCCCTTCCCACCTACATCCGTGACACCTCACACACTCTTGATCTTTGAGGATTTCAGGTTCCCTGGCCCCTATCTTATTTTCACTATGGACATCCAGTCCCTATACAGCTCCATCCCCCACCAGGAAGGCCTCAAAGCTCTCCATTTCTTTCTGGACACCAGACCCAACCAGTTCCTCTACACCACCACTCTCTCCTGCCTAGCAGAACATGTCCTCACTAAATAATTTCTCCTTTGGCTCCTCCCACTGCCTTCATACAAAAGGGGTAGCCATGGGTACTCGCATGGGTCCCAGCTATGCCTGCCTATTTGTCTGCAATGTGAAACAGTCCATGTTGCAAACCTACACTGTCCTGCACTTTTCCTATGCTACATCGATGACTGCATTGGTGCTGCTTTCTGCATCCATGCTGAACTCGTTGACTTTATCCACTTTGCCTCCAAACTTCCACCCTGTCCTCAATTCATAGAAACATAGAAAACCTATAGCACAATATAGGCCCTTCAGCCCATAGTGCTGTGCCAAATATGTACCTATTTTAGAAATTACCTAGGGTTACCCATAGCCCTCTATTTTTCTAAGCTCCAGTACCTATCCAGGAGTCTCTTAAAAGGCCTTATCGTATCTGCCCCCACCACTGTCACCAGCAGCCCATTCCATGTACTCACCACACTCTGCATAAAAAAAACTTACCCCTGACATCTCCTCTGTACCTGCTTCCAAGCATCTTAAAACTGTGCACACTCGTGTTAGCCACTTCAGCCCTGGGAAAAAGCCTCTGGCTATCCACATGATCAATGCCTCACCTGGTCCATTTCGGACACTTACCTCCCCTTTCTCGATCTCACTGTCTCTATCTCCAGAGACAACTTATCCACTGATGTCCATTATAAACCAATGGACTCTCACAGCTACCTAGACTACACCTCGTCCCACCCTGCTACTTGTAAAATGCCATCCCCTTCTCTCAATTCCTCCGTCTCTGCCGTATCTACTCTCAGGATGAGGCTTTTCATTCTAGAATGAAGGAGATGTCCTTCTTTTTCGAAGAAAGGGGTTTCTCTTCCTCCATCATCAACACTGCCTCAACTGCATCTCATCTACTTCATGCACATCTGCTCTTACCTCATCCTCCACCACCCTACCAGGGATAGGATTCTTCTCATCCCCATCTACCACCCCACCAGTCTCCACATCCAGCACATAATTCTCTGCAACTTCCTCCACCTCCAACTGGATCCCACCAGTAAACACATCTTTCCCTCCCATCTACTTTCTGCAGGGATCGCTCTCTATGCGATTCCCTTGTCCATTTGTCCCTCCCCTCTGATCTCCCTCCTGGTACTTACCCTTACAAGCAGAACAAGGTGCTACACCTCTTCCCTCACTACTATTCAGAGCCCCAAACAGTCCTTCCAGGTGAGGCATCACTTCATTACGTTTACTGCTCCCGCTGTGGTCTCCTGTATATTGGTGAGACCTGACGTAGGTTGGGAGACCGCTTCGCTGACTGTTTATGCTCCACCTGCCAGAACAAGCGGGATCTCCCAATGCCCACCCATTTTAGTTCCACTTCCTATTCCCATTCTGATATGTCACATGGCTTCCTCCACTGTCGGGATAAGGCCACACTTAGGTTGGAGGAACAACACTTTATATTCCATTTGGGTAGCCTTCAATCTGATGGCATAAACATCTATTTTTTTCAACATTCAGCAATGCCTGCTCCCCATCACCATTACCCATCCCCTTGTCCCTCTCTCATGTTATTTCCTTGCCAACCCATTGCTTCCCTCTGGTGCCCCGTCCCCCACTTCTCCTTTCTTCAATCAATTTCCTAGCTCTTTACTTCATCCCTCCCCCTCCAAGTTTCACCTATCGCCTGGCGTTTCTCTCTCCCCTCCGCCACCTTTCAAATCTACTCCTCAGCTTTTGTTTTCCTCCAGTCCTGCCGACAGGTTTCGGCCTGAAACGTCAACTGTACTTTATTCCACAGATGCTTCCTGGCCTGCTGGGCTCTCCAGCATTTTGTGTGTGTTGCTCAGATTTGCAGCAGCTGCAGATTTTCTCTTGTTTGTGATTTGAACTTGAACTTGAACTCGACTCAGTGGGCCAAAGGGCCTGTATCCATGTTGTGTTGGTCCATAACTCTAATGTCTGATGCACCTGACGCTCGCTTGGCAATACACAAGAGCACCTGCTTTAACCCTGTGCTCAAGTCCCTCAGTCAGGTTATGAATCCTCCACTTTATGGTTAAGCCACAAGACCATTACCCCCAAAGTCATGACCAACGCTGTACAGAAATCAGCTGACTTAATACTACAGCTGTTCAAGATGACATTCTGGAAAATGCAACGGTTATGTAAGCATGCTTGCATTGCAGGCTGTTTAAGTACATTTATGGTCAAAGTTACTTGGCTGAAAGCTGGTTAACTGTAGTACTTCTCAGTATTTCTGCAGACCTCTCACAGTTGCACTTCATTCGTTTGACCTCCTCAATATGGGCACTCAGAGTTGTCTTGAATACCAAGCTCATCACGATCTAGCTTTATTACGTATTTGACATAATCTGATTTATCTTGTGGGTAACAACTGATGCAATGATATATGACCATTTGAATTTCCGTCAAGACACCAAGATCAAATCTTTTGGATCATTTTCAATAGTTTTGTCTTTCAGCTAATAAGTTTTCTTTTCTCTAGGAAATAATTTACTAAAATGTTAAATTAATTTATATGTACTGAGCTTGTCAAATGAGGGACAATGGAGGTGAACTTTGTCATGAGTGGAAAGATGGCCAAAAGCTAATAGATCTGCCTAATTAAATCGTATCAGTGACATATAAGGGCAGCATTCAGAATGGACTGGCAATTCTACTTCACCTGTTCTGTGCTACTGACTGGAAGAATTGTGTCTCTTAGTTCTCCACAGGAAATCCTTTGTCTCATGGTATGTGAGAGAGTGTTCTCGATGTTACTGAAAAGCATTGTAATGTCTCACGTATTTTCGAGGCAGATAAACTTTGTTTCTTTCTCTGAACCATGCAGGTCAATTGTCAGCAAGCACTTTTTGTTTGAAATGCTGAACATCTGCACAGCACACGAAGCAATATAACCAACATGCTTGAATGTTGGAAAATCTCTCTCCCTGGGATTCTGATGACAGAACAATTCCTAGGGCTTGTCACTGAGACTTCAAAAATTGGTTTCAAAATCACACGAGCTGTAGGAGAATTTGTTCATGGATGGTGTAGCTTACAAGAGTATATTTAATTGTACCTGTTTTTCAATTTTCTGCAAGTACTATTCCCTGGGTAATAAAAACTGCCTCTAAGAATCCCTGGCAACATTTTATTACAGTATGGAATATTCAGAAACATCTGAGATACATTTCTCAATTCAAACCAAGCAATAATGTTTCATTAATAAGACGAAATAAGGGATTTAGGACCACCAGTGCACCATTCAACACTTGAGGCCTATTTTGCCATTCACTTTAATCACAGTTGATTTCTGTACTTGAACGTGTTTAAACTTCTGTGGAACCAAATCTCTTGATACACTCACCAAAACAAAAATCTGATTCTACACTTGAAAGATTAAATTGACCCGGCGTAAGGAGATCCTGGCAAACAAGGCTCAACACCTTTATCTTTAACCATTACCCTGTGCCCCTTTCTCCTGCAACGTCACATTAAAAGAGCTAGTTCATTTCTTTGCTGTAAGGATCACAATTACATACGTTACTCCTTCCATCCATAGGTTCATAGGTTAATTGGCCATGGTAAATTATCTGTAGCGTGTAGGGAAGTGGTAGAATTTGGGGAATGGATAGGAATATGGGGCAATAAAATGAGAGCAGAGTAGCGGAAGTGTAAGCAGATGTTTGGTTACTAGTGCACACTCAGTAGACTACAGGGCCTGCTTTCCTACTGGATGACACTGAGCATTTCCACTTTGCTTCTACTTCCTAAAAACAGTCCATTCATCTCTTCCACAGTTGCCTCTCAAATCCCCTCAGTCTAAGATTTTGCCATGCCCACAGCACCAAGTTTATCCTGGTTACTCGGGCAAAGGTACAATGGAAAGGATGAAGGAGGAATTTATTTTTCCAAAGGGTGGAATTCTCTGCCACAGCTGGCTGTGAAGGCCAAATTATTTGGTATATTTAAAGTGGTGGTTGATAGGTTTTTGATGAGTAAGGGCGTCAGTAAGGGGATGGGAGGCAGGAGAATGAGTTTGATAGGGATCATAAATCAGCCATGATGGATTGACGGAGAATGCCCAATGGATCAAATGGCCTAATTCTGCTCTTATATCTTATGGTCTTATGGAAAAATCCACCGCGGGTTCAAAACATTGACCCAACCTTCTCTAAAGCCATTCCCCTTGGTTTGTCTCTGCTGCACTGTTAAATTAGGTTTCATTTTTGCCTCTTCCAGCTAAGCTACCTCCTCCCTCAGGTAGGTCATCCCAATTATGTTCTGAAATATCACTCTTTCACCTTGTGCTTTCAGGTTTGGAGGGGGAAGACTGACAGATCCACTTGGGTATGCAAAGTTGATGAGGATCAGCATGGATTTATAATATGAACATCTTGTAGAAATAAGATACAAAGTAGGCTGAATAATCCACAGGACATTTAACAATGTTTCAGATACAGTAAGTGGAAGCCTGAAAGGAAAATACAAAGAAATTAGACTTTGATAGTGAATTGCTTGGGAGGCAGGATATAAACAGCAAGGTAATTTATATGCAGTGAATTTAACAGGTTGTGATTAGTGACGCCCTTCAAGAATTTCTACTGGTTTATTTGCTTTTCAACACCTTTCTTACAAACTCAAGATGTGAAATTACAGTGGATTCTGGTTAATTGAGCCGTCAGTAATTGGCACATCTACTTATTTGAGATAACTCTTAAAGTACAAAAGCTATTTGAGTGAATAGTCAAGATTCCCTTTGTTTATTGGGGACACTATGCTGCTTAATTCTGGTATGGAAGGGCCACTGCCCAGGATCGGAAACTCAGACAGCTGCATCATGGGCACTAGTCAACCCAGCATCCAGCAGGTCTTCAGAAGGTGCTGTGGCAAAAAGGTGGTATCCATCATTATGTACCCCTATCACCCAGAACATGCCCTGTTCTCCTTGCTACTATCAAGGAGGAGGTACAGAAGCCTAAAGACAAAGACTCAATTTTCCAGGAGCAGCTTTTTCCTCTGCCATTAGATTTCTGAATGGACAGTGAACCCATAAACACCACGTCGGTATTTTCCCCTTTCATTTTGCATTACTTATTTAATTTTCTTTTCTATATATTTGCATCATATTGCAATTTATCATTTTTATTATTATGTATTGCATTGTACTGCTGCCGCAAAACAAACTTCATGTCATATGCCGCTGATATTAAACCGGATTCTGATCAATCAGGACAGGAGACTGTTGCTTAACAGTTTCTAATTAGCGTCAGTAGTATGCAGTTGTGTGGCTATTAGACACTACACCATGCTTAGAGAGAACAGTTTTTATATAGAGTCACTTCCATGTGTTTGTGTTGAAATGGCAGCCAATGGTGGGGAATAAGCAATAAGACAATTCCAAACTGTTTTACTCACTGTGGTTTCAAGCATTCAGGCTTGGAGATGCCAAAAATGGCCCAGAGTGAAAATGAAACAGTCTCACTAAAAGTTAGCAACTACAATTAATTTGAGAGTATCGACAATCATCTTGAATGCTACAATGAAAATGAAGATATGGAGGATACAATAGGTGAAAGCATTTTTTGAAGGCAGTCTACCTCCACTAGATGTCTGTACTGATTTTGTTCATTTATAGAATGCAGCAGCATATGGGTTGCGCTTGAATCTGAGGGGGACCAATATCCTGGCTGGGAGGTTTGCTAAGGCTATCGGGGAGAGTTTAAACTAGGATTGCTGAGGGGTGGGAACCAAACTGAAGAGACAGAGGAAGAGGCGGTTGGCTCACAAATAGAGAAAGCATGGAGACAGTGTGAGAGGGAGAATAGGCAGGTGAAAGAGAAGAGACATGCTCAGACCAATGGTTTGAGATGTGCCTATTTTAATGCAAGGAGTATTATGAACAAGTGTGGGCATGTGGCCAAATGGTTAAGGCATTGGACTAGCTACCTGAAGGTCCTGAGTTCAAGCCCCAGCTGAGGGAACGTGTTGTGTCCTTGAGCAAGGCACTTAATCACACATTGCTCTGTGACGACACTGGTGCCAAGCTGTATGGGTCCTAATGCCCTTCCCTTAGACAACATTGGTGTCATGGAGAGGGGAGACTTGCAGCATGGGCAACTGCTGGTCTTGCCCAGGCCTGTGTCCTGGAGAGTGAAGACTTTCCAGGGGCAGATCCATGGTCTCGCAAGACTAAGGGATGCCTTTAAATTATGAACAAAGCGGATGAGCTTAAAGCGTGGATCAGTACTTGGAGCTATGATGTTGTGGCCATAGAATCGGATGGCTCAAGGACAGGAATGGTTACTTAAGAGTGCCAGGCTTTAGATGTTTCAGAAAGGATAGGGAGGGAGGCAAAAGAGGTGGGGGTGTGGCACTGCTGATCAGAGATAATGTCATGGCTGCAAAAAAGGAGGAAGTCATGGAGGGATTGTCTACTGAGTCTCTGTGGGTGGAAGTTAGGAACAGGAAGGGGTCAATCACTCTACTGGGTGTTTTTTATAGACCACCCAATAGTAACAGGGATATCGAGGAGCAGAGAGGGAGACAGATTCTGGGAAGGTATAATAATCACAGGGTCATCGTGATTGGGAGATTTTAATTTCCTTCAATATTGATTGGCATCTTCCTAGAGCAAGGAGTTTAGATGGGGTGACACAATATATAGATAAGCCTACAAGAGGAGAGGTTGTACTTGACCTGGTACAGTATTGGGAAATGAACCTGGTCAGGTGTCAGCATAAATTGGGAACAGATTATCTCAGGGAAATGTATGGCAGAAAAGTGGCAAATGTTCAGGGGATATTTGCATGGCATTCTGCATAGGTACGTTCCAATGAGACAGGAAAAGGATGGTAGGGTGCAGGAACCATGGTGTACAAAGGCTGTTGAAAATCTAGTCTAAATGAAAAGAAGAGCGTACAAAAGGTTAAAAAAACTAGGTAATGATAAAGATCTAGAAAATTGTAAGGCTAGCAGGAAGGAGCTTAAAGAATGAAATGAGTAGAGCCAGAAGGCGCCATGAGAAGGTCTTGGCAGACAGGATTAAGGAAAATCCCAAGGCATTCTACAAGTAAGTGAAGAGCAAGAGGATAAGACATGGGAGAATAGGACTAATCAAGTGTGACAGTAGAAAAGTGTGTATGGGACCGGAGGAGATAGCAGAGTTACTTAATGAATACTTTGCTTTAGTATTCACTACGGAAAAGGACCTTGGCAATTGTAGGAATAACTTACAGCAGACTGAAAAGCTTGAGCATATAGATATTAAGAAAGAGGATGTGCTGGAGCTTTTGGAAAGCATCAAGTTGGATGAGTCACCAGGACCGGATGAGATATGTACCCCAGGCTACTGTGGGAGGCGAGGGAGGAGATTGCTGATCCTCTGGCAATGATCTTTGCATCATCAATAAGGACAGGAGAGGTTCCGGAGGATTGGAGGGTTGCAGATATTATTCCCTTATTTGAGAAAAGGAGTAGAGATAGCCCAGGAAATTATAGACCAGTGAGTCTTACTTCAGTGGTTGGTAAGTTGATGGAGAAGATCCTGAGAGGCAGAATTTATGAACATTTGGAGAGGCATAATATGATTAGGAATAGTCAGCATGGCTCTGTCAAAGGCAGGTCATGCCTTACAAGCCTGATTGAATTTTTCTGAGGATGTGAATAAACACATTGATGAAGGTAGTGCAGTAGATGTAGTGTATAAGGATTTCAGCACGGCATTTGATAAGGTACTCCATGCAAGGCTTATTGAGAAAATAAGGAGGCATGGGATCCAAGGGGATCTTCCTTTGTTGATCAAGAACTAGCTTGCCCACAGAAAGCAAAGAGTGGTTGTAGATGGGTCATATTCTGCATTGAAATCAGCGATCAGTGGTGTGCCTCAGGGATTTGTTCTGGGACCCCTTCTCTTCGTGATTTTTTATAAATGACATAGATGAGGAAGTGGAGGGATGGGTTTGTAAATTTGCTGATGACACAAAGGTTGGGGGTGTTGTGGATAGTGTGGAGGGCTGTCAGAGGTTACAGCAGGACATTGATAGGATGCAAAACTGGGCTGAGAAGTGGCAGATGGAGTTCAACCCAAACAAGTGTGAGGTTGTTCATTTTGGTCGATCAAATATGATGGCAAAATATAGTATTAATGGTAAGACTCTTGGTAGTGTGAAGGATCAGAGGGATCTTGGGGTCCGAGTCCATAGGACACTCAAAGCTGCTGCACAAGTTGACTGTGTGGTTAAGAAGGCATACGGTGCATTGGCCTTCAACAACTGTGGGATTGAGTTCAGCCGTAATGTTACAACTTTATAGGATCCTGGTCAGACCACACTTGGAGTACTGTGTTCATTTCTGGTCACCTCACTATAGGAAAGGTGCGGAAACTATAGAAAGGGTGGAGAGGAGATTTACAAAGATGTTGCCTGGATTGGGAGCATGCCTTATGAGAATAGGTTGAGTGAACTTGGCCTTTTCTCCTTGGAGTGATGGAGGATGAGAGGTGACCTGATAGAGGTGTATAAGATGATGAGAGGCATGGATTGTGTGGATAGTCAGAGGCTTTTTTCCCAGGGCTGAAATGGCTAACACGAGAGGGGACAGTTTTAAGGTGCTTGAAAGTAGGTACAGAGGGGATGTCAGGGGTGAGTTGTTTTTTCAAAAAATATGAAGAGTGAGTGCGTGGAATGGGCTGCCGGCGATCGTCATGGAGGTGGATACAATAGGGTCTTTTAAGAGCCTCCTGGATAGGTACAAGGAGCTTAGAAAAATAGAGGGCTATGGGTAACCCTGGGTAATTTCTAAAGTAAGTACATGTTCGGTACAGCATCATGGGCCGAAGGGCCTGTATTGTGCTGTAGATTTTCTTTGTTTCTATGTTTCATACACCGGATAAATTCCTCAGTCAATAACTATCAGGAACTAATACAGTTTTATACTGTAATAGTATTGGTAGTGTTCTAATTTGTTACGATTTTGATTTAAGTATATAATTTGATATTCAGTTAAACAATACTTTGTCTTTCTTATGCCTATTTAACTATTTCCATGAAACTTAAGTTAATTGGTGCAACTACTTAGTTGTCTCCCAATTAACCAGAAACCATGCTACATACTTACATTTATATCAAGTTTACCAGCACAATAGTGGCGATGGGAAAAGAAAAATGGTAATTAAGTGGGAGGCAAAAACTGCGGCAGATGGAGCTGAATGTAATAACTGTTAAATCATCTACATTGGGGTCAAGAAAGCCAGGTCGGAGGATTTTCTCGATAATGAATGGTTTGGTATTGCAGATCAGCAGTGAGTCTGAGGACTCCAAATATGGAATTTTAGAAAAAATTGTGAGTAGTGCAGAATATAATAGAAAGCATATTGGACTTTATCTGTAGAGTGCTGGATTAAAAAGAAATGAAGCAGATGAAACTGGAACCGGGAGATAATATGATGGTTAGGCTCCACTGAGAACACTGCAAACATTTTGGATGGTGTCCTTCAGGAAGGAGGGGATGCATTGTAAATTTGTCAACTTGAAAGCAGGAGGACTAAAAAGTAAAACTGATCTCTGCTGATGACGTAAATCTGTACGTGGGTCATACCTGTTCTGTCAGTTCTAGCAACGTCAATTCCTCGTCATTGAAAGTGTGGTAGCAAATGTCTGTAAGGAGTTTGTTTGTTATCCCTTGACCATGTGGGTTTCCTCCAGGTGCTCTGGTTTCTTCCTACATTTCAATGACACACAGGGTTAGTTAATTTAATTGGTCAGATGGGTGTGATAGGACAGCAGGGGCTCATTGGGCCAGAAGGGCCTGTTTGCATGCGGTATCTCTAAGTAAATAAATAATGTCTTCTTATTCTTCAACCATGGTAGCCCAGAAGTCCCTTTTTAGACCCAGTGATGATAAAAGATACTTTCACACATTTCCAATGTGTGGTGGAAATCTGATATACCTTCCAGTAAAAGTATGTTGAGGCGTTTTGCACTGAAAACTTAGAATATGGCCATCATAGATTTGTTAGTCCAGAGTACAAGATCATACAATCAAAATGGGTATTTGGAATTAAAATGCACATCAGCAATAATATAACTGGGTCTTCAGGCGACTCTCCTGTTTTTGTCTCTTCCACCTAGTTTCTGATCACAAAATGTAATCTTGAAATATAAGGAGGCCTTCTCTGTGACTTCCCAAAAACAAAGTCTTAGCCCTCAGTGAATCAGTGGAACAGACTGTTCAGTTTGGCTGACCAGCACCATGTTCAATGAAGTACACTATAAATTCCCAGTCACTGAGGTCACGGCCCATAAACTGCGAGTACTATTATCAAATGATTTGTTTCACATCCCTTACTTCTTCATGAACTCCCTCCTTGTATTTTCATGATTATATTTGCTTTACAAAATACCTGCGTCACACACTTAGCTGCACCACCATAGTACTACAAGATAAAATCTGATTCACCCTGCAGGTTGGGTGAGCTTTCAACTGTTCAGTCATGTGTGGGCCTGTAAGGGAGTAGGCATTTCCTGAAGCTTACTTTCCATTTTTCTATTTTCTATTTATGATCTATAATTTAAATTTTTAATATTTACTAATTTTTACTATTATTAATATTTAATATTTGTAATTCAGGGAGCGGGAAGCGCAGAATCAAATATCGCTGTGATGATTGTACGTTCTAGTATCAATTGTTTGGTGACAATAAAGTATAAAGCTTATGAAACTGCAAGCCACTTTGAAATCTTTACATTTTTACCAAGAGTTTTTATGTATAGTCATCAGTCACTACAAGGTTTAGTTATTCCTTTACTAAAGGTTTCTCCCATTTCCTTCCCTCACTTTCTGCAACTTTGTGCCTAATTCTAAGTATTTGACAATACTTTCAGCAGTGGATTGAACAATGAGACAAGCCTTGTTTGATTTATCTGGTGTCTTTGTAGTTGGATTATCCCCAGTGATGGTTTCTAGTCCCCAGCATTGCCATATCATATACAGATGACCAACCTCTTCTCGTTACCACTTACATATTACCTCATGGTGACATTGTCCACAGTCAGCAGCTGCGTTACAAATAAATGGTGATGCTGCTCACGCCTATTTCTCCAATACAGCATTCAAACCTTTGGCTCAGATTGCTTCATCAATGTTCAATGGTTATGGGAATTAAGAATTATTGCAGGAAACGGGCAGAAGCATGACCTTATTGGAAGGTGGAGCAGGCATGAGAACAATGGCCTACTCCTGCTTCTACTTCTTACATTCTCATATCATAACATTTTCCAATTTATTACTGAAAAGACTGTCATTCATGGTCCTCCTGATCTTTGTGAAGGATATATTTTACAAAATTGTAGCCGTCCCTCAGTATTGTACTGGGAGAGTCGATCTGGATTTGGGGTCAATTCGTTCAAGAGGGAGTTGAACCACTAAATTGTGTTACATACCCTGTAACTGGGTTGCCAAACCAGCAGAAATGGACCACTAGTTGGAGTCTGGATTACTGGAAGCTAATAAAGTTTTATTAAAGAAATAAGTAACACAGTACTCTAATCGTAAGGATATAAATGCAACAGGTTAGCAATGATAAAACACACACATACACAGGACTAGGGTAATAGAAATCAACCAAGCTCTATCGCAGTCTAGGGGTAAAATGGTCAGTCTCAAGTGACGTAGAGTTCAGTTCAGCTTAGCACAGTTCGCAGTAATCACTGTTGTGCAGTTGGAGAGAGAGAGATATGCAAATTTTGATTCAAGCAGACCTTTGATGTTCTTCGCAGTTGGCTTTCGGGCAGACCCTTTTATGTCTTCTATCCCGCTGTGGTCACCGACTGTGACCCCTACGTTCCGGATACGACCGTTCTTCCACGGTGAACCCGGCACCCAGGCAAGGATGGACACACACACCAGGTTCCCGCTGATCGTACCTTTTCACCCTGTGAGTCTATGGTTGGTTCCCTCGAATCAGACCTCCAAACTTTCACCAACTTGTGGGGGCACACCGCTCTTCCAGGATCTCGTTATCTCGTGATCTTGTGGTGTGTCGTGCCTTAGCAAACCTGTTCTTTTTATCCCCCTGCTGGGGTATCGCCTGTCCATCAAACTTCAAACAGTTCAGGTTCAAAGCAACCAGTCTGTCAATATTCTGAACTGTGTTTCTTTTCCGTTATCTCTCTCTTCTCTCCCATTAACATTTTGAACGTTCCTCCATTGTCTCCCTTATCTCTTTCACATTAGCATCAATCTTCTAATAATTTGGTTTGTTGTCACAATTATTTAACTCAGAAAAGGTTACTACATTGGGCTATGGCTGCAGGATTCTGCAATTATTTATTATGTGAATGAAAAGCCCAACAATGAGAGTTTCACTGACGGCAAGGGACCTTTCCATGGACAAAGACAGGTCATCATACAGCCAACGTAATTCCCAACAGACTAAAAACATAGAACAAAATGGAGTCTACAATTCCAGCCAATATCAAGCAGACTAATAACGAGGTTCAAGTTGTTTTAGAAACTTGCCAATAGATGAAAATTTGACATTGCCAGCATCAAGGTTTGTTTTGTATTAGGTTTTGGAAATAACATTTGAGATCAGCTAACCTCCTATTATCATATTGAAAGCAGCCATACGGCCCATTGCGTGTATGCTATTAATTTCGATACTACCATTTCTCTCTTTACTATTTATCCTCACCAGTGATCCTCCTGCTATCCACTTACAGTAGGGCATTTTACAATGAGCTAATTAACCTCTCAATTAGACCATCTTGGGAATTGGGAAGGAGCAATAGGAGAAAGCCATAGAGTCATAGAGAACGAGGTAAGTTCACACAGACAGAGTATCAAAGTGAAATGTCACATTTATTGTCAGATGCTAAGTTCATGTATGTAGTTATAATGAAAAACTTACAGCAGTTTCAGGGGTATATAACATCATATACGCAGCAAGCTTCACAACACTCAGAGAAGAAATTCCCCTTTATCTTAAACACAAGAAGTTGACTCCATATCTGACTATGTCCCCCTAACTCAAAACACTCCTACTAATGAGAACATCCTAAGATCTATCCTTGCTCATTGCAGCAGAGTGGTGATCTTCCATTAGGGAGTCATTGGTTTGACTGTGATGCATGGTATGGACATTATGCAATATCCCAAAACTGGCCACCAATGTGAATTATCAGAGGCAGCCAACGCAAAACTCAGTACTTCCCAGAATGGAAAACATTGCCATTAAAAAAAACACAAGAAGCATCGCATAAAGAGTGTAATGGAAAGTAAAAATTATGTTTACACAGACTTGAAAACCTCTGACAAAGTGGATATATTCAACAACAGCTGTTGTTACATAAAGGCGAGAACTCAAATGATTCAGTAGCTATTTATAAAATGAATTAATGATACAAACACAACCCCATCTATCAGTGATAAAGTGCTTTCAGCTGCAGGGCTCAATACTATACATTACCATTAAATCCTGGAGTAATAACAGCACTTTTATGCACTGATTAAGAGATAATGAACACAAGAGTGTTGCATGATCATCTGCTTTAGCATCAGTGGTTTATTCGCATGTGTGATGCAAGCTAATGAATAAATAAAGATATTCACAAAATTAATTTTCTTTTGAATTCATGCTCTTTCTCACCACAGTGCCATGACTGTACGGAATGGGCAGTGATTATCTAGATAACTGTTGGTTCTATTTGATTTCTTTCCTGTGAAAAATGACATTGAACTCAGGTACTAAACCTAGCTGGCATCTCTAATTCCTTAACATTTTATAATCATTCCAACAATTCAAAGGTTGTACGTGCCTTTTCTATAGGATGCCCTACATTGGCACAGTTTAATTGGTGACAGCAACATAAAAGCACAAGTGAAAGGAACAAGCCTTAAAAGAACTTGAGTCACTTCTATTGTTTAAAAAGACCATGGATTTCCACCTCAATTTCCATAATCCTTGATTCCCTCATTGATAGAGGAAATTGGTGAATATCATCCATGTATGTAATTAATAGCTCAGCATCAACAGCTATCTTAACTCTAGACTTTCACACGATCATCTTACTTGGTTAATCTCTTCTCATTTGCCTTTACCTATTTTAAATTCCCATTGAAGAAAAAGTCCTCACAACATTTATCCTGTATATTCCCTTCAGAATCTCATGTTTCAATGACCTCTCCTCACTCTTCCAGAATCCATTATAGACGAATTCTGTTCAATCTTTCCCTCTCATCTCAGAAAACACACTTTTTGAAATGAGTGAAAGTGTATACTGTACTGCAGGTGTGAACCACTAGAGCCCCAAAAATGATCTTACACCTCTACCACAGGATTTAATTTGATGTCTTCTAACTTGCTGTACCAGCACCCTACAAGGACCAGTAAATCTTTCTGAAAATACTAATATTTAGTCATCTAATGCCAATTAAAGTTATACTTTGCTTTTCTAGTCTTGAAAGTATAGACACAAACTCAACATTTCAGGAACAGTTTCCTCCCCTCTGCCATCAGATTTCTAAAAGGAGATGGAACTCACTATTTTATTCCTCGCTTACACACACAGTATCTTATTGTAATTTATAGTTTTTTATTATTATGTTTTGCATTGGATTATTACCACAAAACACCAAATTTCATGACATATGCCAGTGATATTAAACCTGATTCTGATTCTTTCTGTGGAAGTGAATAACTCACAATCATATTATTATACAGCAGCTGCCTATATTTCCATAAGACATAGGAACAGAATTAGGCCATTCAGCCCATTGAGTCTGCTCTGCCATCCCATCCTGACTGATTTATTATCCCTCTTAACTTCATTCCCAGGCCATCTCCCCATAACCTTTGATGCTCTTACTAATCACAAACCTATGAACCTCCGCTTTAAATATTACCATTTAGTTTGTCTATATCCTTTACAGTGTCCCTTTCAGAAACTATTTTCCCCAGAAACCTTGATTAGATTATTCTTGATTCAGTCGTTCAAGTCGTTAATATAGATTGCAACTTGCTGAGCATCCAACACTGATCCTAGAAGCTCTGTACAGGTTACAGTTGCTAACTTGAAAAGATCGGTTTATTCCTACTCGTTTCTCTCTGTTAAACAATGGCAATCCATACCAATATTATAACCCTCAACCCTATCAGTCCTGATTGCATGTAATAATCTTTTGTGTGGCATCCCATCAAACCCTTTTGAAAATCTAAGTGCACCAGATCGACTGGTTCTCCTTTATCTAACCTTCCAATTGCAAAGAGTTCTAATAAATTCATTGAACATGGTTTCCCTTTCCTAAAACTATACTAATTAATCAAGTTTTGTGTTTTTAAGTATTGTTGCTTTCTCAAATTAATTTAAAATATCTTACCATGAATAAACCATCAGGAAGTTATATCTACATGGATAGTTCAAAAATATTGTTTAGATATTTGTACACACTAGCTTGTAATGTAGAAAATGTACAAAAATGGTTGACAAGTTCCCAGACAACAGGAATTCTGCAGATGCTGGAAATTCAAGCAACATACATCAAAGTTGCTGGTGAACGCAGCAGGCCAAGCAGCATCTATAGGAAGAGGCGCAGTCGACGTTTCAGGCCGAGACCCTTCGTCAGGACAAGGGTCAAGGGTCCTGACGAAGGGTCTCGGCCTGAAACGTCGACTGCGCCTCTTCGTATAGATGCTGCTTGGCCTGCTGCGTTCACCAGCAACTTTGATGTATGTTGCTTGACAAGTTCCCAGATCTGTGTTTGGGATCTAAGGGAGGTGTGTTAGCTGATAGCTATTATTAACCACAAATTAAAGTGGTTCTCTACTTCCCAGGGATCTAGGCTTCAGAGAGTTCACCCACTTCTGGCAGGAAGTAGACTACAACTTTGAAGCAGTGTTGAAGCAACAGGTATAAATTGATCAGCACTCATCTTCAAGTCTGTTTGTGCCAAACTGTCCCCATTAATTTGAGAGGCCGTTGAGACCAGCTTTGTTTGAGTGATCAAGGTCCTCAGCTACTTTTGGCCAGTGGATTAAGTAACTTTCAGAAGCATGAACTTTATTTCTTTCCCCACTTTCTTCCTGGAGTTCAGCTATCATCAGCATAGGCAGTAGGAAAGGTTCTAGGTTAGCATTGATCAAGGGATAAACCTTAGTAGCAATAATAATAATAATAATAATAATAATAATAATAATAATAATAAATAAGACACCCTCAAATATAGGACCCAGTTGTTACTTACTTGCCGCTATGAACCCCGGAACCTGGAGGACCAGTAGACCACTCTTAGTCTGGCCTCTACCCTTTGACCTGTTTGGCATGGGAGACCCTACCAAGAGCCAAAGCATAAAGCCTTGACTCCAACCAGCATAGCTTTCTGGGTCATTGAGGCACGCAAGCCTTCAAACCACGGCAAGGTTGTGGTCCTCTTGGAAAAGGAATTATATTGATAGGATCTTATTGTGTATGTTTCAACTCAAGGCATCAGATCTTTGCATAGCTTTGGATATGCATCCAATGGCACCGTCTGGTGTGACATAGCCTTTCCACGTTAACTAGCGGAAATTAGTTGTCAGGCAAGTTTTTCCACCACAATAATACAAGGAATAAACCCATCAGTAGATTGGTAAGGGAATGCGAACTAAACGCTGATAATAGCACCTCTATATTAACTTTCTTCCGGTCAAGATGGCGGCTGTGTACAATGCTCCTTCGGTAGACATCTTTTGGCCAGATTACGAAACCATATATTTCACTTCTTTTATGTCTTTTATGTTTGTTTCTCATCTTGAATGTGATTCTGGAACTGTTGGAGCCTGTGATTTGCAGTTTGGAGATCGTTTGAGTGTCTCAGTGCTCTGCAATCTCCGACAGGATTCTGGGAGACAAAGGCAAAGTGCACAAACCTCGTGGTGAGTGGGCGGCAGGACGGGCCACAAGTTAATGTTCGATTCCATTTTGCAGATTAAAAATTCCATTGTTGACCGATTAAAGTGACAAGGGAGAATGAAACATTGGGGAGAGGCTACCACTAGGCCTGGACAATATTACCAGGTTTTCTGCTTTTTGGAGATGGACTAGGACTATAGACTTTTTTTTTCCAGTCTTATAGTTTCTCTAATTCTGTTTTTCACCCAATCTTCCTTGTTTTTTTTTGTGAGTAGGGGAGGGTATTTGGTGTTGATGTGCCTGTTCAGTTTTCGTTTTATTTTGTGTGGGGAGGAGGGATTTGAGGGGCTGATGATTGTGCTGCTGTTCTTTTCTTTCTTGGCTATCTGGAGAAGAAGAATTTCAGAATTGTATACTTTGATAATGAATGAATGTTTGAACCTTTTGAGATATCACTGGCCCTTTGATGAGCCCATATCTCCTGCTGGATAGCAGACACTGGCAACACAAGATTTGAATTAGGTCAGTTCAAAAGAGCATTAAGTCTCCCATTTTCCTTTTCCCTCATTCATCTTCATCTTCAAGGGAGCCTTTATTCTGTTGTTGCCTGCTCCTATGGAAAAGGTAGATTAGGAGGTGATCTGTTTCCCAGTCATAGGTATGGTGAGTGAGCTGTCAGGAAAACATCCTGTTGAAGTTTAGACATGTGCATCAGGGAAAAAAACCGACCTCATGATTTTGTGGATCATCTGATTAATGCCACCAATTGTTTAGTACACCAATAAAGATTAACTCCAAATTCCTGGATTTCATTTCAATGGGAATTCAGTATGGTGGAAGATGGATAAGGACCATCTGCATGGAAAAACTTTGCTCAGATCAGACTTGATGAACTGAAATGGTGCACAGTATTTGGTTGACAAGATTTATAGCTGAACAAACTCTCCCCATAAAACCTAGCAGTGGAAGCACAAGTAAATCAAGTACAAACCACAAAATAATTACATTTGAAAACAGAACTATAAATGAATGCTTGTAAATAGGACTTCGTAGGGAAAAATAAATCACCCTATTTATTCATCTCAGTGACAAGTGTAATTAGACTTGGGTTTAGCTGACAAAATTTGCCCATGATTTGTGTTCATTTCAATGTGAGGGTGGAGATTGAGTGATATGTAGCATTAAACTACATGTGCTAATCTCATTTCCATTACATTTAGAAGGGGGCACTGATAGCATCCATTAAGTGTTTTCCTAAAAGAACTCAATATTTCAAATCTTAATCTAAATTGCTTACAATCTGAGCTCAGATGCAAACCTCAAAGTAAAAGCAATTGGTCAAGTTTGTTTTCAGAAATGCCCACTTATCATTGTTAATTGAATTGAAATGGATATCAGAGTACTCAAGAATCCAGTACAAAATATTATTCTTTGTCTAGAGGTTAAGAACGGAGAGAGATAAAAGACAGGAAATTATAGGCCAGTTAGCCGGACTTCAGTCGTTGGAAAGATGTTGGAGTCCATCATTAAGAATGAGGTTTTGGGGTATGATAAAATAAGCTGAGTCAGCATGGTATCTCCAAGGGGAAATCTTGCCTGACAAAACTGTTAGAATTCTTTGAGAAAGTAATAGGCAGGTCAGTGGATGTTGTTTACTCGGATTTTCAAAAGGCCTTTGACAAATTGCTGCACATGAGAGTGCTTAACAAGATAAGAGCCCATGATATTACAGGAGAGATACTAGCATGGATAGAAGATTGGCTGACTGGCAGGAAGCAAAGACTGGGAATGAAGGTTTCCTTTTCCAGTTTACTACCAGTGACTACCAGGTTGTTCTACAGGGGTTGAGGTCGGGACCGCTTCTTTTCACATTAGATGGCAATGATTTGGATGATGGAATTTAACTTTGAGGCCAAGTTTGCAGACAATACAAAGGTAGTAGAAAGGACAGGTAGTGTTGAGGGAGCAAGGAGTCTGTACAAGGACTTAGATTAGGAGAATAGACAAAGAAGTGGCAGAAGGAATACAGTGTAGGGAAGTCTATGGTCATGCACTTTGGTAGCATGAATAAAGATGTAGACAATTTTCCAAATGGGGAGAAATTTCAAAAACATGATGTGCAAATAGATTTTGGAGTCCTTGCGCAGGATTCCCTAAAGGTTAATTTGCAGATTGAGTTGGTCGTAGTAAGGAAGGCAAATACAATGTTAGCATTCAGTAGGAGAGGATTAGAATATAAAAGCAAGAATGTAATGCTGAGGATTTATAAGGTATTGGTCAGACCACACTTGGAGTACTGTGAGCAATTTTGGCCCCTTTATCTAAGAAAAATGTGCTGGCATTGGAGAGGGTTCAGAAGGAAGTTCACAACAATGATTTCAGGAATAAAAGGGCTAACATATGAGGAGCATTTGATGGCTCTGGGCCTGTGCTTGCTGGAGGGTAGAAGAATGAAGGAGAGATCTTGTTATTGTTATGGCATCACTCAGCCAGATTTTCAATCTCCCTCCTATATGCTGATTCATCACCGTCTTTGATTCAACCTACAACAGTGGGGTTGTCAGCAAACTTGAATATGGTATTGGAGTTGTGCTTAGCCACACAGTCATAAACGTAAAGTGAGTAGAGCAGAGGCTAAGCATACAGTCTTGTAGTGCACCTGAGCTGATAGAGGTCATGGAGGAGATGTTTTTACCAATCCAACCTGACTGGGGTCTGCAACTGAGGAAATCAGATCCAATTGCACAAGGAGGTATTGGGGCCAAGGTCTTGAAGCTTATTGATTAGTTTTGAGGGGATGGCAGTATTGAATGCTGAGCTGTAGTCAATAAAGAGCATCTTTGCGATCCAGATGATTCAGGGTTCAGTGAAGACCAAAAGACTACAAGACATAGGAGCACAATTAGGCTGGAACAGTCCTTTACCCAGAATCTGCTCTGCTATTCCATCAAGGCAGATTTATTATCCCTCAAACCCACTATCCTTTCTTCACCCTATAGCCTTTGACATCCTTACTAATCAAGAACTTCTTCTTTAAATAAACCAATGACTTGGCCCCTTTAGCTGCCTGGGCCAATGGATTCCACAGATTCACCACTCTGTGGCTGTGGAAATTCCTTCTCATCTCTGTTCTAAATGGACAGTCTTCTATTTTGAGGCCGTGCCCGCTAGTCTTACACTCACTCACTATAGGAAACATCCTCTCTCCACCCGCTCTTCTTAGGGTTTCAATGTTCAATGGGTTTCAGTGAGATTGCCCCACCCACTATTCTCCAGAGCAAGTACAAGCAAAGATCCATCAAAAGCTCCCCATACATTAATCAGCTTTAAGCCTTCCTTTTCTCATTTTAAATATACCCTATCTAGTATTTGACATTTCCACTATATACCATATCAGTGCCTCTCATAATATTATATTCTATCGATCGCTCTCAGCCTCCAATACCCCAGAGAAAACAATACAAGTTTTACCAGCCTCTCTTTATGGTGAATAGTTTTAATCCAGGCAAAATCCTGGTGAACTGTTTTCCACACTCCCCAAAACCTTTGTATTCTCCCTGACAACTAGAACAGAATACAATGCTCTGAATTTCTAGCATTCTTTGTTTTTATTTCATAGTTTCAGCATCTGCAGTGGTTTGCTTCTTCAGTTTATATCTTGTTGTTTCACCTGTGTCATTTCTTCTTCCTCTGTTTCCAATACTTTTCTCCTGTTTGTATCTCCACCAGACACATACCCTCTGCAAACCTTCACCTCTTGCCTCAGCTGACACTGCCACACCTGTCGTTGAGGCTCCTGCTCTCCCCTTTTGAACAGGCAATCCCTGTTCTCATCACATTCTCAGTTCTCTCCAACTTAAACTTGTTTGAAATCTAACTTTTCTGAATTATAATGAAAAGTTACCAACTTAATAATAATTGTTTCTGTCTTGGCTGACTTGCTGAGTGTTTTCAGAATTCTCTTTTTTATCTCAGGCTTCTTTCTCTTTAAGTAACAAAAATATTGTTAGCAGTTTTGTGAAAATGTGAATATTCTTGTAGGTCCTTGATAAAATCTATCATTCTAATGTTCCCCTTTTAAAAAGTCAAAACTAGTCAGGGGTGTCTTTGGTTCTGGATATCTCAATTGGATAGATCAGGTGTTGGGCAATGTGATGCACTGCATTAAGCAATGAGCTGGAAGACAAACTGGCAACTAATTGCAAGGTATACCTGCAGTCCTCAGGACTCAACAGGGCTCTGTTCCTCAGAACTGCTTGTAATCTGAACTATCTGCAAGTCAGAAGTGAGCTACAACAGTGTGTAGGAAAGGATCACAGCTGTATGCTTCTATAGATACACAGCTCAGAGTATCTTGACTGACTGGTTGCAACACAATCTGATATGGAAACACCGACACCCTTGACTGACTGGTTGCGTCACAGTCTGGTATGGAAACATCAACACCATTGACTGACCGGTTGCTTCACAGTCTGAGATGGAAACACCAATGCCCATGAATGAAAAAGCCCACAAAAAGGTAGTGGATACAGCCCATTCCATCACAAGAAATCCCTCCCCTCTATTAAGCTCATCTACGAGGAGAGCTGCCACAAGAAAGTAGCATCCATTATCAAGTGCCCCCATCACCCAGGCCATATCTTTTCTCACTGCTGCCATTGTGAAAGAGCTCCAGGAGCCTCAAGTCCCACACCGCCAGGTTCAGGAACAGGCTGAACCCTTCAAACATCAGGCTCCTGAACCGGCGTGGATAACTTCATTCAACACTGAACTGATTGCACAACCAATGGACTCACTTTCAGGGACTTGCAAGAACATTAATCTCAGGGTACATGTACTTTGATAATAAATTTACTTTGTACTTTTTCAGAGGAGCAGCCGCCAGCCCTGCTGACTCAATGTTCAGTGCCCACCACCCAGCTAGGCTTGACCCAGTTCTTGATTGTTTTGGCTTGGGGGGGGGGGCGGTGGGTGCAGGAGTCGTGTGAAGGGGTGTTGGGACAGAAGGTAGAAATGGCCTATTCCACCGTGAAGACACCTGCAGTCCCAATGCAGCCAGTAAATCCATCCTGTCTTTCCCACTGTTCTTCCAAATGCTCCTTCATGTACAGAGGCTGCCCACAAGTTGGGCTTTCATAGAGTCATAGAGTGCTACAGGCTCTTCAGCCCACTTAGTCTATGCTGTCCTGGTCTTCTGCCTAGTCCCTGGACAAAAGCACTCCATATTCCCTCATCCATGCAGTAACCCTTCGAGCTGGTGCGTGCTGTGATCTCTGTTGCATGATCTCAGATTTAGTTCTTTTTTTTTATTTGTTGTTTAGGTTTGTGGGGATTTGTTTTGGGGACAGAGAGGGGTGTCGGAGGTCATGTTAGGGTTTAGGAATATGGATGTTTGCGAGTTAGAGGTCAGGTCAGAGTCTAGGTCTCCGTCCCACATTCAAAGATCATCAACACATACGTAGGACCTGTCTGATCAGATGTTGGATGTCAGACAGGTAGAGAGTGGATGAAGGAAGCTCCTAGGTCACTGAGTTGTCGGCAAGTTCCTGAGTGAATTCTGTGCAGGCAGGAGGATTGCGCTCTGATGACTCACTGGGTTTATGAATTGGTGAGACCAGAGTTTGAGGCCTGGTGTTCAGGTCCCCACCATCACCGATTCCAGGTTTCAAAGCCCAGTGATTGGTGTGTCCTGGGATTGATGTCGAGGATCAAGGCCCGAGAAGGTCTGGAGGTTGATGCCTGTAGGCCAGAGCTGAGTCTGCGAATCTCTGTGAGTCCACGTGGAGGTCATAGCCCATTGTGTTTGGGTCCAAGTTCATGATTGCTGGAGACTGGAGCCTGAGGCCTGTCATGGGGTTAAAGGGGTGTGTGTGTTCTGTGTGGGAGGGACAGGGCTTGTTTAGTGCTATTGTTGTTTGCTGTGATCTGTGTTGTTCTACCGAAAACTGTGGGCATGCTATTTTGGCGCTAAGTGTGTGGCAATATTTATGGGCTGCCCTCAACACACTCTGAGGTGTTGGTTGTTAACCCAAAGAGACATTTCACTGTATGCTTTGATGTACATGTGACAATTAAACTTGAATCTTGAGTTTCCAATCCAAACTTCTCTTAAATGTTACAAATGAACTCCCACCTACCACTTCCACTGGCTTCATGTTCCACACTCGTAGCACCCTCTGAGTGAAAAGGCTTCCCACCAGATTCCCCTTAAATATTACAACTTTCACCTAAACCCAGTTCTAGTCTCACCCAACCTGAGGGGAAAAGGCTGGCCAGCATGCACTCTGTCTATGCTCTCGTAATTGTGTACACCTTTATGAGAACCCCCCTTATTCTCCTGCACTTCAGGAAATAATGTCCTAACCTAAAAAGAGAAGTTCTGCAGATTCTGGAAATCAAAGCAACACACACACACACACAATATGCTGGAGGAACTCAGCAGGCCAGGTAGCAACTCTGGAAAAGAGTAAACAGTTGACGTTTCAGGCAGGCACCCTTCATTCTAATCTACTCAGCCTTTCCCTTTAACTCAGGTCCTCAAGACCCAGCAATGTTCTTGCAAATTTTGTCTGTACTCTTTCAGGCTAACTGACATCTTTCCTGTTGGTAGATGACCTGACCAGAACCGCACACAATACTCCAAGTTCAGCCCGTCCAATATCTTCAACATCATATAATAACTTCAACTTCACCCCAACTCCTGTACTCAATGCACTGACGAGGGCATAAAACCACGAGACATGGGAGCGGAATTTAGGCCATTTGGCCCATCGAGTCTGCTCTGCCATTCAGTAATGGCTGATCCTTTTCTCCCCCCACCCCCCACCCCCAAGCATGAACTGTAGAAGAATTTGGCAAAGCGTATTATATCAAACCATCAGTTTACTCCATTGGCAGAGGCTGTTTAAGCTGGTAATGTATTGTCTTTAAAATAAGACCAATCAATCATGAGGGCACTGCAGTCAGTGCAAGGTGGTCTATTCTCACAGAGGCAGTTGCCAGTGAGTGCAGCACCTTGACAGAAGTTGCTGTTTGAGAAGGATGACTGGTCACTCATCGGGAAATAAGGCATGTTGACTGATTGACTCCTGTTATGAGTACATGGGATTCATCTTGTTGTATCGAGGACTAGAAAGGAAGTGAAGAGTCTCTTTTTACCCCCCAAAAGCTTACATGAGCAGCACTGTAATTGTGATTGTTTGTAACAGTATATCACCACAGAATGTTAAATTCTGGTCTTGCGTAACTTATTCATCCCCAGTTCAGTTTGGAGGCAGTTGGGGTATTCTTAAGAAACCACCTTCCATTAGAATCTTATGCTTTCAGCCAGAGAAATGGCTGAGAGGCAAATACAAGTGGAAAACCCCAAGCATTTTATCAGCTGCTGCTCTGGGAATGTTCCAATTGGTAGTTAATACCCTAGTAGGAGAGCAAGGTCAGAAATGGTCAGACCCACCAGAGCATCTCCAACTGAGCAATAGGTTTGCAACTTTACTAAAGTGCAAAAAAACTTTCAGTCAATAAGTTAAGCCCTTAGATAAAAGGACACACAACCAGATATACCATTCTAAGGTTCTGTTGTTTTCTTCATGCATTTTACATCTGTGAACATTACCTTATACTTATTCAAATTAGACACACTTCACAAAGAATTAGCCAGCTGCAAAGCAGTTCCAAATCAATGGAATGATTTACTTTTTGCTAACTTACATAATTTTGTGTTCTCAACAAATTTAGAAATGCCTTTTTTAATACTTTCATCTAGGTCAGTAGTGAAAACCTTAAAAAGTTGGGGATCGAGAAAGTAGAATTCCACAAATCAGCACTTTGCAACTCGCAGTTTTCTTTTCACCAAGCCAATGTTTCACCTAATTATTTGCTTCATCAGAGATCTAAGTCTTGGAACAGAATATTCTTTCAAGGTCAAAGCACAACCTATTAGTGGAGAAGCACAACCTTCTCCACTATCTTGATCTGTGGGATTAGAGAGTGATTTGGTGTGGGTACGTTGGAATTCCCTTCAATTGGCAATTAAATGTGTCTGGTTCATTGGAATTCAATTTTATTGGAGTGATTTTTTCCAATGTTAATTGAGCAGCATGGGAGAGAAAGGAGGGCAATTTGGTGTGAGCATCAGGAATTCTATAAAACTGATTGTGATTTAATTTAACCTAAACTAAATATTAAGTCCAGCAATTTTAACATGAACTTGAATTTTGTCTGAATTAAGTGTAAATGCTATTGCCATTTTAGTCGGTCATTTGTAAAAACTGGTTGCAAGTAAGAAAAACAGCTTTTCACGTCAACACACTTCATGTGGCAGTGCTGATGACGTGTGTTGGGAATCATGTTGATTCTAGCTGGTCTGTTATCAAATATGTCGCTAGCTGGGAGGATATATATAATATTATACACTGTTAGTATCTGACAGGTGTTTGGACAGTCAAGGTAACTTCAGGTGTTCTTTTTCTGAATCAGTTGTGTTGAGAGTTAGACCTAACTAAAATTTTGTCTGTCAGACATTATGCACTTGGAAGATATTTGTTTGTACTTAGATGTCTTTCTTCATTCTGCTGTGTTTTAGTTTAGAGTGAGCACATTTCTCTTCAGTTGTAGCTGCGCTGCTGCTGCATTGTGTTAGCTAGGCGAGGGTGTAGATCTCCAAAGGATGGCTATCATGGATAATCAACATTAAGGGATGGAAATTTATATCAGAGACACTTTTTAATTCCCGAGTTCTCTTTATATCCAATTAAGCAATGAATCTGGAAATCCATTAGATAGTTATTACATCATTCCCCACCAGCTTTGACTCTGTGGATAAGTATTCTATATTTCTTTTATTATTAACCAGGGTCTTCAAGGATTCAGATTACGCAAGTACTGTATAGGATAAATGGAATATCCTTAAACTCTCTTCCTCACGTTTTCTTTCCTGCTTCTTAAATCCAAATCAGTACAGAGCTGGGAACCATGTTGGCTCTGACAACTGATATGGATTGCCTTTTGCTGTAGCGTAGACCCTTTCAGTTAGGCACTACCAAATTCTGATTAGCTTTCAAATTGTTATACAAAGGCTTTTGACAAGGTCCCACACAGGAGATTAGTGTGCAAACTTAAAGCACATGGTATTGATGTGGATAGAGAATTGGTTGGCAGACAGGAACCAAAGAGTGGGAATAAACGGGACCTTTTCAGAATGGCAGGCAGTGACGAGTGGGGTACCGCAAGGCTCAGTGCTGGGACCCCAGTTATTTACAATATATATTAATGACTTAGATGAGGGAATTAAATGCAGCATCTCCAAGTTTGCGGATGACACGAAGTTGGGCGGCAGTGTTAGCTGTGAGGAGGATGCTAAGAGGATGCAGGGTGACTTGGATAGGTTAGGTGAGTGGGCAAATTCATGGCAGATGCAATTTAATGTGGATAAATGTGAGGTTTTCCACTTTGGTGGCAAGAACAGGAAAACAGATTATTATCTGAATGGTGGCCAATTAGGAAAAGGGGAGGTGCAACAAGACCTGGGTGTCATTGTACACCAGGCATTGAAAGTGGGCATGCAGGTACAGCAGGTGGTGAAAAAGGCAAATGGTATGCTGGCATTTATAGCAAGAGGATTCGAGTACAGGAGCAGGGAAGTACTACTGCAGTTGTACAAGGCCTTGGTGAGACTACACCTAGCATATTGTGTGCAGTTTTGGTCCCCTAATCTGAGGAAAGACATTCTTGCCATAGAGGGAGTACAAAGAAGGTTCACCAGATTGATTCCTGGGATGGCAGGACTTTCATATGATGAAAGACTGGATCAGCTAGGCTTATACTCTCTGGAATTTAGAAGATTGAGGGGGGATCTTATTGAAATGTATAAAATTCTAAAGGGATTGGACAGGCTAGATGTAGGAAGATTGTTCCTGATGTTGGGGAAGTCCAGAACTAGGAGTCACAGTTTGAGGATAAAGGGGAAGCCTTTTAGGACTGAGATGAGGAAAAACTTCTTCACACAGAGAGTGGTGAATCTGTGGAATTCTCTGCCACAGGAAACAGTTGAGGCCAATTCATTGGCTATATTTAAGAGGAAGTTAGATAAGGCCCTTGTGGCTAAAGGGATCACGGGATATGGAGAGAAGGGAGGTACGGGGTTCTGAGTTGGATGATCAGCCATGATCGTACTGAATGGCAGTGCAGACTCGAAGGTCCGAAAGGCCTAGTCCTGCACCTATTTTCTATGTTTCTATGTCTCTGCCTACTTATTTGTAGGATGAGTAAAAAAGGGGCAGTTTATCTGAATGATATAACCTGCCAAAAATGATCTGCTAGAGTAGGCCAATTATTACATCAATCAATGTGAAACACTAATGTCAACATTGTCGAATTGGAATGTCATGATGCCGTTAGCAGCTTGCTTTTAACACTTGTGGAGGTTTAAGCTTTCAGCTGCCAATTAGATATGTCATCAAGTGCTTACAATTTAGTTATTGATCTCATTTCTACTATGTATGGCTTTAAGCGAACTAGCATTTGGTGTTTCTATAAACATGAGAAATTCTGTAGATGCTGGAAATACAAAGCAACACATACAATATGTTGAAGAAACTCAGCAGGTCAGGCAGCATCCATGGAAATGAATAAACAGTTGACCACTGTTTTGGACCAAGTCCCTTCTTCAGGACAGGAAAGGAAGGGAGAAGATGCCAGAATAAAAGGTTGGGGGGCGGGAAGAAGTATAGTTAGAAATTGATAAGTGAATCTGGGTCAGTTGGAAAGATAAAGAGCTGGAGAGGAAGGAATCTAATAGGAGAGGTGAGTGGACCAAAGGAGAAAGGGAAGGAGGAAGGGACCCAGGGGGAGGTGATAGGCAGGTGAACAGAGGCAAGAGGCCAGAGTGGGGAATAGAAGATGAGAGAGGGGGAAAGATTTTTATTTAATCCAGAATTCAGGCCATCAGGTTGGAGGCTATCAAATAGAATCCAAGGTGCTGCTCCTCCACCCTGCAGGTGGCCACATAGTGGTACAAGAGGAGGCCATGGACTGATATGTCAGAACAGAAATGTTTGGCCACTAGAAAGTCCCTCCAAACACCATCACTGACCTCATCAATTCTGGAGAACTCCCATCCACTGCCACCAAACGCATTCCTTTACCTGGCACTGCTTGCTTCTACCTCCTATCCAATATCCACAAACCCGGCTGTTCAGTAGGCGCTTTGTCTTGGCCTACTCCTGCCCCAATTAACTCGTCTCCTCATGCCTCGACCCCATTCTTTCCCCCGTGGTTCATGTCCCTTCACATCTACATCCGTGACACTTGTCCTGTTCTCGATCTCCTCACTAACTTTCAATTCCCTGGTCCTGACTGCCTCATTTGTACCTTGGATATCCAGTTTCTTTACACTTCTACCCCCCATTAAGAAAGCCATATAACTTGTTTTCCTGTAAAAGAATCAACCAGTTCCCCTCCACCACCACACTGCTCTGCCGAGCAGAACGGGTCCTCACCCTCAACAATTTTTCCTTCAGCTCCTCCCACTTTCTCCAAACTTGAGGGGTTGCCATGGGCAACAGCATGGGCCCCAGGTATGCCTGCCTGCCCTCTCAGTTAGTCCACGTTCCAAGCTTTCCCCAGTAATGCTGTTTCTCCACTACATAGAACTGCATTGGCACTGCTTTATGCACCTATGTTGAGCTCATCAATTTCATCAAATTTACCTCTAACTTTACCCTGCCCTTAAATGCACTTGGTCCATCTCTGACACCTCCCTCCTCTCTGTCAATCTCTGTCTCTGGAGACAAGCTGTCGACCAACACCTCTTCCCATCCTGTCTCTTGTAAAACTGTTATTCCCTTTTCTCTGTTTCCTGGTCTCCACTGTATCTGTTCCCAGGACGCAGCTTTCCTTTCCAGGACATCAGAGACGTCCTCCTTCATCAACGAACAGAGTTTCCCTTTCCCCCACCATAGACGCTGCCCTCACCTGCATCTCCTTCATTCCCTGAACATCCACGCTCACTCAGTCTTCTGCCACCTTAACAGGGACAGAGTTCCTCTTGTCAGGGATAGAATTCCTCTTGCCTCTACCTACCATTCCGTGAGCCTCTGTTTCCAACATATCCTTTTCCAAAACTTCCACTATCTCCAAAGGGATCCTACCATCAACCATATTTATGCCTCACCCCTCACTTTCTGCAGGGATCGCTCCCTCCGTGATTCCCTTGACCAGACGTCCCTCCTGACTAATCTCCCTCCCAGCACTTAGCCCTGCAAGTGGCCAAAGTGTTACACATGCCTGTTTGCTTCCTCCCTCACCTCCATTCAGTGCCTCAAACAGTCCTTCCAGGTGAGGCAACACTTTACCTGTGAATCTACTAGGCTCGTTTATTGTGTCTGGTGCTCCCAATGCAAATTGGTGTGAGGGTGCATTGACCACCTCTGCTCCATTCACCAATAGCAGAGCTTCCAGGCAGCCAAACATTTTAATTCTGGTTCCCATTCCCGCTGACAGATTAGTCCATGGCCTCCTCTTGTGCCATGATGCGGCCACCCTCGGGGTGCAGGAGCAACACCTTATATTCCATTTGGGAAGTCTCCAACCTGGTGATGTAAATATCGATTTCTCCTTCCAGTACAGTATAAAAAAATTTCCCTCCCCTTTTCTTTTATTCCCCACTCTGGACTCTTACAACTTCTCACTTGGCTATCACACCCTCCACCCCGTCCCTTCTTCCTTCCCTCTCTCCTGTGGTCCACTCTCTTCTCCTGTAAGATTCCTTCCTCTCCAACCCTTGACCTTTCCCATCCACCTGGCTTCACCTATTACCTTCTAGCTATCCTTGTTCTCCTCCCCCCCCCCACCACCACCTTTTTACTCTGGTATCTTCCCTCTTCCTTTCCAGTCCTGAAGAAGGGTCTCAGCCCAAAACATCAGCTCTTCATTCATTTCCATAGAGGTTGCCTGACTTGCTGAGTTCCTCTAGCATTCTGTATGTTGCACTGCTACTTCTGGATTTCTTTTGCATTGCTAATGCTGAAAGGGAATGGAATACTGAGAGCTTGTAGAGTTTACCTTGAATTATATAATTCTGTATGTCATATCCAATTTTTCCTTACGTGGTTGGCTGCTGACTTTCGTGTTGCCCTGTAGCATCTTGCATGTCGAGGCAGCAGGCCATTAGAAGGTGGAGGATTGCTGCGCCTTCAGTCGGACTTAATGGAGCTTCCACATCTGTCTCCAAGGTCGATGCTGTTCTCCTCCAGCTGTTTGACTTGGAGCCAAGCTTTCCAGTGCAACAAATATTCCATCAGTCTTTCTCCGATCTGCCCTGTCAAAGTTAACAGCTGAGAATTCGCAGTTGATTCCATAGACACAGTCATTCTTTGGGGAATTGGCACCTTTCCTCTCAATCAATGTGGCACATCTGTGGCACCTCCAGACTGACAACTGCTAGACAGCTTTAAGCAGTGTGCTCTCCCTTGAACCTTCTCTCCCTCTGATGGATTTAGACAAACAACAATACACTCAATACCGACTGGGCACTGAAATCAATAGAATTATAAATTAGGAAGATTCATTGCTGGATCTAATATGTGCGGGCTAAACCCACCCCCCCCCAATTATCACCCCCACACCATCACCCCATCAAATATCTACATTAGTTATAATCACATAAAATTTTAATCATAATCTACAGTTCAACTATTACTACAGCTAATGTGCGTAATATGGCTGCTCTCCTTTCAGATTAGTGCTCCCACCCTCCCTTGGGCTCTACTTTCATCTTACGTTTAGTAATTATCCTTAACCCACTGCGATAATTTGTTGGCCTAATTAACAATCTGAAATCTGATTTTATTTCTCTCAACTGCAGTGAGATGACGAACTTATTGAATAACTGTTCTAACCTTAGCAACTACGGTAACAGCTGTGCTTTTGGTCTCATGTTAACAAAATAACTTTGGCCCCATGCGCTATACAATGCAATGTTACAGAAGTGTGAACAACAATATTAAATATAATACTATACATCAGCAAAATCAGATCCATTAAATCTTTATTCTGTTGAATAATTAGAAAGTATAAAATAATTGCCTGGAGATTCAATCACATTTTCTTCTTTTTTTCCTTTAATTGTGTGATTAAATCTTGACTTTCTTCACAGTAAAACACAGCATTGACCATTCCTCAAATATTTTGCGTCACTTAGGAAAATCAGCTGTACCAGAGAAGTTTACTGTTGTGTAAATTCACATCCAATTCTTTCCCCATGAAATGCTCCTTTGGAAGCACCATGGAGGAAATTAGTCTACTGGGTTGTCCAACCAGCAACTACTGACACATTCCTGAGACAATTAGGTGTTAAAACTGCAGCATTAGATTGGGACCCTGTGAGGTATTGTCTCTGATCTTTTAGCTCTCCATTTTCCAGTCATAGCCTCTCTTCCTAGCCCTGAATATTCTGCTATACTGACCCCTTACCAGCTAATCCCCCAGGATTAAGTCCTTGGCAACTCTGTCCCTTCCCAAATTGTTATTTATTTAGGGATATAGCACAGTAACAGGTCCTTCCAGTCCAACAAGCACGCCACCCTATTGTACCCTTGTGACCAATTAACCTACTTTAGCATACATCTTTGGAATGTGGAAGGAAACCAAAGCACTCGGAGGAAACCCACATAGTCATTGGGAGGACATACAAACTCTTTATTGACGGCAGTGAATTGAACCTGGGTTTCTGGTGCTGTAATAATGCTATCAATTAAATGACCTCCCATTCAAATTATTCTGTTTTTCATAAAAGCTTCTACGCTATAGGAAATAGAGACTGGTCAAGCACTCATTCTGGGCAGTAGATTGTAACCAATGTGCAAAATATTTTCAGTTGGCCTGCTGTACTGACATGGCTACTGTGCCTCATCAGTACACCTGTTTGGATCGATCTGAAGTTCTGGGCAAATATATATAATCAGAGTTTAATAGTTAAATTGCAACAGCAGCCATTTTCTATTGGTGGGAATGTTAACAATACAACTGAAGATTCTCTGGGTATGGTTTTCAGAAGATCGTATTGGGTTTTCATGTGTAACACTGCACTATTAGTCTCAATTTGTTCTACTTTATTGAATTATTATGAGTGATGCTTGTTAAAATAATCAATGTTGCAATGAAATGGGGATGGGGTGGGGGGGGGGGGGGAAGAATGATGTCCAAGAAGTCAGAGGAAACTGAGTACACCAAAGATAAATGGCTCCTGAAGATGTTACAATATTTGTGCAATGACACTGAGTCACTGTAGGGTTACAAGCTGATATTCTGGCGGGTAGTTGGCAGGGAGGTGGCCTGGTCACCACAATGACTCGGCGGGTAGTACTCATAGAGCTTCCTGCAGATTGTTCAATTTCCTCTCAATTCTAACAACGAGATAGTTAGGAGGTCATTTGGCTGCTGTAGTTAACCCTCATGTTAGTGGGGGAGGGAGTAATCCCTCCTTCTCCCAGTGTAGAGTGCCCTCCTGCTTCAAAATATCCACCATTGTCCCTGTACCTAAAAAGACTAAGGTAACATATCTGAACAACTGGTGTCCTGTCACACTCACCTCAATAATGAGCAAATGCTTTGAGAGGCTGGTCAAGGATTACATCTGCAGCTTGCTACCACCCACACTGGACCCCCACCCACACTGGACCCCCTACAATTCACCTACTGACACAACCGATTGACAGATGACACAATAGCCTCAGCTCTAGACACTGTCCTTACACATCTGGGGAAGATGGATGCTTGCATGAGAATGCTGTTCTTGGACTATCTTTCAGCATTCAACACCATAATTCCCTCCAGGCTCAACAAGAAGCTTAGAAACCTTGGCCTTTACCCTGCCTTGTGTAGCTGGATCCTGGACTTCCTGTCAGATTGCTGGCAGGTGGTAAGAGTGGGCTCACTCACCTCCACCCCTCTGACTCTCAATACAGGAACCCCTCAGGGCTGTGTACTCCCTCCTTTACCCTCTGTTTACCCATGACTGTGTCGCCACCCACAGCCTCAATCTGCTAATTAAATTTGCTGACGACACAACACTGACCTCATCTCAAATAATAATGAGGCAGCCTTCAGAGAGGAGGTCATGACCCTGACATAGTGGTGTCAAGAGAACAACCTCTCCCTCCACCTTGCAAAAACGAAAGAGCTGGTTGTGGACTACAGGAGGAATGGAGACAGCCTAACCCCTATAAACATCAATGGATCTGAGGTTGAGAGGATGAACAGCTTTAAATTCCTTGGCGTAAACATCACTGAGGATCTCATGTGGTCTGTACATTCCAGCTATGTGGTGAAAAAATTTGGTATGACCTCCCAAATTCTAAGAACTTTCTGCAGGGGCACGACTGAGAGCATCCTGACTGGCTGCATCATTGCCTGGTATGAGAACTGTACTTCCCTCAGTCACGAGATTCTGCAGAGAGTAGTGCAGACAGCCCAGCACATCTGTAGATGTGAACTTCCCACTATTCAGGACATTTACAAAGACAGGTGTATAAAAAGGGCCCGAAGGATCATCGGGGACCCGAGTCACTTCAACCACAAACTGTTCGAGTTGCTACCCTCCGGGAAACGGTACCACAGCATGAAAGCCTGGACCAACAGGCTCTGGGACAGCTTCTTCCACCAAGACATCAGACTGATTAATTCATGCTGACACAACTGTATTTCTATGTTATATCGACTATCCTGTTGTATGTAATATTTATTATAAATTACAATATTGCACATTTGAACAGCGATGTAACTTTTTACTCATGTATATGAAGGATGCAAGTCATAAAGTCAAATCAATTGAATCATGGAGTTGATGGGCTTGTGAGAGAAACAGGTCCCAGGGAAATAAGTGGGGGAGGGGCATTGATGGGTTTTGAGATCCAGCATAGACCTGGTGGGCCGAATAACCTCCTTCTCCATCATGTGAAAATCAGCTGAGACACACAGGTGAGCTCAGCTGAGGTTGCAAGAAGCCACAGATCTCAGTAACAACAAAGAATACAGATTGAGAGCTGGGTTTATATGTAAGTATAGTTTGGATGAAACATGTTAAATAAAAGCTGGCTCTTGTGTGAACAAATAAGAACTGTCTGATTTCAGATCAGTGAAGTAGAAAATCAATGCTGGAGTTGACTACTGAACATTGTACTGCTGCTCAGATCATCTGGCAGAGATTTACACTGGGATAAATATGCTACAGCAATCAAAATTCTCACTGAAAAGGCAGCAGTTGAATTTGTGAAAAGGTGTTAAGACAGGCAGAAATGTAGGCAATATTGCACTTCTCCTGTTTAAACTAGCTTTCAACTGCAGGAACTTTTGTTTTTGGAATTGACCAAAGCAATTTCTAGGCCAATCTATTTTGGAAGGCAGGAGGATGAAGTGGGTGGGGAGCCCATACTAACATCTTGCAATTGCTAAAGAAAGACCTCTCCTGAGAGGGAGCTTCTCATGTCCCTCCACCAGCACCACCCCCACCATGACCCATACTCTCAATGCAGATGCTAAACATAATGCTCATACAAATACATCCAGTGGTCACTTTATTAGGTACACAGGCTTGCTAATGTAAATATCTAATCAGCCAATCTCGAGGGAGCAACTCAATGCATAAAAACATGCAGGCATGGTAAAAAGGTTTGTTTGTTGTTCAGACCAAACATCCAAATGGGGAAGAAATGTGATATAAGTGGCTTTGAATGTGCAATGATTGTTGGTGCCAGATGGGGTGGTTTGAGTATCTCAGAAACTGCTGATCTGGGATTTTTCAGGCACAACAGTCTCTAGAGTTTACAGAAAATGGTGTGAAAATCATAAAACATCCTGTGAGTGACAGTACTGTGGGCAAAGACACCTGATTAATGTGACGGAGCAAAAGAGAATGGCCAGACTATTTCAAACTGACAGGAAGGTAGCCGTAACTCGAATAACCACATATTACAACAGTAGTGTGCAGAAGAGCACAAGCACACACTCAGTGGCTGCTTTATTAGGTACGGGAGGTACCGAATAAAGTGGCCACTGAGTGTAATTCTCCACCAACTTCCTGAACAGAATCTCAGTTTTCATTTTGTACACAGCTTGGCTTCTGCCCAACACAATGTGGAGATGTAATGCCTGGTTCTGTAACCAGAGATCAGGTGATTTAAAATGAATCGTGATCTCCATAATTATAGGTATTATTAAAAAAGAAATGTTTCAACTCAGTTAAAAAGTCTGTGTTACACTGCTGTAAAAAAAGACTGACTGACATTTAAGATTATGAGCTTGGTTCTGCAGTAAGGTTGCAAACAATCCCTTAGGTCAGAAGTTCAAATAGTACCTTCCCTGTCTTCAATATTTAATTTGGGGAACACTCTATACAGGCCTGGAGCATTGGAAACAATATTAGGCAGATCAGATTGCTCCTGTGAAAAAATTAAATACTATTGCCAACAAGCAAGAGAAAAGCTGCAGATGCTGGAATCCAAGCAACACACATAAAATGCTGGAGGAACTCAGCAGGCCAGGCAGGAACTAGGGAAAAGAGTAAATAGTCAACGTTTCGGGCTAATGCCCTTCTTCCGGACTGGAGAAAAAAAGACGAGAAGTCAGAGTAAGAAGGTGGGGGGAGGGGAAGAAGGAATACAAGGTAGCAGGTGATAGGTGAAACCGGGAGGAGGAAAGGGCTGGGAAGTCAATTGGTGAAAGACCTAAAGTGCGGGAGAAGGGGGAATCTGATAAGAGAGGTCAGAAGGTCATGGAAGAAAGGGAAGTTGGAGGTGCCGAGAAATTGATGTTCATGCCATCAGGTTGGAGGCTACCCAGACAGAATACAAGGTGTTACTCCTCCAACCCGAGTGTGGGCTCATCGCAGTAGTAGAGGAGGCCGTGGACCGACATGTTGGAAGGGCAATGGGAATCGGAAGTGGAGTTAAAATGGGTGGCCACTGGTAGATCCTGTTTTTTTTTGGCTATTACTAGTTCAGGTTGGAGTCCCTTCCAAAGAGTAAAAGAAAACAAGTTATTTATTAGTTCCAGATAATAGACAAAGGGATAAACACAAGAGATTCTGCAAATGCTGGAAATTCAGGACAACACACACAAATTGCTTGAGGAATTCAACAGGTCAGGCAGCATTTATGGAGAGGAATAAACAGTCAAAGTTTCAGGCTGAGACCCTTCATCAGGACTGGAAAAGGAGGGGGAAGATGCCAGAAAAAGAAGGTGGGGAGTGGGGAGGAAAGGAGGACAAATTAGGTGATAGGTGAAGCCAGGTTGGTGGTGGAGGGTTGGAGGGATGAAGTAGGATGCTGGAAGGTGATGGATAGAAAAGGTGTAGGGCTGGAGCAAAGGAATCTAATGGGAGAGCAATGGACCATGGGACAAAGGAGGAGGGGCACCAGCAGGGGGTGATAGGCAGATAAAGAGAAGATTTGCCTCTGCTACCCTGAGGCAAATCCCCAATGCCTGACAAGGTGTTCCCTCATACCCAGTGCAGAAATTACCGGGGCCCTAGCAGAGATATTTAAAACATCCTTATCAACAGGAGAGGTATCAGAGGACTGGAGGATAGCCAACGTTGTTCCACTCTTTAAAAAAGACTCTAAGCAGAAGCCAGGAAATTATATTCCAGTGAGTCTGACATCAGTATTGGGAAAGTTATTGGAAAGTATTCTAAGGGACCAGATGTATAAGTATTTGGATAGACATGGACTCATTGAGGATAGTCAGCATGGCTTTGTGTGTGGTAGGTCATTTCAAACACATCTTATTGATTTTTTTGAGAAAGTTACCAGCAAAGTGGATGAAGGCAAAGCAATAGATGTTATCTACATGGACTTTAGAAAGGCATTTTGACAAGGTCCTGCATGGTCGTTCGACATTCAGGATGAGGTAGTAAATTGGATTAGACATTGGCTCTGTGGGAGAAGCCAGAGAGTAGAAGTACGGGGTTGCCTCCCTAACTGGAGGCCTGTGACTAGTGGAGTGCTGCAGGGATCAGTGCTGGGTCCTTTATTGTTTGTCATCTATATCAATAATCTGGATGATAATGTGATTAACTGGATCAGCAAATTTGTGGATTACACCAAGATTGGGGGTGTACTGGACAGTGAGGAAGGCTATCATGGCTTGCAGAGGGATCTGCATCAGCTGGAAAAATGAGTTGAAAAGTGGCAGGTGGTATTTAATGTACACAAATGTGTGGTTTTGCACTTTGGTAGAACCAACCAAGATAGGCCTTACAGTGAATGGTCAGGCACTGAGGTGGTAGAACAAAGGGATCTGGGAATACAGGTACATAATTCATTGAAAGTGGCTGCACAGGTAGGTAAGGTTGCAAAGAAAGCTTTTGGCATATTGGCCTTCATAAATCAATGTACTGAGTTCAGGAGATGGGATGTCATGTTGAAGCTGTACAAGATGCTGGTGAGGCCTATTTTGGAGTATTGTGTGCAGTTTTGGTCACCTCCCTACAGGAAAGATGTAAATAAGGTTGAAAGAGTACAGAGAAAATTTACAAGGATGTTGCCGGGTCTGGAGGACCCAAGTTATAAGGGAAGATTGAACAGGACCGTATTCTTTAGAATGTAGAAGATTGAGAGGAGATTTGATAGAAATATGCAAAATTATGAGGGGTATAGATAGGGAAAATCTAAGCAGGCTTATTCCACTGAGGTTGGCTTAAGGGTGAAAGATGAAAAGTTTAAGGGGAACATGAGGGGAAACTTCTTTGCTCGGAGGGCAGTGAGAGTGTGGAAGAGCTTCCAGCAAGTGGTGCATGCAATTTCAATGTTTATGAGAAGTTTAGATAGGTACATGGATGGTAGGAGTGTGGAGAGCAATGGTCCAAGTGCAGGTCATTGGGAGTAGGTTTCAGCATGGACTAGATGGGCGAAAGGGCGTTTCTGTGCTGTACTTCTCTATGACTCTGACTCTTTAGGAGCTGAGAGGCCAAAGTGGGGAACTGAAGAGTGGGGGAGGGGGAATTACCGACCAGGAGTTTAAGAGACTCCTGGACAGGTACATGGAGCTCAGAAAAATAGAGGGCTATGGGTAACCCTAGATAGTTTCTAAGGTAAAGTCATGTTCGGCACAGCTTTATGGGCTAAAGGGCCTGTATTGTGCTGTAGGTTTTCTATGTTTCTAAGTTGGAGAAATCAATTTTCATGCCATCAGGTTGGAGGCTACCAAGACAGAATACAAGGTAACACACACAAAATGCTGGAGGAACTCAGTAGGCCAGGCAGCGTCTATGGAAAGGAGTACAGTCAATGCTTAGGGCTGAGGCCCTTCATCAGGATTTCAGCAGCTGCAGATTTTCTTGTGTTTACGGAATATAAGGTATTACTCCTCCAACCCGAGAGTGGCCACATCACGGCAGAAAAGGAGGCCATAGACCAATATGTCAGAATGGGAATGGTAGGAGGATTCTGCAGGATAACTGTGGCAGAATTGGGTAGTTCTGACACAAAGAGGGAACATGAGTTACCTAAAATTGTTGATTTCATTACTGAATCCTGAAAACTGAAATGTCCAGATGGAAATGAGATGCTGTTCCTCAACTTTACATGAGTCCTTGTTGGAGCAATGCAGGAGACCACAGAGAAACAGGAAATGGAACAAATAATTAAAGCACCTAAGGGAGTTTGAAGAGAGTGAATCTGCCCCGAAAGCTGCAGGTAAACCTTCACCAATGTGTAAATGAGAGCATACTAATCTACTGTATGACAGTATGGTGTACTAGCTGCAACAAGATCAACCAAAAAGGAACTTCAGCAAGTGATCGGGACTGCACAGAACATCACTAGGACACAACTACCAGACATGGAAACCATCCACAACTTGCGATGTCTACGGCGTGCTCACAAAATGGTGATGGGCTCATCCCACCCCAGTAATCACCTGTTCAATATCCAACCATCCGGCAGGAGACGCAGAAGCATCTCTGCATGAACATCCAGACTTAAACCAACCTTTTCCCCCAGGCCGACATGCAACTGAACAATGCCCACTTTTAGAGGTGTTTGTTTTTAACTCAGTTATAACTTCGATGTCACTCTAAATAACTCAAGATATTATTTTAAATGTAGTCATTTTGTCTTTAGTAATTGAATTGCTGTTTTGCACTGAATGGAGTTACACTACAATCTCGTCCTCAGCAATGACAATAAAGCTCTAAGTAACTAAGTGATAGGCAGCTGGAAGCTCGGAGTCACCCTAGGACTTGAGTGAGGTGTTCTGCAAGTGGCATTGTAATCTACACTTTCATTGTAGAGGACAGCACATCTTGGACTTCAAATTGAGTGCACCAAATTGGCAAGGTGCAAGGATGGTTTGGGTCACTGGATGTTGGGAAGAAAGGAGATGCAGAAGTACGTGTTGTATATCCCGCATGTGCAGTGATAGGCGAATTAACTTGTGTAGATGAGGATTGGTCAGGCACAACCCCTACAGAATGCTGAACGAGGGGAGGAGAAAGTGTGTCGAGTGGAGAAATCTCATTAAAAGTACAGAAGTTAATCTGGTGAATGTGAAGACTGATGCTGTGAAAGGCGACCAAAGGGAAAACCCACTTCTTGTTCTGTCTGGAAGGCGAGGGGGCGAGGGGGTGAGGGGGCACGAGATAAATACAAAACACCTGAGAGTTCATCAAGAGAAGAGGGGAAGCCATAGTTAACAAAAAAAACTTCAGAAGTACCTTAGTAAATGAAGGGTCTTCAAAGCTAAAATGTGATCTGTTTCCTATTCACTAACTTGCTGAGTGTTTCCACCATTTTCTCTTTCAATTTGTTATCCAGCATCAGCAGCTTTTTGAGTAGTCGTCATCTTCTGAAAACATCCATACAGAATTCCATTTAAAACTGTTAATCTCCCCAACAGAACTTGAGGGATATGCTGGTGCAGTAAATGGAAATGTCATATTGTAGACTTCTACACTCGTACTTTGGCTCTAGTGAAGTACAGCCTGCATCAAAACTCCTGACACTAGTATTGGTTTATTATTGTTACGTGTCCGGAGATAAATCTTATATTTGTGTGCCATCCAGACAGATCATACAATGCTTAAGTACATCAAGCTCTACACAAGTACATCAGGTCATGCACTAGGGACTACTGACTATTAATTTGGACAGAATTTTAGAATGCTGACAAATACAGGTAACGTATTACCTTTGATTCTGTGCCACAAGCCTAGAAACAATCCTAAAACACAATTTTGAAAGACAATGATCATAAAATTAGCATCTTCACAACATGACCTTGAACAAAATACTAGGACGGCGCAAGGTTCACTAATTCTAGGTCCCAAATGGCATTTCTCCACTACTCCTGGTTTCCCATTTCATCAGGGACTTTCTATGACAACAGGCTGTTTGATTGTTAAACTTCTGCTGTCTGGAACTACCTCCTGAAATCTCTGACCCTTGAAGAAAATCCTTCTATAAAGCTTTCTTCCGCTGTGTTTTCAACCCAGTCTTTCAGTTTAATTTTTCCTTTGCTGTAGTACCAAATGAAGATGCAAAAAGATTTGAGCCCTGCCCATTTGTTGTGAAACCGGTACACAAAATTATTATCAGGCTATTTGCCTCACTACTGTTGGTGGAACCTTGCTGTGCAATTAATTGGTTGCTCTCATTAACTATATAACAGCTATAATTTTTTTTAGAAGTGATATTAAAGCTGTAGAATTTGCTTTCAGAATACAAATGTTTTTTTACATGAAACTTATTCCATTTTCTATGATAAATTTGATCTCACTGGAGAGTGTTGTTGGACTATTAATTATGTGTGTTGGGTAAATCATTGATTTTTCTCCACCCACTACCTCCAGTCATTAAAAGCAACTCACTGTCAGCTACAACAACATTGTTTTCTAAATCAGTTTCTAAATCACTGTCAGTTTATTCAGATCAAGTCATATAGAATTGCCCATTCATTACTTCATCCATGATTTAATGAATGTAGCACAATCCTAAAGATAACTGACCACTCAATCATAGTGCCTAGTGAGAACATGGCAAGCCTCACGTTCAGACCACTTCCTTCCTTACGAACTGTAGTGCTGGCATCATGAGCACACAGGATAGCAAAAGGCACCAGGCCGACCTGATGCACACCACCATCCTCCAACGAGAATTACAAATCTCGACTGAAATCATATGAGCAGCCATTTTCAAACATTATATATTAGCAATGAATTTATTTAAAAAGCAGTATTCTCATGATGTACATAGGTCGTCTGTGCATTTGTTACCCTGAGGAAGCAAACTGCAGCAGTCTTTGTATTACAGAACTCAAACAATAGTTGGTAAAGCTTGAAGGTGGTCCAGCCTGTTTTCCAGGGCTGGAGGAGCTGGACAAATGCCACTGTCTTGACAATGCTGGAACCACTGCACCAGGCAAGCAGCTGCCCCAGTACACCAATCTTACCAGTTGTCAAGAGGATTCGAGGGGGTTTAACCCAAAAGCAGAGCAGCAGAAAATAATTTAACAGTAAATGGTATTTTACTAATAAACTGCAAAACAACAATTGGCAAGGGGCCAGAAAACAAGAGAACACAGATACTTAACATGCCGGGGCTGGGAGCAGCTGGTTTGTGTGAGTGAACAAGGTCTGTCTGTCTGTATCCTGTTTTACGGCGGTTGGCATCCAGCTTAATGGTGCATTACCGCCACCCTCTGCTCCAAAATGTGCACGAGACATACATTCTAAATCCCAAACAAGGATTGTGGATGTCAGCTGCCTTGAAACAGCCACAGGTGCTGATTTGGAAACAAGCGGCAGGTGATTCCTGTCAGCTGGGTGGAGACTAGGAAGTGCCTGCTTCTGCAGGCCCAACAGAAGTGACTATTGCTGATCCTTTAATCTGTTGTTTATTTTTCAACTATTTAGTCAAAGCAGGCACTAAAATGCACCAAGGATGTCATGTGAAAGTCACATTTAAATACAAGAGTATGGATGTCATGAAAAATAGCTTTTTACAGCTGAACCACAGTATGTTACAAAGAAAGAATAATCAATTACATAAACTTAAATTTATCAGTTTAACTCAATGGCAATATTTAGAGTTGGAAACGTAATCAATCAGCAACAAAAAAACAATATTGGGAAACATAATTGGTCAACAGAAAACCACAATGTGCACCATTTAACAGAATCCTTGGCCTGCTACATGACTGGTCCTGCTTTCCACAGATCACCCCTGCCTGACCCTATTTACCAGATGTAGAGGGCCAAGCAGGTACATGCTGAGGCAGAGCAGGATCCAAGAGGCAACTAGACCAAGCCACTGCATTCTGAGAGCCCACAATGCCTTAAACAACTTGCCAGCCATTAAAGATTTAAGAACAATATTTAAACAAAGGTTTAATTAAAGGATGCTAAAATGTCAAAGGTTATGAACATCAAAGTGAAGCAACGTAAGCCACGCACTCACCTGTATACACTTTTGTCCACATGGCGAGCAGCTCATTCATTCCCTCCACCAACCCAATTCAACTCCCCCTAGAGAAACATTGGGGGCCAGATGCTGCGTGCATTAAACCCTTCTCTTCAGTGTGACAATGATCCACAAAGGAGTCAGCTGCCTGACAGCCTGTTCTCCAGTTCCACTTCAACTTTTGCCTTTAAGAGTGCAAGTGCAGTGTGGAATATCAAGTTGTACGTAGACATGAGGAGGAGTTAGCAGACTGTTCCCTTTGGCTATTGGGCAATACAGTGTCGGCCAAAAGCATTCTTTGTAGCTTCAAAACATAATAACACAGCAGTGTAGTAATGTTGTGGTTATATTACTGGTACAGTATAATAATCCAGCGATCTTAATTCACAAAACAGTGATTTCTGTGTACCCTTAATAATTTCAATTCAGTTTTAAAATGTATAACATAAATGTATAACTTTTAAAGCATTAAATATTTAAAAATGCAAACATGAGGAAACCTGCAGATGCTAGAATTTCAAGCAACACACATAAAAGTTACTGGTGAATGCAGCAGGCCAGGCAGCATCTATAGGAAGAGGTACAGATAACATTTCGGGCCGAGACCCTTCGTCAGGACTAACTAAAATATTTTAAAATGAGTCTTTTGAAAATAAACTTGCAACCTTTACTGAGTTATGTTAAGTTATTCTCATTATTATTAAGACATCCGTTAGTCTTGTGAGACCATGGATCTGTGCCCGGAAAGTCTTCTCTCTCCAGGGCGCGGGCCTGGGCAAGGTTGTATGGAAGACCGGCAGTTGCCCATGCTGCAAGTCTCCCCTCTCCACGACACCAGTGTTATCCAAGGGAAGGACAAGGGCCGATACAGCTTGGCACCGGTGTTGTCACAGAGCAATGTGTGGTTATGTGCCTTGCTCAAGGACACAACACGCTGCCTTGGCTGGGGCTCGAACTCACGACCTTCTGGTCGCTAGTCAAATGCCTTAACCATTTGGCCACATGCCCACACAAGGTTAAGTTACACCATTGCTAAATTTATATTTTCTCAGGTTATTTTGCTGCCTTAAATGTAGGGTAACATCATTGGGAGAAATGAACATAATTCATAACAACTGACATTGAGTTGGGGTTTTGCTTTATGAAACTGCCCTGATGTGATGACAATATTACGTAAAAGTTTTTAATGTGCTTTTGTTGTGTAGGTTTAGGAATTCAATAAGATGTGTTATGGTAAACATAAAACACTTCATTTCGTTTTATTTGCGGACACCCACATTGGTGACCCTGATGCTCCAGGACGATTCCAGAGTTATTGAACAGGTCGGCCAACGTAGTCACTTTGAAACTGCTGAAGTTTCGGGAGCAAAAATGTTGTCATTTGGTTTGTACAAGCTGAAGCCAAGTTCACCCTGTGAGAAATCTCTGCTGACAACACTAAAGTCTACTATGTGGTAGGGTCGCTCAGTAATTCCATGACTGCGAGAGTGGTGAGTCTGCTTGAACACCCACCTGAACATGATAAATAAACTCACCTTTTACAAGCTTTTGGACTATCAGAGTCTAAGTCCTATTCTTCCTCCTTTCTCTATCTCAAAAAGTCCCGTCAGCAAGGCCCCGAACACAAGGACGCCGGCGGCTATGAAACAGATGACGCAGGGCCTGTGCTTTTACTACACTCGTTTTGGAGCGAACGCTAGGAAGTGCCGACCGCCTTGCAGCTTCAACAGTGCGTGCACAGACTTCCCAATGCCTGATGGACTCTGTATTAAAAGACTTAGATTTTCTTTTTGTTTACCTGGATGACATGTTTGTCGCCAGTGCGTCCAAATCTGAACATGTATCTCGTCTCTGCACACTTTCTCAGCACTTAAACCAACCCAGGTTGATTATTAACTCTGCTAAATGCCAGTATGGTTTGTGAACCATTGGCCATTGCATCTCTTCAGAAGGTGTGAAACCCCTCCCATCAAAAACAGCCACTATTATGGATTTCCCACTGCCCTACACTACAAAAAAAAACTGCAGGAATTTTTAGGCATGGCGAATTTCAACCACCGCTTCATTCCGCGAGCTGCTGAACTTACGCTTCCCCCTGTATAGTGCAATTAAATACAATTGCCCTAATCAAGTGTTGGACTGGTTAGCAGACATGACCAGGGCATTTTATGATTCAAACGAGCTCTTTCTGACGTGTCCCTACTGGTGCACCCGCTCTCCCACACACCGGTAGCAATTACTACTGACACCTCAGACTATGCTGTGGGTGCTGTGCATGAACGGTTGTTTGGAGGCTTAAGGCAGCCACTTGCCTTCTTCAGCTGGAGGCTTGGTTCCCCCCGAAAGGAGGTACAGCACGTTTGACCGTGATCTTCTCAATCTCTATCTAGTTATCCACCATTTTTGTTTTCTTCTCGACGGTCACCTTTTCACAGCATTTGTGCAGACGATGGCAAAGTATCAGACCCTTGGTCTGCATGCAGCAATGCCACCTGGCCTACATATCAGAGTCACAACTGATATACAAATATCAAGGGGAAAAATACTGCCGTGACCGATTGCCTCTCACAGCCAGCCACTGAGGCCGTGCATATAGGAGTTGACTCTGCCAGCATGGCAGCTGATCAACTGACTGACCCAGAAGTCCAGGCTTGCTGAACAGCAATCATGGGCCTGTGGCTGGCTGGCATTAAGTGCGGGGAAGCTGGGGTTTCTCTCCTGTACGATGTCTGAAACGGTCACCCTCGCCCCTCGCAAACTGGAGACGGACTGTTTCCAACTCCATATATGTTCTCTCACATCCAGGCTGGAAGGTCGCACAGAAACTGTTTGCACTAAAGTTTGTTCGGCCGTGTGTGATTGGACGGCAGCCTGTGTGAGGGCCGTCATGTTCAGGTGCTATTGCACCTTTTGAGGTCCCTGAGCGATGTCAATGTGGACTTTTTTCAACCTCTTCTCCCCCTCCCGTGGTTTTATGCTCCTTCTTACCATGGTGGACTGTACCACCAGGTGGCCAGAGGTCGTCCCTCTAGCAACAACGATGGCCGCAGATGTGGCTCGGGCGTTCATCAGCACCTGGGTTGCTCGGTTTGGCATTACGTCTAATAATTCCTCTGACTTAGTCCCCAATTCATATCAAACCTCTGGGCTGTGATGGCCTAGAACCTCGACGATAAGCTACATCACTCACAGCATATCATCCACAGTCCAATGTCCTTAATGAGTGGTTTCACTGCTCCTTAAAGGCTGCTCTGAGGGCTTCCCTAACCAATGAGTGTTGGCATGATCGTCTCCCTTGGGTTCAGCTGGGGCTCAGAACTGCTCCAAAGGAGGTCCTACAGTCATCGTTGGCTGACTTGGCATACGGACAACTGTTACAAGTGCCAGGTGATTTCATTCCTGACACCACGACTGCCTGGTTGGCCTCTCAATAGCATTCCACGCTCCTCAGTAAATTCAATTCCTTTGCACCTATTCCTGTCTCCCATCATGGCGTACAGCACACTTGGGTTCCTGTTGGCCTACATTCTGCCTTGTTTGTTTTTGTCTGCCATGAATCACACCAACATCCCCTTAGGCCCCCTTATGATGGCCCAGTCTACATTTTAGAAGGGGGGAAAAGCCTTTTATCATAGATAAGAGGGGTAAACCTGAACGTATTTCGGTAGATCACCTTAAACGGGCCCACCAAGATCTGGAGGATTCTGTTAGCAGGCCCCTGCCATCACGACATGACCATGAGCATGTCAACACACCCCTGGATGAGCCACAGGCAGCTGCTGTTCCTGAACCCATGGGACACAGGACCTGAGCCGGGCGGCTCGTCTGAACGCCAGACAGGCTCAGAATGCCAATTTTAGTGAATTCTGGGGGCAGGGGTGGGGTCCTGTGTGAGGTAACATATTTAGGAGAAAGGTACATAATTCACAACCACCAACATTGAGTTGGGGTTTCATTTTAAGAGGCTGGTTAGAAGTGATGAACGTTGTCACATAAGGTTTTCTAGAAACATAGAAAGCCTATAGCACAATACAGGCCGTTCGCATGCTTTTGTGTTTTAGGTTTTGGAGTTCAATAAAATGTACTACAGGTTTCATTAAACATAGAACACCTCACTTTGTTTTATTTGCAGAAACCTACAGGAGATTCTAAAGAATTAAGGCAACTAGTTGGTTTGCAACTGAATATTCAGTGTCCGAGAATGGATTGGTAAAATGATAAAAAGTTTACTTGAAATTGTTGATAATTTCAAAAATAAAAGCGACCCTTTGTCCCTCAAGAAATTGTGTGCTTTACTTGGCATTTATAATAACCACTTCAAGAATTTTCATGCCACCACAGTGATGAGGTCTCACACAAACATGTCTAAAAATAATAGGTTATCAATAATTCTGTTGGCAGGAAAGGTTATCTAACAGCAGGACATGAATTATTTTGTTCTACCTACTCGCTTGCCTTGCCATCCTAAATTAAAGTCATCAACATAAGCAGAAAATCAGGAGGGTGCACTTGAACCAGAGCGGGGGCCTGTCTCATACCAGAGTACTTTGTGGGTCATCGCAATACAGGTACATTTAATCAGAGATGAGCAATGTCCTAACCCACAGTGCAAGAATATGTCAAACTTCTTATTACTGAGCAGCAGGCGCACCACTCTGGTTTTCAGTTTATCCTTGGCTCCCTGACACCACATGAAAAAGGAAGCTGCTGAGTTCATTTTCAATGCTAATGAATGCATTTAAGACCACTTACTCACAAGTGCATCATTTGTACTCCCAGAGAGAGTGCAGGAACTGACCATTATTTCTATTGAAATACTGAATAAAAATTAACTATTTTTATATCAGGTTAGCTTTACTGTAATTTGTTTCCTTCTGTGAAGCACTATCAAAAAGATTTGCAAATATCATATAATGTTTACTTAATGTCAAAGGACAGCTAAGAATGAAAAAATCGTATTTACCCACACTGCCTATAAATGTTTCCTGTGGTTACCTGCCTCCCTAAGGACATTAAATGAGGTAGTAGGAGTCCATATCATTGCAAATTGTCATGTCTCATCCTAAAGCATGGGGGTGAGTCATCAATCACACAGACTTTCAGCAAAGAAATAGGACACCTGACTAATTCATGTTGATTTTGTTGCTGCACACAAATGTCTTCATCTAACTCCATCTATTCCGCGCAATATCGTTTTATTTAAGTTTATCTTAAGCACATTTCTGCTATTCACATCAGTTTTATGTGATAGCAAGCTCCTCATTCTAACCTCACCTGAGAAGAATGTTGACTTGTACTTACAAATCAGAGCGGTGGGTGCCTGGGATGCTCTGCCACGAGAGGCAGATAGGACAGAGGCAATGAAAAGGCTCATGAATGTGCAGAGATATGGACACAGTGTCGGGAGAAGGGATCGGTTTACTTAGGTGATCAATTACTAATTCAGAATCAGAATCAGGTTTAGTATCACTGGCATATGATGTGATATTTGTTGTAGTGCAATTATGTACATTGCAATACATAATAATAAACTAAAATTACGATAATAATATACAGTATATAAAAATTAAATAGGTAGTGATAAAGAGAGGAAGATAGTTTAATTAGTTAGTTTGATTAGTTTGGCACAATATCTTAGGCTGAAGGGCCAGTCCCTGTGCTGTGCTGTTCCGTGATCTGTGTTGAGAAGCTACCACCAACTCAAAGAATCCAGTAACATAGCCCAGCGGAGGTTTGGTGGGCTCAGGCTGTGCAGCTACCCATGAAACTGTGTTGGTGAATGCGACAGACGGTTGTGAACTTGTCTGCTGGAGGTCAGAGTGGTACTTTCAGCTTCATTTTCCTCTCCCTGCCCCCCCACCCTCTAATTGCAGGATATCTATTTCATTTCATACATGGAGCAAGAGAAGTAGTGAGTGAAACAGCCAGGGCCACACTCAGACAAAATGAACCAAAGCAAATCAGAATACGCAAGTGAACCTGTGCCGTTAGGAGATATCACAGTATCTTTATTACCTGAAAAGTATCTTCATGGTGAGGTCATAAACACAAAAGATTTTGCAGATTCTGGAGATTCAGCAGTCAGGCAGAATAAACAGCTGACGTTTCAGGTCGAGACCATTCTTCAGATGTCCTGATCAAGGGTCTCAACCAGAAACATCAATTCTTTATTATTTTCCATGACTTGCTGAGTTCCTCCAGCATTCCGTATGTGTTGCTCATGGCAAGGTTGAGTGGGTGACACCGGATAAAAAGGATTCCATGTTTCATCTTGACTTATTATTAAGAACAAAGATATTACCGTCAAATCATTCTTCAACACACATGGAAATGTTATCACAGAGTTTAATTTCTTATACTTCATTGTGACATAGAAGGAAGGTGTTCAACACATAGAGTAAGCATTCCCATAAGTCTCATTTCCTTGCATATTTTCTGGTCATCTATTCTCACATTGCCCCAAATCTCTCGCTGGTTTTTAATTAACCAACTAGCATGTGTTTAGGATGTGTGAAGTGACTCATGCAATCATAGGGAGAACATGCAAACTCCACATGGACAGCACCTAAGGTTGGCATCAGTAAAAGGATTCTTAAATAAAGATTAAAAAAGAGAAATATGTCAATTGTTGTCATGTCTATTACGAAGGTGACATGTTTCTTTTCCCCTTTTCTCATATTCTGAAAACATGATTTACACTGACATAGTTCATGGGATAGGATTATCCTTTGGCCCTTAACCAAATACTGTCATTGAGTCATAGAAAAGTACAGTACAGAAATAGGCCCTTCAGCCCATCTAGTCCATGATGAAACCATTTGAATTGCCTACTCCCATTGGCCTGAACTGGGACCATATTCCTCCATACCCCTACTATCCATGTATTGTACATCGAATTAACATGAACCACTTGTGCTGGCAGCTCATTCTGCACTCTCGCGACCCTCTAGGTGAAGACGTTTCCCCTTAAACTTTTCACCTTTGAGAACTTGTTTTGTTACAGTTGACAGAATATTTAGTCTAGGCAGAAGCATAAAAGAGTAGAAATAAACATTCAGAAGGTGCATAATGAACGGAGAAGCAGACTTGATGGGCTCAATCGCCTAAGTCATTTAACCTTATCTGCCTTACATCTCAGCCATTTGACCCTGCACAGGAACATGTCTAGCTTACCACAGATGGTTAGGGTATGTAAGAGTATGTAAAGTAATGACTCCTAATGGACCAAACCATTTCAATCCAGATCTGTTTTCAAAAGTCAAAATATATCCTCAAGCAGAAAAATAAAGAGCAATCAATCCAGGTCAGAATCCTGGGATGCAAAGCTCGGATTTAGCATTCACATCAACAACTGGCTATTTCATGAAACAGTCGTATTAAAGAGGTTTAAAAACAAAAATCAATTGTGTTAGCTGTTGACAACCTGCGATTGACCGTCTGTTCATTTCACTGCTTAAGTACTCATTGCTCTCTGCCAAAGACACTTGACTGTGATTGATTATACTGCTTCTATTACTCACTGAGTGTTGAGGAGAGAGAACCATGTAGCCCAACACTTCCACAGAAGTGGGAATGTTTCTCCACTCAAGAGTTGCTGGAAAACTCTTACCTTGTTGGTCCGTACACTTTTTATTTGCTGCTTGCGCATTGCCGTCAAATAAAGTCAGTCTTCTTTAAGTTCTTTCGTATTGAACACATTCTTGGCTCTTTAAAAAATAATTTAGAACTTTTTTTTTCTTCTCAGTCAATTTAAATCACACTCGTGATCTGAATGCCTAAAAATGTAAATTAAATTTGTCCAGATTTAGCCTGAACCATGATTGGCTACAGCAGGCTAAAGGATTGCTTGCTGGTGTGTCACAGCAATGCATTACAACATATAGGGCAGAGGTACCAAGAGATTATGTGCGATAGACTGCATGTATTTATAGATACCTTGTCAACAAAGAGTAGCATCCGTGTCTCTGTTGCAAGTAGATGCACCCAGCCCAGGGAACTGCAGAATATCCCTGGTTCAGGGCACACCAGGGTCTGTCATGTAGTTATACTTGCACTGTAAAGTCCAACAAGTACACTATTTAATCTTCCCAGCTGCATCTTGGCCTTTGCTATGTTTAAACGAATCAGACCCCTTCCAAGTGGTGGGGTCACCCTCAGCTTCCTTTGAGCTAACTCCATCTCATCAGCCCCTCCATTGGAGCCGAGTACAAAACACAGACAGAGCTCCTTAGACTTAATCTCAACCCCAAACAATGTGCAACATTTGAATGCAAGAGGATTTGCAGACATCATGAATAATTGAACTTACTTTAATCAACCCTCAAAATGAACAGGTCGTGCTTGCAATTATTAAATTCTTTCTCACTGAGTTTGTGTTTTATAAGATACAACAGACCTGTTGTGACACTGCAGATCATATTAAGAACCAAGTATGATTAAAGAAGCATAATAATTAGTTCCTGTGACATTATTCAAAAAGCTCAAGCTATATGCAATATTTTACAATATTATATTCAAAAATAACTCAGTTTCAAAGTTAAAATTGCATCATAGAATCATGGGGGTAGGAATTCCTCTGCCCTTAACTAGGCTGGTTTAAACTAGGGTGGTGTTGGTAACCAGTACCTGTCAACACCTACAGTATGCTTCTGAGGCTTGGTTTTCAATTGAGATATTTACAAAAATAGAAACATAGAAACATAGAAAATAGGTGCAGGAGTAGGCCATTCGGCCCTTCAGGCCTGCACCACCATTCAGTATGATCATGGCTGATCATCCAACTCAGAACCCTGTACCTGCCTTCTCTTCATACCCCCTGATCCCTTTAGCCACAAGGGCCATATCTAACTCCCTCTTAAATACAGCCAATGAACTGGCCTCAGCTGTTTCCTGTGGCAGAGAATTCCACAGATTCACCACTCTCTGTGTGAAGAAGTTTTTCCTCATCTCAGTCCTAAAAGGCTTCCCCTTTATCCTCAAACTGTGACCCCTCATTCTGGACTTCCCCAACATCGGGAACAATCTTCCTACATCTAGCCTGTCCAATCCCTTTAGAATTTTATACGTTTCAATAAGATCCCTCCTCAATCATCTAAATTCCAGAGAGTATAAGCCTAGCCGATCCAGTCTTTCATCATATGAAAGTCCTGCCATTCCAGGAATCAATATGGTGAACCTTCTTTGTACTCCCTCTATGGCAAGTATGTCTTTCCTCAGATTAGGGGACCAAAACTGCACACAATACTCTAGGTGTGGTCTCACCAAGGCCTTGTACAACTGCAGTAGTACCTCCCTGCTCCTGTACTCGAATCCTCTCGCTATGAATGCCAGCATACCATTCGCCTTTTTCACCACCTGCTGTACCTGCATGCCCACTTTCAATGACTGGTGTACAATGACACCCAGGTCTTGTTGCACCTCCCCTTTTCCTAATCGGCCACCATTCAGATAATAACCTATTTTCCTGTTCTTGCCACCAAAGTGGATAACCTCACATTTATCCACATTAAATTGCATCTGCCATGAATTTGCCCACTCAGCTAACCTATCCAAGTCGCCCTGCATCCTCTTATTATTATCTTCACAGCTAACGCTGCCGCCCAGCTTCGTGTCATCCGCAAACTTGGAGATGCTGCATTTAATTCCCTCATCTAAGTCATCAATATATATTGTAAACAACTGGGGTCCCAGCACTGAGCCTTGCGGTACCCCACTAGTCACTGCTTGCCATTCTGAAAAGGTCCCGTTTATTCCCACTCTTTGCTTCCTGTCTGCCAACCAATTCCCTATCCACATCAATATCATACCCCCAATACCGTGTGCTTTAAGTTTGCACACTAATCTCCTGTGTGGGACCTTGTCAAAAGCCTTTTGAAAATCCAAATATACCACATCCACTGGTTCTCCCCTATCCACTCTACTAGTTACATCCTCAAAAAATTCTGTGAGATTCATCAGACACAATTTTCCTTTCACAAATCCATGCTGACTTCCTCTGATGATTTCACTGCTTTCCAAATGTGCTGTTATCACATCTTTGATAACTGACTCTAGCATTTGTATTTTCAGCAGGCAGAGCTTTCTTTTTTGTTAACTGCTTATGAGCTTTTGAAGTACTGTGCAGTTATGCACCTCATCCTCTGCCAACCGAAGTCAGAGGGTTAGGGTCTTAGACAGTACCTTCCCACTGAAGCAGCTCATCAATGGATGTAGCTCTGTCTCTCTCTGCAGCACGAGCTGCAAGGGAGTCTGACCTGAGCGGAGGATTGTCCCCCAGGTTTACAGATAGCGACCTCAGTATCTTGGTGGATGAGTTTGAGAGGGAACTCGAAGGAATGCCGGGAGAGTTCCAGGAGCTGAGCTGAAGTGGTAAGAAGCTAGGCGGAGGACAGCTGGGAAATAAGTGCCAGAGGCTAGTCTCCACTGATCTGGAAGGATTGCTGCAAAAGATTCCATGATCTTTCTCATGTAGACACAATTAGTTGTGTAACTTCTTAACAAAACCAAACTGGCAGATGCAGCCTTGTCCTGAACTTGTCTTCACTGTTAAATCCTAAGCACATATGTATGTGCATACATATATGTATGTGCACACGCACAGCAGACATATAGATGATATGATGGGTGAGGTAACAATGAAGAAAGAAGCGAAGTATGGGCACTGACTATTTGAGCAATCTGTGAGAGATGTCAAGACGTTTGGAGGTGACGAGCTCCTCAAAGGCCCTTCAACAGAGCCAGGGACACATTACTGCCAGAATGGATTTGGTGCCCAGACTAATGCCAGCGACTTGTACAGATCGACAGTGCAATGGCCAGTGGGGCAAGTTTGAGCTTCCACTGAGGCACCAGTCAAAATCTGCATTTCTAGGAAGACACACAGGAGCAGAGAGCGACTACCCAGGAGGAGATAGCTGAATGCAGAGAGGAGATAACTGTCAGAGAGTGGATCTTGTGAGTTGGAGAGCTCCGGTGATGGAGCTGGTAGTGGTGCAGTCCGATTCATGGCAGACTACAACACCAATGAATTCCTGATCCTGGAAGAGTGTCAATGGGCTTTTGGAACAAGGAAGTCACCAATGGTGGTAAATTTGTGGAATACTTTGCCCCAGACAGCTGTGGAGGCCAAGTCTTTATGTCTGTTGAAGGCAGAGGTCGATAGAATTTTGACTGGTTAGGGCATGAAGGGATACAGGGAGAAGGCAGGCGATTTGGGTTGAGAAGAAAATTGGATCAGCCATGATGGAATGGCGGAGCAGACTTGATAGGGCCGAATGGCCCTATTCTGCTCCCATATCTTATGGTCTTAAGATATCAGCACCTGTAACATGCTGGCAAGTGCTCCACATCCAACCACACTCAACCTGCACAAGCTGAGACACTGTTGCTCCAGTGGAGGTCTGGATCCAGGTGAAATGACACTTCACCTGGAGTCTGTTGGGCTAATCTACTGGATCTGGTGCTCCCGGTGTGTCCTCCTACGTATCGGTGAGACCCGATGTAGATTGGGAGACCGCTTCACTGAGCACCTACACTCTGTCCACCAGAAAAAGCGGGGTATCCTGGTGGTCACCCACTTCAATTTGACTTCCCATTCCCATTCCGACATGCCAGTCCATGGCCTCCTCTATTATTGTGATGAGGCCACCCTCAGGTCGGAGGAGCAACACCTTATATTCCACCTGGGTAGCCTCCAACCTGATGGCATGAACATCAATTTCTCGAGCTTCTGGTAATTGCCCACTTCTTCACCATTCACCATTCCTGTTCCCCTCTCTCATCTTATCTTCTTAACCTGCCCATCACCTTCCTCTGGTGCTCTTCCCTCTTCCCTTTCTTCCGTGGTCTTTTTCCCTCTCCTATCAGATTCCCCCTTCTCCAGTCCTTTATCTCTACAACCAATTGACTTTCCAGCTCTTACTTCACTTTTCCCCCTCCCCCGGTTTAACCTATCAACTACTACCTTGTATTTCTTCCTCTCCTCCCTCCACCTCTTTCTCCTTCTCTAATCTCTTTTTTCCAGTCCTGATGAATAGTTTTGTCCCAGAACATCAACTGTTTACTCTTGTCCACAGTTGCTGCCTGGCCTGCTGAGTTCCACCAGCATTCTGTGGCTGTTGCTTTGATTTCTGGCATCAGCAGATTTCTCTTGTTTATGGACTGCTTGCTTTTATTAGTTGAGGCATTGAATTCAAAAGTCAGGAGGTTATGTTGCAACTTTATAGGTCACATGTGTAGTATGGCACACAGTTCTGGTCGCCCCGCTATAGGAAGGATGTGGAAGCTTTGGAGAGGGTGCAGACGAGGTTTACTAGGGGATGCTATTTAGTTTAGCGGGCATGTGCTATCATGAGAGGCTGGACAAACTTGGGTTGTTTTCTCTGGAGTGGCAGAAGCTGAGGGGATCTGATAAAGGTTTCTAAGATTATGAGAGGCATAGATAAAGTAGACAGGGAGTATCTTTTTCCCAGGGTTGGAATGTCTAACACCAGAGGGCATGCATTGAAGGTAAGAGGGGGTAGGTTCAAGGGGGATGTGAGGGGCAAGTTTTTTACTCAGAGTGCTGGATGCATTGAATGTGCTGCCTGGTCTGGTGGTAGAGGCAAATACATTAGAGGCTCTTAAGAGACCTTTGGATAAACACATGGAACTGAGGAAGATGAAGGGATATGGACATTGTGTAGGTAGGAGGGATTAGTTTTTTGAGGTTTTTGATTTTTTTAGCTGCTTTGCACAACATTGAGGGCTGAAGGGCCTGTTCCTGTGCTGTAGTCTTTTATGTTCAATATCCTAGACACTGCCATTGACTAGAAGTTTAAATGGACCAGCCTTCAATTCTAGATTAGAGGCGATGTATTCTGCACTGATCTAGGTCCTGATTCCCCAAAGCTTAGTTAACATTTATACAGCATGTCTAATGTGCAGTGGAATAATACTCACGTGACAGAAGAGTAGTCCAGGGTGAATCGCCTGCTTGTTTGGGATGCCATCCACAAGTATAAATGTTTACTTCCTGCACCACCATACCACCATTCATCATGGCTCCACTGTGCATCATCTACAAGATGTAACCTAGTGACTTTCCAGAACTAATGTCCTCTATTATATATAAAAATAAAAACACCGCAACCTTCAAGTCATGCACCATCATAACTAGCACATGAACTAGAACATGATTGTGAACACAATACTCCAAATGTCGCACCAACAAAACTGCAAAATAACACCCCACCTTCACCACCTTGTCCAACTGTAATGCTACTTTCTGGGACAAGATTAATAGGATCTGGTGGATCGACTCCAGGAGTCACCAGGGTTACATCAACAGCATTTTCTTCTCTGATATTATGTATCACATACTCAATTTCCTTGCCTCCAAGATGGTTGATGTCTAGGTTTTGGGAGTTGTGGGCAACCTTAGAGAATTATTGCAGAACGTCCTGTGGAGTGGTACACAGAGCAGCCACATAGTGTTAGTTAAATGGTCAATGTTTTTAAGGCATCCGTTAGTCTTGTGAGACCATGGATCTTCACTCTCCAGGGCGTAGGCCTGGGCAAGGTTGTATGGAAGACCAACAGTTGCCCATACTGCAAGTCTCCCCTCTCCACGACACCGATGTTATCCAAGGGAAGGGCAAGGGCCGATAGAGCTTGGCACCGGTGTCGTCGCAGGGCAATGTGTGGTTATGTGCCTTGCTCAGGAACACAACACGCTGCCTCAGCTGGGGTTCGAACTCACGACCTTCAGGTCACTAGTTGAATGCCTTAACCACTTGGCCACGTGCCCACACAGTGTTTAGACACGAATAATCAGTCAGCATGTACTTTATGGTGTTGAACTGGAATATTGATGTGTGGTTTGAGAGTATTACGTCAGGAATGAAGTCAGGAGGTGAGCCTCTTAATGTAGAATACTCAGCCTCTGATCTTCTTTGGGAGCCACAGTGTTTATTTGGTATTTCTGTCACAGTGAGTGCTGGCAGTGACTGAACCCTAGTGTGGAGGGAAACCAGACTCCCATGTAGAGATAGCAACAAGAGTTTATACATAGGAATTCCAATAGAATATTGATGGCTTGACCAAGCGACACCAGAAGACAAGACATTCTCAAAACTAAGACCCCATGATAAGCGAAAATCAGATGTCCACTTAAATAATACCAGAACGCAGAATCCCTGAGCCAAACAGAATGAACTTGACAAGATTAAACAGAAAGCACCAGGGATTAATGACACTCATTGAACAACCATTAACCAATTCAGGTGCTCTAGAATACTTGGAGCCAAATGTTCACAGGCCAAAAAGCTCCTTACTATTTCCTTGTGCTTTTTTGTCAAAAATAGTTGGGATGCAGTACAGGTAATGTCATTGGATGTCAAATGGAGGTGGTCAGGCTGTTTTGTTGGAAATATACATTGTGACACCGCTGTGCAATTAATGTGACCAAGTAGACCTGCAAGTAATCCAGGTCTGCTCCAGTTACCTGGAAATATGCAAAATTCTTTAGTGACAATAGAGTAGATTTGGAGTTATGTTTCTTCTTGCTGGGTGTCTGAAACAGAAGCTCCTTCCTTGGTTTTTGTCTTAAATTGGATCACTTTTTGCAAACTCTGTGTCTTATCTGGTCCTAAACTCAACTTTTGAACCTTTGTTGTCTCCATTGTGCTCACAACATTGCCTTTCATTTATCTCTCCCTCAATCTGTCAGCTGCTAAAATCCACTTCCATGTTCTTGTGATCCTGATCTATTTGTCTTGATTGTTAGATTCAACTGTTCCAGAGCTCCAAGAGAGTAGGTTTATTTGTCACATGTGCATAGAAACATCGGAACATATGGTGATTTTTGTCACTTGCGTTAACAACCAACACTGTCCAAGTATGAGCTAGGAGTAGTCTGAAAGCGTCATGATGCTTCCAGTGTCAAGGTAGCATGCCCACAACTTACTAACACCAACCGTATATCTTTGGAATGTGGGAGGAAACATGAGCACCAGGAAACGCATTGGGTCAGGGGAGAATGTACAAATTTCTGACAGACAGAAGCGAAAATTGAACCCGGATCACTGGTGCTGTAAAGAGTTTCACTAACCCCAATGCCACCGTGCTGCTGAAACCACAAGCTAGCTTCAAAAACATGAGCGACACAAGAGAATATGTAGTGATGAGAAACCCGGGTGAGGAACACAGCGAGCTGAGCAGCATCTGTGGGGTAAAGAGTTTGCTTGCATTTCAGGTGGGACCCTAGTCCTGAAGCAGGATTTTGACCCTAAACATCAGCAACTTTTTCCCCCCAACAGATGCCACTCAATCTGCTGAATCCTTCAACAGATTGTTTGTGTTTCAAAAACATAAGGCTATCTAAAATTCTGTTGTCAGTATCTTTACTGGCACAGTCATCTGGTCACTGCCCTAATCTGACCTTCATTTGTCCCGCCCTATCACCCTTTCAGTTTTTAATCTCCATTGCTTTACTTTCAATTTCAGAGCTTGTATTTACTGCTTTCCTTTTGGAGTCTTAAAATTGTTATAGCATTGTCACAAAACATCAACTCTGTTTCTTCACAGGTGCTGCCGAACCCACTGAGTATTTCCAATCCATTCTGTTTTGCTTACATTTTTGGCACTGCGACTAGTTTAGTCTTTACTTTGTTCTTATTAACTATTAATGAAGCCAGCCTAACTATTAAGAGCCATTCCAATATTTTTTGATACAAAATTCATAACTGTAATGAATTCACTCTTTTCCTAAGTTAGGTGTTAGACTAAAATTTAGAACAACCACACTGAAAATAGTGAAAGAAAATTAACTATGCATCGTTTATTACTTCCAATATTATTAATTTCTGTCAGAATCTCATTAACAATAGCATGATTCTCTGGACTCTGGGCAGGTCCTGGCAGATTGGAAGAAAGCAAATGTCATGTCACTGTTCAAAAAAGGATGTAGGCAAAAGGCAAGTTACTATAGGCCACTTAGTTTAACAACTGTAGTTGGAAAAATGCTTGAAGCTATCATTAAAGAAGAAATAGCGAGACATCTGAAAGAAATGGATCCATCAGGCAGATGCAGCAAAGATTCAGCAAAGGCAGGTCCTGTTTGACAAACTTACTGGAGTTCTTTGACGATATAACAAGCGCAGTGGATAGAGGGGAACAGATGGATGTTATTTATTTGAATTTCCAGAAGACATTCAATAAGGTGCCACATAAAAGACTTATTCATAAGATAAGGAAGCACAGAACTGGGAGTGATATATTAGCATGGATAGAGGATTGGTTAAGTAATAGAAAGCAGAGAGTTGGTATACATGGGTGTTTCTCTGGTTGGCAATCAGTGGTGAGTGGTGTGCTGTAGGGGTCAGTGCTGGGCCCACAACTGTTCACAATATACATTAATGATCGAGAAGAGGGGACTGAGTGTACTGTATTTAAGTTTGCTGATGACAATAAACTGAGTGGAAAAGTAATTTGTGCAGAGGGTACAGAGAGTCTACAGAGAGATATAGATAGGTTAAGTGAGTGGGCAAGGGCTTGGCAGATAGAGTACAATGTTGGTAAATGCGAGGTCATCCACTTTGGAAGGAAAAATGGAAGATCAGATCATTATTTAAATGGTAAAAGATTGCAGCATGCTGCTGAGCAAAAGGACTTGGGAGTGCTTGTGCATGAATCACAAAAGATTGGTTTGCAGGTGCAGCAGGCTATCAAGGCAGCAAGTGGAATGCTGGTTTTCATTGCTAGAGGGATTGAATTTAAGAGCGGGGAGGTTATACTGCAACTGTACAGGGTACTGGTGAGGCCGCACCTGGAGTGCTGCGTGCAGTTCTGGTCTTCTTTATATGGAAGGATATACTGGCTTTGGAGGCAGTGCAGAGGAGGTTCACCACGTTGATTCCAGACATGAGGAGGTTGGACTATAAGGAGAGATTGAGTGGCCTGGGACTGTACTTGATGGAATTCAGAATGAGGGGAGATCCTATGGAAACATATAAAATTATGGAAGGGATAGATAAGATAGAGGCAGGAAAGTTGTTTCCACTGGTAGGTGAAGCTAGAACTAGGGGACATTGCCTCAAGATTCAAGGGAGCAAATTTTGGACGGAGATGAGGAGGAACTGTGTTTCCCAGAGAGTGGTGAATCTATGGAATTCTCTGCCCAATGAAGCAATGGAGGCTACCTAAGTAAATATATTTAAGACAAGGTTGGATAGACTTTTGCACAGTAGGGGAATTAAGGGTTATGGAGAAAAGGCAGGTAGGTGGAGATGAGTCCATGGCCAGATCAGCCATGATCTTATTAAATGGTGGGCCAGATGGCCTACTCCTGCTCCTATTTCTTATGTTCTTATGCTGAAAATCAAAAACAAATATTAAAATATTTTCTGCATGCACTATTATATGCATGGTTATATTCTAGTGTTTTCATCAATAAGCTTACAGGTTTTAGAAGGCTGGTATTCCTGAATAAGCACACATCTATTAGAAAATTCTCCAATGACCTGGACAAAATCATAACTCAGAACCACAGCTTATAATAAACTTGCCTTTAGCTTGGAAATGTCAGTACACACCTGTATCACAATATATAAAAAAGGCACCATTCTCCTCCAACATGTCAAAATCCCCTCTGAGAGTAAGGAAACAAATGAAATTCATGACTTTATACATAAAGGTAGTTTGTCTCCTCTTAGGTTGTGGGGGAATATGTTAATTTTCAGACCCATTTGATGTTGTTTAGTTGTAATAATTTCAGTTAACGTTCCAAATAAATCTTTTGAGAATTGGAGTTAAAGCCTTTCATTCTACACAGGAAGCTAGATATGGCAATGTTTTTTGCTACTGTGCTATAAATAATATATTTCAATTCTCTGATGACTCACTTTCTGAAGAAGAATGTAGCTGAGCAATTTGAACCAGAAAGTCCAATTCTCAAAACTGTGACTCTATTAGTTGTATTGCATTTGGAAAACTGGGTGATTGAGGAATGGGACAGAGGGTAAGAAGAGGAGGACAAAAGGGTCAGACAGCTAAGGATGGCCAGAACACTTAGCTTTGAACTGACCCTCAAATTTCTCTCCCTTCTGGTAGCATTTAGCTAGCAAGGATCAAATGTTGCATGGTCATTCAGTTGAAGTGCAGGGGACACTTCCCCCACCCACCACCCATTAGTATTCTTCTCCTTCAGCAGCATGATGCCTTTGGGAGAAGGAAAAATGTGGCAGAGAACAGAAATGCTTTAGTGCAGTGGAGTTTCTTCTGTATTTCAAACAAATTCCATTTCAAAGTACATCTCTACTGGTTGACATGGATTAATGTTGAGACTCAGGATATCCCCAACTTCCAAAGTCTTAACATTTTGAAGGCTGAAAATTGTTTTTATCTGAAAAGCAAATGTCACTAATGAAATGAATAATTTTTTTCTGAAGTTGTATTTTGTTAAAGAGATCATTGCATGGAGTTCAACATCATCAGTGACAAAGGTACTTCTGGATCTTCTTCAGTTCAATAGCTTTACTTAACAGGTCCTTTGTTCACTTCAGAAAGTCTTGATTATGTGAAAAGTTTGAAATGTTTCCATTAATGAAGATTGAAGCTTTTCTTTACAGCGCCAGAAGTTAATTACCATTACTTTGTTCTTGTATCACATTATTTATTTGACAACAACTGACAATTCATTATTCCATAAACCTTGATCCTTAAACAATTATTTCACATTTCTGTCAGTTTTCTAACTAGATAAAAGCATGAGAAAATGGTAACTTTCAATCCTGCTGTGCTTAAGGGATAAACAAAACAGAGACCCTCTCGTTTTGATATCGTTAACATCAAGAACGGCAGCAAGATTGCAGGACTAAACTGCAAACCTTAAGTTTTCCTTTTGTTATACATTCTGATGTGTTAAGGGTCTAACAGTTGTCTGAAGTCTCCCGCTTTCCTCTCCAAAACTGAATCAGTACTGATTATTTCTGAGCAAAATATATTTCTTAAAGTGTATCATTTCATCTTGATATTCTTTGATGCTTATCCTGTCGCTTAGCACAAATAGAAATGTCAGTTGGCAAGCAGCCAGCTCTTCACAGAGGCATTGAACTACAGAATGGTTCCACTATAGAACAAGGTTATTTAACTCATCAAATCCATTCTGACTCCATGTAGGAGCAATCCAACCAGTCGTACCCCTTGCTCTTTCCCTTTGATTTTGCAAGTTAATTCCTTTCAGATGTTGTAACCATTGCAGAGACTTGGTTGGAAGAGGGCAGGAATGAGTGCTTAATGTTCCAGGGTTTTGATGTTATAGAAAAGTTAGAGAGGGTGAATGCAAGCCAGGGTTTTGATGTTATAGAAAAGTTAGAGAGGGTGAATGCAAGCAGGCTTTTCCCACTGAGGCAAGGGGAGAGAAAAACCAGAGGACATGGGTTAAGGGTGAGGAGGGAAAAGTTTAAAGGGAACATTAGGGGGGGATTCTTCACACAGAGAGTGGTGGGAGTATTGAATGAGCTGCCAGATGAGGTGGTAAATGTGGGTTCTTTTTTAACATTTAAGAATAAATTGGACAGATACATCGATGGGAGGTGTATGGAGGGTTATGGTCCGTGTGCAGGTCAGTGGGACTAGGCAGAAAATGGTTCGGCACAGCCAAGAAGGGCCAAAAGGCCTGTTTCTGTGCTGTAGTTTCTATGGTTTTCTATGGGAGCAAAAAAAAGGATTGGGGGAAAGTTGTCCTTCTAATCAGGGACAATATCACAGCTGCAGTCAGAGGGGACATAATGGGGGCATGTCCACTGAATCTATGTGGCTGGAACACAAAATGAGGAAGGGTGCAATCACTCTAGACTATAGAATCCCCAATAGGACATTGAGGAATAGATATACAGTCAGATTAAGGAAATGAGTAAAAACAACAGTGTTGTTGTCATGGGGAACTTCAGCTTACACAATATAAACTGAGACCTTCTAAGAGCAAGTGGATTAGATGGGCAGAATTTGTTAGGTGCATCCAGAAGTTTTTCTTAAATCAATATGTAGATAGTCCAAAAAGAGAAGGGGCTGTACTGGATCTGGTGTTGGGTAATGAGCTTGGCCAGCTGACCGGCTTTTCAGTGAGCAGTTAAGTAATAGTGACTACAACTCCTTAAGTTTTAAGATAGCTATAGATAAGAATAAGTATGGACCCTGTGGGAAAGTATTCAACTGGAGTAGAGCAAATTACAAGACCATTAGGCAGGAACCAGGGAGAGTTAACTGGAAACAGAAATGAACTCAAGAAGGGAATTAGGAAGGCCAGGAGGGGCAAGAAAAGTCATTGGCAAATAGAATTAAAGAAAATCCCAAGGCATTAGGAGCAAGAGGATAAGCAGGGAGAGGGTGGGACCAATTAAGGTTAAAGATGGGAGTATTTGTTTGGATGTGAAGGATCTGGATGAGGTCTTTAATAAAGACTTTCCATCAGTATTTACAAAGATAAGGATATGGAGGATAACGAGATTAGTGCTTAGAGTATTGATAATCAAGAACGTTTTGAAGTAAAGGAGGAGGTAGTGTTGGGTCTCTTAAAGAGCATTAAGGTCGATAAGTCCCAGGGCCTGATGGTATATAGTGCAGGTTACTGAGAGAAGCAAGTGAAAAGATTGCTAGGGCTTTGACCAATACCTTTACGTCCTCTCTAGCCACAAGCAAGGTTCCTAAGGACTGGCAAGTAGCTAATGTTTTTCCATTGGACAATAAAGGATGCAGAGATAATCCTGGAATCTATAGACCAGTGAATCTCACATCAGTGATAGGGAAGTTACTGGAGAGAATTCTTAGGGATAGGATTTATGAGCATTTGGAAAACCATGGCCTAATTAGGGAAAGCCAGTATGGTTTTGTGCGAGGCAAGTTGTGTCTCACTAACTTGACTGAGCCTTTTGATGAGGTGACAAGGGTGATTGATGAAAGTAGAAGTGGGGATAGTCATAGTCATAGTCATACTTTATTGATCCCGGGGAAAATTGGTTTTCATTACAGTTGCACCAAAAATAATAAATAGTAATAAAACCATAAATAGGTAAATAGTAATATGTAATTTATGCCAGGAAATAAGTCCAGAACCAGCCTATCGGCTCAGGGTGTCTGACCCTCCAAGGGAGGAGTTGTAAAGTTTGATGGCCACAGGCAGGAATGACTTCCTATGACGCTCAGTGCTGCATCTCGGTGGAATGAGTCTCTGGCTGAATGTAGTCCTGTGCCCAACCAGTACATTATGTAGTGGGTGGGAGACATTGTCCAAGATGGCATGCAACTTGGACAGCATCGTCTTTTCAGACACCACCATCAGAGAGTCCAGTTCCATCCCCACAACATCACTGGCCTTACGAATGAGTTTGTTGATTCTGTTGGTGTCTGCTACCCTCAGCCTGCTGCCCCAGCACACAAGAGCAAACATGATCGCACTGGCCACCACAGATTTGTAGAACATCCTCAGCATCGTTGTCTACATAGATTTTAGCAAGGCATTTGACAACATTCATCATTGGACGCTCATCCTGAAAACTTAAGATGCATGGGATCAAAGGTGAATTGTCCCTTTGGATTCAGAGCTGGCCTACCCACAGAAGACGGAGTGAGTGGCTGAAGGGACCTATTCTAGCTGGAGGTCTGTGTTTGGTGGTTTCACAGGGATATGTGCTAAGACTTCTGTTGCTTGTGATATATGTAAATGACCTGGATGAAAATGTAGATAGGTGTTCCTGTGCTGCACTGTCCAATGTTCTATGCTTTACTTCTCCAGCGCTTTTCTCCCTCCACTAATCCTCTGGCAATTTCCTCCTCTCACTGTGTAAAAAACCTCTTCATGTTACATTTGGCACTTTTGCCAATCCTCTCTATTCCATGCGCTTGAACCTTCCAGTGGAAACAGTTTCTTTCTATTTACCTTGTCTATACACTTCATGATTTTAACTACCTCAGATCAATTCCCACTTTCATCGAGATAACAGCTATGGTTTCTTCTCTTTATCCACTAAAGTCCCACATTCCTGGAATCATTTTAATAAACCTTTCCTACAGCCACCCTAAAACCCATCTGTCTTTCTAGAAGTGAAGAACTCAGAACAGATCAGAATGTTCCCAATGTGGCTCACCCACTGTTTTATGAGTGTTTATTATGATTTTCTTGCTCTTGTATAGAGCCCAGGATCCTGTATTTTCATATTCTGATTCAGCTGCACATGGAAGCTCCACTTTTAGATCCAATGAGAGTCTATCTGAGTTCAGATCAGACTTTATTTTATTGTTTACATGCGTGGCACAAGTTCCTTAAATTCAAATCTGTGAGAATGTGCCAAACAGCAAAGAGCCAGGAAGTAATTGTCTCTTTTGTAGATGGACATTATAAGAGAAAATCCACTTTTACTGTGCAAGTTAAACAGTGAACATCAGTAGCTAGAGAGTTAAACTTGTTAAAACATAATCTTCTTACCTTTGTGATATACCACATTTCAAATCTCTTCTCTGCGGCTTTCGGATTTGGTTTGTAAATCCTTATCGGGCAATTGGAGAAAGCATAGTGCTGTTGCTGCACCCACATCATCTAATGGACACTGATTTTTTATATATGTGTCTCTGTGCTTGTGTGTGTGTGCGTGAGAGAGAGAGAGAGAGAGAGAGTATGTACGTCTGTGTGTGGGCAAGGCTACGTCCTTACACATGCCAAAGAACATTAATGTTGATGGGGGAGAAAAAAGTCACAGGTCCTGCAGGAACAGCAGTCCCAGGGAAAAAATAATTGTTGACAACTGCTCGGCAGCTTGAGAGGGAGGATCTCCCGAGAGCCCGGAGAGGAATCTCACCATCTGCATCTGTTTGCAGCATGGGTTACCTGCATTTTCTCTGCACCTTTCACGCTGGAATGTAAATTGAAAAGCTCTGAGCAGCTTGTTAGTGCTGTCCATCTGTTAACTTAGTCATTTATCTGCTGATCTCTTAAACCGTGGAAACTGTAGTATTGTTACCAGCTAAGCAGCTGGTTCTGTTCAACCTGGACTTGTAATGCAATTCTTCATCCTGCAGGATTATGTGATATAAGAAGGAACGGCTATTTACATTTATGGTAATAACACACTCCGAGCAGGCATTTCTGATTCTCCTAAAAAAAATCATAATTCAGATTTTCAGGGGGGTCTTCCACAGACAGAAGTGAGTTATAAATCAATTAATTAAATCTGATTTAATCCTTATAAAGGTTACAGTTCTTTTGTGAAAGACCAGCTAATACAAAAATTAGATAAATCTGTATCTATCAAGCAATTAAATATCGTTTACATGGAATGTTGTTACTGTACAGTGCTTGGTGTCTATTTGTCAATTTATATTAAAAGTCCTACGATTAGCACACTGCCACCGATTCCACAGTTGCCTTCTGCTGTCACACTTTTATGTTCACATTGAATTACTTCTCTCAAAATAAAGCAGTAACTGAAAACTCAAGAGAAAGGGGATCAAAAAGGCTGAGAAAGCCCCTGTGAGAAACTGCTTAGGAGTTACAAATAAATACATTAAAATTGAATTGACTTTATTTCTTACACCTTTCACATACATGAGGAGTAAAAATCTTTACGATACTCCTTCGTCTATATGTGCAGTGTGCAATCATAGTAGATTATAATAAATAGAATATTCAATGTAACGTAGAAATACACTCAAATCAGCATGAGTTAATCAGTGATGGCTTGGTGGAAGAAGCCTGATGGTCCTGGTTTTTATGCTGTGGTACTGTTTCCTGGATGGTAGCAGCTGGAATAGATTGTGCTTAGAAAGAGTATTACATCTGAAAACACACCTTGAAACATATTTCTTTTTTGCTGCAAAATAATCAAGAAATTCCGCAAATTTTAATCGTGCTATTAAATGTGCTCACTGAATTGACGTGTGATTTTCAGCAGCTCTATTGAAGGGTATTAGATGAAAACCTTGGACTTTACAAGCTTGAGCTTTGACTACTGACATATGGTGGCCAGATTGATAAAGGCAAAGTGAATTAATGTCTCACAAAGGAGAACTTTTGAAATGCCGTCATCAAACATCAGCCTGGTTTCTCACGTAAAAGATAAACCTATCACTGCAGCATTTACTTTGCGTGCCAGCCTAGGTTTTCGTGTTCAAACTTCTGGACCACCAGTCTTCATCGTGGGATCATCTTGGAAAGGGTGAGCAGCTTCAAGTTCCTGGGATCTGAAGATCTATTCTGGGGCCAACATATAGATGCAATTATGATGAAGGCTTATAAGCAGCTATATTTCATTGGGAGCTTGGGGAGATTTGGTATGTCATCAATGACTGAGCAATTTTTACAGATGTGCTGTGGAGAGCATTCTGACCGGTTGCATCACCATCTGTTACGGAGTGGCCAATGCAGAAGGTCGGGAAAAATCTGCAAAGGGTTGTAAACACAGTCATCTCCATCATGGGCACTACCCTTCCCACTGTCGGGAACATATTCATAAGGTGATGCCTTAAGAAGGTGGTATCAATCATTAGTGACCCTCACTACCCAAGACAGGCTCTCTTCTCTTTGCTACCATGAGGAAGGAGCCTGAAGACACATTCTCAATATTTTAGAAGCGGCTTCTTCTCCTCTGCCATTACATTTCTGAACGGTCCATAAACTCATGAACACTACTTAATTATTTTATTCTCTTTTTGCACTAAATTATTTTTTTATATTTCTTATTGTGACATATAATCATTTTTATGTATTGCACTGTAATGCTGCTGCTAAACAATACATTTCATGACATATAAACTTGATTCTGATTCTGATTGGGACTTAATCCCAGACCTTACTTAGTCAGAAGTGAGAGTGCTCTTTACTGGTGCCGCATATTGTAGTGAATTGCATTTGTTTCTATATCTGTAAGGAAGGGAAAAGGCCATTGCAAAATGTATTTGTCCCTAGGCTATTTGGTGAACCTTGTGCAGGGATCAGCTGTGGAAATGAGACCATGGCTGTATGCGTCAGTGACACTTGCCTGTACTTCTGACTTCTGGCATTAGTGTTTATTGACTGCTATGTACATACAGAAAGATACAGAAAGTACTGAGACCTGAAGATTGTAATGCTGGAGCAGGAGTGGGGAGTAGTTGAGGGAGCAGGCAGAATCCTATATTTCATCAGTTGACAGTATAAGCACAAAGGAAACTCATAAATCTGCTGCAATTAAATTTCAAAATGACCAGGATAACTAAGAAACGTACCTTCTGAATTTTTAATCTAGATTTTACTATTGAAGTAATATTTTGCACTGTCTCAAACCTAACCAGCATAAAACTATCTCCTTTAGGTGGTTTCACAGTGCTTTGTCCAGGACAATCTAACCCTGGTTTTACCATTTATGCAGTTTCTTAGCAACAATATAAAGATGGCCTCTTAGAAAGATGGAATGAGGTTCACTTTGACCTAAAATTCTGATTTAAGAAGCTAAGGTGATAATATAAGCTGCCATAAAAAAAAAACGACATGACAAAGTACCTCACATTTTTGGTCATTACTCATTTGGCAATATTCTCACTCTAAGATTGGAAAGTTATAGATTCTACCCCTATTTCAGAACATGGCCACTAAAATCTAAGCCAAAAACATGGGGCAGTATTGAGTGGTGCACTGCTGGAGATATTGTTCTCTGAAGGAAACATTAAACCCAGCTTCTAGCTGCTCTTTCTAGTGGATTTCCAGTTTGAAGTGGACTTGGGGAATTATAGCTTCATTAATATTTATCCTTTAAACAACATCACACAAAGAAACAGGTGATCTCATGATCTGACTGTAAAAGTGAGTGCAATTTACAAGTACTTCATTAGGTGAAAATGCTCTAGGACTTTCTGTGGTTGTGAAAGACACTGCATTTATGAACTTCCAAAGGATTTTGAAATGTGATTATACATTATTTGAAGTAAGGTTATGCACAATGTCAAAATGGTCTTCCAGTATCTTTTCCTCTTCATAAACTTTTTTCTATAAATTGTTTTCATTGACAATTTGGAAAAGATTCTTTTACAATATATTTAATAAAAAATGACTCTTCCCACCCCTGTCCATTTGTATTTAATCCATCTTCTGGGTTGAATATGTCATAACAGCTTCCACACTTCGGCAAGTGATTCCATCTCACATTTGAAAAGCTCCCTTGATCATGAGGTTTCATTGCTTTTGCATGGTCACTTGTACTTTGACAAGCTAGCTTTCGATTAAGGGGTAGGACATTCGATGCAATAGACAAAGCTAGTGCATCTCACAAGTGACAAATCAGATTGAAGTTCAGAAGACCTGCCGTATCTAGTTGTGAATGATGGTGGAGATACCAGAAGACCTGCCGTATCTAGTTGTGAATGACGGTGGAGATACCAGAAGACCTGCCGTATCTAGTTGTGAATGATGGTGGAGATACCAGAAGACCTGCCGTATCTAGTTGTGAATGATGGTGGAGATACCAGAAGATGTTGGTGAGCTCCAGCACCTCAGTTCTGAAGATAAGACTGAGGCATTCATAAAGTCAGATCAATCTTGCTTCCTTCTCAGAGCCACATGAGTACAGGAGACATGTTCAGTCAACTTCGTTCCATACATATGTTGAGAGCACTGAATATAATAAAGATTATACTGTTAGACAATTTCCCAGTTGTTCCTAGCATGACAGAGCTGAACTGCAGTGGTGAGATGACAGTGACTCCCCTTAGACAAGAATAAAGTGTTGAAGAACTGAGCAAAACAACAGCAGCGAATCGCTGATCAGAGAGAACCAGAGGGAAAGGAGATAGTCCTTCCACAGCCCGGTGACCAAGTCATGGTGAGGGTGCTGCCAGAAAGGCCGGGGTTTGCCCCCAGGTGGACAGGACCACAGACGGTACTCTTAACCAATGATACGTGTGTCCGTGTGCAAACTCAGCGAGGCAGCCAGTGGAAACACTGGATGCAGGTTAAAGCATACGACTCACCCTCTTGTTGCTCCCACAGACGGAGTGGGGAACCAGGTGTACCCAGTAACCATGTAATTACAGAGAACCTAAGAGAGGAACACCAGCCGGCCATGCCAGACCTGACCACAGCTGATGAAAACATACCTGGAAGAAACTTGATGGCAGAAAACGCTGAGAGCATGGCAGAAGGCACTGAGAGCGTGTTGGAAAACCATGAATAGCCTGCTAAAGTGTGATGATGATGGTACTCTGTAAAAAAGGCTGGTTGCTAAAGGTAGATGATTAATTTTATAGCATAGTATAGGAAATTATCGGGAAATAGACGGAGAGGGATTTTTAAGTTAAAGCAGAGATGGCAAGTTCCACCATTTCGATGGCATTTCAGACTGTACACAGCATCTGGAAACAGTCACCCCCAGTATGAGGAGCTGGGCCCTTTTCAGCAGTTGAGCCAGTGATCGACTGGATAGTTTGGAAGGGGGTGCCACCGGGGAGAGGGCCTTGCAGACATTTACGTAGAGGCCACCCCAACCTCTTCCTGTACATCGATGAGAGAGCCTGTGAGTACTCCTGGAAGGAGAGTTTCAGTGACCAGAGGATGAAGGATTGAAGACAAAGGAATGTGATTAAGCTGCAGTCAGCCTGCAGGGAAAGAGCCAACAAGCACATGAAAGGAGCTGCATTCCCTAAAGACTTGGAACAGCCTCTCTGCTTAACATTTGGTAGGTAGCGATTGGAGAATACTAGGATAGATTTTGAGGCACACAAAACTAGGGGGGAATTTTGAGACAGGGCATTTTTGCTGCCCTATTTGAGCAGGTTGGCCTTTCCTGGTACAAATTTAGTTTTTGTCCAGGAGGGCATAGAGGAGGGACTGTTAGAGTGAGTTTTTGGGTAGATGATTCATCTACACTTAAATGACTCTGGCCACCAGTCTTCTGTTTGACAAAGTACTGTGGATTGAGTTCATAACAATGCACTTCCTAAAAGCTGTGAATACCAGACGCTGCTGATGCCGTAGTTCGACCAGATGCTGTAGTTTCGAAGACAATATTATCTATACCTTATAAATATGAATTGTCCTCTATGTTAGCACGTAAAATACCAAATAAATGTATTGTGGGTTTAACTTGCATTCCTAAAGGCTGTGAGTACCAACCCAGAGATGTTGGTGTTGGGAGGAAAGGATGAAGTCAGAAGGTGTGATGTTTTGTATGTAGCTTCAAAATAAAGCATTGTCTATGTATTGTCTATACTTTGTAAATAGGAATTTCCCTTTGTGTTTAGCAAATAAATATCGAGCCCCCATTGGGCTAGCAGGCCTTTCTACCGAAAGTGTCTCAGTCCATATGATGCCTGTTGTACCTTGTTGTGTCAAATAAAGAAGCTGCTTTGTATCTACCGGTAACTCTGTCTCTCCAGTGATTTCATCAGGGAATATCAAAGAGAAAAAAAAAACAGTAGTTGAAAATACATCTTGCACAAAGAGAAATGGTTGTGGTTGTAAGGCAGCCCCAATACGTCAGTGCAGAAGGTTCTTTAGAGAGGTGTTTCGGGCCCAAACAATTTCAGCTGCTTCTTTCATAAAGTAAAGGATGGGGACTTTTACAATCAATGCCTGCAGTTAGCAAGGATTGGGCAAAATTCAGGAATGGTGTGAGAGACTCTGCCTGCTTTTGACATTCACTGGCAGTGCCCAAGCATGGATACCCTGAAGGTCACCATTGTCCAGGATCTCAACTGAACCAGCCACATAATCTCATCGACAGCTGGAGCAGGTCAGAGGCAAGGTATTCTGTGGTAAGTGACTCTTTTTCTGGCACTCAAAGCCATTCCACTATCTACACTATCATTTGCCTGGAAGAGTGCCTCACCAACAGCTCTCGAAGTTTGACACCGTGCAGGAAAATGCAGCCCGTCAACTGTCTGAAACATTTATTACCCCCATTATTAGGGTACAGTGGTTGCAGTGGTCATCATCTTTGAACTGCCCTGTGGTTTCAATAGCATCTCCTAATTCTGCAACACTGGCGACCATGAAAGGCAAGTGTAGCAGGTGCAAGGGAACACCAGAACCAGCTAGCTCCCCTCATGCAGTAAGCAAACCATCCTGGTTTGGACATATATCACTAGTAGGTCGCCATTGGGTTTAATTCCTGTCTCTCTCTACCCAAAGCACAGTCGGGGTATTTTTATATTTGGTCCCCGCGGTAGCGTAAGTGGTTAGCACAGTGCTATTACAGCTTGGGGCGCTGGAGCTCATTTCCAAAGTCATCTGTAAGGAGTCTGTACACCCTTCCTGTGAAATATGTGGGTCTTCTCCAGCTGCTTTGGTTTCCTCCCACAGTCCAAAGGTGTACTGGTCAGTTGGTTAATTGTCATTGTAAATTGTCCTGTGATTTTTTTAAAATGGGGGGGGTTTGCTGGGTGGCATGGCTTGAAGGGTCAGAAGAGCCTATTCTGCACTGTATCTCAAAAAAATAACTTACCAGGGAGACTGCAATGTTGAGGAAGGTAGATCAAGATCAAAAAAGGATGGGCAATAAATGCTTTCAAAAATAATGCTTGTCTTCAGGAGCATCCCTCACTGGGCAAACGAGAGAAATAGTTATCAAAGGATTAGTTGCTAAAGTGCAACTTATAATACATTAGCTATGCTACTTAGTCTGGTTATTTCCTACCCTGCAGTTATGCACTGAAAAAAAATTCTGCTGATTTCCACCTTATCATGGCCCATATATCTTATTTGTCTACCTGCAGTACATCGCAATTTTCATTGTATCTTGGGCCATATGACAATAATAAATCAATGCATCAGTCCAAATAACTTTTAAATGTTGTAAATGTACCTACCTCTACCATATCCTCTGGCAGCTCATTCCATATACCCACCACCCTTGGTGTGAAAAGTTGTCTCTCAAAAGCATTTTAAACCTAATGTCCTCCATATTTAGATTCTCCTACCCCGGGAGAAAGACTGTGACCTTCTCCCTCATGATTACATTCTGTTAAAGTAAATAACTTCTTGGATTTTTTAGTCTTCATTTTACTTTTTTTGGTTTTATTGTTAACTACACAGAATATGTAAGCGGGCTGCTGGTGTAGTGGTATCCGCACCTGACCAAGGTGATCCTGGCTTTGAATCTGGCCGGCTCCTTACACGTTTTCCATCCGTGCTGGATTGAGCATCGAGCTAGCAACTGGCCTCGTAAAAAACAGAAAAATGATAAAGAAAGAGCACTGTTGCTGCCTGATGTGCCAAAAGGCATAGAAAGGAGCAAGAAAAAACAAAAAATATAGGGTATGTAAATCATGATTCTATCATCATGTTTGGCCAGAAAATCATGTTAACATTAATATTTGGTAAGAAACAATTTAGAAATACAGTTGTGTTATTTCTGAATTATTTTGCATTACTCAAAACTTCAGCTGGCATGTGCCTTGCCAAGCATCAGGTGGCTTCATTCCCCATCACTGGACAATCCCAGGATAACTATGTATTTTTATCTCTAATCCCAGCAGGAGCATCACCAAAATAAATGTGAGCACCTACTTTCTACCCTTCTGTCATTCGGTATCTACTTTTTCTCTTCACTCATATGGCCACCCTTCCTGATGGTTCCTGACCTCCTCACCCTGTTAATCTCAGCCTCCAAGTCCACAAATTCACTGATCACCAACACGTTGACCCATGACTGCCTAGGATAGTAACAGTTATTAACTTGCAATGTAATCGCCATGTACCGTGTGCCTTCTATTCAAATTCAGATTCAAGGGCAGCAGGTATTAACAGTACAGCAGCTGCTATAACTGGTGGCATTGTCTTGATAAGCAGATTAACCCACTTCAAGAAACCCTAGAAAAACTACAGCACAGAAACAGGCCTTTTGGCCCTTCTTGGCTGTGCCGAACCATTTTCTGCCTAGTCCCACTGACCTGCACAAGGACCATATCCCTCCATACACCTCCCATCCATGTATCTGTCCAATTTATTCTTAAATGTTAAAAAAGAACCTGCATTAACCACCTCGTCTGGCAGCTCATTCCATACTCCCACCACTTTCTGTGTGAAGAAGCCCCCCCTAATGTTCCCTTTAAACTTTTCCCCCTTCACCCTTAACCCATGTCCTCTGGTTTTTTTCTCCCCTTGCCTCAGTGGAAAAAGCCTGCTTGCATTCACTCTATCTATACCCATCATAATTTTATATACCTCTATCAAATCTCCCCTCATTCTTCTACACTCCAGGGAATAAAGTCCTAACCTATTCAACCTTTCTTTGTAACTGAGTTTCTCAAGTCCCAGCAACATCCTTGTAAACCTTCTCTGCACTCTTTCAACCTTATTAATATCCTTCCTGTAATTTGGTGACCAAAACTGAACACAATACTCCAGATTCGGTCTCACCAATGCCTTATACAACCTCATCATAACATTCCAGTTCTAAAACTCAATACTTTGATTAATAAAGGCCAATGTACCAAAAGCTCTCTTTACGACCCTATCTACCTGTGATGCCACTTTTAGGGAATTTTGTATCTATATTCCCAGATCCCCCTGTTCTACTGCACTCCTCAGTGCCTTACCATTTACCCTGTATGTTCTACCTTGGTTTGTTCTTCCAAAGTGCAATACCTCACACTTGTCTGTATTAAACTCCATCTGCCATTTTTCAGCCCATTTTTTCAGCTGGTCCAAGTCCCTCTGCAAGCTTTGAAAACCTTCTTCACTGTCCACTACACCAATCTTTGTATCATCAGCAAATTTGCTGATCCAATTTACCACATTATCATCCAGATCATTGATATAGATGACAAATAACAATGGACCCAGCACTGATCCCTATGGCACACCACTAGTCACAGGCCTCCTCTCTGAGAAGCAATTCTCTACTACCACTCTTTGGCTTCTTCCATTGAGCCAATGTCTAATCCAATTTACCACCTCTCCATGTATACCTAGCGACTGAATTTTCCTAACTAACCTCCCATGCGGGACCTTGTCAAAGGCCTTACTGCAGTCCATGTAGACAACATCCACTGCCTTCCCTTCATCCAGTTTCCTGGTAACCTCCTCAAAAAATTCCAATAGTTTGGTCAAACATGACCTACCACGCACAAAGCCATGTTGACTCTCCCTAATAAGTCCCTGTCTATCCAAATGCTTGTAGATTCTGTCTCTTAGTACTCCCTCCAATAACTTACCCGCTACTGACGTCAAACTTACCGGCCCATAATATCCCAGATTACTTTTCGATCCTTTTTTAAACAACGGAACAACATGAGCCATGCTCCAATCTTCTGGCACCTCACCCGTAGACACCGACGTTTTAAATATATCTGCCAGGGCCCCTGCAATTTCAACACTAGTCTCCTTCAAGGTCGGAGGGAATACCCTGTGAGGTCCTGGGGATTTATCCACTTTAATTTTCTTCAAGACAGCAAGGACCTCCTCCTTTTCAATCTCTACAGTTTCCATGATCTACTTGTTTCCCTTAATTCCATAGACTTCATGCCAGTTTCCTTAGTAAATACAGACGCAAAAAACCCATTTAAGATCTCCCCCATTTCTTTTGGTTCCGCACATAGCCGACCCACTCTGATCTTCAAGAGGACCAATTTTATCCCTTACAATCCTTTTGCTCTTAATATACCTGTAAAACCTCTTTGGATTATCTTTCACTTTGACTGCCAAGGCAACCTCATGTCTTCTTTTAGCCCTCCTGATTTCCTTCTTAAGTATTTTCTTGCACTTTTTATACTCCTGAAGCACCTTATTTACTCCCTGTTTCCTATACATGTCATACAACTCTGTCTTCTTCTTTATCAGAGTTGCAATATCCCTTGAGAACCAAGGTTCCTTATTCCTATTCACTTTGCCTTTAATCCTGACAGGAACATACAAGCTCAGCACTCTCAAAATTTCTCCTTTGAAGGCTTCCCACTTACCGATCACATCCTTGCCAGAGAACAACCTGTCCCAATCCATGCTTTTTAGATCCTTTCTCATTTCTTCAAGTTTGAAGAAAGCTCTCCAGTAGACTGTTTTGTACAATAGTCTAAGACTAATTGCATTGCAAATAAAATTATTCCTGGAAATGTCAAGATATTTACCAAGTTAATATTGACCTTTTCACTGTTTTGATGCAGCCACCTTAATATTTGAATGCAAGTAGGAAGTTTTCTCAGTTTGCAAAGTGTTATAAAAACTCCCTCTATAAAAATCAGAACCATTCCATGCTACTACTACTAGCTACACATCAAGAAAATAATTATTAAGAAGAGGAAAGTATAAACAGTGATTAGAGAATCACACAGAAAAAAAATATAGCACTTGAAATAAAAAAGGTATGGAGAGAACCAGTACGTAAATTTTACCGCAAACTCCAATAAAGTGGAATTACCATTTCCAGGGGAAATCTCTTAGATTGGGTCAATTGAACTTGAAAAGTATGATGGATTAAGAAACCACAAAGGAGGGAAAAAGCTGGATCTATGAAAATCAAATGGACATAGTAAATTATCTTACAATCAGCCTGTGTCAATCAGTGAAGGTTTATTTTAATGAGTACAACATGAAATAAACTGTGTGCAGTCCTGTCATCTCAGGAACAAAGGGAAATTTTGCCACAAAAATTATTTAAAGTAAATTCATTGTTTTATAAGGAGGAGAAGATGGCGGCGCGACGCAGCTTGCGCGGCCACTCCGGTGAATGATATCTGTAATCTGTCAAGTAGGGTGCCGTGCACAATTCTGATTTGATGGAGATAGACGTGAGAGAACGGAGGAACATCTGGAGAAACTTCTGAAATGCCTTTCTCGCTGCTGCTTTTACTGTATGATCCTGAATCTCCGGAGGGGAAGGCCCGGAATCCTTGGCTTTGCTTGTTGCTTGGCGGCCGGGACGGGGTCCAAGCGCTTTGGCAGAGATGGCGCTCGGTGCTCGGTGTCGAAGGGCTGGTTGGAGGCTCGAAGTTTTCAGACGGACTCAGAGTCAGCTGGGGTCGGGTGTTTCCAATGCATCGACAGTTGTCGGTGCCTGAAGGTTTATGGCAGAGAGAGATTCTCCCTTCTGCCGTCTGCTATCAGGAGTCAATCAGAGCTTTGAGACTTGTTTTTACCGTTCCCATGGTCTGTTCTTTATCAAATTATGGTATTGCTTTGCACTGCTGTAACTATATGTTATAAATATGTGGTTTTGTCAGTGTTAATCTTTGGTTTGTCCTGTTTTTCTTGTGATATCACTCTGAAGGAATATTGTATCATTTCTTGATGCATGCATGCATTTCTAAATGACAATAAACGAGGACTGAGTGTCCTCATAATGTATATAGTTTATTTAAAGAATAACTGATAGAGTGTTTGGCTGTTATAAGAGCAAGAGCAACCAGCACACATGAATGAATGCCCTGGTCACTGATCGATTGGTCAATTTTTCATCTTTTATTGCTGCTGTTTCACATTTTTATCGTGCCAGTAACATTATATGGTCTTATATAAACATGCACCTGGCACTTTATGCCAACCTGACAATCTTCAGGCCAGTCCACTCAGGACTTGTGTTAATATTATTTTGTGGCTGTATGTGCTGGATCCTAACTAAATATGTTGTGTGTGACCATACAGCACCTTGGCTCCAGAGGAACAATGTTTCGCTTATCTGTATACATGTGTATGGTTGAATGACAATAAACTTGAACTTGAACTCACACTATTACAGTTCAGCAAAAAAGAATTGAGGGCTATAGGGAAACAGGAACATATCCTCTCAGATATCAGAAAGAGAAGTGTATAATGTGAGGTAATGGATGTACATACACATATGGTCATGGATCCTGCGCCGTAGGGGCATTGTACAGATGAGTACTGTACCAGTTGCCTCCATCTCTCAAGGTTGTGGGTGAGTGCCTGGGTTGGAGACAAAGCTGTCTCTGGTCCACTCTGCAATGCTGTCTGTCCATTTCTTCCTCTATCTGCCCTGTTTCTTTTCCCCTGCGTTGTTCCCTGAAGACTGGTCTTTGAGAGTCCACTTGATCTTGCTCTGTGGCTATACCATCTCAGTTTCCTCTTCTTTATTGTGGATAGTAGATCTTTGTAGTGTCTCATGCTGGGTGATGGTTCTTTGTCGTTTGAGACATGGTCTCTGTGGGAGATGCTGAGGAGCCTTCTGAAGCTTCTCATTTCTACTGCCTGGATATTCTTTTGCAGTTCTGCTGTCCGTGATTCGCATGTATACAAGAAGATGGAGAACACAAGTGCATGCAGGAGTTTCAACTTGGATCTGAGAGCAATGTTATTGTCTCTCTAGATTGGTCTTTGTTTAGCCAGCATTGCCGTTGTTTGGGTTGTCCTTGTAAGAGCTTCAGCCTTTGATCCTTCTTGGTTGATGATAGAGCCAAGACACTCGAACTATTTGGCAGTCTCTAGTCCTTGTCCACTGACCTCAGCACATACATATATATCTCTGAAAACATTAAGGATATTCATACATGGACCCTAAGGCAGTCAAATCTAAAATCCTGCACAAGCCCTTATTCAGGGATACTTCTCAGAGTCTGGAGTTAAGGCACAGAAAGGTAGAAAAAATTACAACTGGAACAATCTGTCCCAGAGTTCAATACTTAAGCTATTGAGGGAAATGTAGGACAGTGGTCACTATGATTTGAACCTTTTATGGAACATTACTTTGACCAAGGAGAAAAACTTACAAAGGTCACAGTATGAATAATGAGTGATGAGTGAATCATGGCCAGATATGCCAGCTTGCCCTGTCTGTCAGAGGGTGTCTGCAAGTAGTCTGGTTTGGGCTTTGGGTGCACACCACATCCATTGCTGAGAACACAAAGCCTTGAATCTAAATTTCTGACAACACATTTCTTTGTAAGCTGTCCAAATGGAAGACTTAAACTCCAGAAAGAAATTCTTTCATGCACTGAATGGGCAAAAGGATTCCATTCAATTTGGAGTCGAATATGATAAAAAGAGTACTTTCAACATAGTTAAAAGGTCAAAATATGCCCAGTGGCCACTTTATTAGGTACACATATACACCTGCTCGTTAATGCAATTATCTGATCACTCAATCATGGGGCAGCAACTCAATGCTTAAAAGCATGCAGACATGGTCAAGAGGTTCAGTTATTGTTCAGACCAAACATCAGAATGGGGAAGGAAAATGACTTTGATGGTGGATTGATTGTTGGTGCCAGGCGGGGTTATTTGAGTCTCTCAGAAACTGCTGATCTCCTGGGTTTTTCACACTCAACAGTCTCTAGAATTTACAGAGAATGGTGCAAAACAATGGGCTTCAGTTCTTTGGAAAAAACTCCTTGTTAATGAGAGAGGTCAGAGGACAATGGCCAGACTGGTTCAAACAGACAGGAGAGTGACAGTAACTCAAATAACCAACAGTGGTGTGCAGAAGAGCATTTCTGAATGCACAACACATTGAACCTTAAAGCCGATGGGCTACCACAGCAGAACTCCACTCAGTGGTGACTTTATTCGGTACAGGAGGTGTAGAACGAAGTGGCCACTGCATGCTTGTTTCCTGAAGAAACCTATTCACTTTGCATGACCCAGAGAAAGGATAGGTTAGCCTTGGAAGGCTGTGCTTCTGAGATTTACAGTCATCATATACAATCAGCAAGGTATAAGTTACAGAGATTATATACCCCTGGAGTTTAGAAAATTAAGTAATAGTTGAATTGAATGTTCATACTATTAAGAATATCTTATCTTCTAAGTAAAGAAAAGGTAGTTTTACTTGTTCTGGATTCCAATAGTCTGAAAAGTAGACTCTTCAGGAGTGAAATTAAGAAACAGTTTTCCAGACAGAGGGTGGTAGAAATTTACAATTCACCCACAACTTACAAATGGTGCTGGGAAAATTATTAATGAGATTCTTTTTAACTTATACTATTAAGGGGTATAGGGACCTCAATGGTGTAACATGCTGACGATGTTACTTCGAACTCAACGGATGTGAAGGCGGATGAAGGCTGCAACAAATCCATCAGCTCCAATTGTCATAGTTTCCATGCCATTGGAATCAGTTGTTTGATTTGTGAAGTATCGTGTGCTTCTCGGAGTGCAGCATCAAGTACACATTAAACAAATACAAGCACAGGTGTCTTCACTCTGTAGGCCACTTCTTCAGAACGAAGACCATCATCCTCGACCTCGAGGGATAGCCACGACGACAATGATAGGGAAAAGGAGGATTTGGGCTTTAGATCACAAATTAGCTATGATCTTATTGAACACGTCTGGTATGCGCCACTGTTCCTATCAGAGGGTAAATTTAATTCTATGGATGGCCTGTTAATGCTGCTTTCACCATGATCATTTGACAATATTCCACTTCCAAGCATTCCACTTCCCCCAGCACCTCGATTAGCACCTCGATGATATTTTTGCTCTAATCACTTTTAGACTGAGGGTTGCATGTTCCACTACTGTTGTGTAAAGCTTATGACAGAGTGTTTCAGCAGGATTCAGAGCAGGAAGGCTGCGAGTGAATGGCTGATTTTTTGGAACGAAGGGAGTTTTTTACTACTCGGGGTAAAAGAGAGGCGAGACTATGCAGGCGCGTGACGTCAGCCAGTAGAGCGCAAAAGGTTTAAAAAGAAAACCACCATATCCAGTGGGTGGCGGAGTGAGAGGCGGCAGAGTGATAGGGCTTTGGCTCAACGGGCTTGGAGGTAACGGGAAGAGGCGAGGTTGGTTTACCTCTGTTATTTGCGGAAAGAAGGAAGTATGTATGTGAGGCCAGTTTTCTGTGCTCGGCGTTTGATGTGGGAGGTCCTGGAGTCTCCCAGCTTCCCGGACGGCTATTTCTGCACCAGGTGTGTCAAACTGCAGCTCCTAAGGGACCGAGTTAGGGAACTGGAGATGCAGCTCGATGACCTTCACTTGGTCAGGGAGAGCGAGGAGGTGATAGAAAGGAGTTATAGGCAGCTGGTCACACCGGGGCCACGGGAGACAGACAAGTAGGTCACAGTCAGGAGAGGGAAAGGGAAGAGTCAGGTACTAGAAAGTACCCCTGTGGCTGTCCCCTTAACAATAAATACTCCTGTTTGAGTACTGTTGGGGGAGAGGGGAGCCTACTCGGGGAAGCGACAGTGGCCATGCCTCTGGCACAGAGTCTGGCCCTGTGGCTCAGAAGGGTAGGGAAAGGAAGACAAAGGCAGTAGTGATAGGGGACTTGATAGTTAGGGAGTCAGACAGGCGATTCTGTGGACACAGGAAAGAAACTCAGATGGTAGTTTGCCTCCCAGGTGCCAGGGTCTGGGATGTTTCAAATCGCATCCAAGATATCCTGCAGTGGGAAGGAGAACAGCTAGAGGTCGTGGTACATATTGGTACCAATGACAGCGGTAGGAAAAGGGAAGAGGTCCTGAAAACAGACTACAGGGAGTTAGGAAGGAAATTGAACAACAGGACCGCAAAGGTAGTAATCTTGCAATAGTGAGAATAAGAATAGAATGAGGTGGAGGATAAATACATGGCTGAGGGATTGGAGCAGGGAGCAGGGATTCAGATTTCTGGATCACTGGGACCTCTTTTGGGGCAGGTGTGACCTGTACAAAAAGGACGGGTTGCACTTGAATCCTGGGGGGACCAATATCCTGGCGGGGAGGTTTGCTAAGGCTATTGGGGAGAGTTTGAACTAGAATTGCTGGAGGGTGGGAGCCGAACTGAAGAGACTGGGGAAGAGGAGGTTGGCTCACAAATAGAGAAAGCTTGCAGACAGTGCGAGAGGGAGGATAGGCAGGTGATAGAGAAGGGACACGCTCAGACCAAAGGTTTGAGATGTGTCTATTTTAAAGCAAGGAATGTTGTGAACAAAGCAGAGGAGCTTAGAGCGTGGATCAGTACTTGAAGATATGATGTGGTGGCCATTACAGAGACTTGGATGGCTCAGGGACAGGAATGGTTACTTCAAGGGCTGCGTTTTAGATGTTTCAGAAAGGACAGGGAGGGAGGCAAAAGAGGTGGGGGTGTGGCACTGTTGATCAGAGATAGTGTCACGGCTGCAGAAAAGGTGGACGCCATGGAGGGATTGTCTACGGAGTCTCTGTGGGTGGAGGTTAGGAACAAGAAGGGGTCAATAACTCCACTGGGTGTTTTTATAGGCCGCCCAATATTAACAGGGATATCAAGGAGCAGATAGGGAAACAGATCCTGGAAAGGTGTAATAATTATAGAGTTGTCGTGATGGGAGATTTTAATTTCCCAAATATCAATTTGAATCTCCCTAGAGCAAGGGGTTTAGATGGGGTGGAGTTTGTTAGGTGTGTTCAGGAAGAATTCTTGACACAATATGTAGATAAGCCTACAAGAGGAGAGGCTGTACTTGATTTGGTATTGGGAAATAAACCTGGTCAGGTGTCAGGTCTCTCAGTGGGAGAACATTTTGAAGATAGTGATCATAATTCTATCTCCTTTACAACAGCATTGGAGAGAGATAGGAACAGACAAGTTAGAAAAACGTTTAACTGAAGTAAGGGGAATTATGAGGCTATCAGGCAGGAAATTGGAGGCTTAAATTGGAAACAGATGTTCTCAAGGAAAAGTACAGAAGAAATGTGGCAAATATTCAGGGGATACTTGTGTGGAGTTCTGCGTAGGTACGTTCCAATGAGACAGGGAGGTTATGGTAGGGTACAGGAACCGTGGTGTTCAAAGGCTGTAATAAATCTAGTCAAGAAGAAAAGAAGAGTTTACAAATGGTTCAGAGAGCTAGGTAATGTTAGAGATCTAGAAGATTATAAGGCTAATAGGAAGGAGTTTAAGAAGGAAATTAGGAGAGCCAGAAAGGGCCATGAGAAGGCCTTAGCGGGCAGGATTAATGAAAATCACAAGGCATTCTACAAGTATGTGAAGAGCAAGAGATTAAGACATGAAAGAATAGGACCTATCAAGTGTGACAGTGAGAAAGTGTGTACGGAACCGGAGGAAATAGCAGAGATACTTAATGAATACTTTATTTCAGTATTCACTATCGAAAAGGATCTTGGTGACTGTAGTGATGACTTGCAGCAGACTAAAAAGCTTGAGCATGTAGATATTAAGAAAAAGGATGTGCTGGAGCTTTTGAAAAGCATCAAGTTGGATAAGTCGCCGGGATCGGATGAGATGTACCCAAGGCTACTGTGGGAGGCGAGGAAGGAGACTGCTGAGCCTCTGGTGATGATCTTTGCATCATCAATGGGGACAAGAGAGGTTCCAGAGGATTGGAGGGTCGCAGATGTCGTTCCTTTATTCAAGAAAGGGAGTAGAGATAGCCCAGGAAATTATAGACCAGTGAATCTTACTTCAGTGATTGGTAAGTTGTTGGAAAAGATCCTGAGAGGCAGGATTTATGAACATTTGGAGAGGTATAATATGATTAGGAGTAGTTAGCATGGCTTTGTCAAGGGCAGGTCATGCCTTACGAGCCTGATGGAATTTTGTGAGGATGTGTCTAAACACCTTGATGAAGGAAGAACAGTAGACATAGTGTATATGGATTTCAGCAAGGCATTTGATAAGGTTCCCCATGCCAGGCTTATTGAGAAAATAAGGAGGCATGGGATCCAAGGGGACATTGCTTTGTGGATCCAGAACTGACTTGCCCATAGAAGGCAAAGAGTGGTTGTAGACAGGTCAAATTCTGCATGGAGGTCAGTCACCAGTGGAGTGCCTCAGGGATCTGTTCTGGGACCCTTACACTTCGTGATTTTTAATAAATGACCTGAAGAGGAAGTCGAGAGATGGGTTAGTAAGTTTGCTGATGACACAAAGGTTGGAGGTGTTGTGGATAGTGTGAAGGGCTGTCAGATGTTACAGCGGGACATTGCAAAACTGGGCTGAGAAGTGGCAGATGGAGTTCAACCCAGTTAAGTGTGAAGTGGTTCATTTTTGTAGGTCAAACATGTTGGCAGAATATTGTATTAATGTTCAGACTCTTGGCAGTGTGGAGGATCAGAGAGATCTGTGGGTCAGAGTCCATGGGACGCTCAAAGCAGCTGCGCAGGTTGACTCTGTGGTTAAGAAGGCATACGGTGTATTGGCTTTCATCAATCGTGCAATTGAATTTAGGAGCCGAGAGGTAATGTTGCAGCTATATGGGACCCAGGTCAGACCCCACTTGGAGTACTGTGCTCAGTTCTGGTTGCCTCACTACAGGAAGGATGTGGAAGCCATAGAAAGGGTGCAGAGGAGATTTACAAGGATGTTGCCTGTATTGGGGAGCATGCTTTATGAGAATAGGTTGAGTGAACTTGGCCTTTTCTCCTTGGAGCGACGGAGGATGAGAGGTGACCTGATAGAGGTGTATAAGATGATGAGAGGCATTGATCATGTGGATAGTCAGAGGCTTTTTCCCAGGGCTGAAATGGTTGCCACAAGAGGACACAGGTTTAAGGTACTGGGGAGTAGTTACAGAGGAGATGTCGGGGTAAGTTTTTTACTCAGAGAGCGTTGAATGCGTGGGATGGGCTGCCGGTACCGGTGGTGGAGGTGGATACGATAGGATCTTTTAAGAGACTTTTAGTTCGGTTCATGGAGCTTTGTAAAACAGAGGGCTATAGGTAAGCCTAGTAATTTCTAAGGTAGGGACATGTTTGGCACAACTCTGTGGGCCGAAGGGCCTGTATCGTGCTGTAGGTTTTCTATGTTTCTGTGTTTGGAATCTGCCCAGTCTCCTTTCCTAACCTGTCATCGAGCCAGCAGGGCATCTGTTGGAAAACAACTTCCTCACCCTACTCCACCCCAAATCTGACAAAATAAAGAGAATGTACTGCTCTGTCGAATGTTAAAAAAACACCGTGTTTCAAATCACTCCATGGTGTTACTCCTGTTTCTTTCTCTAAGTTCCTGAAGACCTATAAGGTTAATGGAACTTCACAAATCTTTAATATAAAAGGCTCCTGAAGATTCCCACTTTCAGTCACTCTCAGACTGGCAGCCATATCTTCCACCAGCTGGGCCTCAGGGTTTGTAGTTTCCTCCTGATCCTTTCTGTCCTTCCACCTGTCCCTCTTCCTTTGAACCGCTCTTTAAAATAAGACCATAAGAGCATAAGATAATGGAGCAGAATTAGGCCATTTGGGCCATCGAGTCTGTTCTGCTATTTCTTCATGGCTGATCCAATTTTCCTCTCAGCCCCAATCTCCTGCCTTCTCCATATATCCCTTCATGCCCTGACTGATCAAGAATCTATCAACTTCTGCCTTAAATATGCATAAGGACTTGGCCTCCACAGTTGCCTGTGGCAAAGAATTCCACAGATTCACCTCTCTCTGTCTAAATAATTCCTCCTCGTCTCTGTTCTAAAAGGACATCCCTCTATTCTGAGGCTGTGTCCTCTGGTCTTAGGCTGTCCCACCATAGGAAACATCCTCTCCACATCCACTCTATCAAGGCCTTTCAGTATTTGCTAGGTTTCAATGAGGTCACCCCTTATTCTTCTGAATTCTAGTGAATGTAGGCCCAGAGCTATCACATGCTCTTCATATGATAAGCCATTCATACACCCCTTTGACCAATCATTTGGTGATCTACTCTTATAATTTGGAATTAAGATAAAATTTTGTTTAATAGGACTCATATGGAAAAATTTGGAACTCTTGATTGCTTTAACAGCACTATATACAGTAAACATTGCAATGGTTATTTGCTGAGCATTACACACATAAAAATATCTTATATCTGTATTAGTAAGAAAACCTAAGCAGTATTATAATTGGGAAATGCTAGGATAGAAACTTGTTCTCCTCCATATCTTGCATAAAACATGCAGACATATTAATAGCTCCATGTTGTAATCTATTACTAAGACTTTGTTTCACAGACATCGAAAGACCTCAGACCAACTGGAATATTACCTCACCAAATAATATTCTAATGGCTAAAGAAAAAGATTGTTGCCCCTTTTTTCATTAAGATTCTTCTTCCAGTCATCTCAGACAACCCATTTGGCATTCCCTTTTGTCCTGAACCACTGTTCTCCTGTGCGCTGTTACGAACATCTCAGGAAGTTCTGAAATAAAGTGGAGCTTATTTATTCTGCAGCCTTGCTCAATGAAACACAAGCTTCAAATCAGCAAATATGTCAGAATTATTGAGCTTTACCATCATTTTTATTGTCCAGGAATTATTATTTTCTCATTAAAAATTCCATACAAATGTACCGTGACTCAAAAATTACACTAAAGTACTAGTGAATGATACATCCTATGGCAAGTTCAGAGACAAGATAGATGTTGGTAAAATGAAACTTTAATCAATCAGCCTTAGTTGTAGAGATATGTTTCCTGCACTTTTGCTCAGTATAAATTATCTGAATAAATCAAATATTTCTGTGAAAATATAAGATCAATAATTTTCTGCGGACAGTAGCGAGCAAAAATCAGAAATTTAAGCTCACACTACAAACTACATTCTGGCCATAACTTTAAGCTGGTGAAAATCATGCACATTTCCCATTGTGAATTTTTCTCGAGGTTCGGAATAAAATGCTGGTTAGTTTGGGACTTCAGCTAGAATGCACATGTCCTGACATGGTAGTCCAGCTCAGCCAATGACAAGCTGGTCATGGTCTGCTTGGAGTCCTATGGCAGAGCACGAGTTTGCTAATATTCCCCAAAATGTATGATGGTGCTCTTGGATCCTGTCCCAATTTGGATCTGGAATAGGTTCCACGATACGGAACAAAGAATAGTACAGCACAGTACAGATCTTCGGCCCATGGTTTTGCGCTGACTTCTTAACCTACTCCGAGATCAGTCTAATCCGTCCCTCCTCCATCGTCCTCCATGTTTCCATGTACCTTTCTGAGAGTCTCTTAAATGTCTCTAATGTATGGGCCTTTACCATTTATGCCCCATGCACTTTTATGCCCCTACCACTTTGTGTAAAGAAACTCACCTCTGACAGCCCCCTGTACTTTCCTCTAATCACCTTAAAAGTATGACGTTTCATATTAGCCATTGTCCTCTTATATTAACCAAAGTGTGTCCTTTCATATTAGCCATTGGTACCCTGGGAAAAAGGAGCTGATATTCCACTCTACTATGCCTCTGTCAGCTCCCCTCTCACCCTCCTTCACTCCAAAAAGAAAAGCTCTAGCTCCCTCAACTTTTCCTCATGAGATATGCTCTGTAATCCAGGCAGCATTCTGGTAAATTTCCTCTGCACCCTCTCTAAAGCTTCCACATCCATCCTATAATGTGGTAACTTGAACTGAACACAATACTCCAAGTGTAGTTTAATTATAAGCCCAACCACTTCGATAGAGGTATTACACTGGCAAGGAAGGAGGACGCTACAAAAAAAAGAGCTGGTGGAAGAAATAGGCATGTCAGGGAGAAGGGCAGTCAGCACTTCGGGACAAGACCTTTCATCCGGACTCAAAAAGTAGAGGGGGAAATAATCTGCATAAAGAGGTGAGGCAGGAGCTAGCAAGTGGTAGGTGGATTCAGGTGAGCAGGGGTCGATTGCCAGGAGCTGTGGGGTGGGGGTGGTGGTGGGGGGTGGACTGGAGGTAGTGACAGATCTCTCCGCTGCTCTTACAGTCCTAATGAAAGGTCTCGACCCCAAATATGCATCTTCCTCCACAGATACTACTCAACCCTGTTGGCCAGAAAGATCTACAGTCCACAAATCAGTGAATTAGAATGAATTTGGGACAGTGGAAGCAGACAAACCAATTGCCTTGTTTCTTGACATAAGGGTAGAGATGGAGGCTGCCATTTTATGAAGAGACTGTCTTTTCCATTTTGTCAGTCAGCTGTTTGATCAGTGCTTCAAAGTACACACAATGGTGCCTCAGGTAATCTGTTAAACTAGGGATCATTTCAAAATAAGAAGTTATTTATGCAGGTTTATGAATTTTGGCGTCTGTGTCTGATCTGTATGATTCAAGCTGGTTGCTGATTGAAAACAAAGAGCCATAAATTACCGATTGCCAATTACTGGGAAGAGGACAATAAATGGATGCTGGCCTGGAGCAGAGCCAACAAAAAGGTGTTAATAGTCACATACATAGTCATAGTCATACTTTATTGATCCCGAGGGAAATTGGGTTTCGTTACAGTTGCACCAACCAGGAATAGAGTATAAATATAGCAATATAAAACCATAAAAAATTAAATAATAATATGTAAATTATGCCAGGAAATAAGTCCAGGACCAGCCTACATGACCTACAGCCAATGACAGTGGAATGCAATATTCAAATTAGTAAGAAATAAATATGAAAGCAGACACTTCAAGTGTGCTAGCAGCCATAACCCTGTAGGAGACAGCATTGCGGATGAGGAGGACCCCACGGATGTGTGGAGATTCGAAATGGGGCTATGAGGAACATGTAGCCCCAGGAGGAACTACTATTTTAACTGGTATTATGTTTTCTGTTCTTTGACTGATCATGGAAGGTCAGGAAAACTTAGTGGGTCTGCGCTTAGGTATTCAGTTGTGTAAGTTCACGTGTTCTTCCATTGAAATAATAAAGGTACTTAACGGTAATTACAGATTCTCTCTGTGCCTCCCCAACCCTGATCATTATTATAAGGGGTGATTCTTGTAGCAACCTGCTGAGTTCCTCGCGCAGCATGACTTTTGATCCAGATTCCAGAATCCGCGCTTTCTTGTGCCTTTACGATAGACTACAGGTGTCCCCCGCTTTTCCAACGTTTGCTTTATGAAACCTCACTGTTATGAAAGACCTACATTAGTAACCTGTTTTTGCTAACAGAAGGTATTTTCACTGTTACGAAAAAAGGCAGCATGTGAAAAAAGTAGTGCGCGAAAAAAGGCAGCGCGCGCCCCGAGCAGCCGCTCTCCCCTGGATTCGGAACTACATTCTCGCCGGCATTGCTTAAACACATGCCTGTGAGCAGCCGTTAGCAAGATGAGTTCTAAGGTATTGGAAAAGCCTGAAAGAGCTCATAAGGGTGTTAGCGTAAAACTAGACATAATTAAGCGTTTCGATCGTGGTGAATGAAGTAAGGACAATGTGAGTTTGGCTTGTGGAAGTTGACGAAGATGATATTGAAGAGGTTTTGGCATCCCATGACCAAGAACTGATAGATGAAGAGCTGATGCAATTGGAAGAGGAAAGGATAACAATCGAAATCGAATACAGTAGCAAATGGACTGAAAGTGAAGTCGTCCAGGGACTGAATGTGAAGCAACTATGTGAGAATTTCACTGCAATGATAAAGTATGACTTTAATTTTGAATGGGTACATCGGTTTAGGGCATATTTGCAGGATGGTTTGAGTCCTTACAAAGAACTGTATGATAGAAAAATGCGCGAGGCTAAGCAGTCAAGCAAGCCTTCCACATCAGCCACAGCAGACAACGAACCTCGACCTTCGACATCAAGGCAGGCAGACATTGAAGAAGATGACCTGCCTGCCCTGATGGAAACAGACGACGAAATGGCACCCCAGTGTCCCACCACCCCAACCCCCATGCCGAGGACAGATACTGATCTGCGAAGCCTGCAGGGGTAGCCGGGATGCACCCAGCACATCTTTAAGAAAAAAAGCCGAAATAAACAGGCTAATTAATTAGGTGCCGCCTGGCACGTAAATGTCAGCCCAGATCAGAGGCGATTGCCGATAGCGTTGCCTCTTATCTGGGCCGACATTTGTGTGCCAGGCGGCACCTAATTAATTAGCTTGTTTATTTCAGCTTTTTTCTTAAAGATGTGCTGGGTGAGTCCCGGCCACCGCTGTACCACTGTGTTCTTCGCGGATCAGTATTGGTTCGCTGCCCGGAGGGTGGGGGCCACTGCACCACCCCAACCTCCGAACACTCAGCCTAACACACCATCATCAGTGTGCTCAATGCCTTCCCGATTCCCATAAGTGATACTACACTGTACATACATTATTTCTACTTTATATTGGCTGTGTATTTTTACATGTTATTTGGTATGATTTGGCAGCTTCATAGCTTAAAGGTTACTAGAGAGAGTGTTTCTGCCGAGAGCGCTTGCGCCGTGTTTCTGCCGAGAGCGCTTGTGCCGTGTTTCTGCCAACTGTGCTTGCTTCGCTACGGAGAACAGTGCAGGCAGTGATTGTAGAAAAGTATTTCTACTTTATATAGGCTGTGTATTCATCATATCATTCCTGCTCCTGCTTTTACTATATGTTACTGTTATTTTAGGTTTTATGTGTTATTTGGCATGATTTGGTAGGTTATTTTTGGGTCTGCGAACGCTCACAAATTTTTCCCATATAAATTAATGGTAATTGCTTATTCGCTTTACAACGTTCCAGCTTACGAACTGTTTCATAGGAACGCTCTACCTTTGGATGGTGGGAGAAACCTGTACATTACATTGTCTTTAGTTATACTGCAATATTGTTTTCAATTAAGAGTTATAAATGTTTAGGTAATTTTTACATTGTTTCTAAGTGCTTAAAATAGCAATTGCACATTTAGTTCTAGTGATATTTGAGTGTGTTTAAATAACAGGAACGTTCAGAAACACAGACAGAAACGATTCCTCAGCCAGTTTGAGGGTGAGGCTTGTTTTGACCCAACCATGTGACTTGTGTGCACGCATATGTGAGTAAGGTCCTGGCACAGCGCAGGACTATGCCAGATGGGGTCAGAACTCAGTCAGCCAAAACTTCATCAAGGAGCCAACTGCATATCACAATGGTACTTGCATTCAGAGAGATCGGGGCCAAGGAGGGCAAGAGTCCAAGATGGGAGTGTAATCCAAACAAAACATCGCCTTGCAAACAACAGTATGTGTTCCAAATCTTTTTGGTTTCATTTTAACTAGTAACCGTCTTTTTTGGAGAACTGGTTTTCCGATTGAGAGTTAAGAACCCCCATGTTTGTGAGCCCTCCTGAATCAGCAGTGCGTAGTGCAGACTTTGCTTGATTTTGCTGATGTTTGACGGGCAACTCAGATTCTATAGGCTAATTACAAGAAAATGCTGAAGAATGTGCCGGGCAGAGACCAGCATGGGGAAAGTATTGGCTTCTTCACAATGCAACTCCTTGGGGTGCAGTAAAGAAGCAGTTACCATTTTTCAGTCTGAGACTTTGTCCTCAGAAGTCTTACTTCTGTGCTGACTCATACAAAACAGCTTGCTGCATCCTAATTTGCACCATGCCCCACCCAATCACTACTGCACATGTGTGCTTACTCACATTCAAAAACGAAATGTCACAGTTGTGTAATAAATATGAAAATTCCACATCCCATGGTGATGACCAAATTAGTTATTTTCATGGTGAGTGAGACATTATTTATGGGCATATGGTTCTGGGAGGTCTTACAGAGAGCTCTTAACTGTTTTCTGACATGCATTCCTTGCTGTGTTTGACATGTTGTTGATTGCAGAAGGCAGTATGTTGAAGAAAGTTTTGCTTTATGTTCCGAATTCTAATGAAGCCCACTGGATAACATTTTAGGATTCACAGAGTATTTTCTGAGAGGATAATATAATATATAATGGCTCCGTCTGTCTAAGTAGACAATGGACGCGCCCAGTTTAGGACTCAGTTGGGTGTGGCTGAATAAGCCGATTCTTGAGCGGCGGTCCTTGGCACGGCTGCTGCTCACCAAGCCTGATGGCTGCGGCTGGGTAGTCACTGTCGCAGCTTTCCTTCCCTCTCTCCTGTCTGACCACAGTCGAGTCTGCATTGGTAATGCCTGTACGTACAGCCTGTCACCAGCTGTCTCGTCCCAAGTGTCCACCCTGATATCAGCAGACTTCAGGTCACGTTTACAAACGTCCCTGTAACGCAACAGTGGGCGCCCTAAGGGCCGGGATCCTGCAGTGAGTTCTCCGTGTAGGATGTCCTTGGGGATGTGGCCATCCTGCCTGCGGCGGACACGGCCAAGCCACCGCAGTCGTCGCAGTGTGAGAAGGACATACATGCTAGGCATGCTGGCCTGGTCCAGGACGTCCTTGTTTGGCATGCGGTCTTTCTAGGAAATGCCCAGAATCCGACGCAAGCACCGTAGGTGGAAGCTGTTGAGGCTGTGCTCTGGGCGCGCGTAATACGCAGGCTCTGTACACTGCAGTCTTGGTGGCTGTGGTGAGCTTGTTTTTCCACACTCTCTTTGACAGCTTGGCCATGGCAGCGGCGGCTTTCCCTATTCGCCTGTTGAGCTCTGGGTTGAGGGACAGGTTGCTGGAGACTGTCGATCCTAGGTAGGTGAATTCATCTACCGCTTTCAGGGTTTGGTTGCTGATACTGATGCAAGGGGCTTCGCTGACGTCCTGGCCCATGATCTCTGTCTTCTTCAGACTGATGGTGAGACCAAACTCTTGGCAAGCATGTGCCAGGAAACTGACTAGCCTCTGGAGACCAAACTGTGTGTGTGAGACGTCAGGGCAGCATCATCAGCGAAGAGTATTTCCCGGATCAGGACCTGACAACTACTTTAGATTGCCTCAGTATATGAGGCCTCTTCTGCTAACCAGGTCGAAAGCCTTAGTCAGATCGATAAAGGCAACGTACAAAGGCTGTCTCTGTTCCCGGCTCTTCTCCTGTAGCTGCCTGAGTGAGAAGATCATGTCAATGATGGATCTCTCTGCTCTGAAGCCACAATGGGACTCAGAGTAGATGCGTTCTGCCAATGTCTGCAGTCGCTTCAGAACCACTCAGGCAAATGCTTTGCCAATGGTGTTGAGCAGGAATATGCCTCTGTAATTGTTACAGTCGTTGTGGTCTCCCTTATTCTTGAACAATGTGATGATGTTTGGGTCTCGCATGTCTTGGGGAACTGATTCCTCCTCCCAGCACTGGCAGAGCAGCTCATGAAGATGGCTCAGGAGCACTGGTTTCCCGCACTGGATCACTTCTGCGGGGATGCCGTCTTTGCCTGGTGCCCTGCTGTGAGCAAGCGAGTCGATGGCCTTGCTGAGTTCTTCCTCTGTTGGGGGTAGATTCAGCTCTTTCATGACGGGTAGGGCAGGGATACTGGCAAGGGCTGACTCAGTGACCATGTTCTCAGTGGTAGTGCTCAGCCCACTTCTTCATCTGCTTGGCACGGTCTTTGATGACTCCACCGTCCTTGGACTTCTACAGAGCGATCTTGCTAGCTGTGGGTCCGAAGTTTTGCTTTATCTTCTGAATTCTAATGGAGCCCACTGGATAATTTTTTAAGATTCACAGAGTATTTTCTGAGAGGATAAAATCCCTCATATACTGAGGCAATCTAAAGTAGTTGAAATATTCGTCACCAAGCAAAGCAAATTGCTACAAGGAGAATGTACTTTTATGAATGAGCACCTCACCTTTCTTCCACCGAATAAACACGATTAACAAAATTGACCACTTTTCTGTGCAGTGGAGGGTATTTGGGGAGGGGGGGTTGATGATCGTGCTGCTTTTCTTTTCTTTCTTGGTTTCATGGCTATCTGGAGAAGAAGAATTTCAGAGTTGTATACTTTGATAATAAATGAACCTTTGAACCTTTGATGCAACTGGATAGGACTGGATGATGAATGTGATGCAGAATTAATCCCCATCACCTGTCTACACATGACTCTCTAATTTCATGCTGTCCACTCATCTCATTCATACTGCCATCTTGGAGTAGGTATTTTGCGATGGGAGCATACATTTGGATATATGTAGGAAGTGAACCCCATCTGTGAAAGAACGAGGTTGCAGCACAAAATAGGAAAGAGCTGGCTCCAAATGTTTGATAGTTTTACATAGGAGGTCTTAGCAGAGTGGGAACTGAATTCTAACCACCTTGGGACTTAAAGTTGCTCTACACTGAAGAAGCAATAGGAGCAGGGAGACATGGAGATTGCAGCCCGGAGTTAAGTCACAGTAACCTGATGGCAGTGATGCCAGAAGTGCAATAACTTACACAAGCATTTTCAAATACCATATCCTAGTATTGCCACTGCGGGACCCACACTGCGCAGTTTCATTCACAGCCACGTGACTAACCTAATAACAATTGCTAGAAATTAAAACTCATTTTCATCATTCATATGCTCCACCAGACCCTCACAAGTTATATGTTGGCAATTACTATCCCATGGAGTCTAACATATGTCCTGTCACTCAAATGGATAGCATATCACTCAGTGAAACATTTCTGTTCCCTTGCAAACGAAGGCTTCAGGGATCAGATATTGGGAAACACTAGAGGTTGCATATCCTAGACCCCATGGAAGAGAAGCTTCGGAGCCTATCCTTTCCCAGCATGGGAGAGCTGGCCACTTGATTCGATTCAATTCAAGTTTCATTGTCATTCAACCACACATGAATACAGCCAAACGAGACAGCGTTACTCCAGGGTCAAGGTGCAAAACGCAATACCAAAAGTCACACACAGCACAAAGCACACATACGATCTGTAAGACAGAAAGATACAGCCACACAACAAACTCAAGCCTTCCAGCACTGCTGAAATCTGCATTTGACTACAACAGAGCTTGCCTTCTACCGAGTGAACTCGGTGGCGGGGCGGGGAGGCACTACCAGCTCCAGCCTGGACACTGCGCCACACTGCCCCTGGGGCAGCAGTTCTGACGTCTCTCCCTGGCAGCCGTTAACATCCAATACCACAGCTTGAGGCCTAGGCCTTGCACATTCAAGATAGCAAGCACACATAGGACATCGGTAAAATACAATCATGCAAAGCATATGCAGTATGTATATAATCCAGACCCTGAGTCATTGTTTTGCTGAGTGAACAGCTGAGTGAGGGTGGGGGTGGGGGTGGGGGCAGCACTAACTCCAGCCCGAATGCTGTGACACCCAGTGGAGTGAACTGGCTCCGGTGTCTCTTTCTCTGTGGCTGTCCACTGAATGCCACCGAAATCGGCAGTCTTCCACTGATCGAAAACTTGGGGGGCAGCACTGACTCCAGCCTGGATGCTGCACCACACTGCCCCCGGTGGAGAACACTAGCTATGACACCTCTCTGCTGATAGCTGTAGGTAGATGACACCATTGCTTGAGGCCTAGTTTTCTCTATGACCTAGGCCAGACAGCTCCCCCGCCATCCGGTCTTGATCACCAATAAATCAGTAAATTGAAATTGCGGCATTCCACATTAACAGTTTCCAAAGGGATCTTGTGATCACAAGAAATGCAACCAAGATGCTGATTCGTTAATAGACTGTACGCATCCTTCGACTCAGGCAGCAGTCCACTGCTCAGCTCCTTCATTTTCTCCACCAGTGAGCAAATCGCTGATGGGGTAGACCTGCAGTCCTTTAAGTTCTTAATATTTAGCAAAATTTGCAATCTTTAAATATGACAGTAGTACCTGTTGTTGACCCTGTGGAAGCCATTGCGACCAAACACACCGCCATCTTACTGGAACTTCCTGCACATTTGAGGTGTTGCATCTGCTGGATGAAGTTGCAGCTTCCTTCATGTTCATTCTCCCCCTCTTGCCAATGCCAGGGGATTGTTGCTGCCAAGGCTGCTGTCATCCACGCTAGGAAGATTGACTCCAAAATCACGACTTCTAACCCCGAAGTGTTTAAAGTTTTGCTCTTCCACTTACTATTGAGCTGAATAGATTGACATGCCATGTCAAAGACAGATAAGAGTCAACTGCAAGGGTAAGGACAACAGACTTCCTACTCCAAAGGAGATTAAGAAACTTGGCGGGCTTTTATAGTAATCCCCTAGTTTTGTAGACATCTTTGTTGATACTGGCTTCTTTTAACATTTTCTGACTTTCTTCATCTCTGCATGTGAATTCTCCAGATGCTTTGATGGAATTCGAAGATATAGCTGTTGTGTTATCTGACCAGTAAAAATAATCACCAGTCACTGTGTTCCTCTCCACATCTAGGCTATTTGCAATCTGCAGTACTGATCTTCTTCGGCAGCTGGGCTGCAGTAACTGTGGAGCAGGATCTAAAGGCACTGGGAAGCCATCGGCTAATTGGCTAATGTTTTAATGGTTTGATTTATATCATTGGTTTTAAATGTTTTGATTTTAACTTTGTGCTGGCTTTTAATTTCATATTTTGTACAAGCAGATGTAGTAATTGTCAATGTCAGAAGGAGGGTTAAATGAGGAATTGTCAATGCAAGAGAAATATGTTGTAGTTTCCAGTATTACTCTCTATTGATTGGGCACTCTGGTCCTCTTCCTTCACCTCCTCATCTCTTCCCTAATTTCCTCACCTTCTTCATATTACTCCACCTCAGTTAATTGCCATAGAGTTGGTGGCCAGGGATGTGTTTTCATGATGGTAATCCTCCGGGGCTCATTCAGACTGGCTCAGGCAGCAGGGGCAATTTTTTCATCACACAATGTCTGCTCTGACACGTTTAAAGTAGTAGCGCAAACACGACGGTCCTGACAAAGGGTCTCGGCCTGAAACGTCGACTGTACCTCTTCCTAGAGATGCTGCCTGGCCTGCTGCGTTCACCAGCAACTTTTATGTGTGTTGTTTAAAATGGTAGCATGGTTCCCATTGTATGCCTGCTGCATGGTGTGTGTAATGAGATATTCAGCTCTGCTGCAAAGTGGGCAGAGCTAAGATGGCAACAGCAGGTGACTTCTTTGAGTTCATCTGTGAAACAGCTTAAATTCATCTCTTTAGTGTCATTTTTTTTCTTTTTCAAGGTGGATGGAATTCTGTTGGAGCTCATGATCTACAGTTGCATTCAAACTCCGGTTCTTCGTGGCAGATGAGTTCCTGGTCCTGGAGCTCGCCGACAGGCCACTTTTAACATCTCCAGGAGTGGCCTTGGGTGGCCTTGTGGATGAACCAATTCGGTGCCTGTGATGCCGACTGAGGTGTCACCTGAGAACGGAACATCGTGATACTGGATACGTCCGTCATAGGCCTCTGTACTTGGGCAATCGCTCTCTCTCCCTCTTTCTCTCGATGGTGGGAGAGAGTTTGCTACCGATTCTCGAGTTGGAGTAATTCAGAATAAAAGCAAGCTCAGACTGTAACGTCGTAACAGTGAGCAGTTTGTTGGTCTCCCCTCTCGCTGTGGAAGAGAGCGACACCTCCCTGTCCCTTGTTAGTGAGAGAGCCTGTGGCATGTCAATTGTCAGGTGAACAGTAGTTTCTGTTGGACTACAGGTCATTGTCTCTCTTTGGGTGCTTTGTTATGCCACTGATGCTTCCTGCTGGAACAAGTGGGAGGGGTGGAGGGAGGGCTAATGCTTTGCTGCTGCTTGTACATTGCGGGGGGAAAGGGGTCTTTGGGGTTCAAACATTTTTCTGTCATTCATTCTCTGCGTTTCTCTTCCGATTCATAGATGTCTGTGAAGAGTAACAATTTCAGGTTGTATACTGGATACATTCTCTGATATCAAATGGAAGCTTTGAACCATTGAAACTTTAATTATCACTCAGTAATCATCCATTCTTTGCATGATTTTGCAAACACAGCTGGTACAGCAGGCTTCTAGATTACCTGCCATGATATATCATCTGGACAGTGAGGAAACTGAATCCCTTTGTTCTCCACTGCAAAGCAGAGCCTACATACCTGTGGACGGTAATGCTAGCTTGCTTTATGGGCAAGCCTATTATCATAATGAAGCTATGTACTTACTCCCCGGCTACCCGTAGCATGGTAGAATGAACTGAAGTTAATTCTCTCTGAAAATTGATATCTTTCACAGAACTTTCTTCAGTACAATGTAAGTTCCCTAGCTCCTTGTTGGAAAGAATCAATGGGTTAAAACTTCTGGCAATATGCCCCTTATTCTGCTCTGAGGTTGGAAACATGGCAGTAGAAGCTTGCAGAACTTTTGACTGAAGTGTACCCAGAGACTATGGTTTGAGAGGAAGCACAGGTCTGATTGCTTGCCAACTTTTAACAATAGGCAGAGTTATATGTAGAGGAAAGATCTATAACAGCTGCATTTGTTTTTAACTTGCTTTGACATCCAGCCAGAGTGTGACCAGTTAGTGTTATTTTGTTGTTTTTGATTGATCACAGAAATTGCTTTGTTCTTTGGCTGTCGTGACATCCAGACTGGATTTCTCGTGAACCATGGCCAGAGAGGACGTTACCCTACAGCTGATCAGGTACAACAGCAGGACTCCCAGCTTTCTGAATGTGGCGATCACCCTGTGGAGCATTCTAAGACAGATATTGTGAAAATACCCACAAACTGAAAGCTCATATTCCTAGATTGCTAAGAAACTTCTGTAAAACTCCATCAGGGACTACTCATTGTCCCTGACATTGTAGTTGTAAATCCATTGATTAGTTACTCCATTATGAAAGTGCTTGAGAGAAAAGAGTGATGATCTTGGGTTTAATTAATCTGGGCTGCTACATACAGGCGCGTTGCCTAAATGTTTTGATCATCAGTGTCTTTGATTTGGCTGCAAGGTCAGAGATGATAGTGACCTCATCATTTGGGATGACAGGCAAGTTGACTGGGTTACAGCACCAGACCTGCCTGGTGATTTGGCTTTATAAAATAAAGGTTCTGCACTATTTTGTGTTACGTGGATTTTCAGAAGGCCTTTAACAAGGTGCCACACAAGAGGCTGCTCAACAAGATGGTATCACAGCAAAGATACTAGCATGGATAGCAGATTGACTGACTGGCAGGAGGCAAGGAGTGGAAATAAAGGGGATCTTTTCTGATTGGTGCCAGAGACTAGTGGTATTCCACACAGGCTAGCGTTAGGACCACTTTTTTCACGTTATATGTCAATGATTTAGTGATGAGATTGATAGATTTGTGGCCAAGTTTGTGGATAATACAAAAAATAGTATTGGGCAGTGATAGGTCAGTAGTGCGGATGAAGCAGGTAGTGCGGATAAAGAAGGACTTAGACAGATTGGGAGAATGGGCAAAGAAATGACAGATGGAATGCAATGAAGGGAAGTGTGGGTCAGGCATTTTGGTGTTACGTTTGTGGTACTGGGAAGCCGAGTGGCCATAAATAATGCACATGAGAGACGGAAAGGTGAGGAACGAATGTGCTGCTGTTTATTTTGCTTGTAAGTCTGCCCAGGATGCCCTCTCACATTACGTCCAGTACATAACAGACAGGGAAGCCTTGACAGCAACCCGTAGGGTTCAAAGTATACATTCATAGATAACATCCCCCCCTTATTCCCTTATTTTAAAGATCTCTCTCCCTTTCCAAACACAGACCAGCCATTGAACTATTAACATTCAATGGTATGGTCATCAAATTCAAACAGCAACAATTTTTTTCAAAACCAAGGAAAGAGGATGCTGCCTCTCTTCACAGACATAGCCCTGGCGATTATTCTGCCCTGCATGCTGAGGGTCAGTCACTAAACAATCTAAGCAGATCAGGCCTGGCATGAAGCTACCTTTTCATCGGTGCAGTGGCTGGAGCCATTTTGATGGTGACATGAGGTGTGTTACTATATGTGAGCAAGGAAGTGCTGAGATACTGGTGAGGGATCTACTTCCCACTGAAGTCCTGAAAGCTTGTTTCATTGTTTGTTTGAATCATTCAGCAAGGCCATTAGTGGCTGGATGAAATGGTGCTGACTTAACGTGTTGAATACTGCTTGCTTCTATAAATGCCTTGATTTCTCCAGACAGGAGTTGTGGGCTGCTGTCAGTTACAAGCTGCTGAAGAAGCCCAAAATTATGAAAGGTGGAACGTAGCTCTTCAATTCATCTTTCAGATGTAGTTCTCTTCATGCTGACTACCGCGAGCCATTTGTTGTATGCATCCTCGACGACCAAGAACATGCGCCCTTCTGCAGGTCATGCAAAATCGATGTGAATCCTCTGCCGTGGTTCTTCAGGCCATTCCCGTGGATGCAAAGGAGCAAGTTGAGGAATATTTCTCACTTGCTGACAATGTGGTCGTGCTTTGTCCTTCTCTTCAATGGTTACACCCCGTCCCGGCCACCAGCAGTAGCTGTGTGTAGTTTAGTTCATGTGCACTATGCTACTGTGTCCTGCATGTAGCTCATCAAGCACCCGCTTTGTTAATGACAACGCAGTAGCCCCGTAGTAAACATTGTGATTGGACTGTGAGCTCCTTCCATCGAGCAGGGTCAGGCTTCAGTTCTATGGTTACCGTGTCTGCCACTTCAGATAGAACAAGGTGGGTATGCGTGTGCTTCTGCACGTGCCACAGTTAACGGAGCTGCCGGTACTTCCTTGAAGCAAAGGAACTCTTTTGGGGAGGCTTTGGAGCTGTAAGGGAAGACTGGATAGTCCATCAACACTGGTGCTTGGATCTCCTGTATTTCATATTGTACTGATGTACAGATAGAAACAGAGCCCAACGCTGCACTTGACTAGCAGCCTGCAAGTGGACAAAATTGACATCAAGGGACTGATGGATTGTCTTAACTCTGAAGGCAATTGCAAGTGCCTTCTGCTCAACCCGCCACAGGTGGAAGTTCCCACTTGCTTCAAAAAGGCAACAATTATACCAGTGCTTAAGAATAATGTGATCTGCCTTAATGACAATCGCCCAGTAGTTCTCACACCTACAGTGATGAAATGCTTTGAGAGGTTGGTCGTGACTAGACTGAACTCCTGCCTCAGCAAGAAACTGGACCCACTGCATATCGCCACAATAGGTCAGCAGCAGACATAATCTCAATAGCTCTTCACATGGCCTTAGACCACCTGGACAACACAAACACCTATGTCAGGATGCTGTTCATCGACTATAGCTCAGCATTTTACACCATAATTCCCACAATCCTGATTGAGAAGTTACAGAACCTGGGCCTCTGTACCTCCCTCTACAATTGGATCCTAAACTTCATTTCTGGAAGACCACAATCTGTGCGGATTGATGATAATATCTCCTCCTCACTGAAGATCAACACTGGTGCACCTCAGGGGTGTGTGCATAGCCCACTGCTCTACTGTCTATATACCCATGACTGTGTGGCTAGGCATAGCTCAAACTTGCTGATGATACAACCATTGTTGGTAGAATCATAGATGGAGACGAGAAGGTGTACAGAAGCAAGATATGCCAAAGAGTGATGTCACAGCAACAACCTGGCACTCAATGGCAGTAAGACGAAAGAGCTGATGGTGAACTTCAGAAAGGTTAAGACAAAGGAACACATACCAATCCTCATAGAGGGATCAGAAGTGGACAGAGTGAGCAGTTTCAGGTTCCTGGGTGTCAAGATCTCTGAGGACCTAACCTGGTCCCAACATATTGATGCAGTTATAAAGAAGACAAGACAGCGACTGTACTTCATTCAAAGTTTGAAGAGATTTGGTATATGAACAAAAACACTCAAAACTTCTAGAGATGTATGGTGGAGAGCATTCTGACAGGCTGCATTACTGTCTGGTATGGAGGGGCTACTGCACAGAATCAAAAGAAGCTGCAGAAGGTTGTAAATCTAGTCAGCTCCATCTTGGGTATTAGCCTACAAAGTACCCAGGACACCTTCAAGGAGCAGTGTCTCAGGAAGGCAGCATCCATTATTAAGGACCCCCAGCACCCAGGGAATGCCCTTTTCTCATTGTTACCATCAGGTAGGAGGTACAGAAGCCTGAAGGCACACACTCATCAATTCAGGAACAACTTCTTCCCCTCTGCCATCTGATTCCTAAATGCAAATTGAACCCATAAACACTACCTCACTTTTTAAATATATATTATTTCTGTTTTTGCACAATTTTTAATCTATTTGATAGACATATACGGTATTTGATTGATTGATTGATTGATCATTTTTTCTTCTTCTATTGAACTGCTGCTGCTAAGTTAACAAATGTCATGACAAATGCCGGTGATAATAAACCCAATTCTGATTCTGATTCTGCCTGGGCATAGTGGTTTTTGCCATGGGTAATGTCCTTGATGCGAAAGCAGTTGGATGTTCTTCACAGGATGGCATATGTGTGAGATAACTGCCCCCACACTCCGTTGTAGGCCAACTGTGTGGGCAATGATGGGTTGAAGCGTGTGAGTGCTTCAGACTGTGACAAAATTCTTTTGGCCTTTTTAAAAGCCTCTTCTCAGTGATCCATTCACTGCGAGTGCGTTGATTTATTTAAAAGCTCATGAAGTGCTAGCTAAGTTATAAACAAACTTTGCGTAGTATGTTAGTAGTCCTAAGAAAGATCTGAATTGACTTACATTCTGTGATGATGGAGCCTCCACGATTGTCTTCACCTTTGGTGGTGCCTTGTGAAGCCCAGAGTTGTCGATCACATGGCCCAAATATTCAATTGAAGGTTGAAAGAACGCAGACTTGTCCTTCCAGATTCTTAGCCCGTATCCCTTGAGCCTTTGTAGTATAGCATCCAAGTTTTCTTACACCCCTATCAACCCGCTCAGGATCTGGGCTATTGCCTGCTGAAAAAGTGCGGGAGCCAAGGTGATGGCCAAACAGAAGCCTTAGGTACCTGAGCATTCCTTTGTGAGTCACAATGGTCAGCAGTTCCTGTGACTCTGGCTCCATATTCATCTGCAAATATGCTTGACACAAGTCATTGCTAAATGTCTGTCCTCCAACCAATCCTGCAGAAAGGTCATCAATGAGGGCAAGAGGCTATTGTTCAGCAGTAAGAACTGAGTTAATGGTTATCTTGAAGTCTCTACAAAGCCTTAAAGATCCATCCCTTTTAAGGACAGAAGCCATTGGAGTTGCTGATTTTCTTATGCATACTGGTTTCAATACCTTGCTCTGGACCAGTCTTTCCAAATCAGCCTCTACCTTTGGTTTGAGAGCACATGAAACAGGTTTTACCTTCAGGCATTTGGGTGTAGTGTCAGGCTTAACAGTGATTCCTTTTATACTGCCCAGTTCTCTGTTGAATACCTCTGCTCGTTTCTTCAATACCTCTTGTTGACCAGTGCTCCCACCAATCCAGTACACTTTCTGTCACTTTCTGGACACTTTCTGTCCAGTTGACTTTGAGTTGCTCCAATCTCAAGTGGCCCAGGAGTGCTGAATAACCACCCGTGACAATGTACAGTGGAAGTCTCTTTCTCTGTTTGTTAATCTCCACTGTAACATGTACAACTCCCCTCAATGAAACAACCTCACCAGTGTAAGTTTTTAATGTCAACTTGCCCCTTCTGGGGTGAGATGCTGGCTGCAATTTCCCCTTGTAAACTGCTTTTAACACCAGCAATTCTGCAGCACCCACGTCCACCTGCATCATCACTGTGGCCCATTCCAACCGTGGGATCACCCAAGAGCCGTCTTTGTATCCTGAAACAGATAAACATGCAAATAGCGAGGCATTTGGAAAGAAAAGGCAGATGCAGCATGGATTCAGCAAAGGCAGGTCCTGCTTGACAAACTTACTGAAGCTGTTTGAGGATATAACAAGCTCAGTGGCAGAGGGATATTATTTACTTGGATTTCCAGAAGTTCTTTGATAAGGTGCCACATAAAAGACGTATCTATAAGATAAGGATGCATAGAGTTGGGTGATGTATTAGCATGGATAGAGGATTGGTTAACCAATAGAAAGCAGAGAGTTGGGATACATGGGTGTTTCTCTGGTTGGCAATCAGTGGTGAGTGGTGTGCTGTAGGGGTTGGTTCTGGGCCCACAACTGTTCATGATATACGTTAACAATCTGGAAGAGGGGACCAAGGGCAGTACGTCTAAGTTTGCTGATAACATTAAACTGAGGGGAAAAGCAAATTGTGCACAGTATATAGAGAGTCTGCAGAGAGATATAGATACGTTAAGTGAGTGGGCAAGGGTCTGGCAGATGCAGCATGATGTTGGTAAATGCAAGCTCATTCACTTTGGATGGAAAATAGAAGTGCAGATTATTATTTAAATGGTAAAAGATTGCAGCATGCTGTTGTGCAGAGGAACTTGGGAGTGCTTGTGCATGAATCACAAAAAGTTTGGTTTGCAAGTGCAGCAGGCTATCAAGAAGGCAAATGGAATGTTGGCCTTCATTGCTAGAGGGATTAAATTTAAGAGCGGGGAGGTTATGCTATAACTGTGCAGGGTACTGGTGAGGCTACACCTGGAGTACTGCATGCAGTTCTGGTCTCCTTACTTGTGGAAGCAGTGGCTTTGGAGGCATTGCAGAGGAGATTCACCAGGTTGATTCCAGAGATGAGGGGGTTAGACTATGAGGAGAGATTGAGTCACCTGAGACCATACTTGTTGGAATTCAGAAGGATGAGAGGAGATCTTGTAGAATCATATAAACTTATGAAAGGGATAGATAAGATAGAGGCAGGAAAGTTATTTCCACTGGTAGGTGAGACTAGAACTAGGGGACATAGCCTCAAGATTCAAGGGAGTAAATTTAGCATGGAGATGAGGAGAAACTGCTTTTCCCAAAGAGTGGTGAATCTGTGGAATTCTCTGCCAGTGAAGTAGTGGATACTACCTCAGTAAATATATTTAAGACAAGGTTGGATAGACTTTTGCATAGTAGGGGAATTAAGGGTTACGGGGAAAAGGCAGGTAGGTGGGGATGAGTCCATGGTCAGATCAGCCATGATCTTACTGAATGGCAGAGCAGGCTCGACGGGCCAGATGACCTACTCCTGCTCCTATTTCTTAAGTTCTTATGATCTTAAGTTTTCTTTATCCACAGAGTGAGAGTCACTCAGTCTGCCCCCAGTATGCTCTACCCTGATCACATTTCTTTTTGTTTTTCCAAAAGTTATTTTTCTTATTACAGTGTTTTTGGTTGATAGTCTCTTTTTACTTTTACATGAACATTCAATATGTCCCTTTTTGCCATAGATTCAGCAATCTAAATTCTTATTCTAGCATTCTTTTGCTGAATGCCCAGTTTTTTCACAACGGTAACATTGATTGCCAATAAATGTTTTATTCTTAAAGTCAGTAGAAACTTTATGAATTTGGGAAGATGTACTTAATACCTGTGCTTCTTTAGCTGCCACCTCCATCGATGTACTAATCTCAATTACCTTCTGTAATGTTGATATGTATTCTGTAAGCAAATGTTTCTCAATTGCCTCACTACGCAGACCACAAACGAGTCTATCCTGTACCGTGTCATTCAGCGACTGCTCAAAATACCGTGTCATTCAGTCAATTCAGTCACATTTCAGTCAATTGCTTCTGCAGTGCTACAAACTGAAATAGACCCCTTACAAAATCGAAACCTCTCAGCAATAATTAAACTTATAGGTGAGTAGTGGTCCCTTAAGACATTAACTATGTCCTCATAAGGCTTATCACCAGGCTTAGCAGGTTGCACTAGACTGTATCTTAAATTAAATGTTTTTACACCCATTACAGTCAGAAAAGTTGGAACACAAATATCATCTGAAGTTTAATTTGCCAGTGTGAAATGTTCAAATCCTTCAGTATATGAACTCTATTGCTCTGTCGTTTCGTCATAAGGCCCCATATTTTCAAACATTGTCACCATTTTCAAACACAATCACGTTCTGAAAAGGTTATCTAGTCTTATCCGTCTCGCTTCCCCCCTCTTTTTGTTTTATTTAACTGTTCTGTTCTTGTTCTCTTCCCTCGGATTCTTCGCTCACCCCTCTTCCTGTGCCCATTGTCCTTTCACTCACCCACGTTACACAGCGGTACACTGCCAGTCTCGCGCATAAGCTTTGTTTGCCGTACGGAGCAAAGCAATAAATATCGCGAGAGGACTTGTCTCCTCGTCACCAGTTTTCATGTTTGTGCTACTGAGAAGCCGGGTGGCTGAGAATAACACACACCAGAGACGGAGAGGTGAAGAACAAGCATGCAGCTGTTTATTTTATCGTGAGCCATCTACCCAGACTGCCCTGTCATATTGTGTTCAGTATGTAAAACACGGGGAAACTTGACAGCAACCTGTAAGGGTCAAAATGTTCGAGGACATAACAGAAGGAGAGAGGGCTCAGAGGGACAGAGGGAACTGAGCGTCCATGTATAGGGTTTCTTAAAGGTTAACTTGAAGGTTGAGTAGATGGTAAGGAAAGCAAATGCAATGTTAGCATTCAAGAGGATTAAAATACAAAAGCAAGGGTATAATGCTGATGCTCTATAAGGCTTTGGTCAGACCACATTTGGAGTATTGTGAGCAGTTCTGGGCCCTGTATCTAAGAAAGGATGTGCTGACGTTGGAGAGGGCCCAGAGGCAGTTCACAAGAATGATCCCAGGAATGGAAAGGTTGATGCACGAGAAGCATTTGATGGCTCTGAGTCTGTATTTGCTGGCGTTTAGAAGAATGAGGGAGTGTTTTCATTGAAAAATATTGAATATGGGAAGGCTGAGAGAGAGAGAGTGGATATGATGTTTCCTATAATGGGGGAGTATAGGACCAGAGGGCACAGCCTCCAAATAGAAGGATACCCCTTTAGAACAGAGATAAGGAGGAATTTCTTTAGCCAGAGAGTAGTGAATCTGTGAAGGCCAAATCTGTGGAGGCTGTTAAGTTTTTGATTAGTTGGGCATCAAAGGTTTCGGAGAGAAGGCAGAAGAATGGGATTGAGAGGCATAAAAAAATAGCCTGTGACTCAATGGGCCAAATGGCCTGATTCTGTTCCTATGTCTTTTATGTTATTGCTGCAACCTGAGTTCAAAAACCTGAGAATTTCAGTATTTTATTCATAATTGGGCAGTTTGAGGAGACTTTCAACATGAGGCATTTGTTCCATAGAATCTGTCATTCTGACTTTCCAAGTTCCAGGGTTTTTCAACTATTGGCAACTGCTAAATGACTTTCTCCCCTGAAGGTCTTTTATTTCTCTGATACTTTCCAACAAGTGTACATGTTTCATTTCATTGACATCTGTTTGTTTACATTGATATTATTTGCTATAGGAGAATGGGGTTGAGAGGGATAATAAATCAGCCATGGTTGAATGCCGGAGCAAACTCGAGGGGCCAAATAGCCAATTTCTGCTCCTATGTCTTACAGTCTACAGTTTATAGCAATACAAGACTAGAAAGTGTTCTTTGCAAACCATTCAGGCATGTAAATATAATGCAATTAAGATGAACATTCCCTTGTACCATTCAGACAATTAAAACAGTTTTCAGTATCAGAATATAGGTGTTCATCCGTCATTGACGTTGATGAGGACCTCAACACCATGATGATGGTGTCGAGACTAGTGTTTTATTTGGGTTTAAGTGAGGGAGAGTTGCACAGCGTCAGCCTCACTCTCTCTTCCCAATTCCCATCTGGATCCAGTGGCAAGATAGAGTCTAGATGGCTGGAGGTGGGACTAGGCGCAGCGGATGACCAGGACGTCTTCTGTGTCTTGTCCTGCTCTACACGTTCCACGACGCTTGCAGAGATCACCTTTCTTGACCATTGGACCTTCCATTGGTCTCGTCCACTCAATCCACCAGAGTCTGTCTTCACATGCTGGGATAGACAACTCCCTGTCTCACCAAGGGTTTGAGATCCGTCGGCTACCCTCAGCTGGTTTAGCCGGCTTGTCGAAGCCGTTGCCCAGGGTGTGGCCGCTGTCGCATGCAAACAGCCACGGGGAGCCACAGGTGAGAGCTGAGTGCCAGGTGGGGACCAAACGTGGACTAACCGCCTTGAAAAGGACGCGACATGTTCCCCCACCAGAGGTGCTACCCCTCCCTGACACCCCATGCACCCCGTCACTATATTCTGATGTAGTTCATTATCAGAATATAATGAACTACAAATAGCCATTGATACGTTCTAGATTGTCTTTGCACTTGAAATTGCTGGCAATAGGACAATTGTGAGGGCAAATGTGGTAAGCGTTATAGACTATCCCTTGAATATTCAGGGGAAGCACTCTTCCTAACTTAAAAACTTCCTGTAAGTTCCTGTGCCATTCCCATCCTTGTTTGGCTAGCTGTGTGAAAGGAAAGGAATGAAGTATAGACAATTTAGTTGGTAGCTGTCGGGATAGACAATATTTGGTGTTAAGAACTATCCTCCACACTATCCACCCTCCCCCCAACACCCATCAGCCCACATTCCTCCCTTCCACACCCACCAAGCTCCATTTTCTTCAAGGAGTTTGCCTCTGATCTTTCACTAAATTATTCCATTTTTAAAAGGAAAGCTTAATAATATGCATCTGAGAGACTAATTTGTTCAGAAGCTTTGGTGCCAATGACATTTCTTTCATCTCCTGTCAATCCTCTCCAGAGTTCTTTGTTATTTGAAACAAAGGTGGAAAGAATGAAATACCTGCTGAACTGTAGCAACAACTAGATTCAAACAATCAACAATCCATTAAAAAAAGATGGGAATTTTTTACCCACTGCTAAATGCCTATTCAGGCTAGTGAGGATCAAAGAAGGTGCCGAGCTCCAGAAGGTCAGCAGAACTATTAAAGTTGAGTTCCATCTCGATGGATGTCTCTATCTCCTGGCTCTATTTGCATCCTAGCAGTCTATGATGAAAACCAACTTCTTCGTTTGATAGACTGAAAATTCTGGAGGAACTCAGCAGATCAGGTAGCATCTATGTGTAGCCCCCCCTGGTAAGCCTCAGGCTCGCTCAGCTCGCATTCCTCTAGGGAGAGCAGCCTACGGTCTCACCAAACTGGGTAATCAGGTTTGTGTGGATGCTGTGTGATGTACCCCACCCCGCCAAATAACAGACTGTACACCATATGCAATTAAATGATTACACTTTATAGATCTTACTGGAACTATGTAATTAATAGAGATAAAATATAAAAGGAAAGTAAAAGGTGCCAAACTTATCAAAGTTCAACCACTTCATGCACAACAGTTGGAGCTCAATTAATGGAGTCCTCTTTCCACCATTTGATCCCCTCCGACCACCTCGACCCGCCACCTGGGACCAACCACGGTGGTTGACCAGACGCTTCACACGAGTCTATCAACACACATCAAGGTTGCTGGTGAACGCAGCAGGCCAGGCAGCATCTATAGGAAGAAATACTGTCAATGTTTCGGGCTGAGACCCTTCGTCAGGACTAACTGAAAGAAGAGCTAGTAAGAGATTTGAAAGTGGGAGGGGGAGGGGGAGATCCAAAATGACTTTCAAATCTCTTACTAGCTCTTCCTTCAGTTAGTCCTGACGAAGGGTCTTGGCCTGAAACGTCGACTGTACCTCTTCCTAGAGATGCTGCCTGGCCTGCTGCGTTCACCAGCAACTTTGATGTGTGTTGCTTGAATTTCCAGCATCTGCAGAATGCCTCATGCCCACACAAGTCTATCTTCCATCTCCTCTCCTAGCCGAAGACCCTGGGCCTTAGACTCCCACTCGTGGTCCGTTCCGCCGCCCAGCTTACAGCATCGCGTCTCCTCTCTCTGTCCCCATCACGCCTTCTGCCCCAAAGCCCGCGAAACAATAGCTTACAGACACACAAGAAAGAATAACATCTATCCCAATTGGTTAGCAAATGAATACAATGCTCTTATCAGTAATTAACCCAAACAAGCTGCTAGAGGGAGAACATTCTCAGCAGTTAACATAACAAAGAAGCCATTGTTATTAGCCTTAGCAGTAACATAAAAGAAGAAACCCCTTACATATGGAAATGAACAAACAGGTCCTGAAGGATCTTGACCTGAAATGTTGATAGCTTATTAATTTTCATAGATGCTGCCTGACCTTCTGAGTTCCTCCAGCATTTTGATGTGTTGCTCTAGATATTCACCAACATCTGCAGAATCTCTTGTACAGTATTTATCATTTGCTTCTTGCATTGAACCTGTCGACACTTTCTGCTATTTTGGGAGAATAGCCAGCGTAATCAAGGGACATTCTCCCATGCCCTACCCCCAGGTTATTCTCACTTTCCCCACTTCCTGCATGCAGAAGATACAAATGTTTGAGAAAACATTCTGGCTCCAGGTATCTTGCTGCTTGTTATAAGACTCCTGAGCAGACATCTATTACAATAAAGGTGAACTCTTGATCTCTCAATCTACCTTATCATGGCACTTGCCACTTATTAGACTACCTGCACTGCACTTTCTTTGTAAATGTAGTACTAACTGCATTAAAGTCATAGAATTATACAATACAAAACAACCCTTCAGCCCACCTACTCCATGCCAGACTGTTACTCTGGCTAGTCCATTTGACCTGCACCTGGACTATAGCCCTCCATACCCTTCCCGTCTATGTACTAATCCAAAGTTCTCTTAAATGTTGCAATTGAACATGCATCCACCACTTCCACTGGCAGCTCACTCCACACTCTCACCACTCTCAGGTTCCCCTTAAGTATTTCACTGTTCACTCTTAACTCATGACATATAGTTCTAGTCTCACCCAAACTTGAGGTAATATCATGTGTCACGTGACAGAGTTCGGAGCATGTGCAGAACTGACGGAATGATCGAGAAGCTTGTATGTTAGATGTGGTTGCTGTTTGCTGATAAATAAAAGTTCTAGTTATGTTCTTCCAGAATCTGTGTCTTTATGAATACCCACAGTACGTATAAAGAACACAACATGGTGTCAGAAGTCAGTCTGGAAGAATAATTCATTTCGCTAACACAGGAGAAGCGAAGGTAATTGGGAAAAAAAAGAGCGCAAACTTTTTTGTTGTTTGCTAACAGCTTTAAGAATAGAAGTTTCGCAACCCCCATCGACGCTTCAGCTGACTGTAAATGTAGCTGAAAACAAAAAGATTTAAACAGCGTTTTGAAATTTATTTATTGGTGATCAAAGGAGATAATAAAATGGAGAAAACGAAAGCTGCAATTCTACTCCACGTGATTGGGGATGACGCAGTTGAGGTATAAAACCACTTTACTTTTGAAGATGGAGATAATTTGAATCTAAAAGCAATAATCGACAAGTTTGAGTCATTTTGCATACCGAAGCACTATGTGACGTATGAACGGTATAAATTCTTTACACGCAAGCAGAAGGCTGGTCAAATGATTGATCAATTTGTTACAGAATTGCGAAACCACAGTAAAACATGCGAGGGACTCTCGTTAAAGACAGAATTGTTTGCGGCATTCTGGATAATGCTCTGAGAGAAAGACTCTTAAGAGAACCAGATGTAAATTTGGAAAAAGCTTTGATTCTCTGCAAATAAACTGACAATAAACTGGACTGGTCAAAGAACACTGAGGCTGTCTGCAAGAAGGGTCAGAGCCGTCTCTATTTCCTGAGGAGACTGAGGTCCTTTAACATCTGCCGGACGATGCTGAGGATGTTCTGTGAGACTGTGGTGGCCAGTGCTATCATGTTTGCTGTTGTGTGCTGGGGCAGCAGGCTGAGGGTAGCAGACACCAACAGAATCAACAAACTCATTCGTAAGGCCAGTGATGTTGTGATGATGGAACTGGACTCTCTCACGGTGGTGTCTGAAAAGAGGATGTTGTCTAAGTTGCATGCCATCTAGGTCAATGTCTCCCATCCACTACATAATGTACTGGGTGGGCACAGGAGTACATTCAGCCAGAGACTCATTCCTCCAAGATGCAACACAGACCGTCATAGGAAGTCATTCCTGCTTGTGGCCCTCAAACTTTACAACTCCTCCCTTGGAGAGTCAGACACCCTGAGCCAATAGGCTGGTCCTGGACTTATTTCATAATTTACTGGCATAATTTACATATTACTATTTAACTATTTATGGTTCTATTACTATTTATTATTTATGGTGCAACTGTAACGAAAACCAATTTCCCCCTGGGATCAATAAAGTATGACTATGACTATGACTAAAGCTTCAGAAACAGCAAAGTCACAGGCTAAAAAGTTTTTTATTGAGAACTGAAGCATACACGTTGTGAATAACCGTGAGCATGTTAGAAAAAATAATTAAGCGACTATGAAACCAAAAGAGAGCAAGATGTCGTTTGAAAGAAATAAACTTTGTGTTCACTGTGGGTGGCAGCACCGACCTAAAATGTGTCCAGTGTATCAGAAACTGTGCAACAACTGTGGTAAGATTAATCATTTTTCATGCTGTTGCAGAAGTAGAAAGGAAATAAAACACATAAATGCAGTGCTTGAAAATGAACGTGAGGAGTTTTACATAGATGTGCTTTGTGAAAACAAACAAAGTAAGATTGACAGGACTATGCCATTGCAAGTGAACCAAAACATTATTCTGTTTAAATTGGATACTGGAACGCAAGTAAATGTTCTTGCAGAATGTGAGTTTAATGCATTAAAGCCTAGACTAAAGTTACATCAGACAGATATAAAAGTGATTGGGTATTCAGGTGCAGACATTCCAGTTAAAGGAACATGTGTGGCAAAAGTATCACACAAAAATATCGTGTGCACACTTTCATTTGTGGTTGTGCCTAAGAATGTACAGTCAATACTTGGTTTATCTGCCTGTGAGAGACCGAATTTGGTGAAAAGAGTCTTAGTCCTGGATAGTGACACAGAGTCAGAATACAGTGACTTGATGAAAGAGTATGAGGACTTGTTCAGAGGGCTTGGTTGTCTTCCAGGAGAGCACACGATTAAAATTGACAACACAGTGCCACCCGTAGTACATTCAAGTGGAAAAGTACTTTTTGCATTACGTGATCAACCGAAAACAGAGCTTGACAGAATGGAATGGCTAGGAGTCATAAAAAAAATTGATGAACCATCTGAATGGGTCAATTCGCTTGTCATTGTTGATAAGAAAAATGGAAAACTGAGGATTTGCTTAGATCCAAGAGACTTGAATCGAGCCATTAAAAGAGAGCATTTCAAATTGCCTACTCGTGAAGAAATTATCTCACAGTTTGCTAATGCAAAGTACTTCAGTAAATTAGATGCATCCTCTGGATTCTGGCAACTTAGACTAGCTGAACCAAGTTCAAAGTTGTGTACCTTTAACACTCCTTTTGCCAGATATTGTTTTCTTTGGCTTCCGTTTGGAATTGCATCAGCTCCTGAAGTGTACCATAAAACCATTCACATGCTATATGAGCACACTGAGGGCGTGGATACATCCATGGACGATATTATTGTTTGGGGATCAACTAAACAAGAGCATGACGCCAGGCTCAGACAAGTCTTAGAGGCAACATACAAGGCAAACCTGAAGTTGAATAAAGACAAATGTCAGCTAGGAGTGACTGAACTTACCTTTGTGGGTAATATCATCAGCAATGAGGGTGTGCATCCTGATCCATTGAAGGTTTCTGCTATTGAGAACATGCCAAGACCGCAATGTAAAAAAGATGTTCAAATGTTCATGGGAATGGTCAACTACATAGGAAAATTCATACCCAATCTTTCGAAACAGCTTGCTTCATTGAGGCAGCTAACAGAAAAGAGAAACGAATGGAGCTGGAATCATGACAGGAGAAGGCATGGCAAAATCTCAAGAAAGTGCTCACCAAAGAACCTGTGTTGAAATTCTGTGATGCTGAAAGACCCACCAAAATCTCACGTGATGCATCTCAGGCAGCCTTAGGGGCAGTATTACTCCAGAAACATGATCAGGAATGGCTACCAGTGGCTTATGCGTCTCGTTCATTATCTGATCCAGAAACAAGGTACAGTCTGCCCAAATTGAAAAAGAATTGCTCAGCATTATGTTTGCTTCTGAGAGATTTCATCAGTTTGTGTCAGGGCAATCTATTGATGATGAAACTGATCATAAGCCTCTGATTGCATTGTTTCCCAAACTTTAAGTGACTGTCCTTTGCGAATTCAGAGGATGATGATCAAATTGCAAAGATATGCGTTGACTGTGTCATACAAACCTGGAAAATTCATGTACATGGCTGACACACTTTCCAGAGCTGTGGATCCAACAACAAAAGGCAGTTACGGGGACGCTGTTGATGTTCAGGTATTCATTGATATGATCATAGAGACTGTACCTGTTGCTGCTGGAAAGTTGGAACTGCTGCGTCTTGAGACAGAGGACAAAATTCTCAGTCAGGTAATATTAGTGGTGATGGATGGATGGCCAGATAATAAGCATGACTGTACCTCAGAAGTACAAGAATATTGGAACCACAGATCAGAACTTTCTGTTGTGGATGGGATATTGTACAAAGGTAGCAGAATTGTGATTCCTAAAAGTCTCCGAAAAGAAATGCTTGGGAAAATTCATGAAGGCCACCTAGGTATTGAAAAATGTAAGAGAAGAGCTTGGGAAGTGATGTTTTGGCTCAGGATGAATCAAGAAATTGCAGAATTGGTGTCTTCTTGTCGAATATGCTTTAAATACTAACCTAGCAACCCTAAGCAGCCACTGCATCCACATCCTGATCCTCAGGGATGTTATCAGAAGATGGGCATTGATCTTTTTGTAACTGACAACAAAGATTATCTATTAATAACAGATTACTACTCATTGTACCCTGAAGTGTGTGGTCTGAGCAGAACAACAGCAGAGACTGTAATTACATGCATGAAATCAGTTTTTTTTCCAGACATGGTGTACCTGATGGAGTTTTCACAGACAATGGTCCACAATTCAATGGTGAATGCATGAGATATTTTGCTCATGAATGGGACTTTGTTCATACAACATTTTCCCCTCAGTCCAATGGATTAGTTGAGAAGTCAGTAGGAATTATCAAGAAACTGATGCACAAAACAAAAGATAGTGGAGGTGACTTTTATAAAGCTTTGTTAGCCTATCGTAGTACTCCACTTGAATGTGGACTTTCACCTGCTCAGCTCTTGATGGGATGTCATTTGAGATCCAATCTGCCAATAGAGAGGGCCTCCTGAGAACAGGGGGAGATGAACAAGTGAAAAGATGGAAAGATGAACTAAAAGCAAAGCAGAAAACATACTTTGACAGATGTTCTCATCCATTACCTGAATTGCACCAAGGAGATGAAATAAGGATACAAGACAAAATGAACACATGGACACAGAAAGCTACAGTACTTGAAGAAGTACAACCCAGATCATACATGGTCCAAACAGAGGAGGGAGCAGTGTTAAGAAGAAATCGCAAAGACCTCAAGAAAGAGCCAACTTCAGAGTTTCAGTTAACTGATGCAGACCAGACAAAACATGGAAATAACAATGAAACACAAGAACTGTGTGAACCACTTAGAACAGTGGTCCCCAACCACCGGGCTGCGGACCGGTACCGGGCCGCAAAGCATGTGCTACCGGGCCGTGAGGAAACGATATGATTTGGTGAAATGAGTCAGCTACACCTTTCCTCATTCCCTGTCACGCCCACTGTTGAGCTCGAACGCGCACGAAGTCATTACGCACGCGTGATCCATGTCAGCGCGGGAAGGAGATCAACTCCTCAAGCTTGCAAATGACAGTGGACTGAAAAGTATGATTGATCTAACATCTCTGCCTGGATCAAAGTCAAGGCTAAATTTCCTAAGATAGCCGTGAAAGCACGGAAAATGTTGCTTCCATTTCCAACGTATCTCTGCAATGAATGCAATGAAAACTAAATTGCGGAATAGACTGGACATAAGGAACCCCCTCTGAGTATCGCTGTCTCCCATCAGCCCTGGATAGGACCGTGTTGTTGCAGGAAAACAAGCCCAGGGCTTCCACTGATTCAGCGATATTGGTGTGTTGCAATGATTTTATATGTTCATACGGAGAAAATATGTGCTGTGTGTTTAATATTCAAACATTACTTAAAATGTTATGATGCTATTGACTTATAAGTGACTTATATAACCATATAACAATTACAGCACGGAAACAGGCCATATCAGCCCTTCATGTCCGTGCTGAACGCTACTCTCACCTAGTCCCACCGACCTGCACTCGGCCCATAACCCTCCATTACTTTCCTATCCATATACCTATCCAATTTTTCTTTAAATGATGATATCGAACCTGCCTCTACCACTTCTACTGGAAGTTCATTCAACACTTACTTCAAGCTCCCCTGGCCTCCCCTGATAATTGACTTATCGCTATATTTATGCGAGGAAAATATACGCTGTGTGTTTAATATTAAATTCGTTAGATAAACCCTTTAGGAAACGAAATTGAGTGTATTAGCCACTTATCACCTATATTCCGGTCGTGATTAACAACGCCCCCCCCCCGGAACAGAATCGCCAAAAATGATTTGTAGAAAAAAATCGGCATGTACACGCATGCGCACTGGTGCCCGCGCAAGGCTTCATAGTCATTGTAGTCTCTCTGGGGTAAACACAACATATTTGACTGCTGCTCTTATCCGTTGGCAACCATACCCTACCCCCCACCCCCCGGGTCGGCTGATCCACAAGAATATTGTCAATAATAAACCAGTCCACAGTGCAAAAAAGGGTGGGGACCCCTGACTTAGAAGGTCTACATGTGTTTGTAGACCCCCAGGCAGACTGATAGAGACGTGTTAAATTATGTATTTGTTTTGATTAATGTTGCTAATTGTTTTTCTTTTTAAGGAAAGGAAGATGTGGTGCTATTATGTGTCACGTGACAGAGTTTGGAGCATGCGCAGAACTGACAGAATGACCAAGAAGCTTGTATGTTAGATGTAGTTGCTGTTTGCTGATAAATAAAAGTTCTAGTTATGTTCTTCCAGAATATGTGTCTTTATGAGTAACCCACGGTACGTATAAAGAACATAACAAACCTCAGTGGAAAAAAGCCTGCTTGAATTTACCCTACCTATATTCCTCATAATTTTGTATTCCTCCATCAAATCTCCCCTCATTCTCCTACAACTCCAGGGAATAACGTCCTAATCTATTCACCTTTTCCCTATAACTCAGCTCCTCAAGTTGTGGCACCATCCTTTAGATTTTTTTTTGTGCTCTTTCAATCTTTGTGATATCTTTCCTGTATGTAGGTCAGGGGTCCCCAACCGTTTTTGCACCACGGACCGGTTGACCCGGGGGGGGGGGGGCGGCGCTTGGAGGATGTTCAAGTAGGGTTAAACACACCTCGACATGCCTTTTACAGTTAGGGTTGTCAACTTTCTCACTCCCAAATAAGGGACAAAAGTAGCAGTTAAATCCTGGGACACTTTATCCCTGGAAAGACTACCATGACCATGAGGCCTTGCGCGGGCACCTGTGTGCGCATGCGTGACGTGTGCATGTGCGTACGTGCCGATTTTTTTTCCACAAATCGGTTTTGGCTTAATCTTCCCGACTATACTGTACACACATTATTTCTACTTTATATAGGCTGTGTACTTATCATATCATTCCTGATTTTACTATATGTTAGTGTTATTTTCGGTTTTATGTGTTATTTGGTAGGTTATTTTTTGGGTCTGGGAATGCTCACAAAATTTTTCCCCTATAAATCAATGGTAATCACTTCTTCGCTTTACACCATTTTGGCACGAAAGGTTTCATAGGAACGCTTTACCTTAGCGGGGAAAATACGGGACAAGGGCGGTCCCGTTTGGGACAAACCAATTTAGTCCAATATACGGGATGTCCCGGCAAATACGGGACAGTTGACAACCCCATGTTCAAGTTCAACAGTGCGTGACAGGGAACGAGGAAAGGTGCAGCTGACTCATATCGTTTCCTCGCGGTCAAGTAGCCATGCTTTGCGGCATGGTTCCGGTCCGTGGCCTGGTGGTTGGGGACCGCTGATGTAGGTGACCAGAACTGCACACAATACTCCTGACGAAGGGTCTCGGCCTGAAACGTCGACTGCGCCTCTTCCTATAGATGCTGCTTGGCCTGCTGCGTTCACCAGCAACTTTGATGTGTGTTGCTTACAATACTCCAAAGTTGGTTTCACCAATGTCTTACATGATTTCAACATAACTCCTGTATTTAATACTCTGACTTAAGAAAGCAATGTGCCATAAGCTCTCTTTTTGATCCTATCTACCTGTGATGCCACTTTCAAGGAATTATGGATCTGTCTTCCCAGATCCCTTTGTTTTAACATACTCCTCAGTTGCTGTGAAAGTCCTCCCCTGGTTTGTCCACCTAAAGTGCAATACCTCACACTGTCTGCATTCAATTCCATTGGCATCTTTCAGCCCATATTTCCAGCTGTTCCAGATCCTGCTGAAGCTTTGATAGCCTTCCCGGCTGTCCATTACACCCCCAATCTAGGTGTCATCCACAAATTTGCTGATCTAGTTTACCACATTATCATCCAAATCATAAATATAAATGACAACTAACATTGGCCTAGCATTGATCCCTGCATCACACTATTAGACACCAGCTGCCAGTCAGGAAGGCCACCATCTTCTACCACTCCCTGGCTTCACCTGTTGTCTCTAATTGACCACTTCACACTGAACGCCAGGCGACCAAACCTTCTGGACCAGCTCCCATAAGGGACTTTGTCACAGGGCTTGCTAAAGTCCATGTAGACCATGTCCACTGCCTCTCCTTCATCAGCTTTCTTGGTAACCTCTTCAAAAACTCAACAAGATTGGATAGACACCAATCTTATAATTTCCTGGCTTATTCTTAAAGGCTTTCTTGAACAACAGAACAACATTTGCTATCCTCTAGTCCTGCAGCATCTCACCTGTGGCTCAGAACATTTTAAATACCTCTGCCAGGGCTCCTGTCGTTGCTGCACTAGCCTCCCACAAGGTCCGAGAAGACACATTGTCAGCTTGGAAACTTATCCACCACAATTTGCCTCAAGACAGCAAACAGCTCCTCTTCTGTAATCTGAATGTGCTCCATGGCCTCACTGCTGTTTTACCCCAGTTCTAGTCTCCCAAATAAAAATAGATGGACACATTCCGTGCTTTCTATCCTTTCATGCTATATCTGGTTTGGCACCTAAAACACTCAAAAACTTCTACAGATGAACCATGGAGAACATTCTGACAGGCTGCATCACTGGGTATGGGTAAAGAATCAAAAAAAGCTACTGAAAGTTGTAAAATTAGTCAGCTCCACCACGTGTACTAGCCTCCATAGTATTCAGGACATCTTCAAGGAGTGGTGCCTCAGATAGGCAGCGTCCGCTATTAAGCACCCCCATCACCCAGAACATGCCTTTTTCTCACTGTTACCATCAGGAAGAGGTACAGAAGCCTGAAGGCACACACGCAGTGATTCAGGAACAGCTTCTTCCCCTCTGCCATCTGATTCCTAAATGGACATTGAACCCATGAACACTACCTCACTTTTTTTCATTATGTCTGTTTTTGCACTATGTAATTGATTGATTTATTTATTTTCTATAGTTTTTATCATGTATTGCATTGCACTACAGCTGCTAAGTTAACAAATTTCACAACACATGCCAGTGATATTAAACCTGATTCTGTACCAGACTGAAGCAGGAATATTTAATCGCATCCATTGAGAGTACTGCTGCTACTCGAGTCACACCTAGGTGTCCCCTAACACCTTCACAATCATTTTGGGAGATTTTAACCAGGCTGGTCTGAAAAATCACTGAGCAATTACCATCAACAGATCACTTGCAATACCAGAGGAAACAACACACTGGACCATTGCTACACCACCATCAAGAATACCTGTTCCACGCCCTCACTTTGGGAAGTCTGATCACCTAGCTGTACTTCTACTCCCTTCAGCGACTGAAGACTGCAGCACCAGCAGTGAGGACCAAGAAGGTTTGGACAAGGGAAGCACAGGAGTGCCTACAGGACTGTTTTGAATTGGTGGACTGGACTGTATTCAGGGATTCATCTTTGCACCTGGATGAGTATGCTGCAGTTGTTACCGACTTTATTAAAACCTGTGTGGATCAGTGTGTGCCCACAAAGACTTACTGTACATTCCCAAAATAAAAGCCAAGGATGAACCAGGAGGTACGTCGTCTGCTGAAGGCTAGATCTGTGGCATTCAAGTCTGGCGACCCAGTCCTGTACCAGAAAACAAGGTATGATTTGCGGAGGGCTATTTCAAGGGTGAAGAGACAATTTCGAACGCGGTTGGAGGCGACATCAGATGCACAGCAACTCTGGCAGGGTTTGCAGGTCATTACTTCCTACAAAGTGAAACCCAATAGCATGAATGGCAGCGATGCTTCACTACCAGATGAACTCAACGCCTTCTATGCCCGCTTTGAAAGGGAGAACATAACTGCAACTGTAAAGATCCTTGATGCACCTAATGACCCTGTAATCTCTGTCTCAGAGGCCAACGTTAGGCTGTCTTTAAAGAGAGTGAACCCTCGCAAGGCAGAAGGTCTCGATGTAAGACTCTGAAAACCTGTGCCAACAAACTAGCGGGAGTATTCAAGGACATTTTCAACCTCTCACTGCTACGGGCAGAAGTTCCCACTTGCTTCAAAAAGGCAACAATTATACCAGTACCTAAGAAGAATAATGTGAGCTGCCTTAATGTCTATCACCTGGTAGCACTCACATTGACCGTGATGAAATGCTTTGAGGTTGGTTATGACTAGATTGAACTCCTGCCTCAGCAAGGACCTGGACAATAGGTCAATGGCAGACGCAATCCTGTTTGAGAAGTTGCAGCACCTAGACCTTTGTACCTCCCTCTGCAATTGGATCCTTGACTTACTAGCCGGAAGACCACAGTCTGTGTGGATTGGTGATAACATATGCTCCTCGCTGATGATCAACATTGACGCACCTCAAAAGTGTGTGCTTAGCCCACTGCTGTACTCTCTCTATACACATGACTGTGTGGCTAGGCATAGGTGAAATGCCATCGATAAATTTGCTGATGATACAACCATTATTGGTAGAATGTTAGGTGGTGATGAGAGGGAGTACAGGAGTGAGATATGCCAACTAGTGGAGTGGTGCTGCAGCAACAACCTGGCACTCAACGTCAGTAAGACGAATTAGCTGATTGTGGACTTCAGGAAGGGTAAGACAAAGGAACACATACCAATCCTCATAGAGGGATCAGAAGTGGAGGGAGAGAGCAGCTTCAAGTTCCTGGGTGTCAAGATCTCTGAAGATCTAACTTGGTCCCAACGTATCGATGTAATTATAAAGAAGGCAAGACAGTGGCTTTACTTTATTAGGAGTTTGAAGAGATGTGGCATGTTCACAAACACACTCAAAAACTTTTATAGTTGTACCGTGGAGAGCATTCTGACAGGCCACATTACTGTCTGGTATGGAGGGGCTACTGCACAGGACTGAAAGAAGCTGCAGAGGGTTGTAAATTTAGTCGGCTCCATCTTGGGTACTAACCTACAAAGTACCCAGGACATCCTCAGGGAGCGGTGTCTCAGAAAGGCAGCGTCCATTATTAAGTACCTCCAGTACCCAGGGCATGCCCTTTTCTCACTGTTACCATCAGGTAGGAGGTACAGAAGCCTGAAGGCACACACTCAGTGATTCAGGAACAGATTCTTCACCTCTGCCATCCGATTCCTAAATGGACATTGAATCCTTGGACACTTTTTTTAATATACAGTATTTCTGTTTTTTGCATGTTTTTTAAATCTATTCAATTTACATATACTGTAATTGATTTACTTAGTTGTTTATTACTATTTTATTTGTTTATTTTCTCATCTATATTATGTATTGCATTGAACTGCTAAGTTAACAAATTTCTGCTTAACATGCCGGTGATAATACACCTGATTCTGACATGTGTATTTATAGAACAATCTGTCCGGAGAGCATGCAAGCAAGAGTATTTCACTGCATTCTTGTTTCTGAAATGATAACAAATTAATTACCAATTCCTCTCTACACCCACTGCTTACTTGTTAACCCCAGTGTGGCACTGGCACCATTCAACTTAGAAATGAAAGTACACACAGGAGACACCATTCTTTGAGCTCTTATGGTTCTCTTAGCTTCCAGAAGAATAGGCTCCAATTATTTTGGTTTCTTGTCAAAAATAGTTTCTCACATTTTCTGCAAGACTGCCTTGGTGAGGCAAATAGCTTAACCATAGAACCATAGAAACCATAGAAACTACAGCACAGAAATAGGCCCTTTGGCCCTTCTTGGCTGTGCAGAACCATTTTCTGCCTAGTCCCACTGACCTGCACACGGACCATATCCCTCCATACACCTCCCATCCATGTATCTGTCCAATTTATTCTTAAATGTTAAAAAAGAACCCGCATTTACCACCTCATCTGGCAACTCATTCCATACTCCCACCACTCTCTGTGTGAAGAAGCCCCCCCTAATGTTCCCTTTAAACTTTTCCCCCCTCACCCTTAACCCATGTCCTCTGGTTTTTTTCTTCCCTTGCCTCAGTGGAAAAAGCCTGCTTGCATTCGCTCTATCTATACCCATCATAATTTTATATACCTCTATCAAATCTCCCCTCATTCTTCTACGCTCCAGGGAATAAAGTCCTAACCTATTCAACCTTTCTCTGTAACTGAGTTTCTTGAGTCCCGGCAACATCCTTGTAAACCTTCTCTGCACTCTTTCAACCTTATTTATATCCTTCCTGTAATTTGGTGACCAAAACTGAACACAATACTCCAGATTCGGCCTCACCAATGCCTTATGCAACCTCATCATAACATTCCAGCTCTTATACTCAATACTTCGATTAATAAAGGCCAATGTACCAAAACCTCTCTTTATGACCCTATCTACCTGTGACGACACTTTTAGGGAATTTTGTATCTGTATTCCCAGATCCCTCTGTTCCACTGCACTCCTCAGTGCCTTACCATTAACCCTGTAAGTTCTACGTTGGTTTGTCCTTCCAACGTGCAATACCTCACACTTGTCAGTATTAAACTCCATCTGCCATTTTTCAGCCCATTTTTCCAGATGGTCCAAGTCCCTCTGCAGGCTCTGAAAACCTTCCTCACTGTCTACTACACCTCCAATCTTTGTATCATCAGCAAACTTGCTGATCCTATTTACCACATTATCATCCAGATCATTGATATAGATGACAAATAACAATGGACCCAGCACTGATCCCTGTGGCACACCACTAGTCACAGGCCTCCACTCAGAGAAGCAATTCTCTACCACCACTCTCTGGCTTCTTCCATCGAGCCAATGTCTAATCCAATTTACCACCTCTCCATGTATACATAGCAACTGAATTTTCCTAACTAACCTCCCATGCAGGACCTTGTCAAAGGCCTTACTGAAGTTCATGTAAACAATATCCACTGCCTTCCCTTCATCCAATTTCCTGGTAACCTCCTCGAAAAACTCCAACAGATTGGTCAAACGTGACCTACCACGCACAAAGCCATGTTGACTCTCCCTAATAAGCCCCTGTCTATCCAAATGCTTGTAGATTCTGTCTCTTAGTACTCCCTCCAATAACTTACCTACTACTGACGTTAAACTCACCGGCCTATAATTTCCCGGATTACTTTTCGATCCTTTTTTAAACAACGGAACAACATGAGCCACTCTCCAATCCTCCGGCACTTCACCCGTAGACAGCAACATTTTAAATATTTCTGTCAGGGCCCCCACAATTTCAACACTAGTCTCCTTCAAGGTCCGAGGGAACACTCTGTCAGCTTATTATCACCTGGCCAATTCACATTCAATCTCACTGATGTCTCTTCTACTACCGTTGTTCATCAAATTTAGTAGTGTCATTTATGTCACATATTGTGTATTTCGAAGAAATCGGAATTTGTTTAATATTGATACGGTGAAATGCTTGTCTTGCATACTGTTCATACAGATTCAATCATTATGTGGTGTATTCAGGTAGGACAATAACAGAGTACAGAATAAAATGTATCAGCTCTAGAGGAAGTGCCGTGCAGGTAAACAAAAATGCAGGATCATAACAAGGCAGATTCTGAAGTCAAGGTTCCATCTTTTGTACTAGGGGACCATTCAATAGACTTATAACAGTGGGATAGAAGCTGTCCCTGAGCCTGGTGGTATGTGCTTTTAGGCTTTTGTATCTTCTGTCTGATGGGAGAGGACAGAAGAGAGAATATCCAGGGTTGCTAAGATTTTTGATTATGCCACAAACAAGAGAAAATTTACAGATGCTGGAAATCCGAGCAACACACCCAAAATGCTGGAGGAACTCAGCAGGCCAGGCAGCATCTATGGAAAACGTACAGTTGACATTTTGGGCTGAGACTAGAGTCCTGCCGAAGGCTCTTGGCCCAAAATGTCAACTGTACGTTTTCCATAGATGCTGCCTGGCCTGCTGAGTTCCTCCAGCATTCTGTGTGTGTTTCTTTGATTATGCCTTCTGCTTTACTGAGGCAGTGAGATGATAAACCAAGTCCATGAAAGTGAGGCTAGTTTCCTTGATGTGCTCAGCTGTGTCTACAACTCACTGATGTCTCTGGAGGTCACATGCAGTGTGGCTGCCATAACAAGCTGTAAAGTATCTAGATGGGATGCTTTTATGGCGCACCAATAAAAATTGGTAAGGGTTGCATGAACGAAGTCACCAGAGAAAAGTACTGGTAGATACAAAGCAGCTTCTTTATTCGACAAAACAGGGTATGGCAGGCATCATATGGAGATGCTTCAGTCGAAAGGTCTGCTGGCCCACAGAAATCTCCCGCGGCAGGTAAAATGGATTGCACTTAATTGCAAGATATTGCAGGTCTGGTGAGCACACTGATTCATTTGTGCACCAAGTGGAGTTGACCATGAGGCCTACACCTCTACCTTGGCTTTTGAGAGACTCGATAGTCCTATCCCTGTCCATCCGTCCATCTGAAAGGAATGTTTAATTGTATCCATTGATCTACCGATGCTCACCACTAAAACTGAGGCGAGAAGACTGCAACTAGCGGGGCACTGTCCACACCACCCCGAGCTACCTGCCTCCTTAGTTATCATATGGGAGCCCAAGCATGGGAGGATGAACCCTGGGCGCCCTCCCAAGACTATGGTCAACACGCTCCCAGAAGACAGCGGCGCGGCTAATGTAGATGAACTGAACACACTGATGAGGGAGAGGGAGAAGTGGAGAGTCCATCATCGTGCCCGACGCCGGCCCCCTAGGCCTGAGTCGACGAAGTAGTAGTAGTAGTATTGAACTCTGCTGTTGAAGATTGCTGGAAGGCTGTTGGAATGCTCATCTTTACATCCAGAAGACTAGAATGCCTACAAAAAGTAGTGTATAAGCCCAGTTCATCGCAGGTAAAGCCATCCCCACCACTGAGTACATCTACATGGAGCACTGTCACAGGAAAGCAAAAACTCTCTTCTCACTGCTGCTATCAGGAAGAAGGTACAGAGGGCCTCAGGACTCACACCACCAGGCTCCAGAACAGTTTTTTTTTAAATAGACATCTGTTAGTCTCGTGAGACCATGGATTTGAGCCTTGGAAGGTTTCCAGGGCGCAGGCCTGGGCAAGGTTGTATGGAAGACCGGCAGTAGCCCATGCTGCAAGTCTCCTCTCTCCACACCACTGATGTTATCCAAGGGAAGGGCATCAGAGCTGATACAGCTTGGCACCAGTGTCATCGCAGAGCAATGTGCGGTTAAGTGCCTTGCTCAAGGACACAATACGCTGCCTCAGCTGAGACTCGATCTAGCAAACTTCAGATCACTAGACCGACGCCTTAACCACTTGGCCACGTGCCACACAGTTATTACCATTCAACCATCAGGCTCTTAAACCAGAGGGGAATAACTTCATTCAACTTCACTTCCCCATCACGGAACTGTTCTAACAACCTATGGACTGACTTTTAAGGACTCTTCATCATAGGATCTTGATATTTATCGCTTATTCATTTTTTCCTCATATTTGCAGTTAATTATCTTCTGTACATGGTTGTTTGACAATCTAGTTGGGTGGAGAGAGAGAGAGAGACCTTCTCAGCCCAACACACTACATTTTATGTGTTAAAGATCAAAGGACAATTCCATATTTACAGTTATTCCACAATCCTTCCTTTGAACTACACAGAAACTTCACACCTCCTGCTTCACACTAGCACCACAGACAGCCAAATAATGAATTTAAATCAGCATCGCCTGGTTTTCCAATTAACTGTGGCATCTTCCAATTAACTTGGTTCACGGTTCTTAGGAACCCATTGTTCAGAGTTGCATTTTAGACTTCATTCACAGTTCATATTCGAATCTGACGACTAGTGGCTGAAGTCACAGTTGCTGAAATTATTTGCTGTGTTTGCCAAAAGAAACATACTAATAATTCTGTAGATTTATAGAACCTGACTAGACTGATTCTGGAGTACTGTGAGCAGTTTAAGACAGCACACCAGAAGTAGGATATATTAGGCATGGAGGAAGTGTAGTGCAAATAACCAGAATAATATTTAGCCTCTAGGGTTAAAATTACAAAGGGAAATAAAACATTGTTCTGTTCATTGGAATATATATGGTTAAGGGACTATTTAATTTATTTAAAGATATGGACAATTATTAACAGGAGCTGATGAATTAGAAAACATTTCCAATCGTTGTGGAGTGAAGTCAGCAATGCCCATATACTCTTTCATAAGTTATAAACAAGTTATCTATCACAAACAAAAATTGATTTATCAGTTATTATTTTTGATGTTGAGATTGATTTTTACCAACCAAAGAAATTAAGAAATACGGGGAAAAGGAAGTAGAGTTAGATTAAAGTTCACTCACAATTCTCATTGATTGGTGGAACAGGTTTGAGGGGCTGAATGGTCTACTCACATTTCAATGGATACGGTTCACAAAAACTTGTGCGTCTAGGGAAAAAACATCCTAAACGATAAAGCCAGAAGGGACTCAAAATGATCACTGAAATGTGCCCAAATAGGGTTAATGATGGAGATCATCTGACAATCAGGTTAAGAATTAAATGTTTAATCTGCTTCGAACAGGAACTGGAGAATAGGAATCTAAAAAAGCTCAGGGAGCCCGAGATTTTAGTACAGTCTGAGAGATAGTCTCTACAGGAATTGAGAAACATGTCACTGATGAGCAAGGGAGCATGTTTACTAAATGAAATGCTAACATGTTGGCTTGCAGTTGCTATTTCCCAGGAACTCCCGTTGTCATTATTACATTTTCTCCTAGCATTGGGAATTGTTGCTGACAGATGGACTAGATAAGAATAATTAAGGTTTGCTACTGTTATTAGATAGCTTCTGCTCAATCTCAATTGCAGGTTTTTGAATGTAGCTGGAAATACCTTTGCCTGATTCGGAACTTCTAGATGCACTTCTCTTTTCAAGAGTATGAAACACTTTTACGGATGATTCTTCCTTTTTGAATTCAATGTAAAACAAGCACAAGAAAGCAATGGGAATTGTGCTGGATAAAAGACAATGTTTTTATAATCAGATCTAATCAACTTTTACAAAATATTGAGCTATTTTAGCTGATCTAGCGGCTCCTGATTGCCATGCAATATCTTTAATTTTAATCTTTTGTTATTCTATTATTCCTGAATTAGGAATGAGAGTGGTCAATAAGTAATTTCATTGTCAACAATGTCAGGCCAGTCAAGGACACTGGGAAAATGGATATGCCTTGTCAGGCAATCAAGGCCCAACAATCCAATCAGTTGGCATCTTTTGGAGCAGCAGGTCCCCATTTGTGCACAATTTCCATTGTGACTCTGGAAGGTAAAGGCTGAGGTACAGTCATTCCTTGAAGTGTTTAATTGCCTACTCTGTCTCATTATGTCAGGCAAATGCAGTCAAAACAGAGTGTCACCTATGCAGGTTTAAACCAGGTCGGAAAAAAATACAGCCCCTCCCCTCAAGTTATGTAAATCCCTAATAACTTACCCATTTGAGGTGGGTGAGAATTCCTTGGAGATTGTTTCTTTGAACTAACATATTAAAAAAGGCTGTCAAAATACGGCTGGTGGAAGTCCTGATGCAGGGTCTTCAGATTCCTTCATTTATCACATTTACATGTGAACATTGAAATGCCTCACTTGCATTAACTTCCTATACAACTTATGGATGTGCTGGGAGCAGCCCACAAGTTTTGACTCGAAATGTCATCCCTCTGCTTCCACAGATGCTGTCTGACCTACTGAGTTCCTCCTGCAGCTTGTCTATTGCTTTAGTGGTGGCCACACTGTGTTTCCTGTTGACCAAGAGCAGGTGCAATGTCTTTAGAGGTGAGGAAAGAAAGGCTTTGACCAGGCTAGCCTGTGCACTGAGATTCTACTGGCCATCACATTACTATCTCCACATGTCAGAGGAGTTGTGTTACCTGAGAAATGGATTTGCGGAACAAATGGTGATTTCAATTAATCAACTGCTTTGACCACTCTTCCTGTGGAAGTGACGTTCACGGTATCTCAGATTTCTTACCTTCGGATCACTCTGGTGAGGTAAAGTATGCCACATCCCACAGATTGCAGCCACTTAAGGGTCTTCATCTCCTTCTCCACAAATACACAGCAGCAGGCACTCTGGGTTCGCAGCTGGCCCAGATAGCCAGTTTCCTGAATTTTCAGACACGGGCTACAAACATTCATCAGTCATAGAAATATACCTGACACCTTATTGAACGTATTTCACGATTGTCTTCAACTGCTTTCTGTGCTGGAGATTGCATCACTCTTTGGGTGAAGAAATTTCTCTTTATCTCAGTTATACATAACATACTTCATTTCCTTAGCTTGTAACCCTGGAATATCTTTCTGACATCCAGTCTGTCGAGGACCTTTAGAATTTTGTGTGTTTCTATGAGAATCCTTCTCACTCTTTCAAACTCTGGTGAACATGAACTTAATTAAACCAAACTCCTTTCTTAAGAACTAAGGAAAGTTAAAAGTCTGACATGTTTTAAAACTGCAGAGAAAGGGTAAGAGTGAAGAAAATGGCTGTGCTCAGACCTTCCCCTGCACTGTCACACCCAGAGGCTGGGCGACTTGTCCTTTGCTCCATGAAAAGTTGCGACCTAAGGCAATAGATTTTGCACTGTGCTTTGCTGGCAAGTATTGGGATGAAGGGGCAGAATTGATCAGCAGAAATACAAAGGAAGAGGTTAACTTTTTCAGGTGCACTTTCACCAGGTTCCAGTTTGACCTCCTTTCACTGCTAGACTCACTCCCATTGATTCAGTACATTTGAAATGTTTTCTATTTTTAAAACCTTGAAGCATAAGATTGGAAATTACAGTTGCTGACAGTGGTATGGAAAATTTATGAATGCATTAACTGTATAGTTGGCATGCTAAGATCAGAAATTAAAAGGGGAGAATGTATATAATATTAGGCATATGTTAACACAAATGCAATTTTCAGTCAATTCTCCTCTGATGACTTGCAGAAAATGTAATCAAATCCATTGCTCATTGCTATTGTTAAAAAGGGAGATAAAGTGCATGTTGCAGTGTGTTTCTGGAATAGAGAGATCCAAAGTGCATTTCTCAGAAAATTTTCAGTCCAAGAACTGCAATCAATTGTACTAATTAATTATTAATGGAGCTCATCATGTTTCTTTAAATCGACTGGTGTAATGTGGCTGGTTGCTGCATTATAACAAAGTGGCTTCCACTATGAGTTTAAAAGCAAACTGCATCCCAAATTCAAAGTACAAAGTGTAACCGGGAGCCCCATTGCCATCTGAGAAAGTCATTGCCATGCTTCGTTATAATATAGTGAAATAAAATTTTGAAAATATGAATCATTGACATTTTACAAATTAAATAAAGCCTATCACCATAGCAACCAGGTCTGCTTCATTTCAAAACACAAACATTCTGTTCAGATATTGACAGAATTGCTGAAATAAACTCACTTGTGTCTTTGAACCAAAGAACATCATCCTTATCTAAAAATACAATTTCAACCAGTCTTGAGGCAAATTAACCTTGCACAAAATCTGGAACATTATTTTCAGGAACACATGGTATTAGAAGCTGGATTTAGCAATATGTTATGCATAGTTCTTCTTTGAACAAGCACGGGGGATTCTTATTAATGTAATGCTTAAAAACTAGTAACGAAACCAAGACCTCAACAGTGGAGCTGGCAGGAGATGATGACACATCAGAATGGCAGTGAAGGTGGAGGAAGATGCAGCAGTGAAAGGTCCCCAGTCGTTTTTCATTCCATGCCACTGGACCCTGATCCCGATCTGTCAAGGGCCATGTGGGGGCTGCGCATCAGCCTCCCATTAAACAAAGTTTTGCACGGGCATATTCCAGATCAGCCTCTACATCCACCTGAGGACCCACCAATTGACAGCCCCTTTCAAAAGCAGCATACTTGACCCCCATTACAACTATTCTTAACTCAATTTACAGTTACCGCCTCAGATTCACATGCAACTAATGAGTGGGTCAAACTTTCCTTGGTTGATTGGTTGACTTGTTCTGGGGCCCCTGCGAATACTTCCCAGTGGCTATGCTTGCCATGATAATGGCAAATTCCAATCTAAACGCAAACACTTAATTTATGAACAGGGCTTGTTCATTTCTCACCAGCTTTAAAATGGAACAATCCCATTGGTTAGGGTTGCCAGAAACTTTTCCTTCGTTATAACCATGACTATTGCTGCAGCTTTCTTTCATCATGCGATTACCTTATCCATAAACTTTTCCTTTCAAGATTAATAGTGAATGTATTCATGGAGTTGACAGGGCTGTCAGAAATTGGCACCAGGTTAGGAGTCAGTGTACCTGAGACACGTTGTAAAAGGCCTTATCTTTAAAGATGATTGTCAAAGGCTTCATAGCTTTCTTCAGAGGCAGACTCCTCAGTGGGTGTTTGGGTAAGGGCAGAAGCTTTAGGTAATACAGAAGCAGCTTTTTGCCCTTCTGGGCTTAAGATCATGCGACTGCTTCAGCACATATGTCACTGTATTGCAGCTGCAGTGATCTCATATGTGAGATGCATGTCAATTTACATCTTCAGTGTTAATGACCCTTGTATGTAAGCACTACACACTCACAGGATTAGCCTAATGTGTTTTATATTGCAGAGAGGTGTCGATTATCTTTACCAGTCAAGTGTATACTTCAAAACAATCAGCCAGCACATTAAAACCACGTGCAATGTAATAGAATTTCTCTATTTTTCTTTCTCCTCTTGAGTAGAACAAAGACGTATGTTGTGAACTAGAGACTGGAGTGTAAGTCACTTATCTGCTTTGTTCCCCCAAGGGAGTGGCCGTTATACCTACGGCAGAATATTGAAACTTCTCATATTTTTATTGCAAGATTACTTTGAATGATGGTGGTTCCTTGAAAATAACAATCCCAATCTATTAAAGATCATGCCAAGTCAAAGGGTGGCATTAATATTGAACATCCAGTCACTTTTACCAAAGCAACACACGCAAAATGCTGGAGGAACTTCACAGGTCAGGCAGCATCTATGGAAATGAGCTGATGTTTCAGGCCGAGACTCTTCAGCAGGACTGAGGAGGAAGGGGGAAGATGCCAGGGTGAAAAGGAAGCCGCAGGGGAAGGAGGATAGTTAAAAGGTGACAGGGGAAGCCAAGTGGGTGGGAAAGGTCAAGGCCTGGAGAAGAAGGAATCTGATAGGACAGGAGAGTGGACCAGAGGAGGAGGGAACCCAGGGGAAGTAACAGGCTGGTAGGAAGAGGTAAAAGGTCAGAGTGGGAAATAGAGGAATGCTGGGGGGAGAAGGGAATTTGTTTTCTGGAAGAAAGAATGGATATTCATGTCATCAGGTTGACCCAGATTGAATGCAAGGTGTTGCTCCTGCACCCTAAGCCACGGACAGTCATGTCGGAATGGGGATGGGAATCGGAAATAAAATGTTTGGCCACCGGGAAGTTCCGCTTGTGGCTGATGAAGCAGAGGTCCTTGACGAAGTGGTTCCCAATTTATGAGGGTTCTCACCAATGTAGAGAAGGCTGCATCCAGAGCAGTGCATACAATAGACAACCCCAGCAGATTCACAGCCCAGAGCACTGCATACAATACAACCCCAGCAGATTCACAGCACTGCATACAATAGACAACCCAGCAGATTCACAGCCCAGAGCACTGCGTACAATACAACCCCAGCAGATTCACAGCACTGCATACAATAGACAACCCCAGCAGATTCACAGCCCAGAGCACTGCATACAATACAACCCCAGCAGATTCACAGCACTGCATACAATAGACAACCCCAGCAGATTCACAGCACTGCATGCAATACAACCCCAGCAGATTCACAGCCCAGAGCACTGCATACAATACAACTCCAGCAGATTCACAGCATTGCATACAATACAACCCCAGCAGATTCACAGCACTGCATACAATAGACAACCCCAGCAGATTCACAGCACTGCATACAATAGACAACCCCAGCAGATTCACAGCCCAGAGCACTGCATACAATAGACAACCCCAGCAGATTCACAGCACTGCATACAATAGACAACCCAGCAGATTCACAGCCCAGAGCACTGCATACAATAGACAACCCCAGCAGATTCACAGCCCAGAGCATTGCACACAATACAACCCCAGCAGATTCACAGCACTGCATACAATAGACAACCCCAGCAGATTCACTGCACTGCATACAATAGACAACCCCAGCAGATTCACAACCTAGAGCACTGCATACAATAGACAACCCCAGCAGATCCACAACCTAGAGCACTGCATACAATAGACAACCCCAGCAGATTCACAGCCCAGAGCACTGCATACAATGCAACCCCAGCAGATTCACAGCACTGCATACGATAGACAACCCCAGCAGATTCACAACCTAGAGCACTGCATACAATACAACCCCAGCATATTCACAGCACTGCATACAATACAACCCCAGCAGATTCACAGCCCAGAGCACTGCATACAATACAACCCCAGCAGATTCACAACCTAGAGCACTGCATATAATACAACCCCAGCAGATTCGCAGCCCAGAGCACTGCATACAATAGACAACCCCAGCAGATTTGCAGCACTGCATACAATAGACAACCCCAGCAGATTCACAGCCCAGAGCACTGCATACAATAGACAGCCCCAGCAGATTCACAGCACTGCATACAATAGACAACCCCAGCAGATTTGCAGCACTGCATACAATAGACAACCCCAGCTGATTCACAGCCCAGAGCACTGCATACAATAGACAGCCCCAGCAGATTCACAGCCCAGAGCACTGCATACAATACAACCCCAGCAGATTCACAACCTAGAGCACTGCATATAATACAACCCCAGCAGATTCGCAGCCCAGAGCACTGCATACAATAGACAACCCCAGCAGATTTGCAGCACTGCATACAATACAACCCCAGCAGATTCACAGCCCTTCAGCTGGAAGGACTATTTGGGGCCCTAAATGGAGGTGAGGGAGGAGGTGAATGGGCAGCTGTAGCACTTAGGCCACTTCCAAGGATAAGTGCCAGGAGGGAGATTAGTGAGGAGGGACAAATGGACAAGGGAATCACAGAGGGAGCGAACCCTGAGGAAAGCAGAGGAGGGGGAGGTAAAGAATATAGAACATAGAACATGGAAATCTGCAGCATAATATAGTCCCTTTGGCCCACAGTGTTGTACCAACCATGTAACCTACTCTCGAGACTGTCTACAATTGCTTTACCTTAGAGCCCTAAGTTCTATGTACCTATCTAAGAGTCTCTTAAAAGACCCTATTATATCTGCCTCTACCACCATCGCTGGCAGTGCATTCCATGCACCCACCACTCTCAGTGTGAAAAACTTACCCCTGACAACCTCCTTGCACCTACTTCCAAGCACCTTAAAACTATGCCCCCTCATGTTAGCCATTTCAGCCCTAGGAAAAACCCTCTGTCTTTTCACACAATTAATGACTCTCATCCTCTTATACACCTCTATCAGGTCACCTCTCATCATCCGTCACTCCAAGGAGAAAAGGCCAAATTCACTCAACTTGTTCTCACAAGACAATCCAGGCAACGTCCTTGTAAATCTCCTCTGCACTCTCTCTATAGCATCCACTACAGATATTGTGATGTTCTGGGGGGAGGGGTGTGGTCGACAGCCCGCCCTTGCATTTCTAATGACCAGTACTGTTTACTGTTCTCGCGTTAAAATGCTTCTGTGGGATTATGGTGGGAAGTTCCAGTTTGTTTATTGTTACATTTTAGCTTGGGTTAGACAGTTATTCACTTGTGTATTTGTGGGTCACTCTGACTGTAACCGGGGTGTGTGATGGTCACCTCCCCCATCAGTGTGAGACTGGTTGGGTTCACTCTCTGGGTCATGGTGTCTGGTCTGTTTTGGGTTTATCACAATAAAACCATTGTTTAGTTCAATGAGCTTCCTCGTCTGTCATTATGGACCAAATGCTCGTCACAATATGTTTAGTGGTAGGATCTCCTTGAAGATGGTGGAAGTTGCAGAGGATAATGTGTCGGATGCTTAGGCTGATGGGGTGGTAGGTGAAGACAAGAGGAATGCTGTCACTGTGAAAGTGAAAGGAAGTTGCATGGATGTTCAGGAAATAGAGGAGATGCGGGTGAGGGCATCATCAATAGTAGAGTGAGGGAAAACCCGTTCTCTGAAGGAGGAGGACATCTCTGATGTCTGGGAATGGAAAACCGCATCCTGGGAACAGATGCAGTGGAGGTGAAGAGACTGAGAAAAGGGAATAGCATTTTTACAGGAGACAGGCTGGGAAGAAGTATAGTCAAGATAGTCATGGGGATTGGTAGGTGTATAAAAGATGTTGGTAGACGGTTTATCTCCTGAGATGGAGACAGAGATATTAAGAAAGGGGAGGGAGGTGTCAAAGATGGATCAAGTAACGTTTTAAGGGCAATGTGGAAGTTAGAGGCAAAGTTGATAAAATTGACAAGCTCGGCGTGAGTGCATGAAGCAGCGCCAATGCAATTGTCAAAGTAGGGAAGGAAGAGTTGGGGAAAGCTTGAAACTTGGACTGTTCTACGTAGCCAATGAAAAGGCAGGCATAGATGGGGCCCACGTGAGAGCCATGGCTACCCCTCAAGTTTGGAGAGAGTGGGTGGAGCCGATGGAAAAATTGTTGGGGGTGAGGACCAGTTCTGCCAGATGGAGGAGGGTGATGTTGGAAGAGAGATGGTTGGTTCTTTTGTCAAGAAAGGTGCAGAGAGCTTTGAGGCCTTCTTGATGGGGATAGAAGTGTGTAGGGACTGAACATCCATGCTGAAGATGAGACGGTCAGAGCCAGAGAGTTTAAAGTCACTGAGGAGATTGCTCACGAATGTAGGTATGAAGGGATTGAACCAAGGGGGATAGAATAGAATTGAGTTATGAGGATATGTGTTCAGTGGGGTCTACCTGGACAGTCAGGTTTGTGGATCTTAGGTAGGAGGTAGAAGCAAGCAGTACAGGGTAAGGGAATAAGTTTGGTGGCAGTGGATGGGAGTTCTCTAGAGTTGATGAGGTCTGTGATGGTGTAAGAGACAGTTTTCTGATGGTCTACAAGGGATTGGTATGAGGAGATGTCTGAGATTTGTCATCTGGCTTCACCAAGGTCGAGGTCAGTCCACCATGCCCCTTTGTCTGTGGCTTTGATGATGAGGTTGGGATTGATGTGGAGAGAATTGAGGGAAGTGCTTTCATAGGGGGTAACATTCAAGGATGAGAGAGGAGTGCTGAAGTCGAGACGGTTGATGTCTCGTCGGTAGCTAGAGATGAAAAGATCCAGGGCAGGCAGAAAGCCAGAGTGGGGTGTCAAAAAAGAGAAGAAGGGCTGAAGGTGGGAGAAGGGGTCATCAGCATGGGGTGTAAAATCCTTGCCAAAGTAGAGGGCTCAGAGACAGAGGCAACAGAAGAGTAGCTCGATGTTGTGGCGGGCATAAACTCAATGAGGTGCAGGTGAAGGGGAACAAAGGTGAGGCCCTTACTGAGGATAGAATGTTCTGCTTCAGAGAGCGGAAGGTCAGAGGGAAAGGTGAAGACATGGCAAAGATTAGAGCTGGGATCAGAGGTGGAGGATAGCTGGTGGCATCAGAGGAGAGAGAAGGGTTGGGGTGGGAGGGAGGTGGAAGCTCCAAGGACCCAGAGTTGATGGTGGGGCTTGAGAGACATGGGACTGTAGAGTGGTGGTAGGGGAAGGGGAGACTGGGGGCCCAGCAGAGCCAGTAAAGTCGCGATCTGGAGGTGCTGGTGGTCAAGGTTTAGGCTGAAGATGGGGCTGGGGGCCACACAATTAGCAGTCTGAAGGATTGTAGGAACCAGCATTGACAGTGCTGGAGTAAGGATTCTGGAATTGCTTGGAGCAATGGAAATGATGTTGGTGATCTGGAGGCACCCAGAGCCGTTGGGGCTGGGAATGGAGGTGGTGACATCCGTAGTCAGGGCGTGTCCGATAGAATCAAGGTCCAAGCAGGATTCAGCAGGGATCGTGGACTGGGGATGTCCAGGGCCATCGGAGTTGGACACAGTGGGATCTACGGTCTGAAGGTGGGCAATCTTCTGATCTTTCTTGGATGTGAGGAAGGCAATGAACCGACAGCTGAAGGCATGGACCTAGAGGAGGATGAAATATCTGAGACGTCCATGACAGGAGGAGGAGAGAGAGAGGCCCGGAGCCGTGGCAGAGACTGTGACAGGGCCACCAGCCATGTCCACATGGCAGAAACGGTAGCGCATAGAATCCAGAGGAAGGAGCTGCTAATTGAACGTGAGTACCTGGGATCCTTCATGGGTCCAAAGCTAGGGACCTGAAAATGGATCTGGTAGCCATGTGTCACAAGATGGAGGTGAAGACAAGCACTCGGGAAGGATATGTGGCTGTGACAGTGCGTCTGGGTGAGTACACGGTCGAAGAGTTGGAGGGCAGCAGAAATCACTGAGGGGGAGCAGTGCGAGCAATGGGTGCTACGTTCAGAGAAATCTGACAATTAATCCTACTGGGTATATGGATACAGTGCAGTGTAAAAATATTAGGCACATATATATAACTATGGTGCCTAGGACTTTTGACCAAGAAACAGGGGCAGGCATAGATCATTTGGCTCCTTGAATCTGCTCCTCCATTCAATAAGATCATGCCCGATCGTATAGCTGAACACGATTTAACAGTACAATTCCCATATCTCTTGATCCCTCTCAGTGCCTTTAAATGTAGCCGTTCAACAATGTCCATACTCTGACGTGATTTGCTGCCTGCCCTTGATTCCATTAGTTATATTATTTTGGTTATTACATTTCTAACTTCCACTTTCAGTTTAGTTAATCTCTCTCCTGACCCTCCTTGCCAGTATAAACCCTACTCCAAACTCCCTATTCTGATTTCATAAACAATTCGCTCATTGTGAAATCAAGTACAATTAACCTGTTTGATCTCTGGTCTTGTAGTCTTTCCATTGAGAAACATCAACAGAAACTGTGTGTTTTAATCAATGCCGTTGTCAGCAATAAAGAATCCAAATGTAAAATCTTATGAAGAAAGAAGGCAAAGATCCATTTTCAGCAGAAATGTAATATAATGTTGATGTCTCTGGGCTTGTACTTGTTGGAATCAGCGGCGTATCTAAGGTATGGCAGGTATGGCACGTGCACTGGGCACCACTGAGAGTTTCTATTAAAGTCAGACAAGCCATCCTTGGATAGTGAAAAAAGAATTTTCTTATCAGATGTGTGATCTGTCTTTGATTATCATGGGTGAGAAGCACTAGGATAGTTTTATTTCAGAGCATTGTGTAAGAAGACCATGAATTAGATTAGATTGGATTAGATTATGAGGACATGCAGTCCTCTTTTATTGTCATTTAGTAATGCATGCATTAAGAAATGATACAATATTCCTCTGGTGTGATATCACAGAAACACAGGACAGACCAAGACTGAAAAACTATCAAAATCCACATAATTATATCATATAGTTACAACAGTGCAGCAATACCATAACTTGATGAAGAACAGGCCACAGCACAGTAAAAAAGTTCAAAGTCTCTCGAAAGTCCCACATCTCATGCAGACGGGAAAAGGAAGGAAACTCTCCCTGCCATGCCTGACCGCAGTCTGACTCCAAGTCGTCTAAAAACTTTGAGCTCTGATCAGCCCTTCAACAGCGAGTACCGAGCACCATCTCTGCCGAACACTTCGACCTCCGCCTTGGTCACCAGCAGCAAGCAAAGCCGGGGATTTTGGGGCCTTCCCTCCGGAGATTCTCGATCGCACAGTAGCAGTGGCAGCGAACCGGGCATTTCAGAAATTTCTCCAGATGTTCCTCTGCTTCTCACGTCTGTCAAATCAGAATTGTGCACAGCGTCTTACTTACAAATACGATATCATTTCACAGGAGAGGCTGCGCACGCTGCGTTTCACCGCCATCTTCTCCTCCCGCCACTTCTCTTCATGAAGAAGAAGGAAAGTGGAGCTGAAGGACGGAAGAGACGAAAGTTGGAGGCAGAGGAAGCCAAGAAGTTGAGCAAGTTCTTCATGCCCTTCTTTGAAAAAGTAGTGTGACACATTCCATGGAGTCGCCTACACCTGCTACAAGTTTGTTAGAATCCAAAGGTGGATCAAGTACAAATGCGTCACAAGCTGAGGAGGAAGTCAGGTCAGATAAATCCGAGTATGACGAGATTAAGAGTGAGGCTGCCACAGAGAACGTGGACATGACAGGAGGGGAAGACGATGGCAGGGGTGGTTTTATTGACGAGATTTTACCTGACGAGATTGAACCTGACGACACTGGATGGTGAACTGGATGGTGTCAAAGAGCATCGAACTGTCATACCAGAAGTGATTGAACAGCATGACATTGGACTTCCGAAGTTTGACAAGGATACTGGAAAAGCAATTCTGACTGACACTTTGAGAATAGAAATAATAAAGCTGGGTTCAAAATATTTCCAGAACAGTGAGGGGCCTTTCCTACCAACAAATAACCGCTCAATGAACAGAATTTGGTTCAAGAGGAAATTGGGAAATGGTCGTGGTGAGGAAGTGACTCGCTCAGGGCTGGACTATTCCCCTTCCAAAAATTCTGCATTTTGTATCTGTTGTCTTCTCCATTCCCGGTCAGACCATCAATCCTCATTGGAGCAGGAAAATGAATTCAACCAGTGGAAAGCACCTGAAAGGATTAGTGTTCATGAAAATGCCAAGAATCATCAGGAATGCTTCACACAGTGGAAAGAAATGGAAAGAAATTTAGCTGGAAACAGGAATTATTGACGCGGTATTTCAGTTACAGATTGAGAAGGAAAAGCAGAAGTGGCGTGATATCTTGACGAGACTCCTTCACTGCATAAAATTTCTTGCAACTCAGAACCTGGCTTTGTGAGGACATGGAGTCACTTCAGCTGGACGATGACTCCAATGTGGGAAATTTCCTTGGCTTACTGAAACTACTGGCCATCTTTTACCCTGAAATAAAAGAACATCTCACTCATTTGGAAAGTCATCCTGGATCCACGTCTTATCTTTCACCGGCTGTCCAGAACGAATTCATCCATATGATGGCATCCGCTGTTTGCCAGAGTTCACTGAGAAGCATTCATAAAGCCAAGTACTATGGTCTCATGTTCGACTTGACTCCTGATCAGGCACACTGTGAGCAGATGTCAGAAGTAGTGAGGTATGTGGAAGTTGATTTTGAGAGGAAAACAGTCCGTGTTAGAGAGCCCTTCCTTTGTTTTATCCAGATAGCCAGAAGGATGCTGGCAGCTTGGTTGAAGACATCTTGAAACAGCTAGAGAAGGATGAAATGGAGCTACAAGATTGTCGGTCATAGTGCTATGACAATGCTGCTGTGATGGCTGGACACAGAACTGGTGTTGATCAAAGAATAAATGAGAAAAACAACCTGACAGTGTTTGTGAATTGCAACAATCACTCACTCAACTTGGTGGGTGTACATGCAGCCAAGCAGGATACAATGATGGACATGTTTTTTGGAACCATCAAAGCTCTCTACATGTTTTTCTCTCGTTCAACACAGCGCTGGGAAAAACTCAAAAACACCGTGCCTGTGGTTGTTAAGTCAGAATCTGAAACCAGGCGAAGTGCAAGGACAGAAGCAGTGAAGCCCGTCAACAAGTACCTTGAGGAGATACTTCTCCAGGACATGATAGACAGTGAAAACGAGACCGGTAAAACAAGAAGTGATGCAAGGCAGCTGTACAACCGTATGTTGAGTTATGATTTTCTGGTTTTGCTAGGATTTTGGAACAAAGTACTCATTCGCATTGACCGTATTCAAAAGAGGCTGCAGAATCCTAGCATGAACTTCCACGGTGCTGCCCTGGATTTGAAAGCCCTCCAAGATCATTTTTGTGATGAAAGAGAAGTGTTTGTATGTGAGTCACTCGAGGAAGGTGCCGGTCTCTGTCAAAAATGGAATAGTGAAGCTGAAAGATGTCAGAGACAGAAGAAAGGAATGGCTGATGAGAATTCGAGAGATGCTGGGTTAACAGCTAAGGAGGAAATGGAAAGGGTCATGAAGGGAACACTCGACCATCTTCACAGAGAAATGGATGAAAGGTTCACTCATGTGCATGACACTGATGCCAAGTTTGGGTTCCTCCTCGATGTCGAGGGGCTGTGTTACGGCGCCGACAGTAATGACCTAAAGAAGAAGTGCGAAAATTTAGGCGAATTGTACAGCAGCTATATGAAGAAATTTTGGATTGCAGAATGTTGCTATCAAAGCGGGTTAACATGAAAATGACCTGAAGAACTTCTTGGATTTATTGTTCAGTATGGAGATGACAGCGTCTTCCCCAATCTTCACATTGCTATTCGGATAATGTTAACCATCGCAGGTTCCATCGCAGTTTCCATCGCCAGCTGTGAGAGATCATTCAGCAAGTTAAAACTAATGCTTTCATATTTGAAAGCCTCCATGGGTCAAGGCACACTCTGTGATCTTGCTCTGCTGAGTGTAGTAGAAAGTGAAGAAACTGAAAAAACTGACTGATCACATCATAGACCAATTTGCATCAGTGAAAGCAAGGAAGGTGCAGTTATAATTTTCAAGTAGTGCCATAATTTGTTAATTAAAAGATTAACGAGCTTTACTTGTATTTTTGAGCTGTTATTATTGTAAAGTTATCTAAAAAATGGGTGCCAGATGATTGGACAGAGGCGCAATTCCGGTGCTTGCCATAGGCACCATTTTCCGTAGATACACCCCTGGCTGGAGTTTAGAAAAATGAGGGGGGATTTCATTGAAACCTATGGAGAGGATACTTCTTATGGTGGGGAAGTCTCGGGTCACCTTCAGAACAGAAGGATGTCCATTTAGAACAGAAATGAGGAAAACTTTCTTTCTCCAGAGGATGGTGAATCTGTGGAATTCATTGCCACAGACGGCTATGCAAGCCAAGTCATTGGGGATATTTAAGGTGAAGGTTGATAGGTTCTTGATTAATCAGGGCATCAAAGGTTACAGGAGGAAGGCAAGAGAATGAGGTTGAGAGGGATAATAAAATCAGCCATAATGGAATTGCAGAGCAGACTTAATGGGGCAAATGGTTTAATTTTGTTCCTATGTCTTATAATAATAGGCCTCAATTATATTACATAGATCGGTAATATGGAATTTTATCTAATATTGAGTAAACTTGACCTACTCTGCCTTCATAGGTAAGAAGAAAATTGATGTGGATCTGGTGCTACCTCAGAAGATTCATGGTAACTCTAACTTTACTGTAAATAAAACTTAAAACAATTGAATTCTTTGTATTTCCAAGATTAGCCGAAGTCAGGAAAGGTATTTGACTGCTGTCAGCTGCCGTTGTGCTAGGGAACACGTATAGCTTTCAACCAAATTGAGTTTCGCCCATTATATCAGACTACTTGGGTTCATGCACAGCCAGAGCCTTAATTCCATTGATCCCCAGCAGTGTCAATGGGAATCTCACCCAGCTCCTCCTGGGCTGTGTGCTTGCCAAGAATATCTGGAAAGGAATGTAGTGACTTTTGCTGAAGTTTATCTGGAGCAGCTGTGTTAGTTAGTGAGCAAACATCAACAGATGATGAGAGATCATGACAGTCCCAGCCCGAAACTACGGACTGGCATTTGCCATTCAGCTCAGCAGTTCCATGTCTGCTCTCAGCTCAACTATCTCATCAGTCTCCGTATTTCACTGCAGTTCTATAACCTATTGTCATAAGGCCACCTGCTCGCCTTTCATTCTTCCGGCACTTGCTTCACAGAAGCGGTTTAACCTGTCAGCACATCTTGGAGGAGGAAATGAGTATTAACCACAAGCTCACTTGTGGGGACAGTGTGGAAACTCTTCACAAGCAGTATTCAGAGACGGTATTGAACCCACGTTCCTAGGTCTGTAACTGCTACAGCCCTGTGCTTTCCTACTGCATCACCATCAGTCATTGTAGATGTCTTGCACATTGGAATTGGAATGGATTTATTCCTGTCACATGGCATGGCAGCGTGGCAGTAAGCACAACACTTTATAGTGCCAATGACCTGGGTTCAATTCCCACTGCTGCCTGTAAGGAGTTTGTACGTTCTCCCCATGACCGTGTGGGTTTCCTCCAGGTGCTCCGGTTTCCTCTCACAGTCCAAAGGCAAACTGGTTGGTAGGTTAATGGGTGATTGTAACTTGTCCTGTGATCAGGTTAGGATTAAAACGGGATTACTGGGCACGGTGAGGCTTGAAGGGCCAGACAGGCTTATTTGTGCTGTATCTTAATAAATAAATAAATCTACAGTGAAAAGCTTGTCTTAGATACTGTTCATATAGATCAATTCATTGCCACCGTGCATTGAGATTGTACAAGGAAAACTGATAATAGAATGCAGAATAAAGCGTAACAGCTACAGATAAAGTGCAGTGCAGGTCGGCAATGAGGTGCAAGATCATCATGAGGTAGATTGCAAGGTCAAGGGTTCATTAATTGTACTAGGGAACCATTCAGTCATCTTAAAGCGGTGGGATAGAAGCTGTCCTTGAGTCTGGTATTACATTCTTTCAAACTTTCGTATCGTCAGCCCAGTGGGAGAGGGGAGAAGAAAGGAAGTCAGGAGTGGGTGGGGCCTTTGAGTCTGCTGGTTGTTTTACTGAGGCTGGGAGAAGTCTCGACTGAGTCCATGGGGGGAGGCTGCTTTCTGTGAAGTGCGGAGCTATGTCCACAACTCTCTGCACTTTCTTATAGTCACCGTACCAGAATGGGGTGTTTCTATGGTACGGCAATAAAAATTGGACATTCCAAGTACTGAGGAAAATACTGATGTTGGTGATATGTGGGAAAGGTCCCTTGCTGCTTGACGTTGAGGTGCTGGACCTTCACAAAAACCTATTGTTGATGAAATATTTGGGACTAAAAACCGGATGCAATGTTGACATAGTGTAAATATTCATACAATGAATGAAGACAAGATAATTTACTGCATGGAATAACAGTATAGTTTATGAATAAAATATGTAAAAAATTAGTATTAGTAATTGGCAGCCTGCGCTGAGAGGGAAGATCGATGGGGTGGGAATGAGATTCAGTTTACTCTGGCATGGTGCTTGGCACAGATGCTGTGGGTTGAAGATCCTGTTCTCGTTGCTATACTGTTGTATGTTCAAGGGGTTCAAACTGGGGTTTCTTTGCTGGTGTCACACCGAGGAAATGCATAAATAAGATTGAGTACAGCTAGCACCAAGCTGCCCTGATGCAGAGTTTTGACCCAAAACGTCAACAATCCTTTTCCCTTGCACTGATGCTGCTCGACCTGCTGAGTTCCTCCAGCAGGCTGTCAGTGGCAGCTAACACATTTACACTTCCTATGTACCAACATTACATTCTCAGAATGGTCTGTTTAGAATTCAATTTCAGTTTATTTGGACCAGTCTTAAATTTCTGACAGAATACTTCAGGCATCAGACGTGGCCTTTTTGTAATACTTTTTGTTTTGCAGTCTAAGGTGCAAAATGTACAATTTCTGTACTGTAAGCTGGATTAAATAGCCAGCACAGAGTGAGATTCGTTATGTACATGCTTTATCAAGCTAAAGCAGCTTTTGCAACTTAAGTGCTGTAATTATGATTATTGATTTTTTTTCAAAAACACCAAAAATAGAATTAAAGCCCACACGCATAATGCTGGAGGAACTCAGCAGGTCAGGCAGCATCTATGGAAATGATTCAGGCCGAGACTCTTCTTCAGGACTGGAAAGGAAGAGGGAACCCAGCAGAACAAAAAGGTGGTGGGAAGGGAAGGAGGCCAGCTGGAAGAGGTGGTGGGTGAAGCCAAGTGGATGGGAAAGGTCGACAGCTGAAGAGGAGGGAGTCTGATAGAGGAGGAGAGTGTTCCAGAGAGAAAAGGAAGGAGGAGGGTTACCATGGGGAAGTGATAGGCAGGAGAGAAGAGATAAGAGGCTAGAATGGGGAATAGAAGAAGAGGGAGGGAGAGTGAATAATTTTTTTACAGAAAGGAGAAATTGATATTCTTGCCATCAGGCTGGAGGCTAGCCAGATGGAATACAAGTTGTTGCTCCTCCACCCTGAGGGTGGCCTCAACTTGCATAAATGGAGGCTATTGGCCAACATGTTGGAACAGGATCGGAAATCGGAATTAATTTACCCACTGGGATATTTTGCTTTGGGAGGGTGGAGCAGAGGTGCCCAATGAAGCGGTCCTCCAATTTACGATGGGTCTCACCAGTGTGGAGGGGGCCACATTGGGAGCACCGGACACAATAGGTGACCCCAGCAGATTCACAGGTGAATTGTTGGCTCTTCTGGAAGGACTGTTTGGGGCCCCGAATGGAGGTGAGGGAGGGAGGTGAATGGGCAGGTGTAGCAGTTAGGTCGTTTGCAGAGTTAAGTGCTTGGAATGAGATTACTGTGGAGGGACGAATGGACAAGGGAATCATGGAGGGAGCAATCCTTGAGAAAGCGGATGAGGGGAGGATGGTAAAGATATGTTTAGTGATGGGATCCCTTTGGAGATTGCAGGAGTTGCAGAGGATGATGTGTTGAATGCAGAGGCCCATGGGGTGATAAGTAAGACAAGAGAAACTTTATCAGTTACATTGGCAGGAAGAAGGGGTGAATGCAGATGTTTGGGAAATGGATGAGATGCAGATGAGGGCAGCATCAATTGTGGAGGAAGGGAAACCCTGTTTTGTGAAGAAGGAGATGTCCTGAAAAGGAAAGCCACATCCTGGGAACAGGTGCAGCAGAGACCAAGGAACTGAGAAAATGGAATAGTATTTTTACAGTCAATAGAGTGGGAAGAGGTATAGCCAAGACAGCCACAGGAATCGGTAGGTTTATAAGAGATGTCAGTTGACAGTTTATCTCCAGAGTTGGAGACAGAGAGATCGAGAAAGGGGAGGGAGGTGTCAGAAATGGACCAGGTGAATTTAAGGGCAGGGTGGAAGTTCAAAGTTGACGAAATCAACAAGCTCAGCGTGGCTGCATGAATTAAAGCCAATCTTCTATACAGAATTCTCCCCGCAGTAAATATTGTAGAAATTAATTTCTACAGTGAATAAAAATGTAGACATGACAATCTTCTAAAGTACAAATAAGCAGAAGGTCATTGTTTAGCTGTGATAATAGGACAATGGGTGGGAAGAACAGGCATTTATTTGCACAAGTGCGTGAGGGAATGCAGCTGTATTGAAACCCATTGCCAGACAGCAGTAATAAAGTGCTATGTGTTCATGGTGAGGAGAACAGACAGGGAAGATCCAAGAGGAGCACGCTGCAACCCTGTATTTCCTCCTAATAAACATGAAGTCCATTAACAACACCAACATATAAACTTGCACATAATATTAGTTTGCTTAGAGTGTCCCTTCCAAAGCAGTAAAACATAGATTACTCTATACTCCCTTGAATGTGACTGTTTCAAGAATTCAATCCCATTGAAATCCATGGAAAGAACATTTTGGAAGGACATGCAACAGGAAGAGTTTCAACAAAGGTTCACCATGTTGATTTCTGATGTGTGAGGTAAGAGGATCTGAGTTATACAATCATAGAGCACAGAAACAGTGCCTTCAGTCTAATAGATCATGATCAACCCACCCTCCCCCCACTCCCATTCTCCTACATGTCAATGAAAAAAAGTCCCAATCTGCTCAGCCTCTCTCCAGAAACAAGTCCTCAAGTTCTGGCAACACTCTCGTATATTTCCTTTGCACTCATTCCAGCTTACTGGCATACTTTCAATAGCAGGCTGATCAAAACTGAACACAGTATTCCAAATGTAGACTCACCAATGTCTGGAACAATTGCTACATAACAGCTGAACTTCTATACTCCATGCCCAAACTGATATCAGAATCAAGTTTAATACAAGTCGGGAAATTTGTTGTCTTTTCAGCAGCAGTACCATGCAATGCATAATAGGGAAAACTGTGAATTCCAGTAAGTATCTTTATATTAAAGAGTTAAATTAAATAAGTAGTACAAAAATAGAAATTAAAAAGTCGTGAGGTATGTCCTTTCAGAAATCGGATGGCAGAGGGGAAGAAGATGTTTTGGAGTTGTTGAGTGTGTACCTCTTTCCTGATGGTAGCAATGAGAAGACACCACCTTTTCTGAGGCATCGCTCTTTGAAGATGTCCTGGATACTGCAGAGGCTAGTGCTCACAATGGAGTTTACTAAGTTTACAACTCTCCAAGTACACTTGTAGAAATTTGCGAGTGTCTTTGGTGTCTACAAATCTCCTCAAACTCTTAATGAAATATAGCTGCTGCCATGCATCAACATGTTGGGTCCAGGTTAAGTCCTCTGAGATATTGATACCCAGGAACTTGAAATTGCTCACTCTTTCCACTTCTGATTACTCTGAGGACTTGTGTGTGTTCCCTTGCCTTACCCTTCCTGAAGTCCACAATCAGTTCTTTGGTCTTACTGACATTGAGTGAAAGGTTGTTGCTGTAACACCACTCCACTAACTGATATATCTCGCTTTTGTACGCCTCCTCGTCACCATCTGAGATTCCACCAACAATAGTTGTATTGTAGGCAAATTCATAAATGGCATTTGAGTTGTGCCTAGCTGCACAGTCATGGGTATAGAGAGAGTAGAGCAGTGGGCTAAGCACACACCCTGAGGTGTGCCAGTATTGATTGTCAGTGAGGCGGAGAAGTTATTTCTGATCCTCACCGTTTGCAGTCTTCCAGTTAGGAAGATGAGGATCCAGTTGCAGAGGGAGATACAGAGGCCCAGGTTCTGGAACTTTTTGATCTGAATTGTAGGAAAGATGGTTTTAAACACTGACCTGTTGTCAGTAAACAGCATCCCGATGTAGGTATTTGTATTGTCTAGGTGATTCAAGGCAGTGTGACAAGCCAATGAGCTCACATCTGCCGTTGACCTAATGTGGTGATAGACAAACTGTAGTGGGTCCAGGTCCTTGCCGAGGCAGGGATTAATTCCAGCCATGACCAACCTCTCACTGTAGATGGGAGCGCTACTGGACGATAGTCATTAAGGCAACTCACACTGCTCTTCTTGGGCCCTTTTGAAGCAGGTGAGAGCTTCTGACTGTGGCAATGAGAGACTGAAAATTGATTGATAACCATCTTCATTACCAACAACACCATGTTTTTAGTATCATCAACAAACTTGCTAATGAGAAACAAGTATCTTACATAGAGAATAGTTGATATCAGGAACATGTTTCTGAAGGAAATTATTGAGCCAGATACAACTATTACAATTAAGAGACATTTAGGTACACATAGAATGATATACTGTAGTTCTGATGCAGACAATTGGGATTAGAGCGGATTGGCAAAAAGTTTGCCATGGATATAATGAGCCAAAGTTCCATCCCGGTACTTTATAAGTCCACGACTCTTTGACTCGGCATCTTATTGGGTGTAAATTCAATATGCAGCATACAACTGACAATCTTGTTACAATCTGTCAAGCGTATCAAGTTAGTGTGACGTTACCTTTTTGGAAAGGTTAATTATGGTGGTCAGTAGGACAAGCTTTCATTTTCTGTATTTTCAGGTGTTCAGTTTCAGTAATCTCAGCAGTGGTCTTCCGTTTATACTGCAACTACTACGTACGTCATCAATACGTTGCCATTTTGCTGCCTGTACCCATTTTATTCAGTGCTCACTTTCACGGCCCCTTGATTTTCACAGCAGGCACAGTAAGCATCATACCCCTACATTACCTCTTGAAACAGAATTGGATTTTCAAACACATAAGCATTTTGAACGAGCAAAACACAGAAAACATCCTAAAATAAACAAAATATTGCAAGTCATAGCTATAATCAGTTCTAAATTTAAAGATCCTTAAGAGGCCTCAATAATCTGGATTCAATGTGGTTTACTGCATTGATAGCTTGATGGTCTGTTAGATTTGACTACTGCTTTACCTTTGAAGTTCTGATTTTGTATTTGTGTGAATCGTCTCTCAGTATCAGCAAACAGGGAAGAAGACTTCTACCCCACTCTTACTCCAGAAAGGCAGGCACCCTCCATCCTCAACAGAGCAAAACAGCAAATGCCAAATAGGTTAGAACTGATCAGACCCATATGAACACGTTAGGAATCAATAATTGCCTTGAATAAAATCAATTTATGTGAAGTAGTACTGAGAATAATAGACAATGCTTTCATGTCTATTATCAAAAAGAGTACATAAATTCAAACTGAGAAAAACACCGATGCATTGATAAAATATTTTGTTCAAGATGCTTATGCATCACGTCATGACACATTGTGCATTTTGTATGACCTGTAAGCTCGTTTGTGAAATGATGGTCATTTATAATTGCCCTTTTTATATATTTGAAACTAGAGCCTGGCCTGCTGAGTTCTTCCAGCATTCTGTGTGTGCTGCTGTGGTCATTAAGGGGATCTTTACAGCTCAGGAAAGGTGTCTATATGATAATTTGATGATAGAGGAATATTAGTTTAAGACAATAATGGATCCTTATTAAGGTTAATGAAATGCTGTCAGATGAAGCTTTCAAACTCTATCGTTGCCAAGCATATTAACATATTAAGATACTACATAATAAGTAGTGAGAGTTAACGGAGGACCTAAATGCATGTAAAAGACTAGGAATAAAGGGCAAGTACCAATACTCAGGCTATAGGCAACATTACTCATTCTCAGATTTCTTTTGCTTTCCAAATGGAAATAAATCTATTCTCTTTATTCTTTCAATTTATATCTCGATGTCATTCTTGCCATGAAAAAGCCAGGAAAATAATGATAAGTGTTCAAGGAGAAAGCATGCAATGGCTAGTGCATGCATCATGGTTAATAGAACTTCATACCCCTAGGCATAACATTTGTTGGGTACTGGATACCTCGTGATAGAAAATGATAGGGTATTAGTCAGATAATCTCCTTTGAAAGTGGTAATGGAGCATGATCTGGTTCAAAAATAAATTAGAGTAGAAGATGAAGGAAGTTAATGAACTTTTATTGGCTAATAACCTTCACATACATGAGTGCATAAGAGCAGCTTAACATCTGAGCCTGCAGAAACAAAACTAAACTTCAGAACTTTGTATAAACTTTGGGCAATAATTTAAAATGGGCGAAAAATTTGCACAAGGCATATTTTTGATAAATCATCCTCCTCATCTAATCTGTTTTAAAAATAATGCTATGGATTTCCTTGTATCCATTCTATATTCCTGTTGGGGCTGGAAGCATTGGTTGCACTCATGTCTAGTAATTTGCTCTGCCAGAATCCAATGGGTACAATGGTCAGCAGGTCACTATTCAGCTGTCTGCTTGAGTCAAAACATGTTTTGTGTAATGCCCTGGTTCACATGGTTCATATTCTTCTCTCTGTTATGCTTTTCTGTTCTCTGTGTAAGCTGCTTGTTTGGGTTACTGTTGAAGATAAGAGATAAGACAATTGTATGCCATCCAATTGGGATGAACGGATTCAGGGGAGGTTTCTCTGGTGAGGGACGCTAAGGTTGGGATTGGGGCTTTTGAGAGGGAAGGGAGAAGAGGCTGGAGGAGTCGACTCGAAGTGGGGCTGTGATTTGATGAAGTCCGGGGAGATTGAAGGAGGATCGGTGAAGGGGAAACCGTGAGCTCCAACTTTGCACATTAGGTTGTTTCATTTAAAACGGGCCCTTTTCTTTTTTTGCTTTTTCTTTACTAACCCTTTAGTCAAATTAAGAATTATAAAACTAAATCTTTTAATTGTACGCAGTGTACTGTGTAATTTTGTGGTACTGATTTGTAACAGGGTAACAAATCACGCAGCATCCACACAAACAAGGAGATTTGGGGGACTTGCGCTTCAATCTCCCACATTTGGCGGGGCCGGAAGTTGTCTTCCCTAGACTTACACAGCCAACAGAACCGGAGTGTTACATTTGCAAGGACTAACATCTTGCCCCAAACTTCTTGCTACAAGAGTGTAAATTCTTTTTTGCATCTCACGTCCTGATTACTTTGTCCTGTGGAAATGTTGCTCAGAATTCCTCCAGAATCTTTTCATGACTGACAACCAGCCAATGTTTCATGTTGCCATGGTGATAATACATCATCTCTCATACACATACTGAAGTGATGCATTGTTATAAAGCATGGCCAATAATTAAGTGTATTCTAAGGCAAGTTATTAACTTAAAATTGTTGCGTAGCAGCTACCAATTCTAGATTATACAAGGCAGACGTTGGCTTATCATGATGTGCTAGACAGGCATTAGTAAATGTACACTTTATTTTATATCTCTGCTGACCTCAATAACATACAATTGAACATCAATCATTGAACACCATTGCACCATGTCAAAATCAACCCCAATATGTTGTTAAAGGCAATTCTTCAAGATGACAGATAAAATAAAACATCTCTGATGCTCAGTGCAACATTCATATTAATCAATAGTTAGGCTGCAGCAAGCTAGCAGCGATGGTAGCTCATTCTGGAAGAGAGTTACAAATACAGCTTACAAACAAGCTCAGAGCATGGTGTCAAATAGTCAGTGATACCCAATACGGATGCAGTGCTTCCTTCGCGGTAAAAGGTAATTTCTTTCAACTGTTTAGACAGTTAATAGGCAGTAGAATTTGGGGAAGAAACTTACCTTCAGAAAGGCACTAAAATAGTGCAGAGTCCATTGAAATTACAGAACAAGAATAGTGGAGTCCGAGGACAAGCCACAGTCAAAGTCTCCACTCCGTGTTTGAAGGTCGGCAACGTGGAGCTGGGACAGTCAAGCTGGATGTCGAGTCCACGCACTAGTGTGGACAAAGGCTGGTGGCTTTCCCAGGGTCAGTGAATTGTCGGCGGTTCTGAAATTGGAGTTCCACGCGGGTGGGAGGAATGAGGTTTGAGAATTGGTAAAACTGAAGTTCAAGGCCTAGTTTTCGGTACCCCATCAACAGCAAGTCTGGAGTTCGAGGCCGGGTGTTTGGTGTTCGGCGGGTCCTGTGGTAGATGCCGAGGACTGACACCCTAGGGAATAATTGGAAGTCTGAAAGGCAAAGCCTCTTGGCGGCAACCCAAGGTAAGTGTGTATGCTGAGGTAGTCAAAGGTTCAGTGTCCACGTGTCCATGTCCAAATCTGAGTCTGAGTCCAGGTCCATGGGAGGTAGGAGGCCAAAGAATATGGACTGTCTTTGGGATAGAGGACTCTGTATTTTCATGGGTAGGAGGAGGAATGGACTTGTTTTGCTATTCGCAAACACAAGAAAGTCTGCAGATGCTGGAAATCCAAAGCAACACACACAAAATGCTGGAGGAACTCAGTAAGTCAGGCAGCATCTGTGGAAATGAATAAATAGTCAACATTTTGGGCTGAGACCCTTCGTCAGGACACTCATGTAAAACCTCCGACTACAGCAGTGGGAGTTTGAAGACGTCCTTGAATACTCCTGCCATTTGGTTGGCACAGGTTTTCAGTGCGCTACTGGGAACACCATCAGGGCCTGATGACTTGAGAGGGTTCACTTGGGCTCCACTGCCATCTATGGCAAGAATTCCACAGATTCACTACCCTCTGCCAAAAGAAATTCCTCCTCATGTCTGTTCCAAAGGGATGTTCTTCTAGTCTGACATTATACCCTCTTCCCCTGGTCTGCCCCACTATAGGAAACATACTCTTTATGTCCATTGTCCACACTCTTCATAGGTTTCAATGAGATCCCCCCCTCCTATTTCTCTAAACTCCAGCATGTACAGGCCCAGAGCCATCAAACACTTCTCATATGTTAACCCTTTTATTCCTGGGACATTCTTGTGAAGTATTATCAAGTTTTATTATCATTCACGGTGATGATGATGATGACGTCGACTCAGGCCTAAGAGGCCAGCGTCGGGCATTTTTCATGCCTTACAAGGCACGGAAGGAAAGACTGTGTGGGGCACCACTCCTCACAGACATCTCACAGTATTTTTCTTAATTTTATGAGGTCGAGTTGTGAGCTCAACACTCAACCTGGCATGGATGGAAAGCGTACTCGGGAATGGCCCGACTGGATTCGAACCCAGGAACCTCTGTTTTGGAGTCTGGTGCTGATGTCACTGCGCCACCAGCCGACCACTTCAATCAAGTGATGTAATTCAACCAAACACAAATTCCCACGAATACAGCCAAGTGAAACAGCATTCCACCAGTGCCAAGGTGCAAATCAGAGTACCGTCAGTCATACACAGCACGTATAAGATAGCAATGAACATGCAGTAACACAAAAAAGTCTACAGCCCAGTCCGAGTGACATCCCCCATAGACTGATGGAGCATGAATGTTGTCGCCAAGAACAAGTCCTCAACTGTCCACAGATAAATGCATGCGTACGCATACGCACACACGTAATCCAGCTCGCCTTTCCACTGAGCGAACGCTGAAAGGCAGCACCGACAGGAGGAGTTTGCTCCCAATCCAGCATGGATGCCATGTTGCACAGCCTCCGGCATCTCCCCTCCTGGTGCTGCAACAGGCAAGCCTACAGCATGAGGTCCAGCCCTCACTACAAGTGAGTCCATGCAGTGACCCCCCCCCCACCACCACCATCAGTCTCAGCAATAAATCAGTGAAACGGACTTCCAGTATTCTACATCACCAATGTCCAACAGGGTCTTGCGATCACAAGAAAGTCACTCGCTGTGAGACTGTCCACCACCTTTGTGCACCCACTCCGACACCTTTCTGTAACAGGCAGCAACGTGTTCTGCACCGTCCAGCTCCTCTGCTAGCGGGTAACTTGCTGACGGGTGAGACCTGCAATGCTTATTGTCCAGCAGTGTCTTGTGATTGTAAAAAAGGCATTTAAAAAAGACAATGAAAAGCAAAAAATAATCTGTCAGTTCTGAAATTGATCTCTAGTACCAGAGATGTACGGACTACACAATGGTCAAAATCTATGCTGGGCGCGAAGAAAATGTGATGCTGGCCAGCTAAAAAGTCATTTAGATAAAATAAACATTGGTTTACCAAGACAATCCAGGGAGAAGCTGTGGCTTATAACAAAAAAAACTTGTATTATCATTCCAACACAGTAAAACATCTCCACAATGTTCACAACAGCACTTTCAACTTGGGTAGGAGCAACAGAACTAATAAATTATTGACTTTTCTCTCATAGGCAGTGGAGTATTGTGTGCAGTTTTGGGCCCCTTATCTAAGAAAGGACTTGCTGGCATTGGAGAAGGTCCAGAGGAGATCAAAAGAATGATCCCAGAAACGAAGGTTTAAGACCATAAGGCCATGAGACCATAAAACATAAGAGCAGAAGTAGGTCATTCAAAGTTCAAAATAAATTTTATTATCAAGATACTTATATGTCAACTCTGAGATCCACTTTCCTGCAGGCATACTCAGCAAATCTATAGAATAGTAACCATAACAGGATCAGTGAAAGATCAACCAGATTGCAGAAGATAACAAACTGTGCAAATGCAAATATAAATAAATAGCAATAAATAATGAGAACATGAGATAATGAGATAAAGAGTCCTTAAAGTGAGATCATTGGTTGTGGGAACATTTCAATGATGGGGCGAGTGAGTGTAGTTATCTATCCCCTTTTATCCAAGAGCCTGATGGTTGAGGGGCAGTAACTGTTCTTGAACCTGGTGGTGTGAGTCCTGAGGCTTTTAACCCTTCTTCCTGATGGCAGCAGTGAGAAGAGAGCATGAGCTGGGTTGTGGGGATCTCAGATGATGGATGCTACTTTCCTACAAAAGCGTTTCATGTAGATGCGCTCAGTGGTTGGAAGGGCTTTACCTGTGATGTGCTGGGCCAAATATACTAACTTTTGTAGGATTTTCCATTCAAAGGCATTGGTGTTTCCATACCAGGCTGTGATGCAGCCAGTCAATATACTCTCCACCACACATGTGCAGTTTTTGATGACATGCTGAATCTCCACAGACACCTAAGGAAGAAAAGGCACTGCCGTGCTTTCTTTGCAATTGATCCTATCTGCTGGGTCTAGGACAGGTTCTCTGACATGGTAATGCCCAGGAATTTAAAGTTGCTGACCCTTTCCATCTCTGTTTCTCTGATGGGTACTGGCTGATGGAACTCTGGATTCCTCTCCTGAAGTTTATAATCACGCCTTGCTGACATTGAATGAGAGGTTGTTGTTATTACAACACTCGCTCCTGTATGCTGATTCATCACCACCTTCGATTCAGCTCACAATGTGGTGTCATCAGCAAACTTGTATATGGCACTGGTCTTGTGCTGAGTCACACGGTCAAAGGTGTAAAGTGAGTAGAGCAGGGGCTAAAACACACAGCCTTGTGGTGCACCTGTGCTGATGGAGATCATGGAGGAGATGTTATTGCCAATCTGAACTGATTGGGGTCTACAAGTGAGGAAATCCAGGATCCAATTGCACAAGGGGGTATTGAGGCCAAGGTCTTGCAGCTTATGGGATTAGTTTTGAGGGGATGATGGTGCTGAGCTGCAGTTGATAAATTGCATCTTGATGTAGCATCTTTGCTGTCCAGATGTTCCACAGTTGAGTGAAGAGCCAGTGAAAGGGCATCTGCTGTGGACCTGTTGCTCCAGTAGGCAAATTGGATTGATCCAAATCACCTCTCAGACAACAGCTGATATGTTTCATCACCAACCTCTCAAAACACTCCATCACTATGGATGTTAGTGCTACTGAACAGTAGTCTTTGAGGTAGGTCACTATGCTCTTCTTGGCCACCGATATAACTGAAGCCTGCTTGAAGCATGTGGGTACCGCATGTTGCAGAAGTGAGAGGTTAAAGATCTCAGAGTTCCCTTATTCAAGAATGGGAGTAGGGATAGCCCAGAAAATTATAGACCAGTGAGACTTACTTCAGTGGTTGGTAAGTTGATGGAAAAGATCCTGAGAGGCAGGATTTATGAACATTTGGAGAGTCATATGTGATTAGGAGTAGTCAGCATGGCTTTGTCAAAGGCAGGTCATGTCATACGAGCCTGATTAGTTTTTTGAGGATGTGACTAAACACATAAATGAAGGTAGAGCAGTAGATGTAGTGTACTGTATATGGATTTCAGCAAGGTATTTGATAAGGTAACCCATGCAAGGCTTATTGAGAAAGTAAGGAGGCATGGGATTCAAGGGGACATTGCTTTGTGGATCCAGAATTGGCTTGCCCACAGAAGGCAAAGAGTGGTTGTAGACGGGTCATATTCTACATGGAGGTCGGTGACCAGTGGTGTGCCTCAGGGATCTGTTCTGGGACCCCTTCTCTTCGTGTTTTTTATAAATAACCTGCATGAGGAAGTGGAGAGATGGGTTAGTAAGTTTGCTGATGACACAAAGGTTGGGGGTGTTGTGGATAGTGTGGAGGGCTGTCAGGGGTTACAACAGGACATTGATAGGATGCAAAACTGAGCTGAGAAGTGGCAGGTGGAGTTCAACCCAGATAAGAGTGAGGTGGTTCATTTTGGTAGGTCAAATATGATGGCAGAATGTAGTATTAATGGTAAGACTCTTGGCAGTATGGAGGATCACAGAGATCTTGGGGTCGGAGCCCATAGGACATTCAAAGCTGCTGCGAAAGTTGTCTCTATGGTTAAGAAGGCATACGATGCATTGGCCTTCATCAACCACAAAATTGAGTTTAAGAGCCGAGAGGTAATGTTACAACTATATAGGACCCTGGTCAGACCCCACTTGAAGTACCATGCTCAGTTCTGGTCGCCTCATTACAGGAAGGATGTGGAAACCATAGAAAGTGTGCAGAGGCGACTTACAAGGATGTTGCATTGATTGGGGAGCATGCCTTACGAGAATAGGTCGAGTGAACTCAGCCTTTTCTCTTTGGAACGACAGAGGATGAGAGGTGACCTGATAGAGGTGTATAAGATGATGAGAGGCATTGATTGTGTGGATAGTCAGAGGCTTTTTCCCAGGGCTGAAGTGGCTAACATGAGGGGGCACAGTTTTAAGGTGCTTGGAAGTAGGTACAGAGGAGATGTCAGGGGTAAGTTTTTTTACACAGAGAGTGGTGAGTTCGTGGAATGGGCTGCCGGTAACGGTGGTGGAGGCGGATACGATAGGGTCTTTTAAGAGACTCCTGGATAGGTACATTGAGCTCAGAGGGCTATGGGTAACCCTAAAGTAAGTACATGTTGAGCACAACATTGAGGGCCGAAGGGCCTGTATTGTGCAGTAGGTTTTCTATGTGTCTATGAACACGACAGCCAGTTGGTCAGCACAGGTCTTTAGTAGGTGGCCGGGTACTTCGTCTGGTCCAGTGCTTTCTGTGGGTTCACCATCCGGAAGGTAGCTTAATGTCAGCTTCAGAGACTGAGATCATAGGATCATCAGGAGATGTGGGCTTTTGCAATGGTTCCTCCAGGTTCTGACAGTCCAAGTGAGCATAGAAAGCATTTAACTCATCTGGAAGCAAAGACCTGCTGTTTCCCACATTGTCTGATTTAATTTTGTAGAGGATATTAGTAGTATCCAAGCCCTGCCACAGCTGTCGAACATGCCTCGTTGATTCAAGCCTGGTCCAGAATTTCCACCTCACCCGTGAGATGCCTCTCCTGCATCCGAGCTTCCCTCTGCAAATGGATCCTTGAATTCCTAACCAAAAGACCACAATCTGTGCGGATTGGAAATCACATCTCCACCTCACTGACGATCAATGCTGGTGCACCTCAGACATGTATGCTTAGCCCGATGCTCTACTCTCAACACCCATGACTGTGTGGCTAGGCACAGCTCAAATGCCATCTATAATTTTGCTGATGATACAACCATTAATGGCAGAATCTCAGGTAATGACAAGAGAGCATACAGGAGCGAGATATACCAGCTAGTTGAGAGGCGTCGCAGCAACAACCTTGCACTCAACGTCAGTAAGACTAAAAACCTGATTGTGGTCTTCAGAGAGGGTAAAACAAGGAAACACACACTAATTCTTATAAAGGGAGCAGAAGTGGAGAGAGTGAGCAATTTCAAGTTCTTAGGTGTTAATAGCTCTCCGACCTAACCTGATCCCACCATATCAATGCAGCTATGAAGAAGGCAAGACAGTGGTTGTATTTCATTTGGAGTTTGAGGAGATTTGGTGTGTCACGTAAAACGCACACAAATTTCTAATATGTACTGTGGAGAGCATTCTGACTGGCTGCATCGTTGTCTGGTATGGGTGAGGACTACTACACAGGATTGAAGTAAGCTGCAGAGAGTTTTAAAATTAGCCAGCTCCATCATGGGTACTAGCCTCCGTAGTATCCAGGTCATCATCAAGGAGCGGTGCCTCGAAAAGGTGGCGTCCGTCATTAAGGACCCCCATCACCCAGGATGTGCCCTCTCCTCATTGTAACCACCAGGAAGGAGGTACAGAAGCCTGAAGGCACACACTCAGTGATTCAGGAACAGCCTCTTCCCCTCTGCCATCTGGTTTCTGAATAAACATTGAACCCATGAACACTAACTCACTAATTTTTATTTTCCTTTTTTTGCATTACTTATTTAACTAAGTATATATTTTTTACTGTAATTCACAGTTTTTTTCTATATTATTATGTATTGCATTGTACTTCTGCTGCAAAGTTAACAAATTTCACGACATATGCTGGTGATAGTAAACCTGATTTGGACTCTGATTCTGACCCCTTGTAGCTTTCTTGGTCACTAGACCTGAATGCCTCTGATCTGGTCCTCAGCAGACTTCAGATCTCATGGTTCATCCAGGGCTTCTGGTTGGGGGAGACTCTGAATGATTTTGTGGGGACACACTCTTCGACAGCTGTTTTAATAATGTCTGTTACAACCATGGTGTATTCATTCCGATCTCTGAATGAATACTTGAACACGGCCCAGTCCACCGACTCAAAGCAATCCCATCAGTCCACCGAATCTTCTCTGCCATTCCATTAGATTTATTATCCCTCTCAACCCCATTCTCCTGCCTTTTACCTGTAATCTTTGATGCCCTAACTTTTATATGAGGAGTGTTTGATGGCTCTGGGCCTGTACTAGCTGGAGTTTAAAAGAATAAGGAATATTCTTTGAGGCCTATTAAAAGGCTTAGACAGAGTGGATGTGGAGAGGGTGTTTTCTATAGTTGGGTAGTCTAGGATCCGAGGACACAGCCTCAGAATAGAAGACCGTCCCCTTAGAACAGAAATGAGGAGAAATTTCTTTACCAGAGGGTGGTGAATCTGTGGAATTCATTGGCACAGATGGCTGTAGAGGCCAATTCATCAGGTATAATTAAGGCCGAGGTTGACAGGTTCTTGAATAGTAAGGGTGTCAAAGATTATGAGGAGAAGGCAGGAGAATGTGGTTGAGAGATATAATAAATAATAAATCAGGCATAATTGAAAGTCAGAACAGACTTGATGGCCTAATTCTGCTCCTATGTCTTATGGCCTAATGACTTTATGGTTTTAAGGAGCTGGCTCATTAATATCCTTCAGGGAAAGTAATCTGTCTTCCTTCTTTGGTTTAACTTCTGTGACCCCAAAATGTAGCTGAATGGCTGCCTTTTAGCGGCACTCAGTAAAGGCCAACCTCAGTCAGTTGTACCTGACCATGTCACTGGTTATACATAACAGGGTGGAGTGCGGAGTAATGGCACTGAATAGTACTGCTGCCATTTAGCCATCTCAGATGGAGAGAGAGAAGTGAGGAGCCACACTCACAACACACTGGAGGAACTCAGCAGGTCGGGCAGCATTGTGGAAACAATCAGTCAACGTTTCGGGCTGGAACCCTTCATCAGGAATGAAGAGGGAAGGGGCAGAGGCCCTATAAAGAAGGTAGGGGGAGGATGGGAAGGAGAAGGCTGGTAGGTTCCAGATGAAAAACCAGGCCCGAAATGTTGACTGATCGTTTCCACGGATGCTGCCCAACCTGCTGAGTTCCTCCAGCGTGTTGTGAGTGTTGCTTTGACCCCAGCATCTGCAGAGTATTTTGTGTTTGAGAGAAGTGAGGAGGTTTGTAAAGGCAATCAGAGGTGGCAAATAGCCAGAGTCAGAAGACCACAGAGATTGTGGAAGACCAGAGAAAGTCACAGAGAAATTGTCAAACAATGCCATGGAGGAACAGAAAATCAAGAGTGAGAATGCTTCAAGCATGGCTTAGCTAGCTTGAAGTGAATAAAAAGGGTCATTTAACATTGAAATAAAGGGCAAACACAGATCAGGGTGTGGACTGCAAAGTTATGGAGGGCTATTGATGATAAGGTGTCCAGGAAAGCTTCAGAATGATTTTTCAAAGGTTCCAGCGGGGGTGGTTTGAGCGTGGAAACAGGGTTGGATAATGGTACTGAGTGTAAGATTTACACTTCAATCTATAAATAATTTATCTGGATTGAGCCAGGGTGACAATAGACAACAGGCATCAGTCTTTCTGGAATGGGAAAGAAAAACCCTTGGTCAAGGTCCCAATACATAGTTACTGGTATTATGAGAACCTCGCTGAACAATGTAGCCTCAGACCCTGGAAAAACCCACATAAGAAGAACAACCAGTTGGCTGTGGTACTATGTACAGGAAATTACTCCCAGAGCTGTACTGCAGCAAGGACTCAGTTCCAAAGCACGAGAAAAGGGGAGGGAGGCAAGGGAGGATGGAAAAATGTGAAGGAAAAGAATTGCAAATATGGTAATTTTCAAAACAGCACTTCCTCCCCACAACAGCTCAGTTTTTAAGCCTGGTTGGTGCAGAGGTAAAGAATGTCACACTGGTGCAGTAAGTAAGGCAGGTGTTAAAGCACTGTGAGGAGCTGCTTCCTCCCTCTCTACTTGCAGAGAGGAAAAGGAACATATTTATGATCTTGCAGTACAAAGAAGCCAGCCAGCTTGAAATGAATTTTGTAAGGTAGTTTTCATGTCTGAGACTGCATGGCATTACAGGGGGGACTGAAGAATTGGATACTGAAATCACCAGAGCCACTGACAGCATCTGAAAAATCTGGCTGTTGATTTTGCAAATGAGAATAATTAGATGCCGTGGGATTGAACAGTACACCTGGTTGTCTGACCAGACTTCCTGTTGCCAAAGTGTGACTTTCCACTGACTACTTACGAGGAAGCAGATGAATTGCTTTCAGTATTTGTAATTTTGTGATATTTATTAACAGAATTGTGGTATCCTGGTGGCTGAAATGAGAAGCTTGAGAACACCCCATTGTAACACGGCACACATTGCTAACGGAAACTCTCACACAAAACAACATCTTTTTTGTGTATTTCCCAGAGGCAATCTTCCAGAGAGAATCCGCTTTATAATTGCATACATTACTTGGCCCATTTCAATTTTTCAGTAATTAAATTTGTAATAAAGTGAATATACATCTGCTCATGGAAAAAAGCCTTTCGGCAAATTTACTTTCACTGGGAAACAAACCACAAGAGATTAAACAATAGAGCTGATTCAATTTTCTGGTTGTATTGTTGATTTAGACAAGGGTATTTTTGATCCTGTCTCAGGTTGTTATGACAAAAATAATTTTGCAAGTAGAAGGTGACCTTGTTTACTCAGGCCATTGGCACTTTTGATGAAACAACTTCATACAGCCACTTCATTTAGAAACTATATCAATGTAAAATACAGCTGTTTCATGTCTTACTGTAAGAGACGAGCCAGGATCTTGCTGCTGTAATATTGGATAAGAATAAAAAGAAAATGCATGTTTCCTTGATGGATTCAGATTAGCTTTGCATTTTGTAATTATATTCACTGAAATTGAATGAACAACAAACAAGATTATATTTCCTCTTGCAATTCCGTTTACCTCATTTCAAACCAAGTTCAGTGTATTCAGGCCGATGTATATTTTTACACATTAATGACAATCAGCCAATGTACCAGGGCCCAGCAATACACTGTGTGATCATGGAATGAGAGTGCGGGGGGAAATTATGTGTTAATTCTCTTACCTTTACCACACAAATGTTGAAAAGACTTGGCACTGGATGCTGTGCATTTCTCTTCTCAAAAGTATAGACTCATAGCTGCCATAAGGAGCTAAAAAAAAATAAAAGGAAGATTGAGATAAGTGGAGAAAAACAAATTGTATCCATTTTCAAATAATCTAGTCAAATTTAATTTGATTTCATTTGCAGTGCTTGCTAGCTTTCCTGAAGCAAATAAAACAATCTTTTCAAAATGTAGTTACTGCTCTTATGTTGGAAATGTAGAAGCTAATTTGTGCACTAAGAAGGTTCTACAAGTACTGTGATAAATTGTCACATAATGTTCTGAATAATGTTTTTTATGAATAAAAGATATTCCACGATATTGGGAAGAGGTTCACTGTTCTTGCATCAGAAAAGGCTTCACTTTAACATTTCATCCAAAATGTAGCTTGAAATTGAAGTGTTTCTTGAGCCCATAATATTCTGTCTCAGAATTAGAAAACCACAGAATCATGACTGACGCCTTATTATCAATCACTTTGTGATGGATAAAGGTGTTGATTGTTGGATTTTAATGATAAATGAGATGACAGACATGCAACTGTACATCCAAAATATTGCATCGTTCTGTTCTAGGCAAACAATATCTCGATAATTAAGAGTGCCCTCAAATGAAATTGACTGGAAAAAGTATTTTAAGTTGGTGTCGTCTGGAAACTGCTGATTGTTAATTCACTACAACTGCTGGATACTGAAAGCTTTTGTTATTTGATGGACTGAGGAGAAAGTGCAGTCTTTTCTCCCTGTGCCTATACAGTCCCAGCTCATATGGACAAGTAGACATTTCTTTTAAGCAGTGAAGACACGTGCCTAGAATCCATTTATTTTTTTCCCTAGTACCAATATCACTTTATTGAGGTAACCACCTTTGTTACAGTTGTCTTTGCATGCATCTGGTTATGCTACATGGTTAACTATTTTTACTATTACTGCTGTTACGTTGAAAATACATTATGAACTCAGCTAAATATTAAGTTAGGGTCTATCACTATTACAACAGACAGTTTGTGGATCTGCAAAACAACGGATCCAAACCAATACCAACCAAGGTAAAGACAAAACTCAAGTTCAGCAAAGTAATGTAGTATGGGGGTTACAGCAGTACGAAGGTATAGTACCAAAATAGTTAATTTGTCATTCTGCGATCTCAGACACGAGACCAATAACCCAGAGCTGAGCTTTCTAATTCCATGAAAGCAAGTGAGGAATCCTATTCCAATTAATGGAATATATCACATATCAAAATAAGATGGAATCAGTGGTAGTGATCGTGAAACTATTGGACTATTGGACTGTTCCCATTAGGGCTGTAGATGACTCAAGACCTGCTATAATATGGTTGACTTTTAACTGCACTCTGATTTGACACACTAGACCAATAAATATTGGCCATGCCAATTAATCTCCACATCACAGGAAAGGATAAAAATAAAACTTGCGCAGTATAAGTAGATCTTAGTATAATACAATGCACGGCATACATTTCCTTCAACCTTTCTTTTGTCAAAATAATATGCCTTTCCATCTTGCTGACTATTACAGATTTGTTACATATTACATGAAAATATGTGCCTCATACTTCTTCAGTTCATGAACCATTTAATGCATTAGGTCTTTTTTCTAAATCACTAGCTTCCATTCTGCTCTTTTGAAGATCAAATGCTGAAATTATTTGTTTCTTTAATGGAAGAACTGAGCAAATATGTTTTTCTGCTCTGTCCTACTACTTGGTGTGCACATGAAAGGCTGACCCCATCTTCATGCAAGTGGGGATTTAAAATATAATAATTTCCTGCCCATCTCCTATAAATGGTGGTTCTTCACCTGACTAAACTTGACAATGTGAAAAGGTGCAGAAATGACAGAAGACAGAACTGCCCCTTGTGTACACTGGTTTCTTGCTCACCATCAAGCATCTGTTTACTATTGCAATTCTACTTGGTCTCCCCCATGTTCCCACCACCCCTCCTTAGATTGCCCCTAGAGTGTGAGTGGTGTAATTTACAGCAACCAATGAACTGATTAGTGTGCATTCCTCTGGGATGTGGGAGGAGACTGGATCATATGTATGGAACACACTCTGTCACAGGGAGAATGTGCAAACTCCACGCAGGTGGACCAGGAATTGGGATTGAACCCATCTTGTTGTACTGAATTTCCTTTTTAATTTTAGTTTGCATTATTCATCCTCCAATTCTGCCTTCTAAAACTTCCCCACATTCCATCTTCAGCTGCCTGAGCATTTATTTCTCTGTAGTCCTCTCTAGCTCTCCTCCTTTAAGATGATCCATAAATCTCACCATAAGTTTACTGTCACAACGCTCCTCTTCATTGGCTCTATGACAAATTTTGTTCAATGACATCCCTATGAAGTGCCTTTGGCACATTATTACAGCAGAGGCATTATTTACACGCAAGTTGTTTGCAACCTAAAAAGGTTGTGCTCCAGTTTGAGAAGAACACTGAAATAATTCAGAACACACTGGGCCTGCCAAAAGCTATTCTTGGATCAAGTTAGATCCCTCAGCTAACAGAGGTCGCTTTTTTTTGCATTAGGATTTATCTTGTGGCATAATACCAGTAAAACATCAAATGTAAATGAAGGTAGAACTTTACCTTATTTGGAAGTACAAAGCATGCATTTTGATCAGCTTCCATTTATATGCATTGACTAATATATAGTTTCATTATGTATGGATTCACTTTAGTTAGAATTGTCACTCTTTTTATTATTAATTCTTTTCTTTTGACAGTTTATTTTTGTCTGAATACATATTCAAATCTGAAACTATTATTTCAGATTCTTCACAAGAAAAGCTCTGCCAAAATCTGAGGTGGCTAGTGTTTTGAAATTTGGTTTGCATAATATTAGCAGCATCAGTGCAAAACAAGAACTATTGAGTGCCTACAAGAAGTTCCTTGAACGTTATTTTTGATTGTGCTTCTCTCAGCTTTTCGCTCAGCTCAGCTCCAATCATTAACAAAAGACAGAGTGAAAAAAATTCTACTCCTATTTCCTTAAGTTGTCTTTCCAACTAACTTAACTTGTATCACGTTTTGCATCAATTCTACAGTGTGAACCATTGCAGCTTCTTAAATCTATCAAAAGCACATTCAGATTTTGATCACTGCCATGCAATTCTCCTCAACCATTTCTAATCCAAGGAGAACAGGCATGGTTTCATTCCAAAGAAATGAATTTCCTGGCCTTCATCATCTGGAAGTGCTTCACGTCAATTTTTCCAAATGCTGTCCTCTGGGCCATCTTAAGTAAGGAAGTATGTAAAATAAAATCTTTGTTTGAAGCTGAGAGTCCTTGTTGTTATCACACACAGAATATAGGACGCTGCCATGAATGAACGGCCAATGATTAGAAAAGCAAATTGAATTCTAGCTTTATTTGCAAAGGAAATGGAACATAAAATTAGGGAAGTGTTGCTACAAATATGCAGTTATCTAGTGAAAATGCATGCAGTTTTGGTCTCTTCATTTAAGAATGGACAGATCAGGTTTTGGAGGCAGTGCTGAGAGGGTTAATATGGTTAAGTTCAGGAATGAAAGGGTTATTTTATACAGGGAAAAAAATTAAGCAGTTTGAATCTATTTTATTTGCAGTTTAAATGAATGAGGTGTGATCTTATTGAACCAGTAAGTTGCTGAAAGGATTTGACCAGGGGATGATAAGAGGATGTTTAATCTTATAGGGGAATTGAGAACTCAAGGGGATAATTTCAGAATAAGGAGTTTCCTACTTAAGACTGACAGTGGATCAGCAGCAGAATCAGATTTATTATTGTTGTTTGTTGTTATGTCACAGCGGTACAGTGCAAAGACAATAAATACTATAAATAACGGAAGAATAAATTGTGCACACAGTAAGAATAACAAAGTAATGTTCATGGGTTTATGGATCAGAGAGAAATGTGATGGTGGAGGGGAAGAAGCTGTTTCTGTCTCACTGCCTGTGTGTCTTCAGGCTCCTGGACCATGATAGTAACGAGACAAGGACATGTCCCGGATGATGATTGCTGTGCTTTCGAAGCAGGAACCTCTAATTGCAGCAGCAAGAGATTGAAGATGTCCTCGAGCACACCAGCCAGCTGACCGGCACAGGTTTTCAGTGCCTGGCCAGGTGCACCATCAAGGCCCGACACCTCGCGAGGATTCACCCTTTTAAAAGATTTGCTGACATCAGCCTCCAAGATGCTGCAGGGATTCACATAGCTGTAATTTTTTTCTCCCTTTCAAAGCATGCATAAGTGTTGGGGGGGGATCTTTTCCTTCAGTAGGTTTGAATTTTCTACCCGAAGAACTGTTGAGATTGGACCATTAAATCTGTCAAGACCGAATAGATCTTTTTGATTTTAGGAGAACCAAGAGCTACAGAGATCAGGCAGCAAAGTAGAGTTGAGGGCGAATGAGCTATGACTATGCTGAATGATAACAGCAGGCTCACTGAACTAAAAGATCTACTCTTGCTTCAGTTTCTTACAGTCTTACATCCTTGTGTGTGTTACAACTGTTATCTGAATTAGTTATTGTCAAAAGTGGCACTAAAACTAAGTGGACGTGAGGTAGATTGTATCGCAAAAACTGAGAAGTATTTGTTAATTATGCACCCAAAACGATATGAAAAACATTTGCAGTGAATATTCCCTAGTCAGGTTTAAGTTTCAGAGAGATGGGGAATCAATTTTCCATCAAGAAAACCAGCAATAACCGAAGAGAATTTAGCTTATTCCTGAACTAAAACGGTGTTAATGATTAGGAATGACAACTGAGTGGGCCTGAGCTCTTTCTCCTCATTTCTGGCAAAGCAGCATTTTGTTCCTTTTGCTGTACCAGCTGTTTTGTTATTGGCCTTGAGCTGAAGTGTCTACTGGAGATGCAATAGCAAATCTGACCTTCCAAAAGTTATGGATATGATCATAGCCATTTCTTCACCATCAAAATCCTTTGTGAGTTGATAGGTTATCACAATGACTTGCCTGCTGTAAACGGTGAATGGAAGAGTAGAAAATCAAAGCTTACCATTGAGAACATCCTGACGAGTTGCATCTCCATCTGGTATGGCAGCAGCCAAACATCGGACCTGACGTCCCTACAAAGAACTGTGAGAGCAGCTGAGAGGATCATAGTGGTCTCCCTGCCATCCATCGGGGACATTTATCACGAGCGCTGCATATGCGAGACCCTTAGTATTATTAAGGATCCCACCCATCCATCCAGCATCCTCTTTGACTTTCTACCATCAGGCAGGAGACTGCGATGCATAAAGACAAGAATTGTCAGGATAGGAAAATCAGTTTCTTTCCCCCAGGCCATTTGTAATTCAAGTGTCACTGGTTAATTTGTTCCATTTCTTATAATCTTTAAATTATGCACTTTAGTTTGCTATCTATGCATGATTCATCTGTAGATTTTATCTGTACCTTTCTAAGTTATTGTTTGTTATGTGTGTTATGTGCATTACCGTGCATTACACCCTGGTTTGGAGAAATGCTGCCTCATTTCTATATACATTATATGATTATATATGTTATATACATTTATATAGTTAAATGACAATAAACTTGACTTGACTTGCCTTAACTAATATAATCTTAAAAACAAGAAATCTCGTTAGCAATACCTGCCTCTACATGATAATGGCTGCATTTGGAATCTCATTAAGGAAGTAACTGCTCTCCCGCAGCTGAATGAAACTGCTTTAAAAAGGAAGTAACAGAACTTTGTAAATGAGCTTATGCCTCAAGACTGGATTTTGTGGTACTAAGTTTCTGTACAGTGAATGATTCAAGTGCAATGATAAAAGAATGTAAAGGGAAAACTGGAACCCACTGCAGTTTGCGTTCCCTGTAATTTCCATTCTGGTTTCTCGCTCCAGCTGCCTTGCCAATATACAGAAGTGCCCAGGTGTAGAGAGGTATTCTCTGGCATACAATCCCTGTCTGCGCACTGCTTTCATTATTTTTGTTCATCCCTGTGTGACTCCTGCGAGACACTTGAGCAGCAATAGTCATTTACAATGCTGTGTGACCTGCTTAGAAGACAAAAGGTCTCAGTCCAAAACACCCCCTTCATAGATGCTGTCTGAACCTGTTGAGTTCCTCCAGCATTTTGTACATGTTGCTCCGGATTTCCAGCATCTGCAGAACCTCTTGTGTTTTTGCTTAGAAGAGATCTACCTGAGCAGCTCCCGTCCATTTCAGGTAATCAACTTTAAGTAACATATTGACCAGGTTCTTCTTCAGAGCCTCAACCCCAAAGCAAACCCATCCACCCATTGCTTCTGCCAATCCACCAATCTGCCAAACCACCCCACCCTCTCAAATACTGATCCCCGTTTAAGTTATCAAAACCTATATTCAAATATTGACCTCACACTTCAAGTGATCATGACTTGACCCCTCTACCATCCCTTGCACCAACTCTTTTGATAAACCAGCCTCCCAGTCCAATTCCTTTAGAAAGTCCAACACTGACTCCCTCTACCTTCCCATTAGAATCAAATCCATTTCTGGTTCACTCTGCCCCTCTCCCCTTGGATCTTCTGGACTGAGCCCTAAATTTACCAGAGTTTCTTTGCAATCTCGGCCAAGGCAAACCATTTGGCTTTCCAAGTGTTAGAGCATTCCCCCAAGTACTCTGGGTCTTTGGCCTTGAAAACCTTCTTCTGTTGGGCCCACAAGTGAAATGCTCCCTCCAAGAATGAATCCTCAATCGACATCAGTGATTTATTGGAGCACGTCCGACTGGCCATGGCCAGTTTTCAACTGCTGGATCTTCAGCAAGTGTCAGGCCTGTGAATGCTTGCTGTGGAATGCGCAAATCAGAGACATACTGACTGACAGATTTTTTTTTCTTTAGTCATTCACAGGTCATAGATATCACTGACAGCACCAGCACCATGAAGAGGCATTTCAAAGTAAAGTACATTGATGCATCTGGAATTCATACAGGCTAAACTGAGAAAGAACTGCAAATTCTGCCACCGAAGTGAATCAGATATGTTTTATATGACAAACCAATCAGTTTGTGCTCACATATACTGAGAGCCGATACGTGAGACTACTTTTTAACAAATGTTCTCTCTTCATTGTTTACTTGAATTTAAATTCCCTATCTGTTATGGTGACACCCCATCTGTCCAGCTGTTAGAACAGTAACACAGTAGTACATCTCCCTTTCTTCTCCGCTATGGGATCCCATAGGAAGTTCAATGGTGGAACCCAGATTTCTTGTGTTTGGTTCACATTATCTCTCCAGTCCTGCACTAGGCCATAACTGACGCAGGCAGGATATGTGAATTCCAATGAGGATTTTTGGCTTGCTGATTAAGATGCAAAAGTGAAGGGAAGTAACTTTTTAAAATTATACTTTTACTTTGGTTTATTGTTATTTCCAATTTTTTTTTATTAGGGCTATATTTAATCACACCTAGTGAGGGTGATTAAGTGAATGGTTTGCATATTCTCTCTGATACAGCATGAGATTTCCTCCCACAACCCAAAGACATGCTGGTAAGTTAAATGGCAACTTGTACCTACGGTACAAGAAAGTGACAAAAGAATCAGAAAAGAGTTGATGGCAGTCTAGTAAATGACACTGATGGAATGCTTTGCAAGGGTCTAGTATAGTCTAGATGGTCTCTGCTGAAGTAAATAAGTCAACTGAATATATTATTAATATGTTTAAGCCAGTGTTTTTCCCAAACTTTTTTTGGATTACCGCCCCCTTGTCTCCCAGATCATATCCCAGCTACTCCACTCCCTTTTCTGGGCATTACATAAAGGCAATGAAGAATGTTAAATTACGATGCACGGTGAAAGAAAACAGGAACTGCAAATTCAAAGCAGTGACAAATTATTGCAAAAACTATTCAAATTGCTTTAAAGCTATAAACAAAATTATTTATTTAATTACAGTAAAAACAATTTTCATCAACGACTTTAGAGTGTACATTAATAATCCAACTGTTCACTGCTTCATTACCTTTCAGTGAGATGGACAGGGTTGGTACAGTGATATCAGCTTCTCAACATCAGGCTGACTGTCATTGAGAGAGAGTCTCAGATACCCACATTCAGTTATTTGCAGTCTGTTTTTCTGCTTTGAAGGAAGTTTGGTGTCTGCACAGAAACCGTGCTCCACTAAATGTAATGTTGGAAAGGCGATAAAGAACATTTTGACCTTTTCCCACAGTGCAAGAGAAGAGTTCAGAGATTTTTTTTCCTGCAGACAAAAGACTTGATATGATTTTTTGAACCTCAGCTTCAGTTCAAAGTTATTATGTAGTGAGTTCAGTTCTTCCTCCATCCTTCCTGTTAATTCCTCGTTACCAGCTTTCAGGAATGGATTTATTACCTAATCTGGAATTTGGATAGAAAGAAGATCCTGAAATCTCTCTGACATGTCCTTATGCAGCTCACTCAGGTGGGCACATTACACTTGAAGATCATCATCTGGTTCTCTTTCTTTCTCTTTTAGCTCAGAAAGGCTATGAAATTGGAAAGGTCACAACAGCTAATGTTCCGCTTAAGTAGGGTTAACTTGGACAAAAACATGGAGATGACTGACGACTGATAAGATTCACATCATCTCCTTGCAATTGAAGATTAATTTCATTAAACTTTGTGAATAATTCTGACAAGTAAGAAATGTCATGCCTAATATGCTTGAGTTGGTTACTGAATGTAGAATTTGAGTCTTCAAAGAATTTTATCACAGTTTGAAAAAGTGCATAAAAGCTTCACAGGCAGTTTCCTTTTGAGAGCTGTCTGACTTCTGTGTGCAACAGGAAGTGTTGAAGCTGGTCACCATTCTCAATACAAATCTCTCAAAACAGTCAAGAATTGAAAGCATGGCACATAATTTTATTTACTGCTCTGATAATAGTATTTAATGATTTGTGCAGTCAATCATTTGGATTTTTTGTGACAAGATGTTGTCTGTGAATTACACGGTGATTGGTAAATATGTTAGGTACAGCTTCTTTCAACAAAGTAATAAGCTCCATGGTGGAGTCTTGTCATTGATGATGCCTCATATGTTGTACAAGCAAGTATGTCCCTCTCTTTGAAAAAATGTTCAACAACTCAAAGTACTTACTCCACCTTCATATCTGTTTCTAGACCCTTGCAGGTAATGAACCATGCTTTCATCATTTATGAAGCGAACATAACCCAGAAGCAAAGATTCATTGCCTGTCAAAATTGACTCATCCAACTGTACAGCAAATTCTGTTGTCCTAAGTTGCGCAATGTGTCTTCCACATTCTGAGACATTTCATCTATTCATCTTTGACTAGTGCTGTCACTGAGCAGAATCACTTTAATTATTTGGTCTGGTGACTTATGCAAAATTGTACTCAGAATCTTCTCTACTGCTGGCAGAATTGATCCTTCTACAATTGTTTGTGGCTTTCCAGATTTAGCAATGAACAATGAAATCTTGTATGAAGCTTGCATACCATTACTGTTTTGTTGTGAATTGCTGGCAGATATGTTTTGAAGTATGTTCCATTTCTGAAGACTTTTGTGAAATGACTTAAAATAAGTCAAGTTCTTCTTTGCTTTATAAGAGTGTATTCTCTTCAAATGTTGAAGGAGCCTGGATGGATTCATGTTCTTATTTGAAAAAACTTTCTCCCCACAGCAGACATGTTGGCTGCTGTTGGTCGCTTGGTGCTGGTAAAAATCCATATTTCAGATACTCCACACCATACTGTCGAGACTTCTTTTTTGTTTAGTCTGCTTCTGCCATTTTCATTAGGGATGAAACCATGGCCTATCTTTTGTCCAACTTCAAATGCTGTGATCAGTAAAGGGTAAAGGTATGACATCAGCAAAACCTGACTCTCTGCTCAGAGGTACATAAAGTGGGGCAGTGATATCTCAGCTGGGCTGTGGGTTAGAGAAATCCAGTCAGAAAACCATTTAAAAGGGGAGACTGTGAGATTTACCCATTGAATGCAAACCCTAATTCTCAGTAATCATGTCACTGCATGATCGGAGTATGGGAATCATATTAGCTAACAGTGAACCACTGATCTAACCCTAAAACCAGGTAAAAATAGATCTTTCAAAGGAATAATCAGTTTCATAAGTTTCTTTGGTCTATGGTTGTCCTGGTACATTGCTATGACAATAAATCTGTCAGCACTCAGGGCTGCACATCAGAATTGCCCTCTCCCTCAGCACTGCCTCTATGATGGTAAACCTAACCACCCATCCTGCCAGCCTACAGCCTGTTTGATCCCCAGCTTTGGTCCTGCTGCAATCTGAACTGCGAGCTATCAGGAACAACTGAGAAGGCAGAGTAGGAATTTGGCAGTGGAGGAAGTAGAAAGTGAGGTGGGAAGGGAAGGGCACAGAGTTAGGTCAGAGAAAGAGAGGAGTGAACTTTGGCATTGATACAAATAGGCAATTCACAACCATTCTCCTATCCATCTCTCTCCAGCTCCATTGCTCTTCCCTTCATCTCTACTCCCACTCTCTCCCCTCAGAGTCAAACCCTAAAGATAGAAACATAGAAACATAGAAAGCCTACAGCACAATACGGGCCCTTCGGCCCATAAAGCTGTGCTGAACATGTCCTTACCTTAGAACTATCCAGGCTTACCCATAGCCCTCTATTTTTCTAAGCCCCATGTACCTATCCAGGAGTCTCTGAAAAGACCCTATCGTATCCACCTCCACCACCATTGCCGGCAGCCCATTCCACGACCTCACCAAGCTCTGTATAAAAACCTTACCCCTGACATCTCCTCTGTACCTACTTCCAAGCACCTTAAAACTATGTCCTCTCATGCTAGATATTTCAGCACTGGGGAAAAAGCCTCTGACTATCCACACGATCAATACCTCTCATTATCTTGTACACCTCTATCAGGTCACCTCTCATCCTCTGTCGCTCCAAGGAGAAAAGGCCGAGCTCACTCAGCCTATTCTCATAAGGCATGCTCCCCAATCCAGGCAACTTCCTTGTAAATCTCCTCTGAACCCTTTCTATCGTTTCCACATCCTTCCTGTAGTGAGGCAACCAGAACTGAGCGCAGTACTCCAGTGGGGTCGGACCAGGGTCCTATACAGCTGCAACATTACCTCTTGGTTCTTAAACTCAATCCCATGGTTGATGAAGGCCAATGCACCGTATGCCTTCTTAATCACAGAGTCAACCTGTGTAGCAACTTTGAGTGTCCTATGGACTCGGACCCCAAGATCCCTCTGATCCTCCACACCGCCAAGAGTCTTGTCATTAATGCTATATTCCGTCATCATGTTTGACCTACTAAAATGAACCACCTCACGCATCTGGGTTGAACCCCATCTACTACTTCTCAGCCCAGTTTTGCATCCTATCAATGTCCTGCTGTAACCTCTGACAGCCCTCCACACTATCCACAACACCCCCAACCTTTGTGTCATCAGCAAATTTTACTAAAACGTCCCTCCACTTCCTCATGCAGGTCATTTATAAAAATCACAAAGAGTAGGAGTCCCAGAACAGATCCCAGAGGCACACCACTGGTTACCGACGTCGTGCAGAATATGACCCATCTACAACCCACTCTTTGCCTTCTGTGGGCAAGCCAGTTATGGATCCACAAAGCAATGTCCCCTTGGATCCCATGCCTCCTTACTTTCTCAATAAGCCTTACATAGGGTACTTTATTAAATGCCTTGCTGAAATCCGTATGCACTACATCTACTGCTGTACCTTCATCAATGTGTTTAGTCACATCCTCAAAAAACTAATCAGGCTCGTAAGGCACAACCTGCCTTTGACTACTCCTAATCATGTTATGCCTCTCCAAATGTTCATAAATCCTGCCTCTCAGGATCTACTCCATCAACTTATCAACCACTGACATAAGACTCACTGGTCTATAATTTCCTGGGCTATCTCTACTCCCTTTCTTGAATAAGGAACAACATCTGCAACTCTCCAATCCCCTGGGACCTCTCCCGTCCTCATTGATGATGCAAAGATCATCCCCAGAGGCTCAACAATCTCCTCCCTCGCCTCCCACAGTAGCCTGGGGTACTTCCCGTCCGGTCCCAGTGACTTATCCAATGTGATGCTTTCCAAAAGCTCCAGCACATCCTTTTCCTTAATATCTACATGCTCAAGCTTTTCAGTCTGCTACAAGTCATCCCTACAATTGCCAAGATCCTTTTCTGTAGTGAATACTGAAGCAAAGTATTCATTCAGTACCTCTGCAATCTCCTCCGGTTCCATACACAATTCTCCACTGTCACACTTGATTGGTCCTATTCTCTCACATCTTGTCCTCTTGCTCTTCACATACTTGTAGAATGCCTTGGGGTTTTCCTTAATCCTGTCCGCTAAGGCCTTCTCATGGCCCCTTCTCGCTCTCCTAATTTCATTCTTAAGCTCCTTCCTGCTAGCCTTATAATCTTCTAGATCTCTATCATTACCTAGTTTTTTAACCTTTCGTAAGCTCTTGTTTTCTTCTTGACTAGATTTACAAGAGCCTTTGTACACCACGGTTCCTGTACCCTACCGCCCTTTCCTTGTCTCATTGGAACGTACCTATGCAGAACCCCGCGCAAGTATCCCCTGAACATTTGCCACATTTCTTCCATACGTTTCCCTGAGAACATCTGCTTCCAATTTATGTTTCCAAGTTCCTGCCTGATATCCTCATATTTCCCTTTACTCCAATTAAATGCTTTCCTAACTTGTCTGATCCTATCCCTCTCCAATGCTATGGTAAAGGAGATAGAATTGTGATCACTATCTCCAAAAACCTCTCCCACCGAGAGACCTGACACCTGACCAGGTTCATTTCCCAATATCAAGTCAAGTACAGCCTCTCCTCTTGTAGGCTTATCTACATATTGTGTCAAGAAACCTTCCTGAACACACCTAACAAACTCCACCCCATTTAAACCCCTCACTCTAGGAAGAGACCAATCAACAATTGGGAAATTAAAATCTCCCACCACAGCAACGGTGTTATTATTACACCTTTCCAAAATCTGTCTCCCTATTTGCTCCTCAATGTCCCTGTTTCTATTGGGTGGTCTATAAAAAACACCCAGTAGAGTTATTGATCCCTTCCTATTCCTCACCTCCCCCCACAGAGACAACCCCTCCATGACTTTCTTTTTTTCTGCAGCCGTGACACTATCCCTGATCAACAGTGCAATGCCCCCGCCTCTCTTGCCTCCCTCCCTGTCCTTTCTGAAACATCTAAAGCCTGGCAATTGAAATAGCCATTCCTGCCCCTGCACCATCCAAGTCTCTGTAATGGCCACAACATCATAGCTCCACACACCAGGTTCCTTACTTCTCTCTCTGTGTATTTTTCCATCATTCTCCACAGCTATCATACATTTTAATCCAAAATAATTGTTCCTTATTGGCAGGAGTGTGATCGGGGCATCTAATAATTGATCTAATAATGGTGGGCCAGTGGAAATCGGAGTGAAGCAAAAGGATAGAATAAAAAGAAATGCAGATGTCCCAGTATTATATGATTAAAGGAAGTCTTCTTCAGTTGCAAGTATTTCTTTTCACTTCCTCGGTCTCAAGAGAAACATTAGTGAAATCCAGGAAGTGACAGTTTGTATAACATCCTGTAGTAAAAGCACCAGTAGATGAGCATCCTACAGCATGCTGATTGGCTTAATATACCAGCACAGCCAAGTAGTTATCAATCCTTGTCATTTCCAGATGTGGTTTTGGAATGAGGAGGGTATTGCGAGAATGTCCTTGCCAGCTAGACATCCAGGCCAGCGCTTTATGATTCTTAAAGCAGTGCTTTGAAGATGCTAACCAATAACAGTCCCGAAGCAATGTATAGAAATGGCGGAACAGTGATATTATCGATCAGAATAGGATGCTATGCACTGCATAATGCAGATATTGTGCAGGAATTCCTACCACTGCCTCTAACTGCCTTTGTCAAGAAGCTTAAAACTCTGAAACGCAATAAACGTCTAGTGTTTTGTTTCTCATAGCAAATTTTAGGAATCTGTGATAGTTAATATAAATTTCCTTTTTCATTGTTTCTGTTACATGGAACGTGCTTGGCAAATGGAAGTAAAGAAAGTCATTATGAGAGTGTAATAACCATAATTTAATAAAAATGTGCAGAAAATGACCTAAGAAATGGGGAGCCTTACTCCTCTTGTTATACATTGGGAGCTATGTAGCCAGCAGTCCCAAGGGATTCATTAGTTAATTAGTACAGCTGCTCAACCAGTTTATTAACATTTTTACTGATTCTTCAATGTGATTCCATAAAGAGTAGGTGATTAAATTGTTAACTCTCCGTTACCTAGTGCTGACAGAGTTGTGGTTTTACACTCTGAACTATGCTAAACTGACAATAATTTCCCAGACACTTGGAGGAATATTTGAGTATAACATGTTAGGGAGGCTAGATACTGTGATGTCATGTGCTTGGAGAGTAGAAATAGGAGGATAAGACAGGTGAATACGTGGCTAAAGAGTTGGTGTGGGGCTGTGGGATATGTATGATTCATGTACTTAGATTATTGGTATTTCTTCTGGGATACAAAGGAATGTTGCTGTACTTAAATATTTAGTCCATAGTTTGCTGAATGTGGTGAGACGGGTTGATAGGGTTGTGAAGACATAGGGCATGCTTGCTTTCATAGGTCAGGAATAACATTGACTTTGTAAGTTACATTTCAGAATAGACTTCACAGCTGAAACATACCTCTCTCTATGTTCTTGGAGCTCTATAGCACAGAAACATGGCACTTGGACACCTGTCTTCTAAAGGCCCCTTATCCCCTCAACTGTTGTTTAAAATGCTTTTGCATCGTAGGTTACAGATTGTACTCCAATTAAAAGTCCAGTTTCACTGCCTTTCTTCAGATAAACTTTACCAGTTTATCAAATAAATCATCTTTAGACTATATGGTTGCAAGAAATGTACTTTGAGGCTTGACATTATATAGTCTGTTGAGATTATTCATTTAAAATACATGGTGAATTGTACAGTTTCATCTAGTCCTAGACAAACTTGGAAAGGCGCTGTTATGTTTTGTAACTCCAAAACATAAAACTAATCAAAAGGAAAACACAGGGAGACAGGGAGTCTGGTAGCTTCGGTTTTACTTTTAACAAGCTGCGCACATATAGCTTGGTGGCATAATGACGCATGCTGTTCACATACTTTTACATATAACCCGTAATAGAATTATGTAAAAAGCAGAGAACGCTAATCAAACAATATATATACAATATTACTCAAATATTACTGAATATTAAACTCGCTATAGCTTAGCTATAAACTCCAACTCAATAGAGAATGCACCCAAAATGATATACATATATACACAGTATATTGCTAACAATTCGGAAGGCGCAGGATGTATACATCCCAAAGAAGTATTTTAAAGACAGGATGACACAACCATGGCTGACAAGGGAAGCCAAAACCAACATAAAAGCAAAAGAGAGAGCAAAAAATAGTGCAAAAATTATGAGAAGTTAAAAAATTGGGAAGATTTTAAAAATCAACAGGGGGCAACTAGAAAGCTATAATGAGGAAAAAAGATGAAATATGAAGGTATGCTAGCCAATAATATGAAAGAGCATACCAAATATTCTTTCAGATATATAAAGAGTAAAAGAGAGGCGAGAGTAGGTATTGGGCCACTGGAAAATGAAGAATGTACGTGGGAAGCTGAAAGTTCTGAAGATAGATAAGTCAACTGGACCAGATGGATTCTGAAAGATTTAGCGGAAGAGATCGTGCAGGTGTTAGTAATGGACTTCCAAGAATCACTAGATTTTGGCATGGTTCCGGAGGACTGGAAAATTGCAAATGTCACTCCGCTCTTCAGGACTCCCTAAAGGTTAACATACAGGTTGAGACAGTGGTGTGGAAGGCAAACGCAATGTTAGCATTCATTTTGAGAGTGTCCGTATTCCGGTTCACGGTCATGTCCATTGACCCTTGCTCCAGGTTTTCCTGTCTACCCTGTTTCTGGTCTTGTTGAGCTCTAATCGAGCCAGCTGATGCTCATTGGGGTTGGCTGCATACATACCTTCAGAGACCAGGGCGTGGCTGCTGGATTGTTCTTGTCCTTACTCCTGTATCCCTTCCTCTGCCTTTTGTTTCCTCACCTGAAGCCCTGCCTTGTCTTGCCGGTAACTCTCGCCTCGCCTGAAGTTCTTGTCTCACCTTGCTTTGTCTAAAACCTTGCCTTGTCGTGCTGGTAACTCTCACCTCGTCTCGCCTGCAGTCTTGTCCTGGAGCCACCCTGTACCTAGCTCCCTTCCTGTCCCTTGCCTCCGCCCAGGTAAGCCAGGCCGTCTTGCCGTTACCTGCGGTTGGTTCTGTCCCTTCCTGTTCCTTGCCTCCATCGGGTAAGCCAGGCCGTCTTGTCATTACCTGCGGTTGGTTCTGTCCCTTCCTGTTCCTTGCCTCCGTTGGGTAAGCCAGGCTATCTTGTCGTTACCTGCGGTTGGTTCTGTCCCTTCCTGTCCCTTGCCTCCATCGGGTAAGCCAGGCCGTCTTGTCATTACCTGCGGTTGGTTCTGTCCCTTCCTGTTCCTTGCCTCCGTTGGGTAAGCCAGGCCATCTTGTCCTTACCTGCGGTTGGTTCTGTCCCTTCCTGGTCCTTGACTCCGTCGGGTGGTGATCCGCGCCCTGCCCAGGTGAACCGCGCCCTGCCCAGGAGGAGCCTGCCTAGCCTCAAGCCTGAAGACTACAGCCTCCTGCCTAGCCACAAGCCTGAAGATTCCTGCCTCCTGCCAAGCCTCGTCTCTAGCCTCTAGCCTCAAGCCTGAAGACTCCAGCCTCCTGCCTCCTGCCAAGATTTGCCTCTAGCCTCAAGCCTGAAGACTCCAGCCTCCTGCCTAGCCTCAAGCCTGAAGACTCCAACCTCCTGCCTCCTGCCAAGCCTCGCCTCTAGCCTCAAGCCTGAAGACTTCAGTCTCTTCCTGCCTGCCTGCCAAGCCTTGTCCTTGCCTAGTTCTGGGGTCCAAGCCAGAGGCAAGACCCAGGTACTGGGTCCTTGTCCAGTCTCTGGCTCGGAGTCCAAGCCCGGGCTCCTAGCTCTCTTGTCCAGTCCTGTTCTGGGTTCCAGGTTTTCATGTCCATGTCCTTGCCCTCAGCCTGTATCCTAGTCCTGTCCCTAGTACTTCAGTGTCTGTGTCTTGCACTTGGGTCCGTTCCCAGCCACCACCCGTATGACAGAACGATCCAGCCAACCCTGGACCCAGTGACACAGACACTGTCGTTTTCCTCTTGCCACCTGGGGTTCCTTTCTGTTAAATACCCTCCCACCCGCCTGGGTCGTCCATAGTCTGGATACCCTGTTTGGTCGCCAGGAGGCTCCCATGGGGGTGGGGGGTACTGTCATGGTCCAGTCTGTGAAGTCCGTATTCCGGTTCATGGTCCAGTCCATCGACCCTTGCTCCAGGTTTTCCTGTCTACCCTGTTTCTGGTCTTGTTGAGCTCTAATTGAGCCAGCTGATGCTCGTTGGAGCTGGCTGCATAAATACCTTCAGAGACCAGGGCGTGGCTGCTGGGTTGTTCTTGTCCTTACTCCTTGTATCCCTTCCTCTGCCTTCTGTTTCCTCGCCTGAAGCCCTGCATTGTCTTGCCGGTAACTCACGCCTCGCCTGAAGTTCTCGTCTCGCCTTGCTTTGCCTGAAGCCTTCCCTTGTCTTGCTGGTAACTCTCGCCTCGTCTCACCTGTAGTCTTGTCCTAGAGCCACCCTGTACCTAGCTCCCTTCCTGTCCCTTGCCTCTGCCCAGGTAAGCCAGGCCGTCTTGCCATTACCTGCGGTTGGTTCTGTCCCTTCCTGTCCCTTGCCTCCATCAGGTAAGCCAGGCTGTCTTGCCGTTACCTACGGTTGGTTCTGTCCCTTCCTGTCCCTTGCCTCCGTCGGGTGGTGATCCACGCCCTGCCCAGGTGAACCATGCCCTGCCCAGGAGGAGCCTGCCTAGTCTCAAACCTGAAGACTCCAGCCTCCTGCCTAGCCTCAAGCCTGAAGACTCCAGCCTCCTGCCAAGCCTTGCCTCAAGTCTCTAAGACTCCAGCCTTGTCCTGCCTGCCAGCCAAGCCTCGCCCTTGCCTGGTTCTGGGGTCCGAGCCAGAGACAAGACCCAGGTACTGGGTCCTTGTCCAGTCTCTGGCTCGGAGTTCAAGCCCGGGCTCCTAGCTCTCTTGTCCAGTCCTGTTCCGGGTTCCCAGTTTTCGTGTCCATGTCCTTGCCCTCAGCCTGTATCCTAGTCCTGTCCCTAGTACTTCAGTGTCTGTGTCTTGCACTTGGGTCCATTCCCGGCCATCACCCGTATGACAGAGAGGACTAGAATATAAATCAAGAATGTCTTGCTGAGGCTTTATAAAGCACTAGTGAGGCCTCATTTAGTGTATTGTGAGCAGTTTTCAAAGTTTAAAGTTCAAAGTAAATTTATTATCACAGTGCATATATGTCACCATATACAACCCTGAGATTCATTTTCTTGAGGGCATACTCCATAAACCCAAAATAGAACAAGAGCCATAATGGAATCAACTTGGGCATTCAACCAGTGCACTAAATACAACTAACTGTGCAAATAAAAAAAGAAGTAAATAGATAAATAGATAAGCAATAAATATTAAGAACGTGAGATGAAGAGTCCTTGAAAGTGAGTCGATTGCTTGAGGGAGCATTTCAGTGATGGGGCAAGTGAATTGAGTGAGGTTAAACCCTTTTGATGGTTGAGGGGTAATAACTGTTTCTGAATCTGGTGAGGTGAGTTTTGAGGCTCCTGCACCTTCTTTCTGATGGCTGCAGTGAGAAGAGAGCATGTCCTGCCTGTTGAGGGTCCATGATGATGGATGCTGCTTTCTTGCAACAACAGTCCATGTAGATGTGCTCACTGGTGGGTGGAGCTTTACCTGTGATGGATTGGGCCATATCCACTACTTTTTGTAGGATTTTCTGTTCCATACCAGGATGTAATGCAATATACTCTCCAACACACATCCATAGAAATTTGTCAAAGTTTCAGATGTCATGACGAATCTTTGCAAACACCTAAAGAAGTAGAGGTGCTGCATGCTTTCTTCATAATTTCATTTACATGCTAGGTCCAGGACAAATACTCCGAAATGATAACACCGAGCAATTTAAAATTGCTGATGCTCTCTACCTCTGACCCTCCAATGAGGACTAGCTCATGGACCTCTGGTTTCCTCCTCCAGAAGTCAGAAATCAGCTCCTTGGTCTTGCTGACATTGAGTAGGAGGTTGTTGTTATGCTATTACTCAGTCAGATTTTCAATCTCCCTCCTATTTGCCGAATCATCACCACAGTGGTGTCATCAGCAAACTTGAACATGGCGTTGGACTGTACTTAACCACACAGACGCAAGTGTCAGAACAGCACACAGCTCACAGCTGTACACCTGTGCTGATGGCATTTGCGGAGGAGATGCTGTTGCCAATCCAAATTGACTAGGGTCTGCAAGTGAGGAAATCAAAGATTCAAAGGCACAAGGAGGTATTGAGGTCTAGATCTTGACGTTTATTGATTAGTTTTGAGAGGATGATGATATTGAGTGCCGAGCTGCAGTCAATAAAGAGCACCCTGACTTACATATGTACTTTACTGTCCAGATGTTCCAGGGTTGGGTGAAGAGTCGATGAGATAACATCTGCTGTGGACCCATTGTGCCAGTAGGCAAACTGGAGCGGATTCAAGTCACTTCTCAGGCAGGAGTTGATACGTTTTATGACTGTGGATAAAAGTGCTACTGGACAATAGTTACTGAGGCAGCTTACCACATTCTTCTTAGGCACCAGTATAATTGAAGCCTGCTTGAAGCAGGTGGATGCCTCAGACTGCCCAAGCAAGAGGTTAAAGATATCAGCCAACACACCAGCCAGTTGATCAGCACAAGTCTTAACTACTTGGCCAGGTATCCTGTCCAGGCGGGATGCTCTTCTTGTGTTCACCCTCCTGAAGACTGCTCACACATCAACTACAGAGATTGAAATCGTAGGATCGTTGGGGCCTTTGGGAGTTCATGATGGCTCCTCCATGTTTTGATGGTCAAAGCAAGCATATAAGGCGTCGAGCCCATCTGGAAGCAAAGCCCTGTTATTGCCTATGTTGCTTGATTTTACTTTACAAGAGGTGAAAGCTTTCAAGTCCTGCCACAAGGGTCGAGCATCCTTCGTTGTTTCAAATTTAGTATGGAATTGCCACCTCACCGGCTTGTAGCTGCTCCAACACTTTAGCTCTCAGCTTGGATGGTACAATAACAGTCAATCTCCACATATGACAGCCCTTGTCAAGAGAAAGTTCATCCTGGCACTGGTAAAAATGTGGGAACTGGATTTCCTGCTGCACATTTCTTCCTTTTTGGATGTCCGTGTAGACCTGAGACAGTGTGGGTCTTTTCTGGTTTCCCTTTGGATCATCTCTGTCATAATAGTGAGATTTTTGATTTGCATTAGGGAGAATATATCAAGAGGAGAGTCCTCCTTTGCAAGTTTGTCAGGTATTTCCTTTTCTAAAGGTAAACAGGACAATCCATTAGTATTTCCATGATTAGTTGTCATCTTGAATTTGATCTCGTAATTGTGCTGTCCAAGAAACAGAGGCTACCTCTGCACTCGTACTGCTGTGGTTAGTTAAACACCCTTCTGAGGATTGAAAATGGTCACTAGTGGTTGATGAACAGTAATGAGGGTAAGGGTACTGATTGAAACATTTTAGACCCCAAACCAGGCTCAAGGCCTCCCTTTCAATCTGTGCATAGTTTTTCTCAGTAGTGGTAAGGGAACGTGCTGCAAAGGCTATGGGGCATTCACTTCCATCACTCATATCATGGGACATGACTGTACCTACACCATAAGGTGAGGCGTCACAGGCAAGCTTCACTGGAAGGTGTGGATTATAATGTGTGAGTACAGTGTCCGACATCACCATTTCCTTTACCCTTTGGAAAGCCACCTCACACTGCCTTGTCCATTGTCATTTCTTCCCAATCTGTAGTACTGAGTTCAAGGGATAGAGCAGAGTAATAGCTGTTATGGTAATTGACAAATCTTAAAAAGGACCACAATTGTGACAAGTTCTTTGGCCTTGGGGCAGGCACCACTTCTTGAATTTTCGCAGCACATCTGTGTAATCCTTGAGTGTCAATAGTGTGACCACAGTAAGTGATGCATGGTTTAAAGAATTCACAATTATTGGTGATGCTCTGAGCCCCTTATTTTCTCATCTTTTTAACTCTGTCTTGAGATTTTGGGGGCGTTTCTTCTTATACTTAGCAGTAACAATTACATCATCCAGGTAACACTGAGTACTGGGCAGCCTTGTGGCACCTGGTCCATAGCTTTCTGTCAGAGTGCTACTCCAACAATAAGCCTATTATAGTGATAAAGCCTCTTGTGAGTGTCTATAGTGAGAAACACTTTGGGCTGTTCTCCCATCTCCATCTGCGGGTAGACCTCAGCAAGGTCCTCTTTGTTGAAATGTTCCCCTCCAGAAAGGTTTGCAAAAATATCCTCTATCTGGGGCAGAGGGTATTAATTTATTTTCACCACTGGGTTGATGGCCACCTTAAAATCACTACAGATCCTGACAGACCCATTCTTCTTGGGACCACTGGTGTTGTTCATGGGCTCCATTCAGGCTTGGAAAGAATTCCTTCAGCCTCCATGCAATCTAGCTCACTGGCCACTGTATCATGGATGGAACGATGACCAGAGGGGTTTTGCAAAACTAGCCTGTGGCATTTTCATTTAGAAATATTTTACCCTTCGTAAGTTTGAGTTTTCCAATGCTATCCTTGAACACTGCTGTGGCATCATCCAGTACCTTTCTTAATTCACTTTCAGTTGACTCTATTGCAGGGGATGTGGCATGTAAATGGTGGATGGATCTTCCATCAATTGTAGTTGTCTTAGCCAATCATGACCTCACAATACTGGTGCTCCTTTCTCTACCGCATACAGGCCCAATGTGGCTTGTAGGTTGTTGTATTTCACTGTCACTCCCACAGAAGTTACCTTTTCTCCATTGTAGGTTCTTAGTTGGATATCCGCAGCCTCCAGTTCAGTATCTTTGAAATGTCATTCAAGCTCATTTTGTAAGATGACTGAAACAGCCAAGCCAGTGTCTTATTCTATTTTAATTAATTTGCTGTTCACTTCTGGTATGAGCCATATTACCAGTCTATTATTAGCTTTCACATTGTAAATCTCAAGGCTACCGAGCCCTGTGTCATTCTCAACATTATCAGATTTTTCATCAACAGCATGTAGATTAGTTCTCTTTTTAAAACTGCAACTTTTTATCTTTATCTCTTCCCTGTGCCGTCTATTTTTGTCTGTCTGACATGCTCCTTGTATGTGTCCTTCTTTGTTTCATTTTTGCAAGTTTCACCTTTAAACTTGCATTGGTCTGGTGTATGTGAGCCCCTGGCACAATTGTAACACAATTTGTTTGGCCAGGTTTCTGTTTAGATTTTGCAATTTTGTTCACACGCACTTTCATTCCTGACCGCAACCCAATTGGGTCTCCCTCTGCTGTTTCCATTGATACAGCAATTTCAACTGATTTTTTTAAATGTGAGTTGTACTTCAGTTAGGAGCCATTTTTGAACGCTCTCTTGTAAGGTTCCACAAACTAATTCAACTGTCAGTGCATCATTAAGCTCATCACTGAACTGATAATGCATAGACAATTTCTTCAATTCAGCCATGTAAGCTGAAGTGGACTCCTCTTTGTTTTGATTCTGCTTATGAAGCCCGAAGTGCTCTGCAGTCAACAATGGTTTTGGTTCTAAATGTTCCTGCATTACTTCACCATTTCAGCAAAGCTCCTTCTGGCTAGTTTGCTTGGAGCAGTCAAACTTCTAAGCAAACCATAAACTCTTCCACCCAATGTTCCCAGCAAAACTGACATTCGCTTCTCAATGGATATTTCATTTACTTTAATATACTGCTTAATTCACTCAGTATCAAGTTATCTCTTGTCCAATCGAATGTGTCTATCTTTCTAATGTAGGCAGCCATTTCTGCTCTTCTTTTATTTTATTTATGATTATTATCACCTAGTACTCATTGTTTATGAAGTCATGAATTTGCTGTTTTCTGCTTTTTTTTAAACTCAAACATCTCACTGTGCTTCAACAGGTAAGTAGTCATCTTGGGTTTCTTTAAAACTTCCTTGTTGCCACTGTTATGTATTGTAACTCCAAAACATAAAACTAATTGAAAGCAAAAACACAGAGAGACCAGAGGAACATGTGAGCTTCATTTTTACTTATAGTGGGGCACGCACCTATGACATGGTGGGGTAATGATGTAACCCAAGACGAATTATGTAAACAACAAGGAATGTTTAATCGAACAATATATTTACAATATTACTGTAACACCCCTGGAAAAGTTTCACTGCTAACGTAGTGGTCTTTCTGTAGAAGCAGTGTTTGGGTTATGGTTAGAGGTAATTTGTGCTTTGGAATGTGAGCCGTCCCATGAAGGGAGTGTGTTTTTTGTGTTGTCTGCCTGATACCAGTGTGAGCTGGGTTTTTGGTTTGGTGGGAGATGAAGGGAGAAGACGCTGAGAGAAGAGGTTGGAGCAGGGCAATGATTCGATGAAGCCCAGGGAGATCAAAGGAGGATCGGCGAAGGGGAGGCCAGGAGCTCCAACTTGTGCACATTAGACTGTTTCATTAAAATGGGCCCTTTACTTTTTTTGCTTTTTCTTTACTAACCCCTTAGTCAAATTAAGAACTATAAAGCTAAATTGTTTAATTGTATGTGGTGTACTATCTGTTACGCCGTGGTACTGATTTGTAACAGGGTAATGAATCACGCAGCATCCACACAGACAGGGGGATTTGGGGGGCTGGCACTTCAATCTCCCATGATTGGTGAGGTTGGAGATTGTCTTCCCAAGACTTACACAGCCAACGGAACCGGAGTGTTCCATTGCTCAAATGCTACCGAAATATTAAAAATAAAGTTATGGCACATCTGTTTGAGCTTTACAGCTGCAGTAACCTTTTGGATGCATGACTATAAAGCGATTTTTCAAAGTTCAGAGTACATATATGTCACCACATACAACCCTGAAATTCATTGATTTTCTATTTCAGTAAACATTCAAAGATTTGAGAAGCTCAGTACAAAGTTATAGGAGCTTCAGGTTATTGTCACTCCCCACATTGTTTTTGCCGCCATTACAACAAACAAACCTCAGTCTGTCTCTCAAATGTTGAAGCCATTTATGGAGGTCTGGCCACTTACCAGAATGCCATACCCTGCTCTTATCTTTGAAGACTCCCACCACCTCCCAGCTCCTCTCAAGCTTAATCTGTCTTGAAGACACAACTCCCTTTGATCCCAATCTTTGACTATCTTCCCCCTCGTAGCCATTTACCAACCTTAGTGATTTGAACTCACCTGCTACCATATTCTCCATAAAAACTTTTCTCCTCCAAAACTCCCAGACCCGGCCTTAGTCACCTGCAGCCAATCCTCCATTTTAGGAAAGTGCCTCTGACACCATTGAAATTTGCAGCAAGGCCTCACTTATGTGCAGAACAAACCCTGGACATGTACACTACAGAAACAATGAAGTCATCTGGCTGCTAAACTTTTCATTTGTAGGACTGAGAGAACTTTCTTCACTTGACAGCTGGTGAAGGTCTGCAATTCTCTGTCCCAGAGGGTTGTGGGCAGTCACTGAGGGGCTGCGTTCAAAATCATGATGATTGTTTATTAAATATTAGACGAATCATGGGATTTAGTGGTAGGGCAGGAAGACGCCATTAAGGTAAAACTGATCAAATGACACAGCAGGCTTGAAGGGCCAAATGGCCTTTTCCTGCTCCTATTTCTTATTGCCATGTGCAAGAAATACGCCATACTGGATTCAATGAAGAGTACCAAACCGACTCACTTAACAATTTGACAGTAAGAAAGCAAAAACTGAATGGTGATATAATATTGATGCTGGATTTCAAAGATAGTGAGAAGGCTCATAAACCATAATTGTTAATCTGATTATAGTTAACTTGGAAGACATGAGACATTAAACAGCTACAGTGTATTTCACTCAAAATGCCTCAATAAATTGTGTTGAAAGCTATGATGAGCTCAGAAAAGTAATGGATTTGATATAAAATCAGTACGCATCCATGAAAGTGATGATAGTTAAGCCAAGAAAAACAACAAGCATCATCAAAAACAGGGAATATCAGCACCAGGAGATACAATAAAGAGGCACAATGTGTACAAGTAAGCACTGCTGGATGTGATATACACATTCTTGCAGAGGTTCAAATGCAGAAGTGTTGAATAAATTATAGTACGGCAGAATACAATGTAATTGAATGTCCATGTGATAATAATGAAATGGCAGACGGAATCAAAAGCCTCGAAATAAGAACTGCTATTTTATTAATATCCCTTTTGCGCAAGTGTAACCTACCTCCATTGACTTCATCAATGTGGTGACATTCAAGTCTGCCTTACAGACAGGAAATGTGAGAAAGTGCAAGCCAACAGCCTCATTTTGGACTACCAGCTAAAGGAGCAAACCATGCAGGGCGGCAGCTGGGAGATGTGAATTAATAGCCCCCAACAGGGTCGTGAATGTTGTCTGTCTGTGTCTGTCTGAACTTCCAGTGAGCACAACTGTTAAATACCCTCTGTGTATAACAGTGAAAATCATGAGAATACAAAGATGCTGTGATTCCTTTCTGACTCACAGTGGTGTGAGGACACAATCTATAAGGGAGATTGGAGGCTGCAGACATGGGACCACACACACCTCCACATCTGTTACTGCTGCTCTGACTACCTTGGAGACTGCCAAGGCTCCACCTCATCTCCCACGGGATTATAGCAGCAAATTCCCAACATCTGCTGTGATCTCTGCAAGCAGCTGTTACTGGGGACCATAGGATGGATTTAACAATGCACACCATCCTATTTACCTTTTTTGAAAATAAATTTTCAGATTTTGTTGCTTGGTTTTGTCGATCCTCTGCTTTGACATTTGAGCTAAATGCAGCACCAGTTTAGTCTACGGCATAAGAAATAAATTCAATTTCTTGCCCATAAAGTCAAAGAGTTTTATTACGGAGAAGAAACTATTCTGATCATTTGGTCTATAGCTCTCAGCACAGCAATCCAATTAATTTTATTGGCCCACTCATTCTTTTGCACATTGGTTGTTTGTCAGTCTTTGCTGAGTATGGTTTTTCATAAGTTCAATTGAATTTCTTCAGTTTCCTATAAATGTCTACAAGAAATTGAATCTTCTAGAAGTATATAATGATATTTACATATTTTTATAATAATTTTACTTTGAACTTTCTAAATATCTTCTGCCACCTTCACATGAATTCCCATGCCCTTCTCTTCCTGCATTTTTTCTATTGTTTTTCACCTGCTTTCCGTTAATGTTTATTGCCTCTCATTCCTCTGTATTAAATTCTGCTTTCCACTTATCTGTCCATTCTGCTAGCATACCTATGCCCTCTTGTTGATCAGTATCATCATCACTGTTAGTTGCACCTCCGAATGTGGCACTCTTGGCAAACTTTGAGATCTTACTCCGTTTTCCAAAGTCCAAGCTGTCTGCACATATCATCAAAGCAATAATCCTAGCATTCACAGCACTGCTGTCTACCACTCTCCAACCACTTACCATGGCTCTCTGTCTTCTATCGTTAAGCTATTTTTTAAAATTCAAGCTGACACTTGCCTCTTGTTCCATGAGCCTGATTTTGCTCATCAGTCTTTAATGTGGCACCTGTCCATCTGGGCAATATCCACCACCTTTCAGTTATTAACTTTGTTATTTGGCTTCAGATAGAGAACAGAAAGTAGTATTGCAGAAAATTGGACTTAGGAAAGACAATCTTCCAAGTTTCTAATTGGAATAATAAAAGAAATGGATAGAAGATTGCCATGTATACATCAGTATTTTCAAAAGGTCACTCAGAAACAGTGGATTGTACAATTGCACTTCATTATTAGTGAAGGGAAGGAATCTAGGAATCCACATATTTATGCAGTTTAATGCAGTTTGGGGGGATAATTTTGCAATCTGTTATCAAAAGCAACAAAAGCAGGAACAGATTTTGCATATATTAGAGCGAGAGACAAATGAAAGAGAGAAAGAGAAGGGAGAGAGAGAAAGGGGGAGGAGAGTGAGAGAGAGAGAAAGGGAAATAGATAAAAGGTCATGTCTGACTCATCTAGCTGAATGAGCTGACAAAAAGGATGTGGTTTATGTGAAAGGTATTGGAGATCCTGTTGTGCACAGGAAATTAAGGCAAACATTAAAAATAGAACTGAACCTAAGCAACATATGGGCTTTTGTGATTGGCTAAAAGACATGGGATAGTGATGAATAACAAATTTGTCTTTTGTCTGATGAGACAAATTTGTGTTCATTAGATAGCTTTCCACTGTTCCCACTATTTACACCATCAAAGCTTATCATATGCAGCCAGAAGCCTACCCTGGGCAAATCAGACAAACTATTCATCTTTTTCACTCAAGTTAATTACAAAGACACTTTAAAAAAGATCTATTATTTTGAGCAGTGGCAGATCAGACTTAGGTAGTAGGCAAAAAAATATCATAACTAGATCATGTTTCAAAATAATCACCCCACTTTGGAGCATCTTTCCATTATGAGGACACTAGAGCCCTTAAGGATTGAGGTTGTCCTGTCCAATGCTGAAATATATGTGACAGATACATTGTTCAATTCACTTGGGGATATTGATTGTCCTTTGCAGTCTTTCCAATTTGTTTAGTACCCCGTGTATTCTACGGGAAGGGGAAACGATAGAAACATGGACTGGAAAGTGATAAGCAGAATCAGACAAGGGAGCAATGATGGGCAGGTGTGTGAGTAGAGGCCAAGGGAGAAGAAATCCAGATGTTGTGCAGATGCAATGAAGTGAGGGGGAAGGAGGAGTTTAGAGACAGAGGCTGATGGTTTTCCCAAACAGATGCTTCAGGGAAATCACTGGAGGTGGCAGTCTTCTTGTTTATTGATAACTTCAGGTTCGGCTCACTGACTACTTGGATTGTATGCAGATATACAGGAGAGAATATCATAACCCCTCGAGAGCTGGTGTCTATTTAAATCGGTTCCATGCCATGAACCTGAGTGACATGCTCACCAGGCAAAAAATTAGCAGCTTCCCTAAGGGATAATCTGAGATGCACAAGAAGTTAGGGATGTGTGTAAACAAACCCAGTAACTCAGGAGAATGTCAGAGCAAAGCAAAAGTAAACTAAACTATGAAAAATGTACACGTGATCACCTAGAAAGTTTAAACGTTCTTTCTGTATCTCCATAACAAAAGGTAATGAAATGCAAAAATTCCTTTTGTAACCCTTTCAAGAATATTTTGATCATTTCTATCCTCATGAAGAAGTTTGAAGTAGAGAATCAGAACACTTGCAGACAACTTTAACCATCTCACACCAGAAACCAGGCAGACTAGCAAATCAAATGCAAGCATTTGACTTAAAGGAGCAAGAGCCACAGCGCTCCATTTTGTTTAAAAGAAGCATGGAAAAAAAGTATTGTGTATTAATATTTCAGTAAAAGCTGAGTAATATTGTAAATATATTGTTTGATTAAGCATTCTTTGTCACTTGCATAATTCATTATGGGTCACATGTAAATGTACATGAATGGCATAGGTCACTACTCCACTACATCATAACTGTATGCCTCACTAAAAGTAAAAATGAAACTAAGATATAAGGTTGACTGTACCTCTTCCTAGAGATGCTGCCTGGCCTGCTGCGTCCACCAGCACCTTTGATGTGTGTTGCTAAGATATATTATTCCTGGTTCCATGTTTTTTGTTCAATTAGTTTATCCTTTAGAGTTATGAAACATGACAGCGGCCACGAGAAAGTTTTATATGAACCAGAGACAACTACCTACCTGTTGATGCGTTGTGAGATGTTCGAGTTTTTAAAAAGGCTCAGCAACGCCCTTGAATTACAAAAAAATTGCAGCACGTGTCCTTCAGATGGGAAGATACAGTCCAGATACAATAAAGGCAGAAAACAGACAGATTTACAGGTTCATAAACAATGAGTACCGGGTGATAATAATCATAAATTTAACAAAAAAGAAGAGAAGAAATGGCTGTCTACATCAGAAAGAAAGACACATTTAATTGTACAAGAGATAACTGGAAGATGAGTGAATTGAGCAGTAGTTTGAAGCAATGAAACAACCAATGAGAAGCTAGTACCAGTTTTTCTGAGTGCATTAGAGTTAAAGTTTGCTTAGGAGTTTAACTGCTCCAACCACACCAGCCAAAATTAGCTTTGCTGATGGCGTGAAGTATTGCAGGAACATTTAGAACCAAGCCATTGTCAACTGCTGAACACTTTAGGTTTCATAAGCTGATTCAAAAGGCGGGGGAGCCCATTTCAGCGTACATAGCTGAAATGAAGAAGTTGTCTGAGCGTTACCAGATCAGTGTTAGGCTTAATAATGCACTGAGAGATTATTTAGTTTGTAGAACCTTACAAGAAAGAATTCAAAACAGCTCCTAAATGAAGCACAACTTACATTTGAAAGAGCAATTGAAATTGCTTTATCAATGGAAACAGCAGACAGTAAAGCAATTGAGTTGCAGTCAGGAATGAAAGGGAGCATGAACAAAATTTCAACATCTAAACAGAAACCAACCTAGCTGACCAAATTGTGTTACCATTGTGGCAGGGGCTCACATATACCTTGCAGCACCAGCAGAGATGGGCCTGAACAGAAGGTACAGCGGTGTCATCTTCGTGGGCAGGAAACAGAGGGGGTTGATAGCCTAGGGAACATCCGAAAGGGCGCTGGTCAGGGAGCTGTGGGCATACTCAACCCCAAGGGAGACGTGTGCTCCAGGATGACGGGTTACTGGCGGATATGCAGCGCAGTGCTGCTTCCAAGTCCTGATTGGCTCACTCCGTCTGACCGTTAGTCTGTGGATGGAAACCAGAAGACAGACTTACTGAAGCTCTGAGGGCTTGACAGAAGGGTCTCCAGACTTGGGAGATGAATTGGGGCCCTGGTCAGAAACAATGTCAGAGGGAATTCCATGAAGGCAGAAGACGTGTTGGACAAGGAAATCGGCAGTTTCATGGACTGTAGGGGGTTTGGGAAATGCTATGAAGTGCATGGCTTTGGAAAAACGATCCACCACGCTGAGTATAGCTGCATTACCACGTGAAGGGGGTAGTCCAGTGATGAAATCCAGAGTGATGTGGGTCCAAGGGCGGCCAGGGACAGGTAGGGGACGAAGCAGCCCAGCAGGTGGTTGGTAGGAGGCTTTTCCGCGGGCACACACAGTACAGGCAGAGACGAAGGAGCAAGTGTTAGCATCCAGGGTAGGCCACTAGAAATGTTGCTTCAAAAAGGACAGGGTTCGACCGATTCCAGGATGGCAGGTGAACCGGGAAGTATGTGCCCACTGGAGAACCTGAGAATAGACAGAGTCAGGCATGAAGAGGTGATGGGGGGTGTGCCATTGCCTGGGTCAGGTTGAGTCTGTTGGGCCTCTCTAAGTATAGATTCTATCTCCCAGGTGAGGGACACAGGATGGTATCAGGGTTGGAAGGGTCTTCACGTTCTTGGAACCAGGATAGTGGGTAAGGGTGAAATTGAAGCGCCCAAAAAACAGTGCCCAACGGGCTTGGCAGGAGTTAAGGCATTTAGCTGTCTGAATGTATGCCAGGTTCTTATGGTCTGTCCAGATGATGAATGGGTGTTCTGCTCCCTCCAGCCAGTGCCTCCACTCCTTCAAGGCGAGTTTGACGGACAGCAACTCCCAGTTCCCAATGCTGTAGCTCCATTCAGCAGGGGATAGATGGCAAGCGAAGAAGGTGCAGGGATGGAGCTTCTGGTCTGGGACAGAGCATTGAGAGAGGACCCCGACTCCAGTGTTGGAGGTGTTCGCCTCCACTATGAGCTGGCGAGATGGGTCAGGTTAGACCAGGATGGGAGCAGAGGTGAAACGCCTCGTAAGCTCTGAGAAGGCTGAGTCCGCTTCGGGAGTCGAGTGGAAGGGGGTTGCAGGAGAGGTGAGCTGGGTAAGTGATGCTGCCACCCGGCTGTAGTCCCTAATGAAGAGACAGTAGTCGATGCATGGACGTAGCGAGCTGTTTTTCTTCCCCACAAAGAAGAAACCTGCGCCTACAGGGGAAGATGAGGGTCGGATGATGCCAGCGTGAGGGAGTCATTTACGTACGTATCCATAGCTTCTCTTTCTGGGCGGGACAGGTTGTACAGCCGACTGGTGGGGAACGAGGCTCCAGGGAGAAGGTCAATCGCGCAATCATAAGGGCGATGTGGAGGCAGAGAAAGGGCCTGTTGCTTACTAAACACCTCTCCAAGATCGTGATATTCTACAGGAACCGTGAACAAGTCAGGGGGCTCAGAGGCTGACAAGATCGCTGTGACCTCCATTGGGGGAAGGGCTGATTGCAGGCAAGAATAATGGCAGAACGAGCTCCAGTTGACTATCTTCCCGGTGGACCAGTCGACCTGGGGGATATGACGGCTTAGCCAAAGTGGCCGAGAACTAAAGGGGCTTGAGGAGAGGAAATTAGATTGAATCGTACCTGTTCCTGATGGTTTCCGGAGAGAAGGAGAATCAGGGGCTCCGGCAGTGTGTGACTTGGACCAGGAGTTTACCGTCTAGTGCCCGGGCGTCCAGGCGGGTACACAGAGGCTCATGAGGAATACCGGCTTGGAGGGCTAAGTTTTCATCCATGAAGTTTTCCTCTGCGCCAGAGTCCGCTAGCACTGGCAGAGGCAAGGACTGTTGATTATGACACAGAGTGGCTTGAAGCTGCATCCAGGGTTGGGATACAGAAGGGAATGTTGTCTGACTCATCAGGGTCCCCCCTGCTACTGATGAGCCCTCCCCTTTTGGCCAAAGGGGGCAGGTGGTAAGGAAGTGACCGGACTGGCCGCAATATAGACACTCACCCGCCCTCATTCTCCGGAGTCGTTCAGCGGGAGAAAGGCGGTTCCGCCCCAGCTGCATGGGTTCCTCTCCCGGGAGCTACTTGGGGTGCAGAACGAGAGAGAGGCTCGTTCTGGCGGGAGGCGGTAAAGAGTGCCGAGGAGTGGCCAAAGGTGGTGGACGACCAGCTCTCTCTCTATGGCGCTCTCGGAGGTGATTGTCCAACCTGGGAGATCAGGGAATCCAAACTGTCGGTGTCGTCTCTTGCCGCCAACTCGTCCTTCATCAGGTCACTGAGTCCATTCCAAAGAACCCCCTGGAGTGAATCATCGTTCCACCCCGAGTCGTCTGCTAACGTCTGGAGCTCCACTGAATATTCAGCAATACTGTGGGAGCCCTGGCGGAGAATGTGTAGATGCTTGGCGGCATCTTCACCACGGACAGGGTGATCGAAGATTTTTCTCATCGGAGCAGATATCAGGTTGGTTGTCCCAAACTGCTGTGGCCCACGCTAATGCGCACCCCTGTAGCAACCCCATGACATAAGCAATTTTAGACTTATCTGTGGAGTAAGTCGACGACTGCTGTTCAAATGCCAGGGAGCACTGAAGAAGGAAACCCCAGCACTTTCCCAAATCTCCCACATAGTGCTCCAGCTCTGGTATGTGAGGCTCTCTGAGTAGGAGTGTTGGTGAAGCTAGGGGGGTTACTGCTACAGACTGTCTGGGCTGGCTAGGCTAGTTTCCAGGAGGTGGTTGAGTGACATGAGTGGAGACACGGTCCACCTGGTCACCAATCTGCGTGACGTGAGCAGACAGAGAACGGAGGTTCTCCATGACCTCCCGGAGGAGCTGGTCGTGCTGTCCCAGTAGGAAACCCTGGCTGGCGATGGCTTGTTGAAGGATGTTTGTGTCCGCTGGGTCCATGGTGGCCAGTGTTCTGTTGCAAAGAACGGGTGAACCCAAGCGCAGGACACTGGCACGGAGACAGCGTTGGGATGCAGACAAGGGCGTGAGCGTGGCTGGAGCTGAACAGCAAACAGGAGGATGAACGGAAAGGCAGGCGGCAGGAAATGCTTCCCTTGACACGGAGAGACAGAGTTAGCACAGGCAAACGTTAGTACTGAAACAAAACTTAGAATACACAATCCTAAGCGGCCGGGAACCTGAGTTACCACACTGGCTGAAACAATGATCTGGCAATGAGTGGATGCAAAGCTGGGGTATTTATGCTGCAGGTTTAGATGAGAATCAGGTGTACTGCAATCAAGGAGCCCAGGAGGACGCGGGGAAAAGGGAATTAGGAGAGCATGAGGAATTAGCGGTTGGGACTGTGACACTTCTATGCAAAAGAACCCTTCTGTGTGATAAAATACCACACTCAAGTTGTACAAAGTCAGTGCGGTTCCTTATACCATCCATGATAAAGCAGCCAGTGAGCTAAATTGCATGGAGGCTGAGGCAGGCATTAGCTGTTACATATTCCTAAATGCAGCCGTCAACTGAATGTCTAAAATCACGTCCACCCCCAATCCCTTTCCAACATATTGATCAGACCAGATTGCCTTGGATCACTGATGTAATATAGCTAAATAAAAATATTTTGAAGGTAGAGGTTAATAGTTTTAGATAATGAAATTTGCAAACAAGTGTGACTATTTAAAATCTCCTATGCTGTGAATATCTATATATATAGTAGTAGTATTACTAAAATATCATGTATATATAGTTGAGGGACATTATATATTGAGTTAGAGTTTATAGCTAAGCAGGGAGGAGTGTTGTGACTAACACTTCAGTAATATTATAAATCTAAAAATCTCATAATCTAAAAAAAATATTGTTTGATTAAGCGTTTTTTGTTGTTTAAAATTACATAATGGGTTATATGTAAAAGTATGTGAATGGCATACGTCATCACATCGTCATGTCACCATGTCATAAGTGTGCACTTTGTTAAAAGTAAAAACAAAACTAAGGCTCATATTCCCAGTTCTGTGTTTCCTTTCGATTAGTTTTATATTTTGGAGTTACAAAACATAAATGAAAAAAAATTATGGAGAGCCCCAGTGAATAAAAAGGATGCTGGCATCAGTGATCTTGTGAGTTTAAGTGCAGCACAGAAGTCTGACAATTCTGGCTGATTTCAATATAGCACGGGAAACATTGGGTAAAGGAGTATTGGAGACAGACTCAGTTATGACTTTTCAGATTAGCTTTATTTGTCAAATGAAATGTACAGTGAAATGTGGCATTTGCACTAAATCAAATCCATGAGCATTGTGCTGGGCATGCCATGCTTATGACGCCAATGTAGTATGCCCACAACTCACTAACCCTAACCATTACCAATATGTCATTTGGAATGTGGGAGGAAACCAGAGACCCGGAGGAAACGCACATGACCATGGGAATAATGTACAAACGCCTTGTAGATAGCAGTGGGAATTTAATAGCTGCCACTCAAAAGAATTGCGCTAACCACAATGCTACTGTGCTGCCCCCACAACTTCAGTTAAGTCAAGAAAAGCAGAGAACAGAGCTCTAGAGGGTTTAACAAAATTTAAGGGAATTAAAAATTTTAATTCATGAAAAGGGAAATAGGTATCAATTAAGTAAGAAGATTATCATAAATCTTCCCTTTATCTATAAATTGAGTTAATTTAACAGAGGCAGGGCAGGGCGCCTCTAATGGATGAAGCACACATCACTCACAATATGGAAACTCCTAGATACTTCCTTTGGTGGATGCTTTGGAGAGTTTGCAGAGCTGGCCATGTGGTATTAGGAGGGGCTAACAAACTTGGGTTGTTTTGGCTGGAGAGGTCAAGGCTGAGGGGAGACCTAATGGAAATTTACTGTATAAGGTTATGATAGGGGTAGACAGAGCAGACAGCTAGTATATTTTCCCAGGGTTGAATTGTCTAATACTCGAGGACATGCGATTGAGGTGACGGGGGTTACATGTGAAGGAGATAGGTGGGGTAAGTTATTTTACACAGGGTGGTAGGTGTCTGAAATGCACTGCCAAGGGTAGAAATGGAGCCAAATACGATAGAGGTGTACAACAGGCACTCAAACATGTCAGAGATTGGGGGCTTATGGATATTGTGTAGGCAGATGGGATTAGTTTAGTTTGGCATTTAATTACTGCTCTAATGTTTGTCACTGAAGTGCCTGTTCCTGTGCTATAGGTCTCTACATCTCATGGAAAATTACAGGCACATGAAGTGTCAACTGGAGGAGCTTGATCTCCATCTTTTGGACAGCTTGAGCAACAAGTTCAATATTTCTCAATAATAGATTTCACCAGTAAGGCTGAGAGTTTCAGGAGGAGCTCCGCCCTTTAAAACATAGAACATAGAACATGGAATAGTACAGCACAGTACAGGCCCTTCGGCCCACATTGTTGTGCCGACCCTCAAGCCCTGCCTCCCATATAACCCCCCACCTTAAATTCCTCCATATACCTGTCTAGTAGTCTCTTAAACTTCACTAGTGTATCTGCCTCCACCACTGACTCAGGCAGTGCATTCCACGCACCAACCACTCTCTGAGTAAAAAACCTTCCTCTAATATCCCCCTTGAACTTCCCACCCCTTACCTTAAAGCCATGTCCTCTTGTATGGAGCAGTGGTGCCCTGAGGAAGAGGCACTGGCTGTCCACTCTATCTATTCCTCTTAATATCTTATATACCTCTATCATGTCTCCTCTCATCCTCCTTCTCTCCAAAGAGCAAAGCCCCAGCTCCCTTAATTTCTGATCATAATGCGTACTCTCTAAACCAGGCAGCATCCTGACAAATCTCTTCTGCACCCTTTCCAATGCTTCCACATCCTTCCTACAGTGAGGTGACCAGAACTGGACACAGTACTCCAAGTGTGGCCTAACCAGAGTTTTATAGAGCTGCATCATTGCCTCACGACTCTTAAACTCTATCCCTCGACTTATGAAAGCTAACACCCTGTAAGCTTTCTTAACTACCCTATCTGCCTGTGAGGCAACTTTCAGGGATCCGTGGACATGTACCCCCAGATCCCTCTGCTCCTCCACACTACCAAGTATCCTGCCATTTACTTTGTACTCTGCCTTGGAATTTGTCCTTCCAAAGTGTACCACCTCACACTTCTCCGGGTTGAACGCCATCTACCACTTCTCAGCCCACTTCTGCAACCTATCAATGTCTCTCTGCAATCTTTGACAATCCGCTACACTATCTACAACACCACCAACCTTTGTGTCATCTGCAAACTTGCCAATCCACACTTCTACCCCCACATCCAGGTTGTTAATAAAAATCACGAAAAGTAGAGGTCCCTGAACAGATCCTTGCGGGACACCACTAGTCACAACCCTCCAATCCGAATGTACTCTCTCCACCACAACCCTCTGCCTTCTGCAGGCAAGCCAATTCTGAATCCACCTGACCAAACTTCCCTGGATCCCATGCCTTCTGACTTTCTGAATAAGCCTACCGTGTGGAACCTTGTCGAATGCCTTACTAAAATCCATATAGATCACATCCACTGCACTACCCTCATCTATATGCCTAGTCACCTCCTCAAAGAACTCTATCAGGCTTGTTAGACATGATCTGCCCTTCACAAAGCCACAAGAAAATGTCTTTGTCACAAGAAAATGTGGACAAGGAAGGAAAGGATGACAAGCAGACAGATTAAAAAATAGGCAGTAGCACAGGATCCCAACTGAGCACATCTCATGTGTTTTTATTTCGGTGTACTGATAGAAAGGCATTTCTGCTGTTTCATAGCGTCAGGTGTGCAGGGATCAAGGAGAAAATGCCATACAAGAAATGAATACAGCATAGGAATGTGTATGTTGGCATTGGAATGTATGGCGACACTTTTGGGCTGCTCCAGCACATCCTTAAGTTGTGCTGATTGTTAATGCAAACAATGCATTTCACTGTATGTTTTGATGTGTGTACATGTGATAAACAAAGGAATCTGAATCAGAGTTTAATTGAGGGCATTCTAGAGTTCGGGAATTAGAGGGATAGTTATGGGAGTGATTCAAGGATGGTATGTTGCCTTCCTGGTATGAGAGGCAAGGACTTCGCCAAGCAGCTGCAGAGAATTCTGGAAGCAGAGAGCGAACAGCCAGATGCTGCAATCCTTAACAGTGCCAAGGACTTAAACAGGGAAAAAATTTAAGATGCCCTGAAGCAGATTTTAAGTAGTTAGTCAGGAGAATAAAGGAAGTAATTTTTAATTTACTCTATGTGGTATAAACCAGTGAGTTTAGAAGTAAGACTGCACAGTGCAGGAAGAAAGGTTTTAGATTTCTTTGGCTTTGGAACCAGTTCTGGGAAAGGTGAGACCAGTACCTTTTCCCTTTCGGAGTAGTTGTCAAGTGTCAGGAGGGCAGTTTAGGTAGAGGAATAGGCACAATAAGGTAGCATCAGAAAGGAGATACATAGATACAAAATAATTTGGACAAGGTCAATAACAGCAGGGCAAAAAGTATAAAGGTTTTAGGTGGGATCAGACTAAGGAGAGTGCAAGAAGGTCAAAGGTAGCTTACAGTCCATGTGTGTAACTCCAAGGAATGTACTGAACAACTTTGAGGAGCTGCAGGCAAAATTAGCCATGGGATTGTGATGTCACAAGAAAGGTTGGGTTCCTGGGTGCAACATGTTCAGGAAAGACTGGGAAGGGAATAAAGGAAAGGATGTGACAGTAATGACTTGGTATAAATGACAGTGTTGGAGTGAGGAGAGGAAACATCAGAATAGCCGCCTAGAGTTCAGATGATGTAGAGGTGTGATTACACCTTCTTCTAACTGCTGCAGACTGTTGGGAAGAATATTGAGGAGCCTACATACAGGAAAATTAAAGAAATGTCAGTGGAGCCATTGAGTTGTTATAAAGAGGGAGCTTAAGCTATCCAGACATAACTTAGAGCAGCATTAACAAAAGGAGCAAGAGAAGCAGATTTCTCAAAGTGGGTTTAGCTATCTTGCTTCATCAAATTTCTATCCCAGTGAAGAAGATAGCATTGCTGGATATATGGTTTGGGAAATTGTGATGGGATTGGGTTTACTGTCCTCAAAGCCCTAAGCTCAGAAGGAGATCTTAAGCTCTATCTACGGACACCCTCACTACAAGGAGGTTATAATGTATCAGCCTACCCTTCAATGATTAGCTTACTTCCCAGTCCAGTCTGTACGGTGAGGTCTAGCTGCCAATACCCACAATTTGAGCGGTGGGTTCCCCCTCCCTATCAAGGAGCAGGTCAGCGAGTCAGCATTAAAGATCAGCACCTCAGGAGAGTTTCAGCGTTTGAACAGCAGCGAATCAGGTCAGGAGTGAGAGGAGTAAACTCACTCAGGTTGGCGAGTGAGCATTAAAAAGCAGCTCTTTCCAGGAGCTTTAGCATTTGAACAGTGGCGAATCAGACATCCGGATTCATAAGCAAGTGTAAATTAAAATAAGGCAGGGCAAGTGGAGTAGCTATTGTTGGAGTGGACAGTGCTAGAGTGGGGATTTTGAGGCTCAGCGAGAATCTGAAAAGCTCTAGGTAGATATTTTTCAGTTTATTTATTGTTTCTTTATAATTGTACAGTTTGAGCAGTATGGATATCAGGCAGGATGGTTGATTGCTCCTCTTGTGGGATGTGGGAAGGCAGGGAGACCTCCAGTGTCCCTGACAACTTCATCTGCAAGAAGTGCATCCAGCTGTAGATTCTGACTCTCTACGTTAAGCAGTTGGAGATGGAGCTGAATGAACTCTGGATGATTCAGAGGCTGAGCGGGTGATGGACAGGATATATGGAGAGGTAGTTGCATACAAGGTGCAGGACACAGGAAATTGGGTGACAGTCAGAAGGATGAAAGGGATTAAGCAGGGAGTGCAGAGTATCTGTGTGGCATCTCCCTCAACAATAGTTATACCACTGGATACCATTGGGCGGAATGACCGAGCAGAGGAAAGTCACAGCAGTCAGGTATTTGGCACTGAGTCTGGCCCTGTGACACAGAAGGGAAGGGGGATGGGTAGAAGAGACAGGGGATTTAATAGTTAGGGGAACAGAAAGGAGGTTCTGTGAATCCTGAGTGGTATGTTGCTCCACCCCACCCCTGTGTGCCAGGTTTCGGGACATCTTGGATTGAATTCTCAGCATTCTTAGGTGAGAGGGTGAACACCTGACATTGTGGTCCATGTAGGTACCAATGACATATGTAGGAAGAGGGACGAGGTTCTGCAAAGTGAGTTTGGGGAGTTAGGTGCTAAGATAAAGGACAGGACTTCCAGGGTTGTGATCTCAGGATTGCTGCCCATGCCACATGCTAGTGAGGCCCGAAATAGGAAGTTCATACAGCTTTACACATGGTGAAAGTGTTGGCGTAGGAGGGAGGGCTTCAGATTTTTGGACCACTGGATTCTCTTCAGCAAAGGTAGGGCCTGTACAAAAGAGACAGTTTGCACCTAAACTGGAGGGGGCTAATACCCTAGCAAGAAGGTTTGCTAATACTACACACGGTGGTGGGGGGGGGGGTTTAAACTAGAGTTGTTGGGGATTAAACCAGATAATAGAGTGGTTGTGGAGACAGATGCTGTTAAGACCTAAGACAAAGGCAGGAAGCAAAAGATTGAGCATGGTGAGACTAATGTCCTGAGTTGCATAGATTTCAATACAAGAAGTATTGTCAAAAAGACATATGAGCTCAGGGCATGGATTAACACATAGAATTATGATATTGTAGCCATTAGTGAGACTTGGTTGCAGGAGGAGCAAGACTAGCAGCTCAGTACTCTAGGATTCCGTTGTTTTAGACATGAAGGAGTGTGTGAGATTAAAGGAGCAAGTGTGACAATATTAGTCAGGGCAAATATCATGGCAGACTGGAGAATTTGTGCAGTGAGGCGTTATGGGTGAAACTGAGGGATCAGAAAGTATGACTACATTAATGGGCTGATACTATAACCACCTAGCCGTCCACAGGAGTTTGAGGAAAAAATATGTAAAGAGATCGCAGACAGGGCAGGTGAGAGAAGTTTGTGCAGGAGAACACTTCACATCCAGTGATCATAATGCCATTAGTTTCAAGATAATTATGGAAAAGGATACATCTGGTCCTCAGGCTGAGATTCTAAATTAGAGAAAGGCCAATTTTGATGGTATCAAAAGGATCTAGCAAGTGTGGATTCAGACAGGCTGTTTTCTGGCAAAGGTGTACTTGATAAATGGGAGGCCATCAAAAGTGAAATTTTGAGAGTACAAAGCTTGTATGTGCCTGTCAGAATAGAAGGTAAAGATAACAAGTGTAGGGAACCTTGGTTTTCAAGAGATATTGAGGCCCTGGTTAGGAGAAAAAAGGAGGTGCATAGCAGGTGTAGGCAAGTAGGAACAAGTGAGGTGCTTATGGAGCATAAGAAATGCAAGAGAACACTGAAAAAAGAAGGCTATAAGAAGGTATGAGCTTGTTCTAGTAGACAAGGGGGAGGAGAGTCCTAAAGGCAATATAACAGATAATGCTAACAGCAAGAAGATTGCAAGGGAAAAAATTGGTCCTCTGGAAGATCAGAATGGTAATCCATGTGTGGAGCCAAAAGAAATTAGGGAGATCTTAAATGGATTTTTTGTATCTGTATTTACTCAGGTGATGGACACAGAGTTTATGGAGGTGAAAAAAAAGCAGATTCAACTTCATGGACCCCATACAGGTTACAGAGGAGGAGGAGGTGTTTGCTGTCTTGAGGCAAATCAGTGTGTAAATCCCCAGGAACTGATAAGGTGCTCCCTTGGACCCTGTGAGCTACGAATGCAGAAATTGCAGGGCCCCTGGAAGAGATATTTAAATCTCTGGAAATTATAGGCTGGTCAGTAGTGGGAAAGTTATTGGAAGATATTTGGATATATGAGTATTTACATAGACAGGGATTGATTGGGTATAATCAGCATGGCTTTGTGCTTGGTAGGTCATGTCTAGCCAATCTTATAGAGTTTTCCAAGGAAAGTTGTCGAAGGCGAGGCAGTGAATGTTGTCTACATGGACTTCAGTAAGGCATTTGACAAGGTCCTGCATGGGAGGTTGGTTAAGAAAGCTCAGTTGCTTGTCATTCAAGATGAGGGTAGTTGATTAGATTAGATGTTGGTCTTGCAGAAAAGCCAGAAAGAGGTAAAAGATGGTTACCCCTCTGACTGGAGGCCTGTGGTTAGTGGAGTGCCGAAGAGATCAGTGCTGGGGTCCATTGTTGTTGTCATCGATATCAACAATCTGGCTGATAATGTAGTTAACTGGATCAGCAAATTTGCGGATGACACCAAGATTGGTGGCGTAGTGGACAGTGAGGAAAACTGTCATAGCTCGCAGCTGGAAAAATTGACTGAAAAATGACAGATGAAATTTAATGCAGACAAATGTGACGTGTTGCACTTTAGGAGAACCAACTTAGGTAGGTCTTACACAGTGAACAGTAGGGCATTGCAGAGTGCATAGAACAAAGGGATCTAGGAACACAGGTCTATAATTTATTGACAGTGGCATCACAGGTAGATGGAGTCATAAATGAAGCTTTTGGGACATCGGCTTTCATAAAGTACAAGGGTACAGGAGATGGGATGTTATGTTGAAGTTGTATAAGACACTGTTGAGGCCTAATTTGGACTATTATCTGCAGTTTTGGTCACCTACCTACAGCAAAGAGGTAAACAATGTTGAAAGAGTACAAAGAAAATTTACAAGGATGTTAACAAATCTGGATGACCTGAGTTATAAGGAAAGCTTGAATAGGTTAGGACTGTATTCCTCAGAACATAGAAGATTGAGAGGAACTTTGATACAGTAATACAAAATTATGAGGAGTATAGATAGGGTAAATGCAAGCAGGTTTTTTCCACTGAGGTTGGGTGGGACTACAACCAGTGGCCATGGGTTAGGGGTGAAAGGTGAAATGTTTGAGGGGAACTCTGTTCTTCCCAGAGAGTGTTGAGAGTGTAGAATGTGCTGACAGCACAGTGCTGTATGCAGTTACAATTTCAACATTTAAGAGAAGTTTGGATAAGTATATGGATGAAAGGGTATGGAAGGTTATGGTCCAGGTGCAGGTCAATGGGACTAGGCAGTTTGAATGGTTTTACATGGATTGGATGGACTAAAGGACCTGTTTCTAATCTGTAGTTACCTATGGCTTTATGTCTCTATATCTCTTAAGCAGCCAATCCCCTGCAGTGGACCAGCAGCCTGTGCTCTGAAGACAGTGCTGTTGTTTGCAAAGCTGTCCTTTTATCCTCAGACTGATTATTGCTTGCAATTTACATTAACAACTGAAGACTGATTCTTGTTTACAACAAGAAGCTGAGCTAGGAATATTGATTAGAAGTTTAACTTTGTCACAAACAACTCTGACCCTTTGGATAGGCCATGCTGCTCTGCCAGCAAGCTGAGGTTGGCAATAAACCTCTTGAGCCTGGGAAGTAAGTATCCATCACAAACATGGGGCAGGACAAGTGGTATAAGTATCAATCAGGTAACATTGAGGACACAGTTATCACAATAATATAAAGGTTCATATAGGTATGGAAAAATATATATACTACTCCAAACAAAGAAATGTCTACTGAAGAAAAATGGTTCAATTGGCTGACAATAGAACAGAGTAATTAAAATTTGGCAGACAGCATCAACAATCTTCCTTTAAGATGGAAATGTTTCATTTCTAACCTAGGGATATCCCATGAGGGAGAACAGCAGGGTCACTGCATTACCAAAATAAAAGAGGCTAGAGCAGTGCAAGGAAAAACAAGCATGTAGCAGAGGGTTAAATCAGGCTGCACACTGAGAGTTCAGAAACAAAGGGGCCAAAAAACAAGCATGCGAGGAAAAGTCAAATCCTGAGAAAAGACCGGCAGCAGACATGAAAGGGAATCCCAAAGTATTTTATAGGTATGTGAACAGGAGAAAGGCTGTAAGAAGAGGGATGAAATTGATCAGAGACCTAAAAGTAAATGTACTGTTGTAGGCAGGGTGCTCAGCTGAGGTATTAAAGGAATACTTTATGACACTCTTTACTGAGGAAGAAAATGCTCCTGAAGTTTCAGCAAAGGAAGATGTGGTTGAAGATCTGGAAGGGCTGAGTACTGGGAAAGAGGAGGCACTAAAAAGACTACAAAAGAACCTCACAGAACAAAGAGAACTGTGTCAAATATGGATTATTGACTAATTAACAAGATGCACTGAGTAGTAATGAAAGATTCGAGTCAAGATTTATTGTCATTTAACTATATACATGTATATAATGTATATTACATATATGTACATATAGAAATGAGACAACATTTCTGCGAACCAAGATGTAAAGCCCAGTAGTACACATAACACATGAAAACTTGTAAAGGTAAGGGTAAAATCTACAGATGAATCATACATAAATAACAAACTAAAGTGCATTAATATTAAATATTGTAAAGTACAGAACAGATTAACCCGTGACACTCTGACTACAATGAGGCTGGCGGTTCAGAAGCCTGACGGCTTGGGGGAAGAAACTGTTTCCCATCCTGACTGTTCTTGGATTATTTTTGCAACATAAGTATACGATGGAGTTCCCAAGGAACTCATCCAGGACTGCTGCTGCTCTTAACATATTTTAGTGACTTGGTGTAGAAGTCAACTTTTTCCAGAACTGCAGAGGACACAAACCTTGAAAGAAAAATGAACTGTGAAGAGGTTGGCAGTAGGCTTCAAATAATATAGTCAGGCTGGAGGAATGAGTAGGTAGTTGTGACATGAAATTGAAGTGTGGTATTTTGGTAGAGCTGACAATGCAAACGATAGGGGTACTCAAAGAGAAGCTGGATCAGCACTGAAAGAAACAAAAAGTTGCAGGGGTAAGGGGGGAGGATGGGGATTGGGATCTGCTGGATTCCTCCTACGTAAAGCTAGCATGAACTCAATGGATCAAATTGCCCCTAATGTGCACAAGAGTGGTAGAATCGGGAAGGAGTTGTTGGGAATGTAAGGAGAATAAAATTAGTTTGGCAAGATTTGTGTAAAAATAAATGCTTAATAGTTGGCACCAACTCCTTGTGCCAAAGAGCCTGTTTCCACAGCTTGTCTCTCTGAGACTCTATGACTCAATGGATACCTGTAACTTGTAGTCAGATGTCAATCTTGGGGATCCAGGGCTGGATTTGTGAGCCAGAGTTTATGTGGAAACTGTGAAGAGCTTCTGTAAACAGCTACTCACTTCTGCCAAGGAGGGTCTTTTAGTAATTGAAGAGCTATGATAGAAACATAGAAACATAGAAAATAGGTGCAGGAGTAGGCCATTCGGCCCTTCGAGCCTGCACCGCCATTTATTATGATCATGGCTGATCATCCAACTCAGAACCCCGCCCCAGCCTTCCCTCCATATCCCCTGATCCCTGTAGCCACAAGGGCCATATCTAACTCCCTCTTAAATATAGCCAATGTACTGGCCTCAACTGCTTCCTGTGGCAGAGAATTCCACAGATTCACCACTCTGAGTGAAGAAGTTTTTCCTAATCTTGGTCCTAAAAGGCTTCCCCTTTATCCTCAAACTGTGACCCCTTGTTCTGGACTTCCCCAACATTGGGAACAATCTTCCTGCATCTAGCCTGTCCAATCCCTTTAGGATTTTATACGTTTCAATCAGATCCCCCCTCAATCTTCTAAATTCCAACGAGTACAAGCCCAGTTCATCCAGTCTTTCTTCATATGAAAGTCCTGCCATCCCAGGAATCAATCTGGTGAACCTTCTTTGTACTCCCTCTATGGCAAGGATGTCTTTCCTCAGATTAGGGGACCAAAACTGCACACAATACTCCAGGTGTGGTCTCACCAAGGCCTTGTACAACTGCAGTAGTACCTCCCTGCTCCTGTACTCAAATCCTCTCGCTATAAATGCCAGCATACCATTCGCCTTTTTCACCGCCTGCTGTACCTGCATGCCCACTTTCAATGACTGGTGTATAATGACACCCAGGTCTCGTTGCACCTCCCCTTTTCCTAATCGGCCACCATTCAGATAATAATCTGCTTTCCTATTTTTGCCACCAAAGTGGATAACTTCACATTTATCCACATTAAATTGCATCTGCCACGAATTTGCCCACTCACCCAACCTATCCAAGTCACCCTGCATCCTCTTAGCATCCTCCTCACAGCTAACACTGCCACCCAGCTTCGTGTCATCCGCAAACTTGGAGATGCTGTATTTAATTCCCTCATCTAAGTCATTAATATATATTGTAAACAACTGGGATCCTAGCACTGAGCCTTGTGGTACCCCACTAGTCACCGCCTGCCATTCTGAAAAGGTCCCGTTTATTCCCACTCTTTGCTTCCTGTCTGCTAACCAATTCTCCATCCACATCAATACCTTACCCCCAATACCATGTGCTTTAAGTTTGCACACTAATCTCCTGTGTGGGACCTTGTCAAAAGCCTTTTGAAAATCCAAATATACCACATCCACTGGTTCTCCCCTATCCACTCTGCTAGTTACATCCTCAAAAAATTCTATGAGATTCGTCAGACATGATTTTCCTTTCACAAATCCATGTTGACTTTGTCCGATGATTTCACCGCTTTCCAAATGTGCTGTTATCACATCTTTGATAACTGACTCCAGCAGTTTCCCCACCACCGCGTTAGGCTAACCAGTCTATAATTCCCCGGTTTCTCTCTCCCTCCTTTTTTAAAAAGTGGGGTTACATTAGCCACCCTCCAATCCTCAGGAACTAGTCCAGAATCTAACGAGTTTTGAAAAATTATCACTAATGCATCCACTATTTCTTGGGCTACTTCCTTAAGCACTCTAGAATGCAGACCATCTGGCCCTGGGGATTTATCTGCCTTCAATCCCTTCAATTTACCTAACACCACTACCCTACTAACAAGTATTTCGCTCAGTTCCTCCATCTCACTGGACCCTCTGTCCCCTACTATTTCTGGAAGATTATTTATGTCCTCCTTAGTGAAGACAGAACCAAAGTCACTATTCAATTGGTCTGCCATGTCCTTGCTCCCCATAATCAATTCACCTATTTCTGTCTGCAGGGGACCTACATTTGTCTTTACCAGTCTTTTCCTTTTTACATACCTATAAAAGCTTTTACAGTCAGTTTTTATGTTCCCTGCCAGTTTTCTCTCATAATCTTTTTTCCCCTTCCTAATTAAGCCCTTTGTCCTCCTCTGCTGAACTCTGAATTTCTCCCAGTCCTCAGGTGAGCCACTTTCTCTGGCTAATTTGTATGCTTCTTCTTTGGAATTGATACTATCCCTAATTTCTCTAGTCAGCCACGGGTGCACCACCTTCCTTGATTTATTCTTTTGCCAAACTGGGATGAACAATTGTTGTAGTTCATCCATGCAACCTTTAAATGCTTGCCATTGCATATCCACCGTCAATCCTTTAAGTGTCATTTGCCAGTCTATCTTAGCTAATTCACGTCTCATACCTTCAAAGTTACCCCTCTTTAAGTTCAGAACCTTTGTTTCTGAATTAACTATGTCACTCTCCATCTTAATGAAGAATTCCACCATATTATGGTCACTCTTACCCAAGGGGCCTCTCATGACAAGATTGCTAATTAACCCTTCCTCATTGCTCAAAACCCAGTCCAGAATAGCCTGCTCTCTAGTTGGTTCCTCGACATGTTGGCTCAAAAAACCATCCCACATACATTCCAAGAAATCCTCTTCCTCAGCACCTTTACCAATTTGGTTCACCCAATCTACATGTAGATTGAAGTCACCCATTATAACTGCTGTTCCTTTATTGCACACATTTCTAATTTCCTATTTAATACCATCTCCGACCTCACTACTACTGTTAGGTGGCCTGTACACAACTCCCACCAGCATCTTCTGCCCCTTAGTGTTACACAGCTCTACCCATATCGATTCCACATCTTCCCGGCTTATGTCCTTCCTTTCTATTGCGTTAATCTCTTCTTTAACCAGCAACGCCACCCCACCTCCCCTTCCTTCATGTCTATCCCTCCTGAATATTGAATATCCCTGAACATTGAGCTCCCATCTTGGTCACCCTGGAGCCATGTCTCTGTGATCCCAACTATATCATAATCATTAATAACAATCTGCACTTTCAATTCATCCACCTTGTTACGAATGCTCCTTGCATTGACACACAAAGCCTTCAGGTGCTCTTTTACAACTCTCTTAGCCCTTATACAATTATGTTGAAAAGTGGCCCTTTTTAATGCCTGCCTTGGATTTGTCGGCCTGCCACTTTTACTCTTCTCCTTCGTACTTTTTGCTTCTACCCTCACTTTACACCCCCCTGTCTCTCTGCACTGGTTCCCACCCCCCTGTTGTGAACTAACTTCCTCACGCCTAGCCTCTTTAATTTGATTCCCACCCCCCAATCAGATGGAACCAGAGAGAACAAACATCCTAGTGGACACGACTTAAAAGAGGTTTCAGATAGAGTTACAACATTCTTCCTCTCCTTCTGCATTTACAAGACTTTCCTGATACATACCATCCCACATTATTGGAGAGGGTCCAAAGGAGGTTCACAAGAACGTTCCCAGGAATGAAAGGGTTTGATGACTCTAGGCCTGTACTCACTGGAATTTAGAGGAATGAGGGGAGATCTGATTGAAACCTATCAAATATTGAAAGGAACACACACAAAATGCTGGAGTACCTCAGCAGGTCAGGCAGCATCCATGGAAATAAATAAACGGTCGATGTTTCAGGCCAAGATCTTTCTTCAGGACCCAGGATATTGAAAGTCCTAGATAGAGTGGATGAGGAAAGGACGTTTCCTATAGTGGGGGTGTCTAGGATCAGAGGGCACAGTGTCAGAACAGAACAATATACCTGTACAAAAGAGATGAGGAGGAATGCCTTTAGCCAGAGGCAGTGAATCTGTGGAATTCATTGCCACGGACAGCCATGGAGGCCAAGCATTAGGTATATTTAAAGTGGAAGTTGATAGGTTCTTGATTAATCAGGGCATCAAAGGTTACAGGGAGAAGGCAGGAGAATAAGATTGAGAGGGTTAATACATCAGTCATGATGCAATGGTGGAGCAGACTTGGTGAGTCGAATGGCCTAATTCTGCTCCTGTGTCTTCTGGCCGAACTATAACTTAGCAAAATGTCAGAGAGGATTCTCTAGGATGCACAACACAATGGCAAGATGATCTCTCTACCTTCATTGCAGATGTGTAGGAGCTCACTGCAGTCAAACTAAATGAAGCTCTGCCATTCAAGCAAACTGCGTGTCCACTGTATCTCCTAGTCACTACCCTGCTTTCTACTGCTCAATGCCTGAGGATTAAAATTTTCACTGCAGTGGTAGCCACTTCAGCTAAGGTTAGGCAGAGTACACAGAGCAAGCATTTTTCTTCATTCATTCTCAACAAACAGCTTTTGATGCATCATTGCCACTTTTTTCCATGTCACAACTCCAGTCATCCTCTGGGCCTTCAATGTGGGAATAATGCCAGCTGGGAACTGGGGGTCCAGGGCGTGGTGTGAAATCTGCCCGACCTCATTCCATAAATCCACAAGTACAACAGAGCCACCATGCAAAGCATCAATCATTTCCTGAGGTACCTCGTCCATATCTACCCATGCTAGCATTTTAGACATTCAAGATTTACAAAATACCTCACTGTTAGCCTGAAATACACATTAAACGTCTCCCAGGGAGTGACTGATTGTAAATTTGATGTTATAAAATGGGGTTTTAAAAAAACAATATAGAACTAATTGTGTAAGCCAGCCTGCTGAGCACACATGCTGTGTGTTAAGAGCATCCGCAGATTTTCTTTTAAACTGTTTTTGTCACTTCGTACTGGTTGAACGCTCAGAGCTGCATTCTAAAGTAATCTGAGCATAAATGATGTATCAGGGAAAAAAGCTCTCCATTATCCTGCGCGGTATCAGTGCAGGAAGTGAAAACTTTCATACTACTAACAAGAATATACTGATGAATCGGGACAAGCCATGTAATGCTAACCACAATATGTCCAGCCCCAATAATTGCCTTTCCTATTCATTGTTACATCTCTATCCTAACGATACAGTAGATCGCTGATCATTGAGAAATCTCGATGGTTCACTACCTGGGTCCCATGATCCATAATGATGTTTGCCATAATTCAATATGGATTATAATTGATGTCTCCGTTGTATCCTGGGTAATGGACTACCTGAGCAGCAGACCACAGTTTGTGCGGTTTCAGAGCTGTGTGTCAGACATGGCCATAAGCAGCACCTGGGCTCCACAGGGGTCTGTACTGACTCCCTTCCTCTTTACCCTGTATATCTCGTTCTTTAGATACAACACTGACTCATGTCATCTGCCGAAATTCTCTGATGACTCAGCAATAGTTGGCTGTATAAAGGGAGGATGAATACAGGGCTCTGGTGAAGGACTTCTTCAAATGGTGCAAGCTAAATCATCAGCAACTCAACATCAGTAAGACAAAGGAGATGGTGAGGGACTTTAGGAAGACTAAGCCTGCATTGCTCCCTGTTGCCATTGATGGTGAGGACGCGGATGTGGTGAGGACCTACAGTAACTGGGAGTGCACCTGGGTGACAGAGGCTGTGAACAAGAAGGGCCTGAGTCACCTCTATTTCCTCAGGAGACTGAGGTCCTTTGGAGTAGACAGTCCTCTCCTTCACATATTCTACCAGTCTGTTGTCTCCAGTATAATTCTCTATGCGGTGGTGTGCTGGGACAATGGCATGAACGTGGGTGATGCCAACAGGCTCAATAAGCTGATTAGAAAGGTTGGCTCCATCTTAAGGGTTACACTGGACACAGTGGAAGCTGTGGTAGGACAAAGGACCCTAAAAAAATCCTCACAATTCTGGACAATGTTTCTCACCCTCTGCATGCCACTTTGGCTGAACAGAGGAGCATTTTTAGTAAGACAACTGCATGGCTCCAAAGAGTGCTATACGAGGTCATTCTTACCGTCAGCCATTAGGCTCTATAGCAAGACAATCTATAGCCAGGGAAGTGATGACCTGTCCTGCTAAACTGTTTGAGGTAACTTAATTTTTATTCTTTCTTACTTCTCTTCTAATATTTTTATATTTGTATATCTGTGCACTTGTAATGCTACTGTGACACTGTAATTTCCTTTGGGATCGATAAAGTTTCTACAACTCATCTAAGATCTACTCACTGAGGACGTGGCTCCTACACCTTTGATCCACTTCTAAGAGCATCTGTTCCTGCACTCCCTCTAAACTTACTGAAAATTCATTAAAATGTAGCTGTCGAATTAGAATCAGAATCAGATTTATCACTAAATTATGTGTCAAGGCAGCAGTCCCAAGCAAAAACATGAAATTACTATCAGTTATAAAATACAAAACTCGTTCAGCATAGGTGTTGAGGAATAGGATTCCTGTTCCTCCTGCCCTGATGGCGAGAGCCCTCAGTAAAGGAAGTGCCTTCGGGCACCACCTCTTGAAGATGTCCTCATTGACGGGGTGGGTTATGTCTGTGAAGGAACTGGCTAAGCCTACACCCTCTGCAGCCTCTTGTCATCCTGTTCATTGGAGCTTTCACACCAGGCAGTGATGCAACTGGTCAGAGTGCTCTCCATCATACATCAATAGAAATTCGTAAGGGGCCTATAGTCAATGCCTTGGCCGATTCCATATCTCTTCTTCATCATCGTTCTATCAGTACTGTACTGCCCCTTTCAGGAACCATGGACTTGGACTCCCCAGGTCTCTTTTGTTAATCAACATTCCTTAGTGAGCTACCATTCACTGTATCATTCCAAATCTTATTAGTCTACCCAAAATACATCACCTGTTATCTAACATCTTAAAATAGTGAATCAAATATGTCTTAGGGTATTTATAGAAATAATACCTAACAGTCTAGAAAATCTGATAATCCATCACTACCAAAGTCCCAAGAGTGCAGAATACCTGCTTTTAAGTACAGTACTGTACAAAAGTCTCAGGCACATACAGTATATATAGCTAGGGTACCTAAGACATTTGTGCAGTACTGTATATTTTGTGTATATATTCTATTTGATCTTAATCCTCCATTTTATAATCACTCCTTTTACTTCTGTGTGTCTCCAAGGTCCAGTGCTTGCTTTTCCTCAATTGAGGAGGTTGAAGGATTACTTGACAGCAGTATTTAAAATTATGCAAGTTTATGACAGGGTCGATTATCAAAATATTTTTCCCATGATAGGTCCGTTTGCCAAAGTTCAAAGTAAATTTATTATCAAAGTATATGTAAGCCACCACATACATGAAATTGATTTTCTTGTTGGCATACTCAGTAAACCCAATAACCAATGATCAGTGAAAGGCTGCACCCAACAAGGCAGACAACAGTAAGACAACAAACTGTGCAAATACGAAAGAAAAAAAAAGCAACAGATATTGAAAACATGAGCTGAGTCCTTGAAGGTGATTCTATATTTTAGTGATGGGGCAAGTGAAGTTGAAGTGAAGTTGAGTGAAGTTATTCCCGCTGGTTCAAGAGGGGTATAACTGTTCCTGAATCTGCTGGAGTGAATCCTCAGGATCCTGTATCTTCTTTCTGATGGTAGCAGTGAAAAGACAGCATGACCAGTCTGTGGGGTTTCCTGCAACAACAGTTTATGCAGGTGTGCTCAGTGGTGGGAAGTCCTGTGATGGACGGGACCATATCCATTATTTTTTGTAGGATTTTCTGTTCAAGGGAATTTGAGCTTCCATACAGGCTTTAATGCAGCCAGTCAACATACTCTCCAGCACACATCTACAGAAGTTTGTCAAGGTTTTAGATGTCTTGACAAATATTCACAAACTTCAAAGGAAGTAGAGGTACTGCCATATTTTCTTCATAATTGTAGTTGCAAGCTGGGCCCAGGACAGGTCCTTTGAAATGATAACACTGAGGAATTTAAAGTTGCTGACTCTTTCCACCTCTGATCCCTCAATGAGTACTGGCCCATGGATCTCTGGTTTCCTCCTCCTGAAGTCAATAACAAACTCCTTGGTCTCACAGATATTGACAGAGGTTGTTGGTGTGGCACCACTCAGCTAGATTTTCAATCTCCCTCATATATGTTCATCATCACCTTTGATTCAGCCAACAGTGGTGTTATCAGCAAACTTAAGTATGGCATTGGAACTATGCTAAGCGTAATGATAAGTGAAGTAAAGCATAAAGTGAAGATAAGCGTAAAGCAGTGATAAGAGTAAAGAGAGTAGAGCAGGGGGCAAAGCACAGCCTTGCAGTGCACCTGTGGAGGAAATGTTGTTGCCAATCCAAACTGCCTCGGTCTACAAGTGCAGAAATCAATGCTCCAATTGCACAAGGAGGTATTAAAGCAAAGATCTTGAAGCTTATTGATTAGTTTTGATGGAATGCAAAGCTGTCATCGATAAAGAGGAAAAGGACATCTTTCATTCCATTTATGAGGAATGAGACTCACATTCAAATCCACTTTATGTTTTTGGTTCTAACATCTAAAAGCCTTGTTCATTGCATTAGCTGGAAGTTTCCACTTTTGTCTATGTCTCTGCCTAATACCCAGTACAATGAATTCAGATGCCAAAGGTTCACATAGAAACACGCAACAAAGTAGCAACTTACACCATGACTTACAAAGAATAATGTGTAAATGGACTGTTAGTGTGGAAAAACATATAACCAACTTTGAAGTCAGCGCACTTTAACCAACGTATCTGGAAATAATGGTCTGCACCAGACTGAGGTTTGCCGGTAGTTCCAATTGAAACGGACGGTTCTTGGTTCTTTGAACGTCCACAAAACCTTGCATCATTTTAAAACATGTGAAACTGAGATATGTTGAATGATAATATGGCATTGCATTGTAACTGTGTTTCATGACTGAATTCTATATGGAGTCAGCAGTGCAGCCTAGGTTAAATAAGATTGCCTGGCATTGTAATTAGAGTTCCTGGCCTGTGAAGTAGGAGGCAAAGATAGCAAAGGTTGTCTTTTCCTTCCCCTTCCTCGCTCAATCTGCCTCTTTTTTCTCTGCTTTTATCTATCATCCATCTGCCTTTGTCTCCCAACTCTACCCCTCCTTCTCTCCTATTTGGCTTGATCTGCCCATCATTGTTCCCTTCCACCCATAACCCCCCATCCCCCACCCATCAATGGTCCCTCAATCACTTTTTACCCTATCTCATGACCACCCTTCTCCCCTTTCTGCTGGCCATCTCCCCTCTCAACTCTCAGTCCTGTTCCAGTTAACTTCGAAAATTTCTTTCCTCCGCATAGATGCCGTCCATCTACTAAATTCCTCCAGCATATTTTTCGTTGCTAATATTTACCATTTTCATTTTACAATACAGTTTGAAAAAACTATGACTATTTTAATATTTTGAAGGACATTCTTAATATTCTTACATCAAATATCCATTTAATTCTAAAGAAATGCTCCTGATTGAGCAGTGTTAGTAATGGTAGTTAACTTGAACAGAGGGAACAGGCAGTGTTTATTGAAAACCATTGCAAACATTACCAAAACCGAAGTTTTTGTTGAGTATAACTTGAAAAATTTCCTTCTCAAATTTCCACTATGGCTGTTTGAGTAATCCTCACCCTGAAACAATTAAGCTTTGGAATGGCTGAGTATATTTATAAAGGATAATGCCACTGCTTGCATCATTTTTTCTATAAGTGAATAATTGATATCCTCTGATCAGCTGCCATCAGGCATTAGTTTTTCAATAAATTTGTAAAGAGTATAAAAATTGTCCCACGACCTAGAAGCCGAACTATGGATGTCTTTTACATCTGCGTGGAGATTGATGCTGATAAGCTGAAAGTTATTGAGCAAGGATTTGCTCCAACAGCTGAAAGTTAACAGGCAAGAATTTGCTACAACAGAACATCTTATAACATCCACTGTCTGGTAGACTTCTTGTCTATTAAGTTCAAAAAACGTTGCTGAAAGTGCCATCTGGTGCTGATGTAGTGAAGGAAACAGGGCATCTGGGACTTTGATGACTGGGTAAATTGCAAGGCACCTTCTTAACCAAGGAGACTCAGAGACAGAAAAATAAACATGAGAAAGATTGAGACGGAGATTTAAATAAAGAGAGTGAATTCAATGTCAGTAGACACAGATAATCAAATAAAGAAAGCAAAATAAAAATTTAAAAAACTCCAGAAGGAAAGGGAAGGAACACTAAAAAAATTAAAAGAAAAAGATGTCTCCAAGTTAAAATATTCACAATGAAAAGTGAAACTGACATCTGTAACAGTTTATTTTTATGTGGCAATGCTTTTGGTGGTCAATAATGCTTAACATGTTGCTATACAAGTATATTTACATTTTAGTAGACCGGTTAACTTTCTTTGGCACAATTAGTGGACAAACATTGGGAAAATACAGAAAGTTCCTTCAGAAAATCAATGTTTAAGAACAATTGTTAGTTATGCAAGATCAATAATGGAGCAGTATGACTCATTCCTTCTTCACTTAACCAGGACAGTTCTACTGGCCTAAAGAAACTACCAAGTTCATCTGTAGAGCATACCTGAGGTATTAACCATAGACACCGAAACCTGATGGCTTTTTAAATCTGACTACAAATTTGGCTAATTACCAATGTTGATATGGTACCATAGGTACCAAGTAATAGCCACAATGTGAAATGAGTTTTTAAAACATTCCTTCAAAACAAGAGGGATTTCTAATATTCCCGGCACTGCTTGCAATTCCACTTATATTTACTATAGTGTAAAAACACTCAGTGGCCGTGTTATTGGGTACCTCCTAACATACACTGTGTAGATTCATGGTCTCTCCCACTGGGACCCATCCACTTCGAGGTTCGACATGTTGTGCATTCAGAGGTGTACTTCTGCACACCACTGCTGTAACACCTTGTTATTTGAGGTACTGTCACCTTCCTGTCAGCTTGAACCAGTCTGGTCATTCTCCTCTGACCTCTCTCATTAACAAGACATTTTCGCCCACAGAACTGCCACTCACTGTGTGTTTTTGTTTGTATTTTGCACCATTCTCTGTAAACTCTAGAGACCTTTGTTGTGTGAACATCTCAGGAGATAAGAAGTTCCTGAGAAACTCAAATCATCCCATCTGCCATCAACAATCATCCCATGGTCAAAGTCACTTAGATCACTTTTCATCCCCATTCTGATGTTTGGACTGAACAACAGCTGAACTTCTTGACCATGTCTGAGTGCTTTTATGCATTAAGTTGCTGCCATGTGATTGGCTGATTAGACATTTATATTAATTAGTATTTGTACAGTGTATATTTATATTATATTTAGTATCTTAACTACACTAAAAGACCATAGATCAAGGTACATATTATTAAAGAAAGATTATAGGTGTTCCAGTGAGTACCAGCTACAATTCTAATTAAAGTTTTAAACAGAAAACATAAAAATAAGAGAAAACCTAGTGATTCAACTTCACTTCACCACTAGCATAACATTCCAGAGGAATTCATTATTGGATTGACAGCTCCACTATACTCAAGCAGAATGCCCTAGCATGGCTGTTCAAAATGAAGAATTTTATTTCTCTGGCTTGTTGCTTAAAGAAGCCACTGAGAATTCCTCTCAGTGAATATGAATCCAAGGTGACGGATTTTAAGAAGTGTAGAGTCTAAAACTGGACTATGAGTTTTGAAAGTGAATAAGAAGGTCATTCTGGACAAGTTCATCTTTGAATGCTGAGCTGAAAAAAGGGAGAGGTGCCAAACACTTCAAGTTCCAAGAAAGTAAAGCAAAAGGAATTCGGGAAATAGAGACAACCACTGAAATCAGGATAATATTGCTTGTCACGCAATGCACGTTTCTACTTATACCAATATGAACCGTGCTCAAAGCTCCACACATTAACTATCTTGGAACAGCCTCCAATGAATCATTGTGCTTTATTCCTTTTTACCTGAGATTTAAAGGAGCAATCTACTGACACCCGCACATAGCCAGGCAGCTTCAGAACTGACTGGATGTTGTTCAAATGCCTTTTAAAACATACAATAGACAATAGACAATAGGTGCAGGAGTAGGCCATTCAGCCCTTCGATTTAGCACCACCATTCACTGTGATCATGGCTGATCATCCACAATCAGTACCCTTTTCCTGCCTTCTCCCCATATCCCTTCACTCCGCTATCTTTAAGAGCTCTATCTAACTCTTTTTTGAAAGAATCCAGTGAATTGGCCTCCACTGCCTTCTGAGGCAGAGCATTCCACAGAACCACAACCCTCTGTGTGAAAAAGTTTTTCCTCAATTCCATTCTAACTGGTCTACACCTTATTCTTAAACTGTGTCCTCTGGTTCTGGACTCCCCCAACATTGAGAACATGTTTCCTGCCTCTAGTGTGTCTAATCCATTAATAATCTTATATGTTTCAATCAGATCTCCTCTCATCCTTCTAAATTCCAGTGTATACAACCCCAGTCACTCCAATCTTTCAACATATGACAGTCCTGCCATCCCGGGAATTAACCTCATGAACCTACGCTGCACTCCCTCAATAGCAAGAATGTCCTTCCTCAAATTTGGAGACCAAACCTGTACACAATATTCCAGGTGTGGTCTCACCAGGGCCCTGTACAACTGCAGAAGGACCTCTTTGCTCCTATACTCAATTCCCCTTGTTATGAAGGCCAGCATGCCATTAGCTTTCTTCACTGCCTGCTGTACCTGCATGCTTACTTTCAGTGACTGATGAACAAGGACACCTAGATCTCATTGTACTTCCCCTTTTCCTAACTTGATACCATTCAGATAGCAATCTGCCTTCCTGTTCTTGCCACCAAAGTGGATAACCTCACATTTATCCACATTAAACTGCATTTGCCATGCATCTGCCCACTCGCCCAATCTGTCCAAGTCACCCTGCATTCTCATAACATCTTCCTCACATTTCACACTGCCACCCAGCTTTGTGTCATCTGCAAACTTGCTAATGAAGAACGTTCCATATCTAATAGTGCAAACCTTTTGCAACACTTAGCTGTGGAGATAGTCATTAAGAGGTGACATAACTGGTACCCTTTCCTTTACTGAAAGTTTCAGGATATGGATGGCAGTCAGGAGGGGTTGGGGACTTTAGTATAGTAGGAATGTCCATCTGCAAATGAACTAACCACAGAACATTTCCAGAGGTGCCATGCTGAGCCTGGAACTATTGGCTGAGTAATGCATTCACAGGGTCGAGCTGAAAGATATGTGGCTTTTGGAAGAATCTCCAGCCACCCTATTACACTTAGACTGTTCTTTCTGTGGAGGTCAAGATAATGATGACCCTCAGTTTCCTGGATCATTCCAAGCAACCGCAGATCTACGGTATGTTTTTCAACTTATCTGGTCTCTCTGCTCAAGAAGCAACAAATTCACCTATTTAAATTTCAGTGAGGTAAATCAGGGATTCTGGGAGTTGACTCCCCATGAAAGCAAGCCATCACCAAGTGAAATTATGGGGGTTCTGATGAACAACTGCAACTTCGCCATTAGCCAAAAGAGTTTCTATTTCTCCAATGTTCGGCTGTTCATTCATCATGAAAAGAATTTCTTGATGGTGTTTGCTATGTTTCCTGACATTTCTCTTTACTCCTTTGTCCTAAGGGTGTTCACTCAGTCCGACCTTTCCGACAACTGGTACTGCCCAGAGGGATGGATCTTAGAGTCAAGGAATAGCTTTCTCTTCTATCCCCACTTATGTCTGTTTACACTCCAACCACATCAGCTGAGGGCAGAGCCTTTGAAGTGTCAAGAATATCACAGGTCTCTTCAGAATGAGATTTTACTGTTTTGTCAGTCTGGAAACAATCTACAGTGTAATCAACAGGTGCAGAGACATTATCACTGCATGTTGCCCTCTGCACAGTCTTGCAAATAGCTAGTGCCTGGTGCCAGAGGGTGAGCAGCATGAAGTCCCAGAGCCCGAGGGCCAAGGAGAAGTGCCCAAAGCAAAAGAACATTAGAAGCATAATGAAGGTTACCAGGGAGCTGTCCTTACCGAATATCAACAGCCACATCACCCTGGAAGAAGTTACTGACTTTGTGAGTGAAGAACTTACTAATTGAGAGACAATTCCATAAAATAGTGATGAAAAGTCATGTCACCCACCACACATCCATCAGAGAGGATTATTTTGGAGCTGTTAAATAGAATAACTAAATTCCACTGAATTGGAAGATTCAGGATGATGCTAGATATTCACAAACAAATTGCCTTGCAGGTCCAGCTACAATGACTGATGAAGCACACAATGAATGAATCTTTGATTCAATAACATACATGATGTGCTTCAACAGTTTTATACTTTCTGATGGGAAGTTTCTCCCTTAAAATACAGACATACCAGTGCAATTGCCCAAATACAGAAACCGATCAGAATCTTTGACCCAAAATGTTAATTGCATTTCTCTCTCCTTGCAGACTACTGTCTGCCACATTAACTGTTTTCAGTTCTCTGTTTATATTTCATATTTCTGGCATGTGTAGTTTTTGGATTTCAAATATGTTGCATTAAATTGGCTGGTGCTTGAACTACCTGGTTGCACAAAGGTTAGAAAAGCAAAATATTATTAGCTTTCTGTTTCTTTCATGTTAAATTGTATTTGGAACAATATGATATCCTGAACTTGATGACAGACTACCACACTTAAGACTTATTGATACATATCATATATTATGTAAACAAATAGTCTTGCTTCGCATAACATCTGTTCCTTTCTCCTTTTTCACATTTCGGCCAAAGTGGTGCCGCTTTGTCATCTCTGGCAAGGTCGTGGCTCAGACTGACTGTAGTTGTTCTCTAGGTTTGCAGGGATGATTTTGGGGACAGAGAGGAAAGTTGGGAATCAGGTGAGGGTTTAAGAATGGGGATGGGGGGGTGTTAAAGGTCAAGCCTGCACTTCATGCTCCACATTCAAAGGCCAGCGACATGGAGGTGTGACAAAGGACATCTCTGGACAGACGTCAGGCTGACAAGCACTGTGGATGAAGATCAGCTGAGATGAGGGCTGTTGGCCCCCTAAGTCAGTGAGCACTCCAGGTCAACAGGTGCTGGGATCAGAGGTCTGTGTGGGCAGAAGGCATGAGGACCAGTGACCACCAGGTATGTGAGACCGTAAGACCAGAGTTCAAAAGCGAGTGTTAGGAGTCCTGGTCGTAAGAGCATTCGGAGTTTGAGGCCTGAGCTGAAGTCCTCATTCAGCGTCATTGGCAAGTCCTGGGGTCGATACTGAAGATCAAATCCCAAAGATCAGTTGGAAGTCTGGAAGTCATGGCTTGATACCTGAAGCTCTAGGTCTGCAAACCTGCGAGTCGGCTTGGGAAGTGGAAGACCCAATGTCTGCGAGGCCTGGAGATGGCCTGCCATAGGGTTAGAGGACAGTCTGTGTGTGTGTGGATGGGTGGTTTTGCTGTTGTTGTTTTGTTGCTGTTGTTCTTTTCTTATGGTTGTCACTTGTGTTGTTCTGTAAACATGGTGGGCATGCTATGTTGGCAACACATGCGGGCTTTCTCCAGAGAACCCTGAGGTTCTGTTGGTTGTTCACACAAATGGCACATTTTGCTGTAGGTTTCAATGTACAGTATATGTGTTAAATACTTGAACTGAATATGATTATTCTATCCACTAGGGAAATTAATTTCAGCTATCCTGACAGCAGTCTACATCCCACCCCAGGTGGATGTGAAGCCTGCGCTCAATGAACTATAGCCCATGGTCAACAGCCTGGAAAGGGGCCTCTTCATCATCATAGCCAGTGAATTCTACCTCGCTATCTTCAAGAGTGCATCACCAAAATACTACCAGCACACCTCCTGTCCCACCAGACATGATTGACCATTGACCATCAACCATCAAAGACATCCACTGAGCCACAACCACCCTGCCCACACTTTGCTAAATCAGACCACCAGACTGAGCTCCTTCTCCCTGCAAACAAACAAAATGCGAGAAACCAGCACAAAAAGGTCTGAGGAAGTACGGTAGGTGAGGTTCCATGTGACTGCTTTGAGTCCAGTTGACTGTTCCATGTACAAAGACTCAGCGCTCAGCCTAGATGAGCATGTCACGTCCATCACAGACTTTATCAATTCACGTGTTGAAGACTGTGTACTGACGAGGAAACCCCAGGAGTTCCAAAACCAGGAATCATGGATGAACCAGGGGATCCACTCTGTACTGAAGTCTAGGGTTGCAACGCTCATATCAGATTATCCTCGCCTTTACAAGAAACTACAAACTTCGAAAAGCTATCAGTGATACCAACAGGCAATAGCAGTCCAAACTCGGGTCCCAGGTCAGCTGTCAGCTGTGGAAGGCCATACATACATCAGGAGGTATTGCCAACAATAACAGATACCTCCACAATGAGCTTAATACATTCTATGAACATTTTCAACAGAAGTGGATTGAAATGTCACCAACCATGCCGACAACCTCCAATGTGCCTGAACCATTGTTATCACTGCAGACAAAAGATCAGTCCTCTAGAGAGTGGATCTGTGGAAGGCATTAGGCCAAGATGGCTGTTTCCTTAGGGCCATCAGAGATCATCTGGCAGGGATATTTTCAGGCATTTTTAACTTCTCCCTGTTTTATTCTGAAGTTCCTTCCTGTTTTAAGAAGACCACTACCATCATAAGAAACATAAGTTAATGTGCCTTAATGATTACTGCTCAGTGGCTCTGACAACCAGAGGCTGGATGTGGCAAATATTGAGCCTCCCTGACAACCTTGACCCACTGTAGTTCACCTACTGAAGCAACAGATCTACAGCAGATATCATCTCTCTGGGCCTGCACACATCTCTGGAACAGATGAACATTGAAGACAACTATGTCAGACTATTGTTTATGACAATATCCCTGCCCTCATTCCAATTCCAAGTGAACTCCTAGACTTGGATCTCAACACCTCATTTTTCAAACAAGAGAAAATCTACAGATGCTGGAAATCCAAGCAACACACACAAAATGGTGAAGGAACTCAGCAGGCCAGGCAGCATCTATGGAAAAAGGTACAGTCGATGTTTTGGGCCGAGACCCTTCGGCAGACCCTCATTTTGCAACTGGATTGTTGACTTCCTGATCAACAAAGATTGATTGTATTTGTCATACTGTCCAAACAAAGTCTTGACCAATTTATTTCATCAATATTAATATTCAGATCTGTTTCCCATTTTTGCTTTGACTTATGGGTTCCTTGTTTAATTGTCTGTTTAATTGTCTGACTTTGTCTGGACAGTATGACAAATACAATAAATGTTCGACTTAGATTAGTACAATATAATTTTTTACACCAATTATATATTACACCACAAAAAAATAAATAGATTAAATTCAAATCTATCTGATAAATGTTTTCGGTGTAATCAAGAAATTGGTACTTTTTTACATTCTACTTGGTCTTGTTTTAAAATTCAACCCTTTTGGATAAATTTAAGAGTCTTATTGGAACAAATTACTGGAATTCAACTTCCACATAACCCTGTATTATTTCTATTAGGTGATATTGAAGGGATAAAACCGAAACTTAAATTGAATAAATATCAGAAAGAATTTATAAAAATTGCATTGGCAGTAGCTAAGAAGACTATAGCAGTTACTTGGAAATCTGATTCGTATTTAAGTATGGATCGTTGGAATAATGAAATGGCTAGTTCTATTCCACTTGAAAAAATTACTTATAATTTAAGAGATAATTATCTAACATTCTTGAATATTTGGCACCCTTATTTACAAAAGATAGGATGTCATATTTAAGTGCTCCGACAAAGAATTTGGTTACTTGGGGAAAATAACGAATAATTATACCAAATTTATTTTGAATCCCATGGAGCGTGTGGAAACCTTCCAATACCCAGGCGGCTCTTTTTTTTCTCTTTCTTTCTTTTAGGTAGACTACATATATGCGGGGGGGAGGGTTAAGGGGAGGGGGTGTGGGTAGATTTTATCTTTTCATGTATTCTTTTTGAAAATTCAATAAAAATTATATTAAAAAAAACAAAGATTGATTGATTGATTAATTAATTAATTAAGATAGCTACCATTACCTCAGCCACAATGATCCTCAACACTGGTGTCCCACATGGCTACATCCTCAGTGCTCTATTCTACTCCCTGTACCCTCACAACTTATGGCCAAAATATGCTCTAACTTCATCTGTAAATTTGCAGATGATACCACTGTAGTAGGCCATATCTCAAATAAGATGAGATGGAGCTCAGAAAGGAGAGAGAGAGAGCCTAGCTATGTGGTGTCATAACGATAGCCTTTTCCTCAATGTCCGCAAAACATAAGTGTTAGCTGGTCATTGACTTCAGGAAAGGGGGAAGTGCGCATGCTTCTGTTTGTATCAACAGCACTGTGGTTGAGATGGTCGATAGCTTCAAACTGCTCAGAGTGAACATCATCAAAAGTCTGTCCTAGCCAGAAAAACTCACCAGCACCTCTAATTCCTCAGATGCCTGAAGAAACCTGGCATGTCCCCTTTGAGCCTCAACAGTCTTTATCAATTGCCAAAAGAAAAGCATGCTATCCAGATGCATCATGGCTTGGGAAGCAACCGCTCCGCCAGCAACCACAAAAAACGACAGTGAGTTGTGGAACCAGCTCAGCACATTACAGAAACTAACCTTATCCTCCATGGACTCTGTCTACACCTCTCGCTGCCCCAGAAAGCAGCTAACATAATTCAAGACCCCTCCCAACCTGAACCTCTTCTGCTCTCCTCTCTCCCATTGGACAAAAGATACAAAAGCCTAAAAGCACTTGCCACCAGACTGAAGAATGACATCTATCCCACTGTTATAAAAATATTGCACAGTTCCTTACTATGACAAGATGGACTCTTGACTTCATGGTCTACCGCATTATGCCCTTCACCTTGCTGTCTACCTACACTGTAATTTTTCTGCATTGTAACATTTATACTGCATCGCTATTGTTCTACCTTGTACTATTTCAATGCGTTGTTGTAGTGAATTGATCTGTACGAACGATATGCAAGAAAATTTTTACACAATTCCTTGGTACATATGACAATAATAAACCAAATTACCAACTTACTCTTTCAAATAGGGAACAATAACATTACGTCTATTCCAAAAGTATATAATCAACTCCAAAGATCCTCAAAGCTACCAGTGATTAAAGTGCTATAATTGAATTCAATCTGGGTGGTTTAAATAGATCTTGGATACCAATTATATAAGAACAGCAGGTTTTCACTGAAGACCAGTCTTTTATAATTAATTTTCAGAGGCATTTCTCTCAACCACATAATTGGCTCCTGTCCCCTGCAAATGCAGTTAAATGGAAAATCATATGGTTTCAGTTTGTTGCAACTGGTTTTGATAAATTAATAGAAGTGCTTAAACATAGCATGTTTTTTAAGTTGAAGAAAAACAACAGTGCTGAAAATGAAAGTTTTAAAAACGTGCAACTAGCAATTAAGAAGTGGAAGAATTCCAGTGAACATTTCATATGGGAACCTTTGTCTTAACTGTAAATATCTTTAGGACAAAGACTTTATAAAACTTACCAAAAATTAATGTAATCAGAATCAGAATCATGTTTATTATCATTGAGACATATTGAGAAATTTGCTGTTTTGCAGCATCAGTACAGTGCAATACATAAAAAACTATAAGTATGTATATATTATGTATATGTATATATTCTTTGTCATGCTGCAAAACATTGAGCTGCTAAACTGTGTTTCATTGCTCCATAACAATGACAATAAAAATATTCTTCTTCTTCTAAGTTTCGGTAGGTCGGTAGGTTGATCTAAAAGAGAACTAAGTAGTGAAATAGTCTTCATGGGTTCATGGACTATTCAGAAATCCAATCATGGAGGGGAAGAAGCTGTTGCTAAAACATAAGTGAGAGTGTCAGGCTGCTGTACCTCCTCCCTAATGGTAGTAACGAGAAGTTGCATGCCCTGGATGGTGAGAGTCCACAACGATGGATGCCACCTTCTTCAGGCACCATCCTTTCAAGGTGTCCTTGATGGTGCAAAGGCTTGTGTCTGTGATGGAGATGGCCAAATCTCCTGTCCTCTGCAGCCTCTTGCACTCATGTGATTCCATGCCAGACGGTGATGCAATCAGTCAAAATGCTCTCCATTGGACATCTGTGGAGACATTGGTGACATACCAAATCTCCCCAAACTCCCAATAAAGTATAGCCACTAGTGTACTGTTTTTCTGATTGAATTGACATGTTGGGCCCAGTATAGATCTTCTGAGGTGTTGATGCCCAGGAACTTGAAGCTGTTCATCCTTTCCACTGCTGACCTCTCAATGAGGACTGATGTGTGTCCTCCTGATTTCCCCTTCCTGAAGTACACAATGTGTAGAATAAGAGGTGACACTCAAGCCTTGGCTCAGTGTAACACTTCTGCCCAGAAAATCACATGGTTCAAGATCCACTTGGAAACTTAATCACATTAGTTTGGAGTTTTCTGTTTGGGCACAGTCCAAACATTACACTGAAAATAGCCTGGAATCAAATCATGCCTAAATATCCTCCCAAAACTTGAGCTTAAAATAATACAAATCAATATGCTTTTCAACATAATATCCAAGGAAACACTGAAGCTGCATGTGAATTTCTTCTTTAGCCTTGAATATCTAATTTGGCAGCTAGCTTGACCATAATTTATACATTGTTTACATTAGATTTCAATTTCTTTTGATCTGCTACTTCTCATTTAGTTTACAGTGGATCAATAGAAATCCACATCATGTGTGTTTGCTGGTGATAATCAGGAAGTTGCACTTTAAGCTGAGTATTTCTCGGCAGCTGTTTACGACCAAGTGCGCACGTCAACCCAAGTCAGGACTGTGTGTCTGTTTTACCGGAGAGGTTCCAATCAAGTTGTCCAAATAAATGTTTAAGCAAAAGTTTGCACTGAAGGAATTTTTTTCTGTTAAAGACCATGAAAATAGCCTATTTAGTAACAATACCTGAACGTACTGGGTGCATTCAATATCTCGATGTTGGCAATTTTCTTTAATATCTGCACAAAGACATCACCACAGTCATGAAGAAGGTATAGGAGCCTAAAGGCCAACACTCAACAAGACAGCTTCTGTCATCAGATATCTGAATGGTCCATGAACCCATGAACATCAGCTCATTATTCCTTTCTTTTGCACTATTTGTTTACTTTGTAATTTGTAATGATTTTATGTTTTCATACTGTACTGCTGCTGCAAAACAAATTTCACACCATCTAAGACCGTGATAATAAGACCTGATTCTGGTTCTGATTCTGAAACCAAAGACAAAGATCAGAGAGTTCAGGCAGCAAGCAAACAAATAATAACATTTTCATTATCCTTGTGAAGAGCTTTTGAACTGATTGTATCAAGTGGTATTTCACTTCAGCCTCAATCTTATTTATATCTTTCTTACTGCAGAGTAAAACAAAGCCATCTTTAATGTCACCCTCTTCAGTCAGATTAAAATGATGCTCTTGTAGTTGGGTCTGAAAGGCACAGTTTCGAGCACAGGGAGTTTGTTTGATAACTGTCATCTCGGATTCTACTACCATTTTATAAGGAACCATAACAGTGAAAGTGGAGTTCACAAGCAGAAGGCGACCAAAACAACAGATAAACAGACTGAAACCACGGAATCTGTGTTAGTTCCTGCAGTGGATTCAAATCTTTAACAATTAACATTTTATCAATAAGTGATTCAAACTATTAAAAGCAGTTGAATGGAGAACTGGCATCTGGTAAGCAGGCAAATGGCAGAACACAGTTGAGGTTTTATGAAGTTTGCAAAAGAGGCATGAAAGGATTCCGAGCTGACCACAGTATCTAGCCGATATAAAGCAGATGGCAAAAGAGTCATGTAAGGATTCCGAACTGAGCAGGGTATCTAGCCGATATAAAGCAGATGGCAAAAGAGCCAAGTAGCAGCAGACAAATTGTGAAGGGCTACAGATTAGTGAAGATGATAATGCCCAACAAGTAGATGCAGAGTGATCAATAAAGAATCGTTCTTCAAACCAGTGAGGTTTAATCAACTCTCCTTATTTCCTTCACCAAGTTTTTGGTCATTTGCTCTAACATCTTCATAGAAGGTTTAATTCTAATTCTTGTATGATTGCACTTCTATGAGGCAATTTGCTATGTTAAAGATCCAATATGAAAACAAATGTTCACCCCTCTCTTTGTTAAAATACTTAGAATCTACTCCTTTAACTTTCTGTCATAAATGGTCATTGTTGGTGTTGCTGAGTGCTGTCAAGTCATCGTCGACTCATGGTGAACCTGTGGATAGTGTAGGTGTCCAAAGAGTTTTCATGGCAAGCTACGGAAGTAGACTGCCAGACTTTTCTTCCACGCAGGTACAGCTGCTGTCCAGTTTGGGACCTGGCCGGATTTGAACTCAGAACCATCTGCCTCAAAGTCCAGTGCTGATACCACTACACCACCAGCCAGCCCAAATGGTCAGTACCCAGCTCAATATTATATATCGGGGCAGCACGTAGGCATAGTGGTTAGTACAACATTTTACAGTATTAGCAACCCAGATTCAATGCCCGCATGGGTTTCCTCCAGGTGCCCCAGTTTCCTCCCATATTCCAAAGACATACCGTTTGGTAAGTTTATTGATCACTGTAAATTGTCCTGTGACTAGGCTAGAGTTAAATCAGGGTTGCTAGGCAGCGAGGCTCAAAAGGCCAGAAGGGCCTACTCTACACTGTATCTCAATAAATAAATATTATGTTCTGGTTCATGCCTTTCTGTGAAACATCTTGCCAGAGTTTACTACAGTAAAGGCCCAAAATAGACACTCGGAGTTTTAACTATTTCACCAGTTATGGATGCGCAAAGGAAAACAGCAACTCTGTCCCCAATAATTAAAATTTTAAAATATTAAAGAGAAAATCTGCACAACCTTGGAGTTGCAAGATAGTCGTTGGTTTGCCACAGATAAGAAAATCAATAAATATGAAATAAAAATAGCTAGTCCTGAAGCCAAATCATATCTAAACATGAGCATAACTGTGATGGGCTGATACATTAGCTTGAGCGCATTAAGCTCATTACAAAGTTGAAGGTATGCCCAAGGGAATAAAGTAAAACGATCTTCAAATTAATAAAATCATCAAATGAGATTTCAAAGCATAGAATTTGCCAGTGTATTTCTCTAGGTCAGAGTGGTTGATTACTGTTCTACAGTTATTGTGACAGTATAAAGTTCAAAATAAAATTTATTGTCAAAGTACATATAGTATATGTAGTGTATACTACTTCGAGATTCATTTTCTGGCAGGCATTTAAGGAAAATGAAGAACTGCAATAGAATTGACTAAAAACTATACATAAACAAAAATTGACAAACAACCAATGCGCAAAAGAAGACAAATAGTGCAAAAAAATTGATATTGAGTCCCTAAGCTGTAAAGAGGCCTTGAAACTGAACCTGTAGTTTGTAGAATCAGTTCAGAGTTGTGAGTGATGTTATCCATGCTGGTTGAGAAGGCTTTTGGTCGTAGGATAGTAATTGCTCCTGAAACTGGTGACGTAGGACCTAAGGCTTCATACCCAATGGTAGTAGCAAGAAGAGCACATGGTCTGGATGGTGGGGACTTTAATGATGGAGACTGCTTTCTTGTGGCAACACTGCATGAAAATGTGCTCAGTAGGGGGGATTGTTTTGCCTGTGATGGAATGGATGAATCCAACACTTTCTGTACTCTTCCCCATTCCAGGGCAGAGATGTTTCCATAACAGTTGCAACCAGTTAGGATACTCTCCACTGTGCATCTACAGTGGCTTTTCAAAGTTTTTAGGTGACTTGCCAAATCTATGCAAACTTCTAAGAAAGTAGAGGCACTGATGTGCTTTCTTCATGATTACACTTATGCGTTGGTCACTGGTCAGATTGTCTAATGTGTTAATGCCAAGGAATTTAATGCTACTGACCCTCTCCCCTTCTCATCCCCTAATGCAGTCTGGCTGTTGGACCTCCAGCTTCCTTCTCCTGCAGTCGATTATAAACTCTTCGTTTTGCTAACGTTGGTTGAGAGATTGTTGTTGTGGCATCACTCAACACGCTTTTAAATTTCCCTCCTATAAGCCAGATCATCGCTACCTTTGATTCTGCCAACAACAGTGGTGTCTTCAGCAAACTTAAGTACTGCTCCGGAGCCGTGCTTAGCCACACAATCATCATCATAAATTTATAGGTATTGGTACTGCTCTTTTAATAAGGAATGCGCTTTGTAGGTTTTACATTGAGCACCGTGCACAAAGTGTTGAAGTTCAGTGATTATGCAAAGACCAGAATAATGCAGCATGAAGAAAAGAAGTGCATTACTGTCAGGAATTCCTGGATGCAACAATTTGCTGTAGGCTTTACAGATTAGTCGAAGGTGAAAGATTCTGTTGTCATTATGACTGGAAATTCCAGTCATTGTATTCATTGAGACTAATTTGCACAAGACAAAGCCTCATAAACCTCAATAAGATAATGACTTGCCAGCCATCTGCATTGAAGCCTTCGCCCCTTGATAGTCATCTCCATTTGATCCCTGCCTGCTCCTCCCTACCACTCTCCACCTTCCACAGGAATTGCTCCCTCTGTGATCCCCTTATTCCCTTGTCCATTCGTCCCTCCCCACTAATCTCCCTCCCTAGGAAATATCCTTGCAAGCAGGAGAAATGCTGTATCTGCCCATTCACCTACTCTCTCACCTACATTCAGGACTAAAACGCTTCACATGCAAACTTGTTTGGTCTTCTACTGTATCTGGTGCTCCCGGTGTGTTCTCCTATACATTGGTGTCACCCAATGTAGATTGGGGGACTGTTTTGTTGAGCACCTAAGCTCCATCTACAAAATGCAGAATTTCCCAGTGGCCAACCATTTCAATTCCCTATCCCACTTCAACCTGATGGCATTAACATCAATTTCTCCAATTTCTGGCAATTTATTTTCCCTTCCCCTTCCCTCTGCTTCATTTCCCACTTTGGTCTCTTAACTTTTCTCCCCACCTGCCTATCATCTCCCCCACCCACATTATCCACTCTACTCTCTTATCAGATTCCTTCCTCTCCAGCACGTTGCCTTTTCCACATCGCTTCCTAACTTCTTACTTCAACTCCCCCCCCCCCACCACCTACTTGGCTTCAGCTTTCATTCTCTCTAGCTTGTCCACCCTCCCCTCACCCCACCTTCTTATTCTGGTTTCTTCTCCACTTCCTTTCCAATCTCGATGAAGGATCTTGGCCCAAAACATTGACAGTCCGTGCATCTGCATTGATGCTGCCTGACCTGCTGAGCTCCTCTGGCATTTCTGTGTGTAGCTCCATATTGACCATGGTGGGGCCTCAGGCTCCCATACTGATATGCTTTCTCAGTTGCATTTCCACAGGTGAAGGCATAGGGTTCAGAGCACATAGAGTCCAATGTGCTGTGCTCCAGAACCTCTTCTCAACTAGCTGAACTTTCCCCTTCACCTTGTCCCTTCTGATCCTTCCCTTGCAGAAACCATGCTTACTGTGCTCTGTTTTATCATCTACTCTGAGACCTCATCCTTAATAATCAACTTCAACATCTTCCCAACTACTGAGGTCAGACTAACCAGCCTAATGTTTTCTTTCTTCTATCTCTCTCCCTTCCTGATGAGAAGAGTGACATTTGTAATTTTCCAGTCTCTGGAATCATTCCAGAATCCAGTGATTCTTGAAATATTATTACTACAATCTCTTTAGCCACCTCTTTCAAAACACTGGGGTGTATACCATCTGGTCCACGCGACTTACCTACCTTCAGACCTTTCAATCTCACAAGAACCTTCTCTTGAGTAATGGTAATTTCACACATTGCATGACACTGACACCTGGAACTTCCACCATACAGCTAGTGTCTTCCACAGTGAAGACTGATGCAAAATACTTACTCAGTTCCTCCACCATTTCCTTATCCCCAATTATTACCTCTCCAGAATCATTTTCCAGTGCCTCATATCCACTCTCACCTCTCTTTTACATTTTATGTATCTGAATAAAATTTTGGTATCCTCTTTAATATCATTGACTACCTTACTTTCATATTCCACCTTTAAGGAGGAGGAGAAGATGGCGGCGTGACGCAGCTTGCGCGGCCACTCCGGTGAATGATATCTGTAATCTGTCAAGTAGGGTGCCGTGCACAATCCTGATTTGATGGAGATAGACGTGAGAGAACAGAGGAACATCTGGAGAAACTTCTGAAATGCCTTTTTCGCTGCCGCTGCTACTGTGTGATCCAGAATCTCCGGAGGGGAAGGCCCCGAATCCTCGGCTTTGCTTGTTGCTCCACGGTCAGGACGGGGTCAAAGTGCTTGGCATAGGATGGTGCTCGGTGCTTGGTGTCAAAGGGCTGGTTGGAGGCTCGAAGTTTTTGGACGGACTCAGAGTCAGCTGGGGTCGGGTGCTTCCAATGCATCAACAGTTGTCAGTGCCTGGAGGTTTATGGCAGAGAGAGTTTCTCTCTTCTGCCGCCTGCTATCGGGGACTATCGGGAGTCGATCGGAATTTTGAGACTTTTTTTTACTGTTCCCATGGTCTGTTCTTTATCAAATTATGGTATTGCTTTGCACTGCTGTAACTTCATGTTATAATTATGTGGTCTTGTCAGTGTTAGTCTTTGGATTGTCCTGTTTTTTTTTTGTGATATCACTCTGGAGGAACATTGTATCATTTCTTAATGTATGCATGCATTTCTAATAAATGAGGACTGAGTGTCCTCATAATCTAATCTAATCTAATTTCTTAATGACTTGTCTTTAGAATACTTCTTTCTCATGGGGATGTATATATCCAGTGTCTTCCAAATTGCTTCCAGAAATTGCAGCCATTGCTATGCTGCCTTCACCCCTGCCAGTGTTCTTTTCCAATCAATTCTGGACAACTCCTCTCTCATGCCTCTGTTAATTCCTTTTACTCCATCGTAATGCTGATACATGAGACTTTAACTTCTCCTTCTCAAATTTCAGGGTGAATTGGATCATATCATGATCACTTTCTCCCTAGGGTTCTTTTATCTTAAACTCTCTAATGAATTCTGGTTCATTGCACAACACCCAATCCAGAATATTTGATCCCCTAGTGGGCTCAATCATGAGCTGCTCTAAAAAACCATCTCGTAGGCATTCTTGAAATTCCCCTCTTGGAATCCAGCACCAACCTGATTTTCCCAATTTATCTGAATGTTGAAATCCCCCATGACTATTGTATCCTTGCCCCTTTGGCATGCATTTTCTATCTCCCATTTGTAATTTGTAGGCCACATCCTTAATTTTGTTTGGGCATCTGCATCCAACTCACAACAGGGTCTTTTTACCCTTGCAGTTCCTTAGCTCTATCCACAATGATTCAATGCCTTCTGACCCTATGTCACCTCTTTGTAATGATTTGATTTCATTTTTTTAACAACAGAGCAAAGCGGTCTCTTCTGCCTTCCTGCCTGTCCTTTCCTTGTATCCTTGGACATTAAGCTCCCAGCTACAATCTTCTTTCAGCTTTAAGATGGAGGCTGGTACGTTCTTGATTAGTAAGGGTGTGAAGTTATGGGGAGAAGGCAGGAGAATGGGGTTGAGGGGGATAATAACTCAGTCACGATGGAATGGAGTAGACTCAATGGGCCAAATGGCCCAATTCTGCTCCTACGCTTTATCATCTTATGGTCTTTAGTGATACATAATTGAAAATGTCATCGTTTATGTTAAGGTAAAAAAAAACTGGCAGGAAATTTGCACACGCAAAGGCCCACTAAAAGTAAAAGAGTTCTGCAGTTCTCCACAGGCACCAGTAGCAAATTGCAGAGTGTATGACAGTACATGACAGTATGACACTGCAAGCAGAGGTTAGAATGTGCTGGAGATCTGATGCAAGTGCCTCCCACTTTGTCCCTGACTCACCATTTAGTCCCAGGGCTTTCCTAAATTGCTGAGCTAACGAGCCAGCCACATTTTGTATCTGCTCCTTCAGCTGGAGTTCCCTGAAGAAGCCGAAGCCTTTACTGCTATTAATGAATTTCATTTAAAAGGCAAGTTTTAGCAAGGTTTTTTTCTTGTAAAGCTTTTTTTTAATGTTTTTGTCAATTATCTGCCATTCCATATGTATATCTGATGTTTAGTCATTTATCAACAATTTTCAAATACCCTTGTTCATAGGGCAGAGGTGCCTTCCCACAACTTGAGGCCTAGTTATCACAGAGCCCTGAAGACCCACAGTAGTACTAAATGCAGGACATTACGTTCCATAGTAATCCAGTCCAAATCAAGGATCCGATACCAGAGAGAACTTCCCATGCTAATTCTTGAATGATGCCAAAGGATTGTCTTAAAGTCTGCATTGGCTTCAGATTCACATTTCACCTACAGACAGCACACCCAGTAGTAAGAACGTTGCTGCTTGTTTACCTGGTCTCAATACGCAAAGGGTTAAAAACTTATAACTTCAGGGGTGAATGAGCTACCATGGATGCATCAACGCTAAAGTCTAAAAGAGAGCTCATTGCTGGTAGCTTCACAGCTCATTAGCTACTGACATTCCTGAAGGATTGTGACACCATGACAATATCTGTCTTCAGAAGAGTCACATTGTCAGGTACAGCAGGTCCCTTTGTTACACAGCAAGTTCATGCAGAAATTAAAAAGAAAAAGAAATGCCAGTTCATTCTAATTCATGTGATATTTTAAATCTTTGTCAAACGTTGCATCAATCCATGGGGAGCCATCTGGAAACTCATCACTCCTGGATCTGGTCTTAATCGAATTGCTGGCCAGACAGTGACCACAAAATTTGAAACCTTAAACTGTAAGTTTGATGTGATTTAAGAAGGAAGCAAACAATGGGGTCGAGGAAGGAAGCGATTAGCAACAGGATGTTTAAAGTTCCAACTCGGGGTTAAAATCCAGCCAGAATTCTAAGCATTACTTTTGTAATTAAAGTATATCCCACATCATGATGTAACAACACTCTTTCCAACCAGTAGCTACTGTAGATGCCAACCAAGCCATCGGGAATTAAACTGAAATCGACATTTTACAAGCTTGTCAGTTCATGTTTGAAAGGAGACAGGCAGAGAGTTCTGTGGCAGCAGATACAACGATCCACACAATAAAACACCAGCCATTCACAACCAAACCACTGATAACGCTCAAACAAAAAAAGATAAATATGCAGCTGAATGGTTAAAAAGATTGCAGAAGTGAGGAGTTCTGGTAAAACTGTAAACATTTTTATTACCGTTGGTACCTCTGTTTGATGAGATGGTGAGGGAGAAAGAGGCTAGGAGTCTGCCATGTAATTGAAGTGTGCCTCAGTATGAAGCGAAAGGAGTGTGTCTCTTGATTACATCTTAGGGCTATGGTGGTATATTGTGTTTTATTCAGTAGTTCACAGGAAACAAAGGAACCAAGGCAACTGTGAGGATTTCTGCAAAGCCCAAAAGCAAAGGCTACATTAAAGTGTTTCCAGTCTCGTGGTTGTATAGTACTTCCAAAAGCCATTTGATTTATAAGAAGAAAATTATTATACATTCAACGTCAATATTGTGGCTAATTGTAACTGAACTTTATGCCTCAGGTACCTGATAGAGGTGTATTCCACTGAAAATTTTGTTTTGTAGAATCAAGTGATTCTGATATTTGTGGTTGAACTGATTTTAAATCTGGAATATTGCCAGATCTATAGTTACTTAATTAAACACAGTAGGAGGCCATTCAACCCATCAAGTCTGTGCCAGCACCCAACAGAACAGTTCCCATTGTTCCCAATCATTTCTCTATTTCCCTGTGGCTCTACAACTCTCTCATTGTCTTTTTATCCATTATTGTCTCTTACATCCACTAAGGTCTAACTTACAGCTACAAATTGACTGAGCTGTACATCTTCGGGGATGTGGGAGAAGCCAAAGCAGCAACGGAAGAAACTCGTCCTGTCACAGGGAGAGCACGCAATCCCCACAGGGACAGTACTGTGACGTGATCGAACCAGTGCAACAAGCAGACAACATATAATTCTTCAAGAAAACATAATATGCAAATAGTTTTTAATGTGTGTGTATGCTTCTGCAATATTATTTAACATGTTCCAAACGAAATAGAAGAGGCATAAAAAATGTTAACTATTTGAGAAGATACAGTGCATATAACATTTCAATCAAAATGCAATGTTGCTTTACAGACTATAACTGAAAGAGATAAACTCATTTAACCAGGGTTTAATTGTACATGTCTCTTCTATATTATAAAATTGTATGAAGAAAGAAAATGGCAAAGATCAAAATGATGACAAATACAGTACAAATTTGGTACTAACCATCATGACATGGTCAGCACAAAACCTATGCTATGTTTAAGCATTACAAATTCACATGTTGAAAGCTGCCTTCAAAGATGCTGGAAATCCAAGCAAATATTTTAATACTGGTATTGCAGTCAAGTGACAGGTTAAATTATGTGCTTAGTGTCCAAACAGGACTTGAAGTTACAAATTAAGTCAGTGGTGAATGTTACTGACAGGGTTATGCCTGACATGTATATCTTCATGCCGGCAGCTAGCATGATCAGCAGAAACATGAGGCAATGCAATGTTCCATGAGTGCATTTTGTTGCATAAGTAATGAATGACACTGAGAATGCAGGATTACCAGTGCCATGATAGCAGTTAGTGCAACGCTATCACAGCTCAGGTGTGTCGGTGTTGTAATGATCGGATACAAACAACCCAAACTAGTCCAGTGCCCCGGAGATGTGATAGTAAGCGTACAAGCACAACAAAGTAACTTACAGCTAATTTATTATCACAAAATAGAAAGCACAAATAAACCACATTAAATACTACATGGTTAAGTTACAAAGATTTCCACATAGATTCCAGGGCTAGTGGTTCTTGGCCTCCACCTGATTGTCGCTGTTGTCGGGAGATGTGATTGTCACTGTAGTCGGGAGATGTGATCATCACTGATGTCGAGAGATTTGATTGTCACTGATGTTGGGAGATTTGATTGTCGCTGTTGTCGGGAGATTTGATTGTCACTGTTGTCGGGAGATTTGATTGTCGTCAGGAGATTTGATTGTTGCTGTTATTGGGAGATTTGATTGTCATTGTTGTCGGGAGATTTGGGTAGGAAATTTTGTCACATGGTGTGAGCAGAATTATCTGCAGCTTAATGTGAAAAAGACTAAGGAGCTGGTGGTAGACCTGAGGAGAGCTAAGGTACCAGTGACCCTTGTTTCCATCCAGGGGGTCAGTGTGGACATGGTGGAGGATTACAAATACCTGGGGATACGAATTGACAATAAACTGGACTGGTCAAAGAACACTGAGGCTGTCTACAAGAAGGGTCAGAGCCGTCTCTATTTCCTAAGGAGATTGAGGTCCTTTAACATCTGCCAGACGATGCTGAGGATGTTCTATGAGTCTGTGGTGACCATTGCTATCATGTTTGCTGTTGTGTACTGGGGCAGCAGGCTGAGGGTAGCAGACACCAACAGAGTCAACAAACTCATTCGTAAGGCCAGTGATGTTGTGGGGATGGAACTGGACTCTCTGACGGTGGTGTCTAAAAAGAGGATGCTGTCCAAGTTGCATGCCATCTTGGACAATGTCTCCCATCCACTACATAATGTACTTTTTGGGCACAGGAGTACATTCAGCCAGAGACTCATTTCCCCAAGATGCAGCACAGAGCATCATAGGAAGTCATTCCTGCCTGTGGCCATCAAACTTTACAACTCCTCCCTTGGCGGGTCAGACACCCTGAGCCAATAGGCTGGTCCTGGACTTATTTCCTGGCATAATTGACATATTACTATTTAACTATTTATGGTTTTATTACTATTTATTATTTATGGTGCAACTGTAACGAAAACCAATTTCCCCCGGGATCAATAAAGTATGACTATGACTATGACTATGACTATGACTATTTGATTGTCACTGTTGTCGGGAGATGTGGTTGTCACTGTTGTTGGGGGATGGGGCTTGTTTTGCTCTTGTTCTGTCACTGTTGTTGTTAAGGTTTCTGTAGCTCTGTGAACATGGTGAGCGTGCTATGTTGGCATCAAAATGTGTGGTGACATTTGCGGGCTGCCCCAGCATGTCCTTAGACTGTATTGGTTGTTAACACAAATAACACATTTCATTATACAATTTGAAAAACATATGATAAGTGAATAAATCTGAATGTGAATAGAACAACTCCTTTCAAATACATGATATGTATCCATAAATATTTGCACCCATATGGTTGACTATAAAGCTTCCCTGTGTTTTACGTACTGAATGTAATGTGAGAGGGCATTCTGGGTAGATGACTAACAACAAAATAGACAACTGAACATTTGTTCCTCACCTCTCTGTCTCTGGTGTGTGTTATTCTCAGCCACCTGGCTTCTCAGTAGCACAAACATAACAACAGGTGACGAGGTGACGTCCTCAAGCGATGTTAATTGTTTTAATCCCCTTTGGCAGGAAAAGTCCACGTGCAACACTGGCGGTGTACCACTGTGTCAAGTGGGTGAGCAAAAAGAAAATGGTTGTAGGAAGCATGGTGAGCGAAGAATCCGAGGGAAGAGGACAAGACCGGGACGGTTAAATAAAACAAATGAGAGAGGGAGAGAGACTGTTACTTCAAAGCACTAAACTAATGACCAGAAAAGGACAGGAACCCAGGAGAATGCGTCTTAATTAGTTTTTGCTATAAGTGAGGCATGCATTTACAGAGTGATGGCATGGTTGTGTATGCCATTTACGTACTTTTACATATAATCCATAATGAATTATTTAAACAACAAAGAATGCTTAATCAACAGCATATTTACAATATTACTCTAATATTGGTTGGCATCCATCTGTCTCAAAGGACAATGGATGATCATTATTACAAGCCTAGGCAGAAAGTATGGAGATTCTGAGATGCCCAGTTGTCAAGATTTCCCTCAGAGCCTCACTGGTGTGGTCCAAAGGAAAGCTTATGAAGCAAATCGTTTGGCACCAGTTTGGGTGCAGGAGCTGCTGGAAGGATGTTAGAAAACCATAGAAAAACTACAGCACAGAAACAGGCCTTTTGGCCCTTCTTGGCTGTGCCGAACCATTTTCTGCTTAGTCCCACTGACCTGCACACGGACCATATCCCTCCATACACCTCCCATCCATGTATCTGTCCAATTTATTCTTAAATGTTAAAAAAGAACCTGCATTTACCACCTCGTCTGGCAGCTCATTCCATACTCCCACCACTCTCTGTGTGAAGAAGCCCCTTCTAATGTTCCCTTTAAACTTTTCCCCCCTCACCCTTAACCCATGTCCTCTGGTTTTTTTCTCCCCTTGCCTCAGTGGAAAAAGCCTGCTTGCATTCACTCTATCTATACCCATCATAATCTTATATACCTCTATCAAATCTCCCCTCATTCTTCTACTCTCCAGGGAATAAAGTCCCAACCTATTCAACCTTTCTTTGTAACTGAGTTTCTCAAGTCCCAGCAACATCCTTGTAAATCTTCTCTGCACTCTTTCAACCTTACTTATATTCTTCCTGTAATCTGGTGACCAAAACTGAACACAATACTCCAGACTCGGCCTCACCAATGCCTTATACAACCTCATCATAACATTCCAGCTCTTATACTCAATACTTTGATTAATAAAGGCCAATGTACCAAAAGCTCTCTTTACGACCCTATCTACCTGTGACGCCACTTTTGGGGAATTTTGTATCTGTATTCCCAGATTCCTCTGTTCTACTGCACTCCTCAGTGCCTTACCATTAACCCTGTATGTTCTACCTTGGTTTGTTCTTTCATGACCTCTAGCTACCTTAGGGCTCCACGCCGAATTTGCTGTCTGGGTTTACTCCCATAGGCTTTGTCTCTCCCAAAGATGCCCACAAGGCAATGGGGCTATTTACCCATAGCTGGGGATCTGGGTCAGAGCACCAGGGTGTGTTCAAACACCAATGGGCTTGCATGCTACATTTTCAGGGGCCAGACCTCCACCCAGTCCTTTGTAATTCAGCCCGAGTCCGAAAGGAGTTCAGTTTCCGTGTGTCACCAGCGAGGGGGCACTACATGAAGCTTGCTGTCGGAAAGGCTATGTACTGGCAGAGAGAGAGACTTCCACATTCATCTCTCCTTTTCATGAGACTGCTAGCCAACAGTGGAAGCTGAACATGAGAGCGACAAGCACTACCCACAACACTACCACACTAGACATGTCACAACAACATTTTGACAACACTCAAATATTACTGAAATATATAATACACAGAGACAGCTAAGACTAGTTAACTTTCCTAGAACATGATTGTGTTTGAAAATGGCGACAATGTTTGGAGATATGAGGTCCTATGAAGAAATGATAGAGTGCTGGAGTTCATATACTGAACGATTTGAATATTTTATACTGGCAAATCAAATTTCAGATGATATTCTGAAATTTTCTGGCTGTAATTGGTATAAAAACATTGAATTTATTATGCAGTCTAGTGCAACCTGCTAAGCCTGGTGATAAGCCTTATGAGGACATAGTTAATGTCTTAAAGGACCACTACTCACCTATAACTTTAATTATTGCCGAGAGGTTTAGATTTCATAACTGGAATCAAGAGGAAGGTGATGCTGAAGCAATTGCTTGAATACTGATTTTGGACAGTTACTCAGTGACGTGTTGCATAACAGACTCGTATATGGTCTGCACGGTGAGCCAATTCTGAAACATCTGCTGGCAGAAGACAGACTAACATTACAGAAGGCAATTGAAATTAGTATATGTTTGGAGGTGGGCATTAAAGAATCACAGCTATTAAGCATAAGTTCATAAAGTTTTGTCTTACTGTAAGAATAAGACACCTATTGGCAATCAATCTTACCGTGGTAGCAAAATTGGACATTCAGCAAAAGAATGTTGGTATAAGGGATTTAGATTGCCAAAGCTGTGGCAAAAAGGGACGTATTGAACAGGTCTGTAAAAGTAAAAAGACACTGTCAATCAAAAACACTGAAACAAAGAAAAATGAATTTAGAAAATGAATATGTGAACAAGATGGAGCACACTGGGAATGTACTCAGTGACTCTCACACTGTGGCTGAAGAAACTTTGTATGTTTTATCTGTTTCAGAACATTGGGTGACCCTGATGTTGGACGGGGACACAGTGAGGATGCAGGGGCACAAGGGTGCTGCAGTACAGCTGTTATCAGAGACAATTTACAAGGAGAAATTGCAGCACCTCACCTCAGAAGAGGTTAATTTGACTTTAAAGACTTACACTGGTGAGGTTGTTCCAGTGAGGGGAGTTGTACATGTTAGAGTGGAGATTAACAAACAGAGAAAGAGACTTCCACTGTACATTGTCACAGGTGGTCACCCAGCACTCCTGGGCCGCTCGGAGTTGGAGCAGCTCAAGCTCATCGGGCACGAAGTGCACTGGACACTGGACACTGGACCCACTGGGTGGGAGAACTGGTCAACAGGAGGTATTGAAGAAACAAGCAGAAGTATTCAACAGAGAACTGGGCAGTATGAAAGGAATCACTGTTAAGTCTGACACTACACCCAAATGCCTGAAGGCAAAACCTGTTCCATATGCTCTCAAACCAAAGGTAGAGAAGCTGATTTGGAAATACTGGTCCAGAGCAAGGTACTGGAACCAGTGTGTGTAAGTAAGTGGGCAACTCCAGTGCTTCCTGTCCTGAAAAGGGATGAGACCTTAAGGCTTTGTGGAGACTTCAAGGTAACCACTAACCCAGTTCTTATGGATGAACAATGCCGTCTTCACCTCACTGATGACTTTTTTTACAAGGATGTCCAGAGGGTAGACATTTAGCAATTTTGGCTTGTGTCAAACATACTTACAGATGCATGTGGAGCCAGAATCACAGGAACTGATGATCTTAGTGACTCACAAAGGAATGCTCAAATACCAAAGGCTTCCATTTAGCATCACCTTGGCTCCCGCACTTTTTCAGCAGGTAATTCCTGATTGGGTTGATGGGGGTGCAATACTACTCAGATGCCTTACTCATTACTGGGGAAAAAGAGAGTGAGCAGCCGCAAAACTTGGATCCAACACTACAGAGACTCAAGGAATATGGGCTAAGGCTCCAGAAGGTCAAGTCTGAGTTCTTTCAAATGAATGAATATTTGGGCCATGTGATCGACAACTCTGGGCTTCACAAGGCACCACCAAAGGTGAAGACAATCGTGGAGGCTCCATCATCACAGAATGTAAGTCAATTAGGATCTCTCTGAGGACTGTTAACGTACTATGCAAAGTTTGTTTATAACTTAGCTAGTATGCTGAAACTACTTCATGGGCTTTTAAATAAACAACACACTGGTGGTGGACAGATCACTGTGAAGAGGCTTTTAAAAAGACCCAAAGAACTTTGTCACAATCTGAAGCACTCACACACTTCAACCCATCATTGCCCACACAGTAGGCCTGTGACACAGTGTGGGGACAGTTATCTCATACATCATACCATCAGGAGAAGAGTGTCCAATTGTTTTTGCATCAAGCTTATTAACTAAGACAGAAAGCCACTATGCCCAGATTGAGTGGGAAGTAGTCCAATTTCCTTTGGAGTTAAAAAATTCCGTCAATTCTTCTTTGGTCGACAATTTAAACTGTTGACAGATCATCACCCCTTCACTCCAATATTTGGACTACGCGTGGGCACTCCTTCCCTGGCTGCTAGTCAAGTGCAATGCTGGACTCTGTTTCTATCTGCACGTCAGTATGATATAAAGTACAGGAGGTCCAAGCACCATTTGAATGCTGATGGACTATCCATAAGATATAGGAGCAGAATTAGGCAATTTGGCCCATTTGACAGATGGCTGAAGAACAGGACCTCAAGGGTGACGTTCTCAGGATTGCTGCCAGTGCTACATGACAGTGATGGTAAGAATTGGAGGAGATGGCAGTTGAATGCGTGGCTGAGGAGTTGGTGCACGGAGCAGGGTTTTAGATTTTTGGATCATTGGGATCTCTTCTGGGGAAGGTGGGACCTGTACAGATTGGATGGGTTGCACCTGAACTCAAGGGGGTGCAATATCCTTGCAGGTAGGTTTGCTAGCATGGTTCGGGAGGGTTTAAACTAATTTGCAAAGGGGATGGGACCCAGAGCGATAGAGCAATGAAAGAAGTGCATGGAGTAAAACCAGATCTAAAATATAGACAGGCTTAGAGGAAAGAGAAGCAGAATAAAGGGTATAAAGGTAGGAAGGTAGAAGGGCTAAAGTGCATGTACTTCAATGCAAGAAGCATCAGGAACAAAGGTGATGAACTGAGAGCTTGGATACATACATGGAATTATGATGTAGTGGCCAATACAGAGACTTGGCTGGCACCAGGGCAGGAATGGATTCTCAATATTCCTGGATTTCAGTGCTTTAAAAGGGATAGAGAGGGCGGAAAAAGGGGAAGGGTGGCATTACTGGTCAGGGATACTATTACAGCTACAGAAAGGGTGGGTAATGTAGCAGGATCCTCTTTTGAGTCAGTATGGGTGGAAGTCAGGAACAGGAAGGGAGCAGTTACTCTATTGGGGGTATTCTACAGGCCCCTGGTAGCAGCAGAGATACCGAGGAGCAGATTGGGAGGCAGATTTTGGAAAGGTGCAAAAATAACAGGGTTGTTATCATGGGTGACTTTAACTTCCCTAAAATTGATTGGCACCTGATTAGTTCCAAGAGTTTAGAGGGGGCAGAGTTTGTTAAGTGTGTCCAGGATGGATTCCTGTCACAGTATGTTGAAAGGCCAACTAGGGGGAATGCTATACTCGATCTAGTATTAGGTAATGAACCGGGTCAGGTCAAAGATCTCTCGGTGGGTGAGCATCTGGGGGACAGTGATCACTGCTCCCTGGCCTTTAGCATTATCATGGAAAAGGATAAAATCAGTGAGGACAGGAAAATTTTTAATTGGGGAAAGGCAAATTATGAGGCTATAAGGCTAGAACTTGCAGGTCTGAATTGGGAGGATGTTTTTGCAGGAAAATTTACTATGGACATGTGGTCGATGTTTAGGGATCTCTTACAGGATGCTAGGGATAAATTTGTCCCGGTGGGGAAGATAAAGAATGGTAGGGTGAAGGAACCATGGGTGACAAGTGAGGTGGAAAATCTAGTCAGGTGGAAGAAGGCAGCATACATGAGGTTTAGGAAGCAAGGATCAGATGGGTCTGTTGAGGAATATAGGGTAGCAATAAAGGAGTTTAAGAAGGGGCTGAGAAGAGCAAGAAGGGGGCATGAGAAGGCCTTGGCGAGTAGGGTTACAAAACAGGTGGCATTATATGTGTGCATTATAAAAATGGACTTAGAGCAGAAGGTTGGTGTTGACAAGCAATGTTCCCTCTAACTTTATTCTACACCTGTGCAATTCAACCATTACTCCGAGCAGGATTATTTTTACACGGCCTGAAAACTGTACGGCACTTTTGATTCTTTTTGGTAACATGCATATTATGGCATCAGCTTCAGCGGGCCAGTGGTTTATTAACAATGAGCTACAGTATTAGCATAACTTCAAAATTATATTAGCATTATATAAAATAAAACTCCAGCATGGGAACAAAGGCAACGTGCGCAGCAGATACGCACCTGTGCAGCTTAGAGGGAACAGTGTGACAAGCCAATATAGCTAAGGTATTAAATCATGCAATTTACAGTGAACGAGGCACTCTTTCCTTAACATGTTTGGAAAAAGATCTTCAATACATTAAAGCTAACTGTGGGCTTGTTCTAGTTCTTAAAATACAAAATTTTATAATTATAATAAATTAACACCATATATTTAATTTGAGGAATTTCAAGTGATACGTTCCTCAAATTTGTATAATAATGTATTCTGCAGCAAACCTGTTATAGATATCAGAAAAAACATGATTATGTTATAAAGCTGACTAACATGCAGCTTAAAGAATCTCTTCTTGTATTGATCTATTGTGCATGCAACGATGCTTAGCTATGAAAAGCAATAACAGTTCTTCTGAGATACTATAGGATATGATGTAGAATAAGCATGAAGAAATGTTTGATATACATTTGAAGTACTAGTGGTTAGTGGAACACTGCCTCGGCTCGGGGAGCTGTAAAGGCCGAATTATACTTCTGCGTCAACTCGACGCTGTAACCTACGCAACTGGCCTATGAGCATTGTGAGCATTTATACTTGTGCGTTGGTGTGTCTGCATCGATCTGCAATTCGGGCACGTCGCGCATGCGTACACACCTGCCCACACAAGGCTTCATGGTCATGGTAGTCTTTCTCGGGGGAAACAAGTTTAAAGCCAGCATCTTTTTTCGTAAAAGCGAAATGTGTCCTCCATAATTTTGGAGGTCTGTGAAGCTTTATGGAAAGCATTGCAGCCAGAGTTCCTTCCCTGCCCTTCAGTTTGCTAATGGGAAGCTATTGCAGCGTAGGAGGAAATGCGATGCTACCAGGCGGACCAATCACAGTTGTGGCGGTCTGCATTGCTGAGACGTGTAGTTACATTTTGGGAGAGGTGCACGTCAGGCTACGGCGTAGGGATTCGCGTAGGCTCTGCGTAGGGCGTCGAGTTGACGCACAAGTATAAATCAACAATTTGGAGTTCAGTTCTGATGTCATCTGTGAGGAGTCTGTATACCCTCCCCATGGAATGCGTGGGCTTTCTCCAGGTGCTCCGGTTTCCCCCACCGTCCAGTGATGTAGGTTAATCGATCATTGTGAATTGTCCTGTAATTAGACTAGGGTTAAATCGGGGGTTGTTGGACAGCATGGCTCAAAGGCCCAGAGGGCCTGCTCTGCGCTGTCTCTCAATAAATAAATAAAAGGGATTACATCTTTACGATCTATTTTTGAAAGTCTGATAACAAACATTTTGTTTCATGTTCACTAGTTTGGTGTTTGTTTCTCAATAAGCTAAATGTTGAAGTATATCTTGATTATCCAAAATCGAAAAGAATAGAACTACCTTTCGTTACTTTTATCAGAAAATATTCTTTGTAACCCTCTTATGCATATATTTGCATGTACTTATTACAACCAATTAGAAGTCTGAGAACAATTAGCACGCGATTTTGCCAGTATAAAATGATAATATCACATGGCCTACTCCACTTCCTTTCTATCACCCACCTTCAATATTAGCAATCAAAAGGCTCACCATGTACAAACAATATCTAAAAACTGTTGATGGCCATACCACAGACAACACTTTTTCCAATGTTGGCTATTATCATTTTCACTTCAAGGAATTCCTAGTTGCTCACTGCCAATGGAGGATGCCTGAAAGTGTTCAAATCAAGTCAAGTCAAATTTATTTATAAAGCACGTTTAAAAACAACCCATGTTGACCAAAGTGCTGTACAACCATAACAGGTAGCTAAAATCACAAATGCAAGAAACACAGGTATAAACAACAAGGCACACAACTTATAGGCACAAAATAAACAACACATGAGCCTAGGCACAAGCCAAAAGTCAGCCACATCAGGAAGATTCAAACGCTAGTGAATAAAGGTAAGTTTTGAGCCTGGACGTAAAAGAGTCAATGGAGGGGGCAGATCTGATAGGGAGAGGAATGCTGTTCCACAGTCTAGGGGCTACAACAGCAAAGGCGCGGTCACCCCTGAATTTAAATTTAGATCACGGGACAGCCAGGAGCCCCAAGTCAGCCGACCTGAGGGACCTGGAAGTAGAAATAAGGGGTTAGAAGTCTGCAATATAGGAGGGGGCCAGCCCATTTAGGGCTTTATAAACAAACAGGAGAACCTTAAAATCAATTCTAAATCGTACTGGTAGCCAGTGGAGAGAGGCCAGGATAGGAGTAATATGGTCCCTCTTCCGGGCACCTGTCAGGAGCCTGGCTGCGGCGTTCTGGACCAGTTGCAGGCAGGACAATGAGGCTGACTAGATTTGACTGGTCATTTGGTTTCATGGAGAGATAAAGCTGTGTGTCCTCAGCATAACAATGGAAGGAAATGCCCTGTTTTTGAATGATTTGGCCAAGGGGAAGCATATATATAGAGAAAAGAATGGGACCTTAGATGGAACCTTGTGGGACCCCGCAGTAGAAACTAGCTGGAGAAGAGGAAAATTTGCCTACGGAGAAGCTTCTATTTTTGAGGTAGGATGTGAATCAGTTCAAGGCAGTGCCATCAACATCAAACCTGTACTGGAGACGGTCTATTAAAATGGCATGATCCACAGTATTGAATGCTGTGCTGAGGTCAAGAGAGTTAGGATGGCGGAGTCACCTGAGTCGGTAGAGAGGAGGCGATCATTGAATATTTTCAGCAGGGCAGACTCTGTGCTATGATAAGTCCTAAAACCTGACTGAAATCTTCCCAAGATGTTGTTTTGGTGTAGGTAAGGCAGCAATTGATTAAGAATAACTTTTTCGAGAACCTTTGACAGGGATGGAAGTTTAGAAATAGGTCTGTAGTTACTAGGTAAGGCAGGGTCTAAGTTGTGTTTTTTTCAGGAGGGGCTGGACCACAGCACTAATTGCAAATCACCTTGTTGAAGGCAAAACCCATGCTGCAGAGACCTTTCAATCTTTCTGGACAGATGGCAATATTAAACATTTTTCACAGATGGAAATCCAGACAATTTTTTAGCTAATATCATAAATATTTTACAAGGAGAAAAATAGAATTTGAAACATGCAGGGATTATGATAAAGGTTGAAATGCCATAATTATTTTAAGAGAATCTTTAAATGACAAAAACTTAAGATATACTATGTCAAGGGGAATTACAATCCATAAACATGAAACTAATTGTTTTAAAGACAATATGCCTGTTAATCATGCTTTGGTATGCCATTAAAAACTCTGCTGTATCTTACGCAATAATCCATAATATTTTCAGATATTTTAGTGCAGGAAATTCAAGGATAGTCGCAGAGAGTTGTTAGGTTGTTGTTGTGTATTTCTGGAGGTTACAGAGGAGACAGCAGATGATAACCCCTAAAGTCAGCATTAGCAAGTGCCAGCATGTGACAGAGCTCTAGCCAACAGCAAATAGTCAGTTACCCTTCATTTATTAAAGATTCACTTACTATTATTTTGCCAGGTCCTTAATCGATTCCGAGAACTTAGACTATCTATCCACTTTATACCTTTATGGAGTTAGTAGGTAAGTCTAGGCACTCACTAATTAGAAATAACGGTGATTTCAGTACCAATCCATCTAGCACTTTGACCCATAAAAATTTTCTGACATTTCTTGTCCCTTGTACAACGAGTTACTATTTCCATGTTTTTGATTTGATAATCACATTTAATCTAATAGGAACTCTATTGAAGTCTTCCTGAAAACTTCCAGGTGGAGAACTGCAAGCTCTTGGTGAGTTTCTAATCTCAAAATGTAAGTGGAAGATAAGTGACAAAGAGAATCATGCAGAACCGAGAAGAGAAACAGTGCACTGGAGAGGCTCCTAGATGAATGGAGCACTGATTTAATTCTTATTTCTTGCAGAAGAGTGACAGTATGTCGCTGGGGTGTGATCCATATATAACCATATAACCATATAACAATTACAGCACAGAAACAGGCCATCTTGGCCCTTCTAGTCCGTGCCGAACTGTTACTCTCACCTACTCCCACCGACCTACACTCGGCCCATAACCCTCCATTCCTTTCCTGTCCATATAGCCGTCCAGTTTAACTTTAAACGACAACATCGAACCTGCCTCAACCACTTCTGCTGGAAGCTCATTCCACACAGCTACCACTCTCTGAGTAAAGAAGTTCCCCCTCATGTTACCCCTAAACTTTTGCCCTTTAACTCTCAACTCATGTCCTCTTGTTTGAATCTCCCCCACTCTCAATTCTCAATGGAAAAGCCTATCCACGTCAACTCTATCTATCCCCCTCATAATCTTAAATACCTCTATCAAGTTCCCCCTCAACCTTCTACATTCCAAAGAATAAAGACCCAATTTGTTCAACCTTTCTCTGTAACTTAGGTGATGAAACCCAGGTAACATTCTAGTAAATCTTCTCTGTACTCTCTCTATTTTGTTGACATCTTTCTTATAATTCGGTGACCAAAACTGTACACAATACTTAAAATTTGGCCTCACCAATGCCTTGTACAATGTCAACATTACATCCCAACTCCTATACTCAATGCTCTGATTTATAAAGGCCAGCATACCAAAAGCTTTCTTCACCACCCTATCCACATGAGATTCCACCTTCAGGGAACTATGCACCATTATTCCTAGATCCATCTGTTCTACTGCATTTTTCAATGCCCTACCATTTACCATGATGGGGATTAGTGTGTGTGTGTGTCCCCGTGCGTATGCACATCACAATGGGATAAAAGCATTCATGACAGGTTCAGCAGTGCAGAAATGGCTTTAGGATTGTCTTTATAATTAGGTAAATGAATCATAGTGTGCAGCCATTTAATTAAATAGACTTTACTGCAGCGGGAAGCTTTGCACATTCATTAGTTTTGGTGGGACTGAACATAAGTTTGAGCATATTTTATATTTCCCAAAGATGGTTTCTCCGTAACTTTCTTCAAAATCAAAATAATGTGGTTTTATAGTGCAGAGCTTAATCTGGGATGGCAACCTGGTAGTTCTTCTCCACAGTATCTTTGTATAGCAGGGGTCCCCAACCTTTTTTGCACTGCGGGCTGGTTTAATATTGACAATATTCTTGCGGACCGGCCGATTGGGGGGGGGGGGTGGTGTTCAAGTAGGGTTAAACTCACTTCAACATGTCTTTTACAGTTAGAGTTGCCAACTTTCTCACTCCCAGATAAGGGACAAAAGTAGCAGTCAAATATGGGACACTTGGGTTTACCCCGAGAAAGACTACCATGACCATGAAGCCTTGCACGGACACCTGTGTGCGCATGCGCGTATGTAGCGATTCTTTTCCCCCACAAATCGGTTTCGGCTTAATCTTCCCGACTACACTGTACATACATTATTTCTACTTTATATAGACTGTGTATTTATCATATCATTCCTGCTTTTACTATAAGTTAGTGTTATTTTAGGTTTTATGTGTTATTTGGTATGATTTGGTGAGTTATTTTTTGGGTCTGGGAACGCTAAAAAATTTTTCCCATATAAATTAATGGTAATTGCTTCTTCACTTTATGCCATTTCAGCACGAAAGGTTTCATAGGAACGCTCTACCTTAGCGGGGGAAATATGGGACAAGGGTGGTCCCGTATGGGACAAATCAATTTAGCCCAATATACGGGATGTCCCAACAAATACAACACAGTTGGCAACCCTATGTTCAAGTTCAACAGTGCGTGACAGGGAATGAGGAAAGATGCAGCTGACTCATATTATTTCCTCGCGGCCCGGTAGCACATGCTTTGCGGCCCAGTACCGGTCCGCAGCCCGGAGGTTGGGGACCGCTGTTGTATAGCTTTCTATTTATTGCTGGCAATGACTGGCGAAACACTATAGCAAAGATCAAAATACAACATTGGGACATTTAGGACAGTCACTAATCCTGTATTCCCCAGTGATTGGTAATTTACCCTTCATTTATTAAAGTTTCAGTTACTATTATTTTGCTAGACTTTAAGCCAAGACCTTGAAGGCTCTCTTGAACTTGAACTCTCTCTACCACTTCACATCTTCATGTAGTTAACAGGCAAGTCTAGGCACACACCTGAGCTGGAACCAGGAGGGATTTCAGTACCAATACTCCTAGCTCTAAAAAGTTCCTGGTATTTCTTATCCCTCGTATAAATAGTTATGATTTCCATGTTGTTTGTTTGATAATCACTGCATTTAAGCTTGTGGGGACTTTACTGGTTTTCCTGGAAAGGTACAAGCAGGCAACAGTTGGCTCATGATGGTTCACATGGCAGTTTTTCATCTCAAAAAGTCAAAGAAATGTAACTGGCAGGGAGAATAATGTAAAACAACAAAACATCCTTGACAGTGATGTAAATCTTGCACTTCTCTTCCAATTATGTATAACCTACACTGGCTCTACTGTGCAGCAGATAGTAAAGGCTACACTAACACACATCATTGTTGTCTGCAATATCTGCCGGAGGCTATATTTAATGTTGGGTCAACCTTTTGACTGCTGAAGTTCATTCCTTCTTTGCCATCAGACAGCCATACCCATCAATAATCTGAAGCTGGAAATCTGTATATCATTATCTCTACCAATATTCTGATGGATGTTTTTCCCCATACTACTGGATTGCTCTATTGTTAAAATAGATTGCAAAACCATTTACGAATTGGAATCACAATCCAGTGCAATTATTGTAAACTGGCAGTTCGGGTGCACATTGAATACAAGTATCAAGAAAATACAATGTCCAAAAGAAAATACTGTTAAGACATTGCAATTTGAACTAAATCAGAAATGGTGGCAATACTCAATATGCTGGGCCACATCAGGAGAGAGGGAACGAGATTGATGATCTTTTAACAAAGTTCTGCTGCTGCCTGACCTGCTGAGTATTTCCAGCCTGTCTATTTGAAACAGGAGAGTATTATGAGTGAAACCTCCATCAGAGGCAAAAAAAACCCAGTTCATCCCAAAAGACAAATGGAGTCACGGAGCACCTCTCAGATACTAGGTTTTACAGCTGATTATAAATAAGTTAAAATTTATGAAGTATTTCTCAGAGCTGTTGAACATTATGAAGGCCTCATTGATAGGAGATGGGAGGGTTGTTTTCACAGTTGAAAATACTGTCAGTGACTCACCTTATTCTGTAAAAGATTTGATCCAGCTATTACGTTTTGACTATGTTGATAAAATCTGCCTCAATATCAAAAAGAAATTTTCAGCTTCTTTGTTGACAAATCTCATTTCTATTGAATTGACAACGTTCTAGTCGCTTAGAAATGTCTGGCACGATTGGTGCTATTTCTGTTCTTCAAAGTCTACTCCGGGGAGGTATTACAGGAAATCCTCAGGCTGAATTCAGGTGCTCTGAACAGACCAAGACAAAACAAATTGTAAACTTGCAGACTAACTTAAAAGGTTTTGAATTTGAAATTTAAACATACTCCTAGTGGAAGAGGAAAAGTAAGCAAAGGAGAAAGGCTTTGAAGTATAGTCACATGGTTCTGTTCTATCAGTGCCAAGTGTTTGAAAATTAATCTCTTTCATAGTATAGTGCAATTCCAACTATTTCTTGATGTAATAATCCTACTTTGGAAGTTTCATATCCCCCGGGCAACAAAAAAGTCAGTCATTGTTGTTAAGAATGTTTGGGAGATTATTAGAATAAACAAATTATAATGAATGTACTCCAGGCTAAGTGAGAGAGCACGTGTGAGAAAGAGAGAGAGAGAGAGAGAGTGTGAGAGAGAGCGTGAAAGTGAGAGTGCGAGTGAGAATTCAAGAGAGAGAGAGACATCTTCTCAACCCAGCACACTACATTTTATGTGCTAAAGATTAAAGGACAATTCCATATTTACAGTTATTCCACAATGCTTCCTTTGAACTACACACAGACTTCATAGGATTAAGGCAAAGGGGAAATTGTTAAGGAGATATGTGAGGCAATTTTACACAGAGATTGGAAGATGCTGCCAGGGAGGTAGTATAATAGCAATATTTCAGAGGCATTTAGATGGGCTCAAGAACAATTAGGGAAAAGAGGGATATTGATCATCTGCAGGAAGAAAATAGGATTAGTTTAGATTGGCATCGGAGCGCAGACACAGAAAGCCTATCCCCATGCTACGCTGCTCTGTGTTCTACGTCCCAAGGTGCCAGCCATCGTCAACCACACAGACTCAAGCCTAAATGGCTCTTCAATATCCAGCCAGCTGCCATCATTCCACATTCTTCCACACTACCTCAGCATTGACTGGGCCTTCTCTCTCCATCAACTTCCTGAACGCAGCTTTATTTTTAAAAGTCCTTTAATCTTGTCCTCAGCAGAAGACACTCCTCTTGTCCACTTCACATGCTGCATGTTAATATCTGGGCCACAATATCAAGACACTACTAGTTATTTAAAGCATGATAACATGCATAGCAGCTATACATATGAGAAACAAACTCCTGATGCAGTGTTTATCCAATAAGTATGATTTCAGGTATAGATTATTTCGGAAGTATGTGCATTCCTGGTTGATTTTACTGAACAACAGGTGCAGCGTGTTGTTTTCACTCAATGTCGCTCTGTGAAACAATGTTAATTGAAGTAAACAGATGTGATCATTGCTTCAAAACAGACTTGCAGTTTAACAACAGGGATCTGTACCTTGTCAGAATACAACATGTTGCAACTGCCAGTCCTCTTGTTCCTACAAACTCATTTAGCTTCAGTGAGATTCGTTTTGAACTGCACCTCTTGCCCACAAAGCTGATACAAATAATTTGCTGAAACGCTAATATATTCCGTTTGTGAATAATTCAGTTTGTGAACTCACCAACAGTGGCAAGACACTGGATTGTGTCGGGCTGCTTATTTAAGTACCATGAGATTGAAAATCTGGTTACCATTGGAGCCAAAGACAACAATAACCTTTTCATGTCAGTATGCAAATTATGACCAGGGTCTTCCTTGAATATCTGACTTGATTTCTGCATCAGCTATACAACGTGGATCAACATGCACACCTCACGTCTCCTCAACATCTGTGATCCTATAATTCAACAATGCTTCCGATCAGCAACACCAAACTAAGGGCCCAGTTCCTGATATTTTCAAGCAGCTGCCCTCTCTCCCCACAGTCCTTGGTGGATCAAACCTGGGCCTGTTGCTGGGATTCGTTTAAACTGGCAACATAGCCAAAAATAAACCAGGCCAATAATGTGTTTTACATTTTTGGGTATCATTAATGGAATTAATTTCACCATGGTCAATGTACTTCACACAACTAATTAGAAGGTGTTTTCAGGGTATCTTGAATAAACTCTGTTACATCTTGGTTGAGCTTTGATGACTTACAGATCATTACGTAGCATTTCATTTCTCATCTGAATCCTACTCAACTAAATATTTCAGTTCTAGTTTAATATCCGTTTTGAACTACATTTGATAACATTTATTACAGTGCCATTGAAAAACCTATTAAATACAATGTTCGCTTAAATTCTCTTGTTTAGACAACATGAGATTTAGATTGGTACCAAGGTGGTCTACTATGAACTCTGAAGTAATTAGTTAAAATTCATTTTAGATTCATGTTACATCTTAAACAACTGACTTTTTTTTTAATTTAAGAAATTATTCAGGACCAGGTATGAATATGATCACTAGACATTCAGATGCAACAATTCAAACTGAGCTAGACCTTAACAGTTTAAAACAATATTTTACAAATGCATCATTCGCAAAAAAAAACTGAAAACAACAAATTTGTTTTTGAATTACAAAACTAAGACAAAGGAGATGGTGATGGACTTCAGGAAAACTAAGCCTACACTGCTCCCTGTTACTATTGATGATGAGGATGTGGATGAGGTGAGGACCTACAAGTACATGTAGGTTCACCTGGATGACAGAATTGAATGGAGTACCAACAGAGTGGCTTTGTACAAGAAGAGCTAGCATCACGTCTACTTCCTGAGGAGACTGAGGCCTTTTGGAATAGGCAGGCCTCTCCTTCACATGTTCTACCAGTCTGTTGTCACCAGTACAATCTTCTATGCAGTGGTGTGCTGGGGCAATGGCATCAACACAGGTAATGTCAACAGGCTCGATAAACTGATTAGTAAGGCTGGCTCTGTTATAGGAGTCAAACCAAACAGATTAGAGGCTGTGGTAGAACAAAAGACCCTACAGAAAATCCTGGCAATTCTGGACAATGTTTCCCACCTCTGCATGCCACCTTGGCTGAACAGAGGAGCACTTTTAGTGATAGACTAAGACAACTGTGCTGCTCCAAACAGCACTATATGAGGTCATTCTTACCCTCGGCCATTAGGCCCTATAATGAGTCAACCTATAGCCAGGGAAGCGATGAATCCCTCCTGTTAGACTATTTGTGGTAACTTATTCTTTATTCTTTTGTACTTCTCTTCTAATATTTGTAAATCTGTGCACTTGTAATGCTTATTTGACAGTGTGATTTCCTTTGGGATCAATAAAGTATCTAACTATCTATCTATCTATCTAGTAGAACCTATAGGGAGACAGAAGTGATTTACCTTACAATAGACAATGCCTGTTATGGTGCAATTACCAATATGACTTTTAAACAGTTAGAATATCCCTCAATAAATAACATTTATTGTTTAATTATCAAAAGAGACAATTCTATTAACTGAAAAGAAAAACATTTTAGGATCTATTTGGCAGCTTCAGGTCAACTATTACTAATTTTAACAAAACCTGTTTAAGCTGATGTTAACAGACTGAAGACTCATTCCCACCAGGATTAATGGTTACATGTAGAATAGTTAACTGTTATAAAGTGTGAGAAAGTATCAAAAGGTTTTCAATTTATGCAATTTATGCAATTTATACTTTGTGCCATTCAGTTCTTCAGTTGAAATAGCCGCGTGATACTCTCGGTCTTGGAGGGCAGTTTGTCTTTCGGACTATGCTGACAATTAACAAAAAAAAAATTGTTTGGAGATTTTCTGTCTCCCATTTTAACCAAGCGTTAACCCATTTAAATCAAATTAAATGAAATGTCTTATGCAAAGCCTTCGGATTCAGAGAGGCATAAAGAATTGCAAAGGGATAATAAGAAATGTAATGAAATGTTTGTTTGACAAAAGTCAAAGTAAGCAATTGATGGCAAGACACTCAGGTGCACAGGATGATTGGAAAAGCTTGCCTTTTGAAAGAAACAGCAAGGAACAGAGCACCATGATTTACAGATGGGTCAGCAGTAGAAAGGGTGAACAGCTTTAAGTGATCACCTCATCTTCACCATGGATCTCCAGTCCCTATGTACTTCTATTCTCCACCAAGAAGACTTAAAGCTCTCTTCTTCTTTCTCACAAAAAAACCAGCCAGTTCCTCTCCAACATCACCCTCCTCCATTTTGCAGAACTGATCCTCACCCTCAAAAAATTCTCCTTCAGCTCCTTCCACTTTCTCCAACATCGAGGGGCACCCGCATGGACCCCTATCCCTGCCTTTTTGCTGACTATGTAACACAGTCCATGTGCGAAGCCTTCCCTGGTAATGTTCCCCAACTCCTCCTGCATTACATTGATAACTGCATGGGTGCTACTTCCTGCACCCATGCTGAACTCAGCAATTTCATCAACTTCGTCTCCAACTTCCACCCTGCCCTTAATTTCACTTGGTCCATTTCCCTCCCCTTTTTCATTCTCTCTGTCTCCATTTCTGGACACAAACTGCTGACTGCCACCTTTTATAAACCTACAAATTCCCGTAGAAATCTTGACTATAGCTTGTTAGCTTGACATTGGTGGTTGGGAAGTTGTTGGAGTCGATTATCAAGGATGAGGTTACAGAGTACCTGGAGGCATATGACAAGATAGGCAGAACTCAGCATGGATTCCTTAAAGGAAAATTCTGCCTGACAAACCTATTACAATTTTTTGAGGAAATTACAAATAGGCTAGACAAGGGAGATGCAGTGGATGTTGTATATTTGGGTTTTCAGGCCTTTGACAAGGTGCCACACATGAGGCTACTTAACAAGATAAGATCCCATGGAATTATGGGAAATTACATACGTGGACAGAGTGCTGGCTGATTGGCAGGAAACAGAGAGTGGGAATAAAGGGATCCTATTCTGGTTGGCTGCTGGTTACCAGTGGTGTTCCACAGGGGTCCGTGTTGGGGCTGCTCCTTTTTACATTGTACATCAACAATTTGGATTATGGAATAGATGGCTTTGTGGCTAAGTTTGCTGACGATATGAAGATAGGTGGAGGGGCCGGTAGTGCTGAGGAAACAGAGAGTCTGCAAAGAGACTTGGATAGATTGCAAGAATGGGCAAAGAAGTAGCAAATGAAATACAATGTTGGAAAGTGTATGGTTATGCACTTTGGCAGAAGAAATAAACGGGCAGACTATTATTTAAATGGGGAAAGAATTCAAAGTTCTGAGATGCAACGGGACTTGGGAGTCCTCGTACAGGATACCCTTAAAGTTAACCTCCAGGTTGAGTCAGTAGTGAAGAAGGCGAATGCAATGTTGGCATTCATTTCTAGAGGAATAGAGTATAGGAGCAGGGATGTGATGTTGAGGCTCTATAAGGCGCTGGTGAGACCTCACGTGGAGTACTGTGGGCAGCTTTGGTCTCCTTATTTAAGAAAGGATGTGCTGACATTGGAGAGGGTACAGAGAAGATTCACTAGGATGATTCCGGGAATGAGAGGGTTAACATATGAGGTACGTTTGTCTGCTCTTTGACTGTATTCCTTGGAGTTTAGAAGAATGAGGGGAGACCTCATAGAAACATTTCGAATGTTGAAAGACATGGACAGGGTGGATGTGGCAAAGTTGTTTCCCATGATGGGGGAGTCTAGTACGAGGGGGTATGACTTAAGGATTGAAGGGCGCTCATTCAGAACAGAGATGCAAAGAAATTTTTTTAGCCAGAGGGTAGTGAATCTATGGAATTTGTTGCCACGGGCGGCAGTGGAGGCCAAGTCATTGGGTGTATTTAAGGCAGAGATTGATAGGTATCTGAGTAGCCAGGGCATCAAAGGTTATGGTGAGAGGGCGGGGAAGTGGGACTTAATGGGAGAATGGATCTGCTCATGATAAAATGGCGGAGCAGACTCGATAGGCCGAATGGCCGACTTCTGCTCCTTTGTCTTCTGGTCTTATGGTCTATACTTCTTCCCACCCTGTCTCCTGTAAAAATGCCATTCCCTTCTTCTCTGCTGCATCTGTTCCCAGATGTGGCTTTCCTTTCCAGGACATCAGAGATGTCCTCCTTCTTTAAAGAACAGTGTTTCTCTTCCTCCATCATTGATGTAGCCCTCACCCAAATCACCTCCGTTACCCGGACATTTGCACTCACCCCATCTTCCAGCCACCTTAACGGTGATAGAGTTTCCTCTTGTCCTCAGTTACTATCCCATCAGTCTTCGCATCCAGTACATCATTGTCCGCAACTTCTATTATCTTCAATAGGATCCCACCACCAAACACATCTTTACTTCCCCCTCCTCCCCCATCACTCTCTGCTCTCCACAGGGATTGCTCCCTTGTGATTCCCTTTCCCACTCCACTAACCTCCCTCCATGCATGTATCCCTGCAAGAAACAGAAGTGTACACCAGCCTATCCACCTCCTCCTTTACCTCTACTCAGGGCCCCAAACAGTCCTTCCAGATGAGGCAACACTTCACCCATGAATCTGTTGGGGTTCTCTATTGATTCTGGTGCTCCTGATGTGGCCTCCTCTACATTAGTGAGACCTGTTGTAAATTGGGGGACCATTTCATCGAGCATCTCTGTACCATACACCAAGAGCAGAACTATCCCCAATCTCTTTCCTACATGTTGGTCCATGGCCTCCTCTTTTGCCCCTCTCAGGGTGGAGAAGCAACACCTCAGATTCCATCTGGATAGCCTCCAATCTGATGGTTTCTCCCTCTCCTTACCATCTGCTTCTATTCCTCACTCTGGCATCTTGCCTCTTGCCTTTCACGTACCCCTGGTGCCGCTCCTGTGGCCTATCAGTTTCCTTCTTCTCCAGACTTTTACCTTTCCCACTAACCTGGCTCGACCCATCACCTTCCAGCTAGTCTCCTTCCCCTACCCCGCTTTTTTATTCTGGCATCTTCCCCCTTTCTTTCCAACTCCAGTGGGTCTCGGCCTGAAACATTAGCGTCTATTCATTTGCATAGGTGCTGCCTGACCTGCTGAGTTCCTATAGCATTTTGTATGCACAACTTTAAGTTCCTGGACATCAACATCGCTGAGGATCTATCCCAGCCTTGCATATTGACGTAATCATGAAGATGGTATCCAGCATCTATACTTGATTAGGAGCTTGAGGAGATTTAGTATGTCACCAAGGACTCTAGCGAGCTTCTACAGATGTACAGTGGAGAGAATTCTGACTGGTTGCATCACTGCCTGATGTGGAGGCTCTAATGCACAGGATTGAAAGAGATTACAGAGGGTAGTGAACTCAGCCAGTTCCATCACAGGCACAGACCCCTCCACCATCAAGGACATCTTCAAAAGGCAGTGCCTCGAGAAGGTGTCATCCATCATTAATGATGTTCACCATTAATGACATGCCCTCCACTATCAGGTAGGAGGTAGAGGAGCCTGAGGGTGCACACTCGATGCTTTAGGAACAGTCGTTGCCCCTTCATCAGATTTCTGAATGCTCCTTGAACCCATGAACACTACCTCACTATTCATCACCACAAGGTTTGCTCCCCAATGAGCTCAATGCTTATTATGCTCGCTTCGACTGTCAAAACATGGAAGCACTTTCACAAACTCCCCACAGCCCCTGCCGATCCTGTAATGTCAGTCTCTAACCCAACGTGAGAGCATCCTTCAGGAGGGTGAACCACAGAAAGCATCCGTCCCAGACAGGCTACACGGTTAAGTATTAGAGCCCAGTGCCAATAAACTGTCCGGAGAGCTCACTGTTACTTTAGCCTCTCGCTTTGGCAGTCTGAAGTACCCATCTCCTTCAAGCAGTCTGCAGGTATACCATTGTCTAAGAAGAATATGGTAATCTTCCTCAAAGACTATTGTCCAGTAGCACTTACATCAACTGTGATGAAGTGCTTTGCGAGGTTTGTAATGAAACATATCAACTCCTGCCTGAGAAGGGACTTGGATCCACTCCAGTTTGCCTACCGTCACAACAGGTCAACAGCAGATGCCATTTCATTGGGTTGTCACTCAACCCTGGAGCATCTGGGCAGTGAAAATGCAGACATCAGGACACTCTTCATTGGATGCAGCTCAGCATTCAATACTATCATCCCCTCAAAACTAATCAATAAGCTTCAAGACCTAGGCCTCAATACCTCCTTGTGCAATTGGATCCTCCATTTCCTCACTTGCAGATACCAGTCAGTTCAGATTGGCAACAACATCTCTACAATCTCCACCAACACAGATCTGCTCTGCTAACGTTATATTTATAACTGTAAGGGTAAGCACAGCTCCAATGCCACTCTTAAGTTTGCTGAGGACACCACTGCCGTTGGACGAATCAAAGGTGATGATGAATCAGCGTATAGGAGGGAGATTGAAAATCTGGCTCACTGGTGCCACAACAACAACCTCTCACTCAGTGTCAGCAAGACCAAGGAGCTGATCATTGACCTCAGGAGGAAGAAACCAGAAGTCCATAAGACAGTCGTCATTGGGGGGGTCAGTGGCAGAGAGGGTGAGCAACATTCTCAATGTTGTCATTTCAGAGAAACTCTTCTGAGCTCGGCACACAAGTGCAGTTATGAAGAAAGCACAGCGGCACCTCTGGATTCACAGAAGCTTGTGAAGATTCAGCGTATCATCTAAAACTTTGACCAACTTCTATAGATCTGTGGTGGAGAGTAAATTGACTGGTTGCACAATGGCCTGACATGGAATTCTGTTGAATGGAAGACCCTACAAAAAGTCATGGGTTCAGGTAAAACCCTCCCCACCACTGAGCACATCTACACAGAACTCTGTTGCAAGAAAGAAACATCCATTATCAAGGACCCCACCATCCAGGCCACACTCCCTTCTCACTGCTGCCATTAGGAAAGAGGTAAAGGAGCTACAGGAGTCTCAGGACCCCACTACAGGTTCAGGAACAGTTATTACCCTCAATCATCAGGCACTTGAATCAGAGGGGATAACTTCAATCACCCCATCACTGAACTCTTCCCGCAATTTATGGGTTCACTTTCAAGGACTCGTCATCTCATGATCTTGATATTTATTGCTTATTTCCCTCCACCGTTGGCTCCTCCATGGGAAACAACAGGGTTGGTAGCCATGAAGCACTTCAAAGAGTGGCATACACATGGCAGAGTAGATGTGTAGATTGTATGTCAGTTCAGCCCAAAGCAGATGCTTTTTTTCATCTGGAAGGGTTAGAGGCAGCAAAGCATCTCCACTTGCTGATCGGCTCTTCCTGATTGACTGTTGGCCCACGGATGATAGCTGGGGACAAGCTCACAGAGATGTGGAGGAGAGAGCAGAAGCAGGAGATGAATTGTGAGCTCTGGTCCAACACCACGTCCAGAGAGAAACCACGGAGGTGAATTACATGTTGGAGAACTAGGTCTGCCAACCCAGCGGCTGACAGATGTTTGGAGAGGACAATGACGAGGTGAAGTACATGTTGGAGAACTAGGCCTGCCAATGCAGCGAGAGACAGATGTTTGGAGAGGACAATGAAGTGGACCGCCTTGGAGAACAGGTCCACCACTGTTATGATCACCATGGCCCCATCAGAAGGTGGAAAACCTGTGATGAAATCAATGATAATGTGGGACCATGGGCATGGAGGGATTGGTGAGGACCACAGGAGACCAAAGGGCTGCTGGTTGGAGGAATTGGACTTGGCATGTTGTGGGCAGGCAGTGAAGAACTGACATACATCTGTGATTGTGGTGGGCCACAAGAACTAGCATTGCAGAAAATCCAGAGTCCACCATGTGCCCGGAGGGTTGGAGAGGGGTAAGAAGTGAACCCACAGGAGTGCCTCAGAGCGCACGGCCTCTGGCACGTACGTGTAATTGTTAGATGTGTTGGCCAGAGCAGGCTCATGCTGTAGAGCCTGTTGGATCTGGTTCTCAAGATCCCAGATGATTGGGGAAAGAGAGTGGAATGACGTGCTGGTGGTTGATCTCTGTCTCAGCTGGGTTGAACTATTGTGCCACGGTGTCCACCTTAGTGTGGACTGGTAAGAGCTGGTGAAGCTGAATTGCTCAATGAAGAGATCCCAGCGAGCCTGATATTGGCAGAATTGGCAGGCCTGTTGTATGGATATGAGGTTCTGCTGGTCTGTCCAGATCAGGAAAGGTACTGTGTTCCCCATTAGACAATGTCTTCATTCCTCCAAGATTCATTTAATGGTGAGTAGCTCCCTGTCTCCTATTCCATAATGGTGCTGTGCAAAGTTGAACTTGCATGAGAAGAATGCACAAAACTGTGTCTTCTCATTTGGTTCTCGCTGGGCAAGGAAGGCCTTTTTGTGGTAGGACCTTTTGTGGTAGAGGTGCGTTCACCGCAATGTATCTCTTTAGCGCCACAAAAGTGTGGTCCACAGCGGCAGACCAGCTTATGCACAAGATAGATGACTTGGTGATGGAGGTAACAGGAGCGACAATTTGGTTGTAGTGGTAGAATTGGAAAAGCCCACAAGCACTGTAGCAGTTTGAGGGAATTGCGTCAGGGTCATTCAAAAGTAGTAGTTTCTCTGGGTCCATGGTTATGCCTTGGGTTGAATCCAGGAAGGAAATGACTAGGTGTGGAACTGGAATTTTTCTATCTTGTAGTACAGTTGATTTTCAAGGAGATGCTGGAGGACAGAATGGACCTGACAGATATGGCCTTGGGGTCCTTGGAGAAGATGAGGATGTCATCAAGGTAGATGAACACATCCCTGTGTAGCATGTCTTGGAAAATCTCATTAATGAAGGCTTGGAAAATCATGGGAACTGAACTGGGATTCTGGCTGATGATCTGGCGGGTTGTTCCATAGGACACTTGTCAAAACAGAGGGCCAAAGTGATGAGGCTTTCAGGGTTGGGTCTTCTCCTGGGTAGGAAGCTCATTTTTCAAGCACTCAGAGAGGTCATAATAGTAATGGGCCAGCAGTGTTTCCGCATTCTGGCTAGATTCCACCGTGAGGGTCCTGAGTTCCACAACATAATTCAGCGCAAAACATGAGCCTTAATGAAGGCCAAGTATCTGACCCACTGCCTCTCTTTCACTTCCCAGATGATCAAAAACCCGGCTTATCTCTGCAATGAAATCCTCATATCTGTGTGTCAAATGGGGGTCTTATTGTCCCAGTTAGAGTAGATCAGGTCATAGCTCACCCAGTCAAGAGAGATGACAAAAGCAACCTTGTTTCAGTTCATGAAATACAGAGATGGCTGGAGCTTGAAGTGTAAGTTGCACCGGGGCAGGAAGTTGCGACACTGGGATGGGGATCCGTCAAAGCATCCAGGCGCTGGGATGCTGGGCTCTGAGGGAGGAGGTTGACTGGTCCAGGGTTACTGTATGAAGATGGAAAGTTGGTTGACAGTGGCAAGCAGACGGTCTACGGTTTCCTGCAGCTTGCGGATCATGTGCTCATGTCGACAGGTGACTTCCTTTAGGTAAGCAAGCACTGCAGGGTCAATCAGTGATTCACCTGTTCTGTCAGGAAATGTAGAGGAGAGTTGACCCAAAAGCAGGGCAACAGAAACGATTCAGTAATGAATGGTAACTTTAATAATAGACTGCAAAAGCAACAAGCCATGAGCGGGGCCACAAAACAAGACAAACCCTTTCTATTGAGTTCCTGCAGCTTTCTATAGAATAAATGGACTTGTCTCTTCGGCATATTTCAAACCTTCCTGCAGTTAAATAAAACCACATGCTCAAAGAAGTTAAATCAGTTCAGATCTGCCTTTTACTCAATCCATAATGACTACTGTCTAGCTGATGTACAGGTGTTTACTTCGAATAAATATTGGAAGTTGTATATTAATGTGACAAAAACACTAATTGTCCTTTTCAAAAGTTGTATTGAGTCCAGTCATAATCCTGGGTTTCTGCAAAGAGAGTGATAATATATCTTTGACCAATATATTGGAAAATATGAAATGAAAATAGAAATTGCTGGAAACTCTCAGGAGGCATCTGTGGAAGAAAATGAAGGACCTCAGTCCTGAAATGTTAACTGTTCCTCTCTTCAATGATACAGAGTGCTTCCAACATTTTGTTTTTGTTTTATATTTTCAACATCTGTAGCATTGTAGTTTTCTTTTTGTCAAATCTGTTTTTCGATAATTGATTATTGTATTACTGTTTCCATTTCAGTTCCTGAGCATATATATCTTGAAATTTCGCTCCATCAGTTTTGCTATTTGTCTGCCTTTCTTTTGTTTCTTTTGAATCGAATGAAGAGATATTGCAGGGGAAGTTTCTGCCAAAGGTTACTGATTGCATGCTACAGGTGTTAGGGGAACGAGATTTGTGAACTCCACTGACTCCCCTTGTATCCTTTCTTTATACCAGTCAGTACACCTCCTTTGAATAGCACAGGCTCTGATCCCTTGCCCCTGACCGAATCCTCAAATTAAACTGAGGACAGACATATTGCATGACCACAACAAAAATGATCCCTTTATGTATCACAATCATGGCATCCTTCTCAGCAGCTAGTGACATGTGCACATTTTGATTAATGTGCTAAAGGAGAGGAAAATTGATCCTGCCCTTAATCTAACTGCCCTGTTATTTTCCCACTTGGGTAAGTTTATAACTACAAAGAATCAATCTGTATCAATATGCCAGGTGCAACACTGCATTTGGAAATGTATACAATCTTCTAGCTTGCTATACTGGAATATATGATAACCATTCAGTGCCTGAGAGCCTCTTGGGAGCTCAATGTCAAGGGGCACTGCTTTGAATCTCATTTCACTAACTGGGCATTCATTATCAATGTAGCCAACGGATGGAACTTGGTTATTCCTCTAATCTCTCAGCCTCGGTTTGGAGTGAATAAATCTAAGTGGTACTTAGCAGATAGATTTATTTATTTTATTCTTAAACAGCCAAGACGCTGAGTGACCAATATGCTACCCATGAAATGCTAATAGATGAGGAGATTAAAATCCTTTAATCTGGACAGAAAGAAACATAATTGTAATTTTATGTAATTCTCACTAATGGTCTGGAAGCCATTTGTAACCACACTCTGGAGAAAATCTGCTGTGCTACATAAATAAATCCAGATAATAGCAAAAATCTGCAGAGACGTTAATACTAAATCACATTATTATATGGAAAGATACATTCCCTCGGTCAGGATTTCCAGCAGTATGTGACATTCAGACCATTTATCTTTTATAAAATTGCACGCAGTCATTAGAAATTAAATTAATGGAGATTCATAAGGCTTGCCAGCATCAGAAGGTCAGGAAGATAATGCAAAAGTGCACTTTCTCAGGGCTCTGAGATTAGTAAATGATAGATGTGTTTTGCACCTCACCATGCATTACTGAGCTAATGGCATTCATTAAGACATCGTGAATTTTTTAAAAAACACACCAAAAGCAGAATTTGTTTTGGTTGCTATTTTTGTAAACATTTCAGTGGACCTAGCTTGTGCCATCACATTGCCTGATCGTTCGAAGAGAAAGTTACATTCACTTCCATTTTCACTTCGCTATTCATTCATATTTGAAATATTTTGATTTCCATTGCACTGTTTTTTTGCCGGAATAGGCATTCGTTGAAGTTTAAGAGCTGACCTCAGCCTTATCTTTTTCCTCTTATTTTCACTCTCTCATAAATGCCAATCACTAACCCGATTCCAGTTCTCTCCTCAATCCAAATCCCTGATAGAACTCCAGCAGAACCATTGAGGTTAGCTCAAAAGCGTCAATTATAACTAATCGATTTCTCTTCCATATCTACCTCTATAGCAAACTATACGTGCTTTGGATTTGAGTATTTTTAAAAATCTGCTTGCTCTCTGATTTGGATCTCATGAATAGAGTACAAAACTTTGTGTGAAAATTCAACCAGGCAGGCATGAAACAGAAATTTCGTTTTTCCAGAGTTGTACAGGTTTTGTAGCTGGTCAAATTATTGTTTTAAAAACTAGGCAGCCAAAAGTTATAAAGATTAACGGTGAGTGTAAAGAATTTATGAGTAATCATTTTCAGCTAGGTTTTAATGATAAAGCATAATGCAGCAGTAAACTAGGATGATAGAATTGAGCTTTTGAGGGTATTGAAATCTAAATTTTTTCTCACCAATTTATCAGAGAGAAAGCATATCGTCATACAGTACAATTCCTAGCAGTCTTTTCATCTTCAGTCACTGGGTGTCAGTTTAAAAGAAGGATCAGCAGGAGAAATCTTTTACATGGCAATCATTATCCAATCTATCAGGCGATGGTGCGTGCCATGAAATCAGAAGCAAGGGAAACATTGCAGAAAGGCTGCAAAACAAGCCCAATTGTTGGTTTCCTCAGTGGTACTGTGAATTTGGGTGGGAGAGTGACTGAGTGGCAAGGTGGGTAAGGAGTATCGGCTACCTGAAATTTCTCATGATATTACTTGTTGTTGTGATGGAGACATATACACTCGCACAGGGCATTGCAAATGTTTTAAGAACATGGCCTGGATTTTGCTCAATGTGGATCTCTGTTCACAGCCTTGGTTAAGCCATGCTACAGTTCAGTCCTTATGTTAAAAGTACTTTCTACAGGAAGACCACATGGACCCCACAGTTAAAGAAGCACCAAGGAATTGAACAATCTAAATAAGTAATGTAGGTGGGCCAGCAAAGGTACCAAACACCAGACAGTTGACAGCAATGCAACATTCATTCAAAGTTCAAAGTAGATAGACAATATGTAATCATATACTACCTTGAGAGGTAGTAATGGGGGCAAAGAAATGGCAGACAAACTGAATAAGTATCTTGTGTCATTCTTCACTGTGGAAGATACTAGTAGAATGCCAGAAATGTGAGCGTGTCGGGGAGAGGTGAATATCATTGCTATTACTAAGGAGAAGGTGCATGGGAAGCTGAACAGCCTGAAGGTAGGTATGGTAAGTCACCTGGACCAGATGGACTACACCCCAGGGTTCTGACAGAGGCAGCTGAAGAGATTGTGGAGGCATTAGTAATGATCTTCCTAGAATAATAGATAATGGAATGGTACCAGAAGACTGTAAAATTGCAAATTTCACTCCAGTATTTAAGAAGGGAGGGAAGCAGAAGAAAGGAAATTATAGGCCAGTTATTCTGACTTTAGTGGTTGGGAAGATGCTGGAGATGATTGTTAAAGATATGGTTTTGGAGTAATTGGAGGCACACAATAAAACAGGTCAACGTCAGCATGACTTTTTAAAGGGGAAATCTTGCCAGACATATCTGTTGGAATTCTTTGAGGAAATAATAGGCAGAATAGACAAAGGAGAGTCAGTGGGTGTTGTTTACCTGGATTTTCAGAAGGCCTCTGACAAGGTGCTGCACATGAGGCTGCTTAACAAGATAAGAACCGATGGTATTACTGGAAAGGTACTAACATGGATAAGAGATTGGCTGACTAGCAGGAGGTAAAGAGTGGGATACTGTGTCCGGTGCTCCCGGTGCGGCCTTCTATATATTGGCGAGACCCGACGCAGCCTGGGAGACCATTTGGCTGAACACTTGCGCTCTGTCTGCCAGGGAAAGCAGGATCTCCCAGTGACCACACATTTTAATTCCATGTCCCATTCCCATTCTGATATGTCTATCCACGGCTTCCTCTACTATCAAGATGAAGCCACACTCAGGTAGGAGGAACAACACCTTATATTCCGTCTGGGTAGCCTCCAACCTGATGGCATAAACATTGACTTCTCTAACTTCTGTTAATGCCCCTCCTCCCCTTCTTACCCCATCCTTTATCTATCTATCTATCTATTTATTTATTTATCCCTTTTTTCCTCTCTCTCTCTTTTTTCTCCCTCTGTCCCTCTCACTATAACTCCTTGTCTGGTCTCCATCTTCCTCTGGGCTCCCCTCCCCGTTTCTTTCTCCCGTCCCATGATCCTCTCCCTTCTCCAGCCTTGTATCCCTTTTCCCAATCAACTGTCCAGCTCTTGGCTCCATCCCTCCCCCTCCTGTCTTCTCCTATCATTTCAGATCTCCCCCTCCCCCTCCCACTTTCAAATCTCTTACTATCTCTTCTTTCAGTTAGTCCTGACGAAGGGTCTCGGCCCAAAACGTCGACTGTATTTCTTCCTATAGATGCTGCCTGGCCTGCTGCGTTCCACCAGCATTTTGTGTGTGTTGCTTGAATTTCAAGCACCTGCAGATTTCCTCGTGTTTGCGTTTTTAAATAAAGAGGTACTTCTGTGGTTGGCTGCCGCTGACTAGTGGTGTGCCTCAGAGTCAGTGTTGAGGCAGATTCTTTTATGTTGTATCTCAGTGATGCAGATGAAGAAATTGATGACATTATGGCCACCTTTGGACAAAGAAGTGGCAAATGGAATATAGTGTAGGGATATGCATGGTCATGTACTTTAGCAGAAAGAATAAAGGAGCGGATTAGTTTCTGAATGGGGACAAAATTCCAAAATCAGCGGTGCAAAGGGACTTGGGAGTCCTTGTGCAGGATTCCCTGAAGGTTAGCTTGCAGGTTGAGTCAATGGTAAGGAAGGCAAATGGAATGTTAGCATTCACTTTGAGAAGACTAGAACGCAAAAGCAAGGATGTAATGCGCAGGCTTTATAAGGCATTGGCCAGACCACACTTGGAGTATTGTGAAGAGTTTTGGGTCCCTAATCTACAAAAGAGTGTGCTGGCATTGGGGAGGATTTTGAGGAGGTCCATGAGAATGATCCCAGGAATGGAAGTGTTGACATATGAGGAGTGTTTGACGGCTCTGGGTCTGTACTCGTTGGAGTTTGGAAGAATTAGGGGGAATCTCATTGAAACCTACCAAATATTGAAAGGCCTAGACAGAGTGGATGTGGAGAGGATATTTCCTGTAGTTTGGGAGTCTAGGACCAGAGAGCATAGCCTCAGAATTCAGAGAGGACCATTTTGAACAAAGATGAAGAAAACCTTCTTTAGCCAGAGTGTGGTGAATCTATGGAATTCATTGCCACCAACAGCTGTGCAAGCCAAGTCATTCCACATATTTAAGGCAGAGGTTGATAGGTTCTTGATTAATCAGGGCATTCAAGATAACAGGGAAAAGGCAGGAGGATAGAGTTGAGAGGAATAATAAATCGGTCATGATGAAATGCTGGTGCAGACAATGGGCTGAGTGGCTTAATTCTGCTCCTATGCATGTCTTATGTCTTACGTTCAGTGTGGACATGGTGGAGGATTACAAATACCTGGGGATACGAATTGACAATAAACTGGACTGGTCAAAGAACACTGAGGCTGTCTACAAGAAGGGTCAGAGCTGTCTCTATTTCCTGAGGAGACTGAGGTCCTTTAACATCTGCCGGACGATGCTGAGGATGTTCTACGAGTCTGTGGCAGCCAGTGCGATCATGTTTGCTGTTGTGTGCTGGGGCAGCAGGCTGAGGGTAGCAGACACCAACAGAATCAACAAACTCATTCGTAAGGCCAGTGATGTTGTGGGGATGGAACTGGACTCTCTGACGGTGGTGTCTGAAAAGAGGATGCTGTCTAAGTTGCATGCCATCTTGGACAACGTCTCCCATCCATTACATAATGTACTGGTTGGGCACAGGAGTACATTCAGCCAGAGACTCATTCCACTGAGATGCAACACAGAGTGTCATAGGAAGTCATTCCTGCCTGTGGCTATCAAACTTTACAACTCCTCCCTTGGAGGGTCAGACACCTGAGCCAATAGGCTGGTCCTGGACTTATTTCCTGGCATAATTTACATATTACTATTTAACTATTTATGGTTCTATTACTATTTATTATTTATGGAACAACTGTAACGAAAACCAATTTCCCCCGGGATTAATATAAGTATGACTATGACTATGACTATGACTATAATGGACTGTCTTCATACAATGCTTTCAATGATATCATCCTCCAAATCTTCATTTTCTTTATACCATTAAAAGATGATTTTCGATACCTTCAAATTCTTTGTAGTGCTTAACTTGTTGAAGTAGTGAAATCCCTTCATTTTCACTCCCAGCCATTTCTGGTATCTCCAGGCCTGAATGTTTGAAAGTGCAGTGAGCAAAACAATTCTGATTTTTCTTACTGCTTATTTCTTGCTAACTATCAGTGACAAAAATCACTGGTTTTTGTACACAAACACATGAAACAGATGCTATTTAATACCTGTTTGCTCTAAGCATGGTGCAATGTCAAATAGCCAGACAAATGCACTAGAATGACAATAGTTAGAAACTGTTTTGCAGCAGTCTCCTGTTCCAATTCAGCAGCAGAGTATCACAAATAAATTAAGGGAGAACCGGCCACTTTCTCAATTAGTTTTTCTTCTTATAAGAGTTGTCCCAAATAAGCAGTAGCCCTAACTAACAGATGGCCCTATAAATTGTAATCCACTGTATTTATAAATTATATAAGAAAATTAGAAGAAAGATTCAGTGAGGTGGTGTTCAGGGGTTTATTGTCCATTTAGAAATCTGATGGTGGAGGGGAAGAAGCTGTTTTGAAATGTGGAGTGTGTCTCCAGGCTCCTGCACCTCCTACTTGAAGGCATCAATGAGAGGAGGGCACATCCTGGTTGATAGGAATTCTTAATGATGGATGCTGCCTTTTTAAGGCATCGCATTTAGCTGGTGTCCTCAATGAGAGGGAGGTTGGCATGCATTTTGTTGATGGCTGGGTTTATAACTTCCTGCAGCTTTTTCTGATCCTCTATAGTGTCCTAGCCCATACCAGACGAAGATGCAACCATTCAGAATGCTCTCCACGGTACACCTGTAGAATCTTGTGAGAGCCCTTGGTAATCGACCAAGTTTCCACAAATTCCTAATGAAAAATTGCTTCTGCCATGCCTTCTTTGTAATTACATTAACATTTTGGGCCCAGGATAGATCCTCAGAGATGTTGATACCCAGGAACTTGAAACTATTTACACTTCCCACTTCTGATCCCTCCACGAGGACTGGTGTGTGTTCCCTCAACATCCACTTCCTTAAGTCCACAATCAATTCCATGGTCTTACTGACACTGAGTGCAAAGTTATTGTTGTGACACCACTCAACCAGCTGATCGATCCCACTCCTGTGCACCTTCTCTTCGCCGTTTGAAATCTGACAACAATAGTTGTTATCAGCAAATTTATAGATGGTATTTGAGCTATGACTAGCCATACAGTCATGGGTGTAGAGAGAATAGAACGATGAGCTAAGTGTGCATCATTACCAGAATTGATTGTCAGCATGGAGGAGATGCTATCTGTGATCCGCAAAGGGAGCTTGTTGATATGATTATGTTGAATGTTGAGCTATAATCAATGAACAACGGCCTGGCATATAGGTATTGCTGTTGTCCAGATGATTTAAGGCCGAGTAGAGAGCCAATGAGATTGCTTCCACTGTATTGAGCAAAGAGGCAAATTGCAATGGGTCCAGGTCTTTGCTCAGATAGGAGTTGATTCTAGCCATGATCAACCTCTCTAAGCACTTCATCACAGTAGATGTGAGTCACTGGATGATGGTCACTGAGACAGCACACCATGCTCTTCTTGGGCACTGGTATGATTGTCGCCCTTTTGAAGCAGGTTTAAACGGCGAGAGACTGATCTTCTTGAACACTCCTGCCAGTTGGTTGGCACAGGTTTTCAGTGGCCTACAGATACACCAACAGGGCCTGATGCCTTGCAAGATATCACCCCCATGAAAGATGTTCTGACATCAGTTTCCAAGACACAGATCATAGAGTCACCAGCTGCTGCAGATATTCGCACAGGTATTGTCACAATGGCGGAGGCTTTGGGAGCAAGGGTGGACCCAAATGCAAGACACATCTTGTAAGGCTACTTAGATCTAGTTTATTGTTCGATACCAGGAGAGCAAGGCAGGAGCAGGAATAGCGAACTGGGCAAGGACTGAGGACTATGACTAGGCTGGGACCAAGGGTCTGGGCTTGGACTCGGAATCGGCTTCCAGAACTAGAGGAGACATGAAGAGGCTAGGGTATGGACTCCGAGCCAGAGACTGGGCAAGGACCCAGTACCTGGGTCTTGCCTTGGGCTCGGACCCCAGAACCAGGCAAGGACATGACATGGGCTAGGGAGAGGAGGAACATGGGAACACAGAGCCTCGGTCTCGGGAGAGCAGGTACATGGAACCATGGACACATACACAGAACACAGAGTCGGGACCCCTCCTTGGGTACAGGACATAGGGCCGGGACTCATGACCCCCCGCGGGGCAACAGCAAGATAGCCTGACTTACCCCATGGAGGCGAGGACAGTTCAAGACAAGGCACGACTCCCCGCGGGGCAACGGCAAGACGGCCTGACTTACCCCACGGAGGCGAGGACAAGACAAGATAAGACCAACACGAATGAACACCAGACAGTACCTATCTAGCTCCGGTGATGGAACTAGACCGAGGTGCAGGCGAGGGCTGCAGACGAGGGCTAGAGGCAAGAGGGGCAGAGAAGGGATTCAGACAAGGGGGTAGGACAGGAATCACAGACTGCCAGGGCCAGGACTAGACTCAGAACTGGAAGCCGCCAGGGCCAGGACTTGACGTGGTACTTGGACGCCGCCGGAGCCAGGACGTGGACGTGGTACTTGAACGCCGCCGGAGCCAGGACGTGGACGTGGTACTTGGATGCCGCCAGGGACAGGACTTGGACGTGGTACTTGAACGCCGCCGGAGCCAGGACGTGGACGTGGTACTTGGATGCCGCCGGAGCCAGGACGTGGTGCTTGGAACCTCCGGGTAGTGCCGAGCTCTCGACTCAGCCCGGGAACAGTAGACAGCGGCTCCTGATTCCCTCCAGCGGGTTAACTGACGGACCCACCTTGATGAGGAAACTTTGCAGGCTCACTTCGGCGAGGTAACTGGACAGGGTTGCTCCGGTGAGGAAGGGAAAATTACCGACGCTCGCTTCGGGCGGAGACAAGGCTTGCTCCGGCCAGATGACATTGGCACACCGTGACTTTGCAGACGCTCCCGCACCGAACGGCTGAAAGCCGGAGACTATAAACTACCGGTTCAGCCAAGTGTTAATTGCCTCTAATCACCAAAGTTGAGGGACACAGGAAAATAGGGAATCAACGGTCCGGATCGCAACATAAACAAGCTAAATTTAAAGGGACCTCGATTCGCACCATGACAGGTATAGATTTATTCTCTCTTTCAAAGTGTGCATAAAAGGCGCTGTGCTCCTCTGGGAGTGAAGCATTACTGCCATTCATGAAGTTAGGTTTTGCTTGCTCAGAAGGAGTGGCCTGCAAACCCTACTAGAGCTGATGTGCATCTGGATCCATCCATTTCAATTGGAATTGCTTTCCCTCTCTTAAGATGACTTCTGTAGGTTGTACCTGGACCTCTTATATATTTTTAGCCCACCAGTCTTGAATGCCACAGGTCTAGCCCTCAACAGACTACAAGTCTCCTGGTTCATCCACGGCTTTTGGTTTTGGTATGTCCGGTATGTTCTCAAAGGAACACGCTCATCTTCACAGTTCTTGATGAAGTCGATGATAACTGCAGCATATTCATTTAGATTTGAAGATGTATCCCTGAACATGGTCCAGTCCTCCGACTCAAAGCAGTCCTGTAAGCACTCCTCCACTTCCCCTGACCATACCTTCTCGGTACTCACCAGTGGTGGAGTGGTCTTTCGTCTCTGTTATACACTGAGAGTGGAAGTGCAGCCAAGTACAGCCAAGCACGGTAAGCATTCCTGATGATGATATACCAGTGATCAGGTGTTTTGGCTCCTCAGGTTCCACAGGTGATAGGTTGGTGGTGGTTGTTCAGAGACTTCTTCAGGCTGGCCAGGTTGAAATAGCCCGTGATGACTGCGAAGGATCTGGGTTCACTGTTTCGTGACTGCTGATCACGGTGCTCAGCATCTCCAGTGCCTGCCTGACGTTGGCCAGAGAAGGAATACACACTGCTTCCAGGATAACGGCAGAAAGCTTCCTTGGCAGATAAAATGGATGACACGATCTCTAGACGTTCCAGGTCAGGTGAGCAGGGATGAGGCAGAACCACTTCATCTGTGCAATGAGTTAATCATAAGGCTTACTCCACTTCCTCTACCTTTAAAAGACTCAGTTGTCCTGCCTTTTTGGAGAACAATGAAACCATCAGGCTGCACTGATGTGTCTGAAATGGCAAGGGTGAGTCATGTTTCCATTAAGCAAAGTACACTACAGTCACTGGTGTCCCTCTAGTACTGCAATCTTGCTCTGAGGTCATCAATTTTATTTTCCGGAGACTGTACAGTTGCCAGCAGGATAGCTGGGAGTGGGCATCCACAGCCTCTGCATTTCTTCCACACTTCCATTTTCTTAAAAGAGAACTGCACTCGCGACCTGAGTCTACAGTTCAGGATCTGCCATTTTGAGTATCAATAGCTTTTTAAAGTGTTTTAGCACTATGTTGCTTACTGAAGTACTCATGGCTATGAGTGTGGGTTTCAGCTGGAGTGGTCCTAAACAGGAATACTTGATGAAACCCATTGGATTGGCATGCTAAGAGGCTCCATTTATTGACACCATCCGTTTTAGATGTTTTAATGCAGAAAGAGGGCATCAAAATAAAATCAACAACATGAATTTAAAAAAAAAACAGTTCCCACCGTTACAATCTCAACTTAATTTTGGTCCACACCCTAGTACGTATGCAGTAGGAAAAGAAATGAAACAAAATATACAAAATCAATATGGTAGTGGCAGTTCTAAAAAAACAATGCAAACAACATTAGAATCTCACCAGCCCTGTATCTTATACACAACATCAAAAATATGAATAAATACATCTCATCTTAACTAAGACGTATACTCACTTTGGCACACACATACTTAAATTCCAAACACATACAGGCTAGACCCTGAAATGAATTCTCCTTGGTCACTCTACTAGGCCAATAAGGAACTTTGCACAACCACGCTATCCAGCACCGATTCCCTACTCGTGAAAATCTTTCCTCACTGTATGTCCAGTACTCTCTGGGGGAGAAGCAGCTCCCAGTACTTGATGTTCTTTCTAGAACATTGTAACTCTTTTTTCTACTCTGCTCGTGCATAATGACATCACCTATTTTAGCATTACCAGGGTGAATACATATGTGCACTTTAACAATAAATAATAGTATTCAACAGGCACCTAGTTACACATGTGAGAATCATTTTATGTGATTAACAAAAGCCATAGCCCTTTACTTGTATTATCAACAAATCAAAAGCAGATGCCTTACACTGACATCATTACATCAGACCCCCCGTCTCTTGAAGTGAACACAACAACTCAATGAAATATGCAGAACATTTCTCTTATAAATATTATGTGTCATCTGTCACCCATTACATTACCCTCCAGGTTCATAAATTCTGCACCGGGTCCAGTCAGCGAATGTTGGGAACTTCCAACACATTTGGACTTTGCTGGAAATGAGGGAGTCCTGGCCAATCTGATGGAATCAAGGTGGTGAGTCTGCCATCGTGTCAGGTTAATTAAATGGTGGGGCCATGTGGCAGAGGCAAACAGTGGGGCATCGACCAAAGGAGGGCGGGAGGACACTTGACGGAGATGTACAAGGCAACAACAGGCATAGATAGAGTGGACAGCCAGTGACTTTTCCCCGGGATGGCAATGGCTAATATGAGATGACAGACCTTTAAAGTGATTGGAGGAGAGTATAGGGAGAACATCCAAGGTAGTTTCTTTTAACACAGAGAGTAGCAAGTTCACGGAACACACAGCTGGGGTGGGGGCAGAGGCAGACATATCAGGGGCATTTAAGAGACTCTTAGGTAGGCGCATGGATGAATGAAAAATGGAAGGCTATGAGGGAGGGAAGGGTTAGATTGAGGTTGGAGCAGATAAAATGTTGGCATAACGCCACATCCCTCCTTGTATTATTTGTTTAATTGTCCACTTCTCTTGACTAGATATATGAGGACTGCAGAGCTTCATCAGGTGTTGGTTCACTTCACTCTATACATGACATGCTGTTTACCTCACAAATACTGTATTGCAGCTTCACGAGACCTACACCACAGCGTCGTTAGGAACAGCTGGTGCCTTCGTCAGCTTGCTCTTCTGTATTCCTCGTCGAACTAGGGGTGGCCCCTGGCTTGATAGCGATGGTAGAGTGAGGAGTATGTCAAGGTGCGGTGGTGCACACTTCTGTTCTTGCTGATGATTGACATCCCTCCTTTGATGTCCAACTTTGAGATGCCAGATCTGTCCAGAACTTTAACCATTTAACATGATATACAATGGCGGATCAGCAGTGAAGAAATAAGTAGTAATCCCCGACTTTGACTGATAATCTGGATAATGAAATTTAAATCCCATCACAGCAGCTGTGGAAGTTAAACTTCAATTAACAATCTGAATTCAGAAGTTAAAAAAACACCAACCAGACTCAAAAATAATTACCAAATTGTTACGAAGGCCCATTTAACTCATGAATGACCTCCAGGAGAGGAAATCTGCCATCCTTGTCTGGTCTGGCCCAGTTGGGACTCCATGTGGTTGACTTCTAAACTCCATGTGAAATGGCCTGGAAAGCCAGTCCATTGTCCTATAAATGTTTAAACATAAATGTAGGGCAAGGGAAGTGTTATACTTTTAAAGCATATACTCACCAAACACTGCAACAGATATGTAGAGTAGAGTTTGCACCTGGACTGGAGGGGGATTAATATCCCTGTGGAAGGTTTGCTAATGCAGCATGATGGGGTTTAAACTGGAGTTTCAGGGCAGTGGGAACTGGAGTGCCAGAACAGTCAGTGGAGAGGTTGTGGAGGCAGATGTTAGTAAGAAATCAGACAAAGTCAGGAATCAGAAGGTTGAGCATTTTGCAACTAGTGTCCTGAGCTGCGTGTATTTCGATACAAGAAGTATCGTAGGAAAGACAGATGAGCTCATGGCATGGATCAACACCTGGAGTTATGATAGTGTAGGGAGGGACAGGACAGGCAGCTCAATAATCTGGGGTTCCGTTGTTTTTGACGTGACAGAGTGGGAGGGATTAAAGGGGAGGGGTGGTGTTACTAGTCAGGGAAAATATCATGGCATTTCTCAGACAGGACAGTCTGGAGAACTGGTCTATTGAGGCGTTATGGTGGAAATGAGAAATAGGAAAGGTATGGCCACGTTAATGGGACTATATTGCAAGCCACTGAACAGTGCGTGGGAATTAGAGGAACAAATTTGTAGAGGGAGATAAATTTGTGTTGCGAGAAACACAAAGGTTGTCATAGTCGGTGAGTTTAACTTTCCACATGTTGACTAGGACTTCCAGACTGTAAAAGGACTAGATGGGATAAAGTTTGTCAAATGTTTTCAGGAAAGTTTCCATAATCAGTACGTAGAGGTCCCAATGAGTGAGTGCGTGATACTGGATCTGCTATTAGAGAATGAGACAGGGCAGGTGACAGAAGTTTGTGTAGGCGAACACTTTACATCCAGTGACCACAATACCATTAGCTTCAAAGTAAATATGCAAAGATATAGGCCTGCTCCGCTGGTCAAGATTCTAAGTTGGAGAAAAGCCAATTTTGATGGATTCAGAAATGAGCTGGCAAGTGTGGATTGAGACAGAATATTTTCTGGCAAAGGTGTGTTTGGTAAGTGGGAGGCCTTCAAAAGTGAAATTTTGAGAGTACAAAGGTTATATGTGCCTATAAGAATAAAAGTCAAAGGTAAAAAGTGTAGGGAACCTTGATTTTCAAGAAATACTGAGGCCCTGGTTAAGAGAAAAAAGGAGGTGTATAGCAGGTATAGGCAGGTAAGAACATGAGGTGCTTATGGAGTATAAGAAATGCAAGAGAACACTTAAGAAAGAAATCAGGAAGGTTAAAATAAGGCACAAGGTTGCCATAGCATTCAAGGCGAAGGAGAATCCTAAGGGGTTCTACAGATATGTTAAGAGCAAAGGGATTGCAAGGGACAAAATTGGTCCTTTAGAAGATCAAAATGGTTGTCCATGTGTAGAGCCAAAAGAGATGGGGGGGATCTTAAATATTTTTTTGCATCTGTGTTTACTCAGAAGATGGACACAGAGTCTATAGAAGTGAGGCAAAGCAGCATTAACTCATGGACCTTATACAGATTACAGAGGAGGACGTCTTTGTTGTCCTGAAGCAAATCATGGTGGATAATTCCCTGGGGCATGACATGGTGTTCCTTCAGACCCTACGGGAGGAAAGGTATTAGAGGACTGGAGGATAACCAATGTTGTTCCTTTGTTTAAGGAAGGCTTTTAATATAAATCAGGAAATTATAGGCTGGTGAGTCTGACATCAGTGATGGGAAAGTTATTGGAAGGTATTCCAAGGGAGCAGATATATAAGTATTTAGATAGACATGATCTGATTAAGGATAGTCACTGTGAATTTGTGCATGATAGTTCATGTCTAACCAATCTTATAGAGATTTTTGAGGAACTTACCAAGAAAGTTGATTAAGGCAAGGCAAAGAATGTTGTCTATGTGGACTTTAGCAAGGCATTTGACAGGGCCCCACATGGGAGTTTGGTCAAAAAGGTTCAGTCGCTCAACATTCAGGATGAGGTAGTAAATTGGATTAGACATTGGCTTTGTGGGAGAAGCCAGAGAGTGGTAGTAGATGGTTGCCTCTCTGACTGGAGGCCTGTGCTGCAGAGAATGGTACTGGGTCCGTTGTCATTTGTCATCTATATCAACTTGTCTATATGATAATCTGGTTAACTGAATCATCAAATTTGCAGAAGATGTCAAGATTGGGGGTACAGTGAACAGCGAGGAAGGCTATCTTAGCTTGCAGAGGGATCTGGATCAGTTGGAAAAATGGGCTCAAAAATGGCAACACATACAAAATGCTGGAGGAATTCAGCAAGCCAGGCAGCATCTATGGAAAAGAGTACAGTTGGCGTTTTGGGCCAGGACCCTTCATCAGGACTGGAAAAAAAGATGAGAAGTCAGAATAAGAAAGTGGGGGGAGGGGAAGAAGAACTGAAAGGTGATAGATGAAACTGGGAGGGGGGAAGGAGTGGAGCAAAGAGCTGGCAAGTTCATTGGTGATAAAGATATAGGGCTGGAGGAGGGGGGAATCTGATAGGAGAGGACAAAAAGCCATGGAAGAAAGAAAAGGGGGAGGAGCACCAGAGGGAGATGATAGGCAGGTAAGGAGATAAGGTGAGAGATAGAAATGGTAATGGGGAATGGTGAAGGAGATGGCAGGGGGCCATTATTAGATGTTGAAGAAATCGATGTTTATGCCATCAGGTTGGAGGCTAGACAGAATATAAGGCGTTATTCCTCCAACCTGATTGTGGCCTTATCGTGACTGTAGAGGAGGCCATAGATGGACATGTCAGAATGGGAACGGGAAGTGGAATTAAAATGGCTGGGTACTGGGAGATCCCTCTTTTTCTAATGGATGGAGTGCAGATGCTCAGTGAAGCGGTCTCCTAATCTGCATGGGATCTCCCCAATGTACAGGAGGCCTCAACAAGAGCACCAGATACACTATAGGTGACTCAAACAGGTGAAGTGTCGCCGCATCTGGAAGGACTATTTGGGGCCCTGAATGGTAGTGAGGGAGGAGGCATAGGGACAGGTGTTGCACTTGCTCCGCTTGCAGGGATAAGTGCCAGGAGGGAGATCAGTGGAGAGGGAAGAATGGACAAGAGAGTCATGTAGGGAGTGGTCCCTGTGGAAAGCAGAAAGTGGGGTGAAAGGAAAGATGTACTTGGTGGTGGGATCCTGTTGGAGATGGCGGAAGTTATGGAGAATTATGTGCCAGGAGTGGAGGCTGGAGAAGTAACCTGCAAAAAGGCAGATGGAATTTAATGTCTTGCACTTTGGTAGGATCAACCAGGGTAGATCTTTCACAGTGAACGGTAGGGCACAGAAGAGCATGATCTGGGAATACAGGTCTATAATACATTGAAAGTGGTGTCACTGGTAGACAGAGTCATAAATAAAGTTTTTGGCTCATTAACCTTCATAAATCAAAGTATTGAGTACAAGAGATGGGATGTTATGTTGAAGTTGTATAAGATGTTGGTGAGGCCTAATTTGGTGTATTATGTGCAGTTTTGGTCACCCACCTACAGGAAAGATGTAAACAGTGTTGAAAGAGTACAGAGAAAATTTACAAGGATGTTGCCGAGTCTGGAGGACCTGTGTTATAAGGAAAGATTGAATATATTTGAACTTTATTCCTTAGAACGTTGAAGATTGAGAGGAGATTTCATGGAGGTATACAAAATTATGGGGGGTATAGACAGGGTAAATGTAAGCAGGTTTTTCCACTGAGGTAGGGTGGGAGAACAATCAGAGGTTAAGTGAAAGAGGTGAAAAGTTCAAGGGGAACATGAGGGGAAACTTCTTCATTCAGAGGATCATGAGAGTGTGGAGCAAGCCGCCAGCACAGGTGATGCGTGCAAACTTCATTTCAATGTTTATACTGTTTGGATAGGTACACGGATGGTAGAGTATGGAGGACTATGGTCCCAATGCAGGTCGATAGGAGGAGGCAGCTTAGATGGTTTCAGCATGGACTAGATGGGCCGAAGGACCTGTTTCATTGTTTTTCTAAAATTCTATGACTCCAGGAGATATGATTCCCACCACATGGTCTCATTACAACATGGCCAAAATTCTCAAGAAACTTTTTGCCATAATTATATCAAGCATTATTAAAATCAAGGCAACTGGACTTGCTGTGCTGTCCAGAAGACATTTGGCCCCTCATCCAACACACATCAAAGTTGCTGGTGAATGCAGCAGGCCAGGCAGCATCTCTAGGAAGAGGTACAGTCTACGTTTCAGGCCGAAACCCTTCGTCAGGACTAACTGAAGGAAGAGCTAGTAAGAGATTTGAAAGTTGGAGGGGGAGGGGGAGATCCAAAATGATAGGAGAAGACAGGAGGGGGAGGGGAGCCAAGAGCTGGACAGGTGATTGGCAAAGGGGATATGAGAGGATCATGGGACAGGAGGCCCGGGGAGAAGGAAAAGGGGGGGGAACCCAGAAGATGGGCAAGGGGTATAGTCAGAGGGACAGAGGGAGAAAAAGGAGAGTGAGAGAAAGAATGTGTGTATAAAAATAAATAACAGATGGGGTACGAGGGGGAGGTGGGGCATTAACAGAAGTTAGAGAAGTCAATGTTCATGCCATCAGGTTGGAGGCTACCCAGGCAGAATATAAGGTGTTGTTCCTCCAACCTGAGTGTGGCTTCATCTTTACAGTAGAGGAGGCCGTGGACAGACATGTCAGAATGGAAATGGGATGTGGAATTAAAATGTGTGGCCACTAGGAGATCCTACTTTCTCTGGCGGACAGAGCGTAGGTGTTCAGCAAAGCGGTCTCCCAGTCTGCGTCGGGTCTCGCCAATATATAGAAGGCCACATCGGGAGCACCGGACGCAGTATATCACCCCAGCCGACTCACAGGTGAAGTGTCGCCTCACCTGGAAGGACTGTCTGGGGCCCTGAATGGTGGTAAGGGAGGAAGTGTAAGGGCATGTGTAGCACTTGTTCCCCTTACAAGGATAAGTGCCAGGAGGGAGATCAGTGGGGAGGGATGGGGGGGACAAATGGACAAGAGAGTCGCGTAAGGAGAAATCCCTGCGGAAAGCAGAGTGGGGCGAGGGAAAGATGTGCGTAGTGTTGGAGGAACAACACCTTATATTCCGTCTGGGTAGCCTCCAACCTGATGGCATGAACATTGACTTCTCTAACTTCCGCTAATGCCCCCCTCTCCCTCGTACCCCATCCGTTATTTATTTTTATACACACATTCTTTCTCTCACTCTCCTTTTTCTCCCTCTGTCCCTCTGACTATACCCCTTGCCCATCCTCTGGTTCCCCCCCCCCGCCATGTCTTTTTCCCCTGACCTCCTGTCCCATGATCCTCTCATATCCCCTTTGCCAATCACCTGTCCAGCTCTTGGCTCCATCCCTCCCCCTCCTGTCTTCTCCTATCATTTTGGATCTCCCCCTCTCCCTCCCCCTCCCCTTCCCCCTCCCACTTTCAAATCTCTTACTAACTCTTCCTTCAGTTAGTCCTGACGAAAGGTTTCGGCCTGAAACGTCGACTGTACCTCTTCCTAGAGATGCTGCCTAGCCTGCTGCGTTCACCAGCAACTTTGATGTGTGTTGCTTGAATTTCCAGCATCTGCAGAATTCCTATTGTTCGCCACTCATCCAAGAGGCTTCTTCAGTTCTGATCCATGGTGGGTAGTTTTCTGGTTTATAAACCCTATGAGTTGTTTAAAGGTTTTGCAATCACATGAGGGTTGTTAACAGTTGTAGAGATAATGAGAGGGTCATTAGTCTTATCTCTGCATGAATAGAGGTGAGAACTGCTATGGAGCCGTTGGGGAAGAGATGTTATAAGTAGCTGAAAGATGTTGTACCCGACCCCTCTGTTCAGGAACGCAAACATAAGAACATCTGCAGATGCTGGAAATTCAAGCAACACATGTCAGGATGAAGGGTCTCGGCCTGAAACGTTGACTGTACCTCTTCCTATAGATGCTGCCTGGCCTGCCGCATTCCACCAGCATTTTGTGTGTGTCCCTCTGTTCAGGGATGTGTTTTCTAGTTTGATAAAAATGGCTTCTTTAACCCTTCTTTCAAACCAGCTGTCCTTCCTGTCCAATGCATGCACATTGTGTCCTGTATCTTTTAGGTGTAGATATACAGCCTAATCTTGACCTGAGATGGTGGTCCTCCTATGTAGTGCCGTTCATTTGTGAAGTGGATGTTTTGTCTCGCTGATATACTGTTCTGTGCAGTTCTCATTGCATTGGATAGCATATACAATATTGCTCTGTTTATGTTTGGGTGTAGGATCCTTGGTGTCGATGAGTTTCTGTCCGAGTGTGTTTGTAGGTTAGAAAAACACAGGGATTTAGTGTTTGTTGAAAATCCTTCTGAGTTTCCCTGAAACTCCAGCTACATATGGGATGACTTGTTTTTCCATCTGCTTTGCTCCTTACCTCTGTCTGCTGGGCTGATGTCCCTGCTGGTTTTTGTTGCTGTCTTGATGAAGGCCCAGTCAGGATAGCCACAAGCTTTCAAGGCTTCTCTCAAATACTTGCGCCCCTTTTCTTTAGCTGTAATGTTGGTGGGCGCATTCTCAGTGGGGTGATGTAATGTTCTGATAACCCCCAACTTATGTTCTAATGGGTGATGAGAGTCAAACCACAGGTACTGATCCATGTGGGCTGGTTTCCTGTAAACTTCAATATCTTGATGTCCGTTTTCTTTGACAAGTACTGCACAGTCTAAAAAGGCCAGTCTATTGTTCTCGACATCTTCTCATGTAAATTTGATGTTATTATCCACCGAGTTGATGTGTTCTGTGAAGGCCCAACATATGAGGGCTAACACCTCAGCTCAAAACTCAGCTGTAGATCTACACCTAAAGGACAAAGGACACTCCTTTGATGATAACAATGTGCACATTTTGGACAGGGAGGGCAGGCGGTTTGAACGGAAGGTTAAAGAAGCCATCTTTGTCAAACTGGAAAACCCATCCCTGAACAGAGGGGGTGGGGTTCGACACCACTGATCAACTACTTTTCCCCAGTGTCTCCACAACAGTTCACTCCTATAATTATATCCTAAAACAAATAGTATAGAATACCAACTGAACCTGAGTGTGTTCTACTGAGCAGGGCACGTCAGCTTCAGGCCATAATAATAAAGGAGTCATTGTATCCCCAAGCACAATATTTATTTATTTAGTGATATGGCAAAGAGTGGCCCTTCTGGCCCTTCGAGCCAATCCCTCACAGCAACCTCCGGCAAATTCGATGAACTCGAACCTAGTCAAGAGACAATTTACAATGATCAATTAACTGACCTGGTATGACTTTGAACCGTGGGAAGAAACTGGAACATCGAAGGAAAACACACACATTCCACGGGGAGGACGTACAAACTTCTTGATGTGTTGGAATTGAACTTCAAGCTCCAGACAGCCCAAGCTGCATTAGCATCATGCTAATCACGACACTACCGTGGCTCCACTGTATCTTCCTCGGTACATCAATGACCCACTGTATGAGGTAGCTCCATTTCCAGTATTTCCAGCACAAGGTAACCCACACAAAATGCTGGAGGAACTCAGCAGGTCAGGCAGCATCTATAGGGAGGAATAAAGAGTCAATGTTCCAGGCTGAGACCATCACAAAGGGTCATCTGCTCTATAAGATCACAATATGAATATAAACATTCACAGGGGATGTCCATACTTAAAGACACACTATAAACACAAAGAATGTGAAATGCAAAAGGAAAGGATTATTTTAACAGTGATTCAAGTCTTCCAGGAGGGTGAACCCTCGCACGGTGACAGGCCCTGACAGTGTACATGGTAGGGCTCTGAAAACCTGTACCAACAACATGGTGGGTTTGGTCAGAAACATCTTCAATTTCTCATTACTACGGTCGGAAGTTCCCACCTGCTTCAAAAAGGCAAAATCATACCAGTGCCCAAGAAGAGCAGGTTGAGCTGCCTTAAGGACTCACATCTACGGTGATGAAGAGCTTTGAGAAGTTGGTTATGACTAGAATAAACTCCTATTTAAGCAAGGACCTGGATTCACTGCAGTTTGCCTATCGCCACAATAGGTCTATGGCAGGTGCAATCTCATTGGCTCTTCACACTTCCTGGATCACCTGGAAAACACTAATACTTACATCAATGTTACACTCTTGCTTTTATGTTCTAGTCCTCTTAAAATGAATGCTAACATCACATTTACATTTGTCACCACAGACTAAACCTGCAAGTTAACCTTTAGGGAATCCTGTATAAAGACTTCCAAGTCCCTAGTGCTCCAGCTTTCTGCATTTTCTTTCCAGTTAGAAAATAGTCAACCATTTCATTTCCTCTACCAAAGTGCATGGCCATACAGTTCCTGCATCTGCCATCTTTTTTTGCCCATACTCCTAACTTGTCTAAGACCTTCTGTAGTCTCTCTACTTCCTCACAACTGCCTGCCCTTCCACTATCTAAATATGATCTGCAAACTTTGCAGCAAAATCATCAATTCCATCATCCAAATCATTGACATATAATATAAAAAGAACCGTTCCCAAAACAGACCCCTGTGGAACACCACTAGTCACCTGCAACTAACCAGAAAAGGCTCCCTTTATTCCCACTCTTTGCTTCCAGCCAATCAGCCACTGCTTTATCCATACTAGAATCTTCCCTGTAATACCATGGGCCTGTAGCTTGTTAAGCAGCCTCATGTGTGGCACCTTGTTAAATTAACCTTTTGAAAATCCAAGTGCACAACACCAACTGATTCTCCTTTGTCTGTCCTGCTTGTTACTTCTTCAAAGAATTCCAACTGATTTAGCCAGGCAAGATTAAATTTTATCATGTGCCTCCTTTCCTCTTCTCCATTCTTGGTGTGGAGTGATATTTGTAATTTTCCAGTCTTCCAGGAACATTCCAGAACCTAGTGATTCTTGAAAGATCATTACTAATGCCACCACAATATCTTCAGCCACCTCTTTCAGAGCCCTGGGGTGTACTCCATCTGATCCAGGTGACTAACCCACCTTCAGACCTTTCAACTTCCCAAGATCTTTCTCTCTAGTAATGGTAACTTTATTCATTTCATGACCTTGATACCTGGAATTTCCACCATACTGCTAGTGTGTTTCACAATGAAGACTGATGTAAAACACTTATTCAGTTCTTCCACCGTTTTGTTGTCTCCCATTACTACATTCCCAGCATTGTTTTCCAATGGTCCACTATCCACTCTCACCTCTCTTTTACACTTTATGTACCTGAAGAATCATTTGGTATCCTCTTTAATATTATTGGCTAGCTAACTTCTGCATTCCAACTTTACCTTCTTAATGACTTTGTTATTTGCCTTCTGTTGGTTATTAAAAGCTTCCCTATCCTCTAACTTGTCAGAAATTTTTGCTCTATTATATGCTCTTTCTTTTTCTTTTATGTTGGCTTTGACTTCTCTTGTTAGTCGCGGTTGTGTCATCTTTCCTTTCGAATGCTTCTTCCTCATTGGGATGTATATATCCTGTACCTTTTAAATTGCTTCCAGAAATTCCAGCCATTGCTGCTCTGCCATTATTCCTGCCAGTGTGCTTTTCCAATCAATTCTGGCCAATTCCTCTCATGCCTCTGTAATTTCCTTTACTCCACTGTAACACTGATACATCCGACTTCAGCTTCTCCTTCTAAAGTTTCCGGGTGAATTCGATCATATTAAGATCACTTCCCCTAAGGGTGCTTTTGCCTTAAGCTCTCTAGTCAATTCAGAGTCAGAAATGATGGTGATCCCAAAGTATCTCAATATATATTCCAAACTCCAAAGACATCTGAAATCTGAAACACTTTCTGCCCCAAGCATTTTGGGTGAGGGATGCACAGCCTGTATTTGTAAGCATACTCAATGGAATATTGGTTGGAATGTAAATAGAACTCACTTTCTTAGACCTATGCAAATCTGTCGAAAAAACACAATTTCTGTTTATTTTTCTTTCTTGCTATGTGATAATATCTACTGTCCTGCACTACATAATTAAATCAGTTGAAATGCAATATTTATTCAAGGAAACTATTGACTTTCAGATTAAATCGCCCATTAGAGTTACGGTTGCTGATAAGAAACAGAAGCAGCTCCAAGTGCTTCTTTTGAAGAACCCATCAACCTGATACAAGAACACTACTTCTCTTTCGACAGATGCCACGTGACCTACCCTGCATTTCCATTATTTCCTGTATTTATTTCACATTTTCAGCAACTGCAATCAGTCATTTTTTTTTCATTTCATGAGCAAGAGTTGAGGCAAGATAACGGAACTGAACCGGTTCAGTTCTGTTGTCTTGGCTCAAAGTAGCAGAACTGAACTTGTACTGAAGAAGATCTTGGGTAAAATATTGACAACATTTGGCATTAGCTGTTTTCATGATACTGAATGTCAAACTAAATTTGATGCATGGAATGGAGAATTTGTTCATCATGATATACAACACATCAAGTGACATAGATGCAAACATTGTGTCTTCTACAAATAGTGGATCCAGAATAACAAGCTGAATAACATGTAGGTTGTTTTGAAATAGTTTTACAGTGAACAAGTTGTCACCCATCACTAATTCAATTAGAAGGCAAACCATAAGATACAAGACCATAACATACTAAAGCAGATTTAGGTCATTCAGCAATTGAGACTGCTCCACCATTCAATCATAGCTGACTTTTTCTCCTCAACTCCACTTACCTGCTTCTTCCTGTAACCCTTAATCCCCTTACCTATCAAGGCTCTGTCAACCTCCACCATAAAAAGATTATGAGAGAAAACTGGCAGAGAACATAAAAACGGACTGTAAAAGCTTTTATAGATATGTAAAAAGGAAAAGACTGGTAAAGACAAATGTAGGTCCCCTACAGACAGAAACAGGTGAATTGATTATGGGGAGCAAGGACATGGCAGACCAATTGAATAATTACTTTGGTTCTGTCTTCACTAAGGAGGACATAAATAATCTTCCAGAAATAGTAAGGGACAGAGGGTCCAGTGAGATGGAGGAACTGAGTGAAATACATGTTAGTAGGGAAGTGGTGTTAGGTAAATTGAAGGGATTGAAGGCAGATAAATCCCCAGGGCCAGATGGTCTGCATCCTAGAGTGCTTAAGGAAGTAGCCCAAGAAATAGTGGATGCATTAGTGATAATTTTTCAAAACTCGTTAGATTCTGGACTAGTTCCTGAGGATTGGAGGGTGGCTAATGTAACCCCACTTTTTAAAAAAGGAGGGAGAGAGAAACCGGGGAATTATAGGCCGGTTAGCCTAACGTCGGTGGTGGGGAAACTGCTGGAGTCAGTTATCAAGGATGTGATAACAGCACATTTGGAAAGCGGTGAAATCATCGGACAAAGTCAACATGGATTTGTGAAAGGAAAATCATGTCTGACGAATCTCATTGAATTTTTTGAGGATGTAACTAGTAGAGTGGATAGGGGAGAACCAGTGGATGTGGTATATTTGGATTTTCAAAAGGCTTTTGACAAGGTCCCACACAGGAGATTAGTGTGCAAACTTAAAGCACATGGTATTAGGGGTAAGGTATTGATGTGGATGGAGAATTGGTTAGCAGACAGGAAGCAAAGAGTGGGAATAAACGGGACCTTTTCAGAATGGCAGGCGGTGACTAGTGGGTACTGCAAGGCTCAGTGCTAGGACCCCAGTTGTTTACAATATATAATAATGACTTGGATGAGGGAATTAAATGCAGCATCTCCAAGTTTGCGGATGACACGAAGCTGGGCAGCAGTGTTAGCTGTGAGGAGGATGCTAAGAGGATGCAGGGTGACTTGGATAGGTTGGGTGAGTGGGCAAATTCATGGCAGATGCAATTTAATGTGGATAAATGTGAAGTTATCCACTTTGGTGGCAAAAATAGGAAAACAGATTATTATCTGAATGGTGGCCGATTAGGAAAAGGGGAGGTGCAACGAGACCTGGGTGTCATTATACACCAGTCATTGAAAGTGGGCATGCAGGTACAGCAGGCGGTGAAAAAGACGAATGGTATGCTGGCATTTATAGCGAGAGGATTCGAGTACAGGAGCAGGGAGGTACTACTGCAGTTGTACAAGGCCTTGGTGAGACCACACCTGGAGTATTGTGTGCAGTTTTGGTCCCCTAATCTGAGGAAAGACATCCTTGCCATAGAGGGAGTACAAAGAAGGTTCACCAGATTGATTCCTGGGATGGCAGGACTTTCATATGAAGATAGACTGGATGAACTGGGCTTGTACTCGTTGGAATTTAGAAGATTGAAGGGGGATCTGATTGAAACGTATAAGATCCTAAAGGGATTGGACAGGCTAGATGCAGGAAGATTGTTCCCGATGTTGGGGAAGTCCAGAACGAGGGGCCACAGTTTGAGGATAGAGGGGAAGCCTTTTAGGACCAAGATTAGGAAAAACTTCTTCACACAGAGAGTGGTGAATCTGTGGAATTCTCTGCCACAGGAAACAGTTGAGGCCAGTTCATTGGCTATATTTAAGAGGGAGTTAGATATGGCCCTTGTGGCTACGGGGGTCAGGGGGTATGGAGGGAAGGCTGGGGCGGGGTTCTGAGTTGGAGGATCAGCCATGATCATAATAAATGGCGGTGCAGGCTCGAAGGGCCGAATGGCCTACTCCTGCACCTATTTTCTATGTTTCTATTATATCAGGAGCATACGTATAAGATTATTAAGGGATTGGACACGTTAGAGGCAGGAAACATGTTCCCGATGTTGGGAGAGTCCAGAACCAGAGGCCACAATTTGAGAATAAGGGGTAAGCCATTTAGAATGGAGTTAAGGAAAAACTTTTTCACCCAGAGAGCTGTGGATCTGTGGAATGCTCTGCCTCAGAAGGCAGTGGAGGCCAATTCTCTGGCTGCTTACAAGAAAGAGTTAGATAGAGCTCTTAATGATAGTGGAGTCAAGGGACATGGGGAGAAGGCAGGAACGTGGTACTGATTGTGGATGATCAGCCACGATCACAGTGAATGGCAGTGCCGGTTTGAAGGGCTGAATGGCCTACTCTTGCGCCTATTGTCTATTGTCTATTGACTAGAAGTCCTTACAAAGTGACTGTGAGAACAGCTGAGAGGATCACAAGGGTCTCCCGACCATCCATCAGGGACATTTATCCAGAGCACTGTGTAAGTCATTGCATTTGACTTACTTACTATGAACTCAGCCTGCAAGTTGATTTCCTGAAGGGAATCCTGAACTAGGACTCCCAAGTCCTTTGATGTTGTGGTGTTTGCCCAAACTGGCAATTAGATTGCAGACCTTTCATCACCAGTCGAGATGACATCCTCAGAGCACAGTTGTTGGTGTTTCTCTCCCAAGTTCCTTTACATCTCTAATTCTGTATTCTCTTTCCAATCTACACCTTAATTCTTCCTACCAAAGTACATAACCCTGCATTTTCAAAAGCTATATTCCACCTGGCACTTTGTCCACTCCTCTTAATTCTGTAAAGCTCCCTTGAGAAGAAAATGCAATAACCAGTTTTGTAACCAGCTGCAGCTTTGCTTTATACAATGGATGATGTTTCACTGTTAAACAGGGTTGTTGACACCATTCCACAGGGGTCTCTAAACTGGAACACACCTTTCGTGCACAGGTAGTTTTCATCAGCAACTTTTACGTGCCTTTCCGGCGTCTAGTAGTGAAGGCTGCTCCACAAAATAAGTCTTCTTTTCTCAAAGGGTAATGGATTCCTGAAATTCTCTGCCTGAAAATTCTCTGGAGGTTAGATGAATGTGGATACTTAAATACAAAATAAATATATCTTTGTCAAGTCAAGAAATGATCAGATTGATCAAACTGAAAGATGATACCAACTTAAGGGAGCCAAATGGCTTAATCCTGGTCCTGTTTTCTTATGTTCACTGTGAAGAGCACAGGGTGAATTTCTCAGCTGAACTGGGAACACCTCAGCTGGAGAGGTGTTCTCGTCCCCTTCTGTTGAGTTGACCAGTCTCCTCTGTAAAAACATTTGCTGTTCATGCACCACTTATCTTTGACATTAGTGTCAACCATCAATGACTGATGAACATTGTTGCATCTCATCCATTAAGGTATCAGGATAGAATATTGATATTCTTTATCAGTTGCTTTAGTTTTCCTTATTTAGTAAGATCTTCGCCATTGACCCAACAAATATCGCTGAGCAATCTTATCACAGTCATACTGTTGTTCCATATAATTGCTATTCTACCAAGTGAAACCTTCAATTACAATCTGTCAGTTTCTGTATAATTCATATCAAATTAAAGTAATTTATTTCTAGAACATTTCCTTTGTCGAATTAACTTAACCAATATTAATCAAATGATTAGACTTCTCTGAAACTTCTAGAGTCGAATGGAATGCTCATCTTTAACTCTCTGTTATCAAGGCAAGTTTATTATCATTTAACTGCAGTATACACATCTATATAATGTATATAGAAACAAGGCAACGTTTCTTTGAACCAGGCTGTAAAGCACCGTAGTACACATAACACACGATAACTTAAGAAGGTAAGGATAAAATCTACAGATGAATCACACACAAATAACAAACTAAAGTGCATTAATATTAAATACTGTAGGTACGGAACAGATTAACCAGTGACACTTTGAATATGATGCTTCATTCTAAAACTAATCAGGGGCAAGGAGTAAAACATAGTCTATCCCTTCAAATATTCTGTAATTTTCTCCTTCCTGCTCAATACATGAATATTTACTACTTCATTACAAATTGGAAAAAAATATTGTGGCAACGCCTCATTAGATTTTAGAGCAGTTAAAATCTAATGACTATCAATGGTAAGTTCCCTCACAGCTAACAATGAGTAACCTAATACAGCTCAATAAGAACCCTTATGGGCTTAAATTAATGTGACCAAAGTGTACCTCATATTCCTTGTACAAGAGCATATATCTAAAATTCCAAGCTACATTGTGAGGGCAGAAAGCAGAAATTAATGAAACTGAGAGTTTTGCAACGGTGGATTTAGAAATGATGGAGAATTACTTATTGCAGATAGAGAAAAAGCTAGAAATACACAATGCCCAATTCATTAGACATGATGCTTGGGATTATTTGCATAAAAGAATTTTGCTGCAAGTAGCCAGCATAAAACTGGATTTAAATGCCCCCTCAGGTGCTATAGAGTTTCACATCCTCAGAAGCTCAGAAGATTCTCTCTGAATACCCCATTGGATCAATCACTATGATATAAATTGGATCAATCACTATGATATAAATTGGTAAATTCAATCACCGTTGTCCAAAGTCTCCTCAGAATATGTTGCTAAGATTTAGATGGAAGGAGGCTCTATGCCTACAGAGGTCCAGAGAAGAGTGAAACAGAAAGGTCGTTTATTTCATGCAGTTCCAGACAGCACTCAGGATATTTTAGTGCAACCTTGTCTGACTATTAAACATCTAGACAAAGTACTGAAGCTCCTCGGCAAGTGGTGACCAGGCATTACACACCAAAATAATACATAAACAATGGACATTGAGTTCATGGGAAGTGCCAAGTGTATTCATGGGTTTGGCTCCAAGCAATGCCAGGAAGAAGAGCAAACCGGAAAATTCATCCAACATCAGGTTAAAGATGCAAGAGGAAAATCTATGAATATGGATTACAGTAGATTAGAAAAAGAGAATTCAGTTGCATTTTGAAATAAGATAAATCTGCTCCCAATGAGTAGAGTTCTCAGATCATTTCCTGACAATAGAGATTGATGCTACACTGAGGAAGCCCCTTCAATCTGAAGGTACACTCTGCAAGAGCTAAGGAAACTGTCAAAGTACAAAAGAAGTGGTAGTAAATTACACTGATGGCAGCTGACCCTGAAAAAGAAAAATTAAAATGCAGACAGTTGAGGGGGCTTGACCAGCATTGTTTGTGACATTCCTGTTGGATTATATACCATTTTATGGAATTGCTTTTGGGTTTTATAATCCAACTTTATCAAACTGATGTATTTTATATTGTATGATTTACTGGAACTTTATAGCAGTTTTATGGTAAAAGTGAATACTTTGCTTATATTACAATTTTGTGGCATGATGATTGGGTATATTAATTCACTTTTTATAGTATTCCAGATACTGCATTCTTTATGACTGGGCTTGCTCTTCTTCCTGCCTAGTTTACAATTTGCTACAAATCCAAGAAGCAATAAAATACCAGCAAGATGTAGGCTAGGTTTTCTAGCTATAACAGCAGGGAACCCATCACTACTTGTCACCTCTATGGTGTGAAACAAGAACTTTGATTTCTTTTGCCTGTACGTTCCTTGCAGAAACTCTATAGATTTTTTCCTATTTAACATGTTCCCACAGGATGTATTGTTTTGCAGTTTATTCCATCAGAGTAAAGTTCAAGTAACAAAAAAACATATTTCTGCAATGTATATTTACATCAATAGTATGCATTTATTACAATAAATCTATTTCTGTTTTCTAATGATATACAGTTCAAGTAAGTGGGAACCAAATTGGGACACTGGACACTGGAAACTGAATCCTGGATAGTAGCACTAAATATTCCATATGACATCAATCACGTGACTGTTTCCCCTTGAGAGTTTAGTTCCACTAACTTCAATGGAATGCATTTTAGAGAGTAGAACATAATGCATGCTAAGCACAACTGAATGGGGATGAATCTCCAGGCACTAAAAGTCTGCAAAATGATATGGCCAGGTTAAACAAGTGGGTAAAGATGGTTAACCTTTCAAAAAAATTGAGGAATTCCAAGGTCATCCATTTTGGAATGAAAATAGTGTCACACTATTACAAAATAAACACAGCATGCAGAAGGGAGTTACAAGAAATTCTACAGCTGCTGGAAGTCTTGAGCACCATATGCAAAATGCATTTTCCTTCATAGATGGGCCTGATCTGCTGAGTCCCTCCAGCATTTTGTGTGTGTGCAGCACGCAGAAGGAGCAAGCAATGAAGAAGGAAAATTGAACTTAACACAAGGCCAACAAACAAAAAGCAAGAGTAAGATAAAACAAGCTTTGTTGAGTCCATCCCAAGAGTCCTACATACACTTTTAATCTTCGTCTATAAGGGAGAGAGAATACTTATTTTGGAACCAATGCCGCAACAGTTCACTACATTGACTTTAATGAGGAGGAATTGAGCAGATCGTGAGGGTGACTGGAAGGTCAGCTACTGTGAGGATAATTAACTTGATGAGAGTTTTTTTTAAGCAAGGTTGTCACTTCTGGATAAAGGCTTAAACAATTATAACGCAGAAGAATATTTTTGTGGAACTTTGGAGTCCTCTACAACAGAAGTCTGTGTAATTTTACTGAATGAGACAAACAGTTGATAAGGGCTGTTTGGATCAGCTTTCTTGGCTGAATTGGGTGTGTGCATTCAAAAAGGCTAAAGACTTTTCAAATTACCATTCATATCTGGGGAGGAGCTGGGTAACAAAAAGGACAGTGGAAATATCTGTGATAGGATGAGACGAGCCAATGAGGTTAATGAAGCAGACAAAGGAGCTAATTCTTCTTTGCCACTGTAATCTATTGCTTATAGAAGAGTTGTGGGATATGATCAACAAATTGGGCAGTAGTAATAAAAAAAAGCTGAGCAAAAAAAAGTTACAGATGGATGACTTACTATAGATATGGCCTGCTATGATACCAACAGAAAGAGTGTGTTGCATAACACTGGAGAGTTCAATACAGAGTCCAAAAGGTGCTCAGACAGAAAGTAATGTTATTTTGGGTCACACCAGACTTAATTTGGGCCACATTGCAACGGTGCAACAGGCCACAGGCATGTCACCATGAAAATTAAGTTCTCCTTCTTCTAGCCAGCCCTCCCACCATCACATTCTTTATGAGCAGAATCTTTTGTCTCGCTTTCCCAGTTCTGATGAAGGATATCTGACATGAGGTAGAAATTCCATTCATCTTTCAAAGGATACTATCTGACCATAAACTTGTAATTGTTTCCAAGATCTTCTTTCAACTTGTTAGCGAGAACACACCCAGTACTCTGAAATATGGTTCCATTAGACCATAAGGTATAGCAGCAGAATTAGGCCATTTAGCCCATCGAGTCTGTTCCGCCATTTCATCATGGCTGATCCAATTTTCCCTTCAGCCCCAATACCCTGCCTTCCCTCCGTATCTCTTCAGGCCTCGACTAATCAAGAACCTATCAACTTCTACCTTAAGTATACATAAGGACTTGGCCTCCACAGCTCTCACCACTCTCAGGCTGAAGAAATTCTTCTTCAACTCCGTTCTAAAAATATGCCCCTCTATTCTGAGGCTGTGTCCTCTGGTCTTAGATTCTCCCACCATAGGAAACATCCTCTCCACATCCACTCTATCAAGGTCTTTTACCACTCGATAGGTTTCAATGATGTCACCCGTCATTCTTCTGAATTCTAGTGAACACTGGCCCAGAGCCATCAAACACTCTTCATATGAGAAGCCATTCCATTTTAAAAAACATAGAAACATAGAAAACCTACAGCACAATACAGGCCCTTCGGCCCACAAAGTTGTGCCAAATATGTCCCTATTTTAGAAATTACTAGGGTTACCCATAGCCCTCTATTTTTCTAAGTTCCATGTGCTAACGGTGATCAACCCGATGTAATGAAACAAGTACCACAGTTGATTCTTTTCCACCTTTATTAGTAGCAAGCTACAAGAGAGAACCCTCCTTCTGCACTCTTACAGAGTCAGCCACGGAAGTTTCTCTGTCGAAGCACAGAGATACAGAGTTTTTATACCATCTTTATGCAGAAAACAATTTCTAGCTAACCCCCACAGTCACATGTTCAGCAACAGTGATAGTCCGAGACAAAGCCCACTTAATCACCTAAAACTCACATAAAGCAAAGGTAAACAGAGAACAGAGTATAATTAGATTGTCACTTTCTGTATGTGATACAAGGAAGCTTAGCATCTAATTTCTTACATGTCAGCAGGACAAATCGATCCTCTAACATCTCAATGCAAAAGAACATTCAGTTCGATAGATATTCCAGTTACTCAAATAGAGCAAAACTTAATAACTTAGGTCAGAGGCTCCACCAAAATTAAGAAAGGAATGAGTTGGATGATCTGCCATGATCATACTGAATGGCGGTGCAGGCTTGAAGGACTGAATGGCCTACTCCTGCACCTATTTTCTATGTTTCTATGTTTCTATGAATGTAAGGAATGTCCTGTCTTATCTCATCAACAACAACCTTCTGTCGAAACCAAAATGTGTGATAATCAGGAGATATCTTTTGTGGGTCTGTGTGAGCATTTGGCCTTATCTCATTCCAAGGAAGCAGCTGTGAGACATGCTGCAGCCATTCCCAAACCAGAATACACAGGCACAGTCGGTATTCAACCTTAACCCATTGTTTACAGAAATCTGAGAAACCCCCAATTCCCTTAAAACTTTATCACATGTACCTATCCAAAAGTCTCTTAAAAGACCCTATCGTATCTGCCTCCACCACCGTTACTGGCAGCTCATTCCATGCACTCACCACTCTCTGAGTAAAAACCTTACCCATGACATCTCCTCTGTACCCACTCCCAAGCACCTTAAACCTGTGCCCTCTTGTGGCAGCCATTTCAGCCCTGGGAAAAAGCCTCTGACTATCCACACGATCAATGCCTCTCATCATCGTATACACCTCTATCAGGTCACTTCTTATCCTCCGTCGCTCCAAGGAGAAAAGGCCGAATTCACTCAATCTATTCTCATGAGGCATGCTCCCCAATCCAGGCAACATCCTTGTAAATCTCCTCTACACCCTTCCTATAGTTTCCACATTCCTCCTGTAGTGAGGCGACCAGAACTGAGCACAGTACTCCAAGTGGGGTCTGCCCAGGGTCCTATATAGCTGCAACATTACATCTCAGCTCCTAAATTCAATTCCAAGGTTGATGAAAGCCAATACACTGTATGCTTTCTTAACCACAGGGTCAACCTGCGCAGCTGCTTTGAGCATCCTATGGACTCGGACCCCAAGATCCCTCTGATCCTCCGCACTGCCAAGAGTATTACCATTAATACTATATTCTGCCATCATATTTGACCTACCAAAATGAACCACTTCACACTTATCTGGGTTGAACTCCATCTGCCACTTCTCAGGCCAGCTTTGCATCCTAGCAATGTCCCGCTGCCACCTCTGACAGCCCTCTATACTATCCACAACACCCCCAACCTTTGTGTCATCAGCAAACTTTCTAACCCATCCCTCCACTTCTTCATCCAGGTCACTTATAAAAATCACGAAGAGTAGGGGTCCCCAAACACATCCCTGAGGCACACCACAGTGACCTCCATGCCGAATATGACCCATCTACAACCCACTCTTTGCCTTCTGTGGGCAAGCCAGTTCTGGATCCACAAAACAATGTCCCCTTGAATCCCATGCCTCCTTACTTTCTCAATAAACCTTGCATGGGGTACCTTATCAAATGCCTTGCTGAAATCCATATACACTACATCTACTGCTCTTCCTTAATCAATGTGTTTAGACACATCCTCAAAAAATTCAATCAGGCTCGTAAGGCACAACTTGTCCTTGACAAAGCCATGCTGACTATCCCTAATCATATTATACCTCTCCAAATGTTTATAAATCCTGCCTCTCAGGATCATCTCCATCAACTTACCAACCACTGAAGTAGGACTCACTGGTCTATAATTTCCTGGGCTATCTCTACTCCCTTTCTTGAATAAGGGAACAACATTCGTAACCCTCCAATCCTCCAGAACCTCTCCCGTCCCCATTGATGATGCAAAGATCATCGCCAGAGGCTCAGCAATCTCCTTCCTCGCCTCCCACAGTAGCCTGGGGTACATCTCATCCAGTCCCGGCGACTTATCCAACTTGATGCTTTCCAGGAGCTCCAGCACATCTTCTTTCTTAATACCTACATGCTCATATTAGACTCATTTTTGTGAATCTCCTTTGAACCCTCTCCAGTTTCGGCACACCCTTTCTAAGATAAAGGAGCCAAAACTGCTCACAATACTCCGAGTGAGGCCTTACCAGTGGTTTATAAAGTTTCAACATTTCATCCTTGCTTTTATATTCTACTCCTCTTGAAATGAATGCTAACATTGCATTTGCCATCCTCACCACAGACTCAACCTGCAAATTAACCTCCAGGGAATCTTGCACAAGGACTCCCAAGTCCCTTTAAGCCTGAGTTTTTTGTATTTTCTCTCCATTTAGAAAATAGTCAACCCTTTCATTTCTTCTACCAAAGTGCATGACCACACACTTCCCAATACAGTATTCCATCCGCCATTTTTTTGCCCATTCTTCTAATCCTCTGAAAATCCAAGTACACAACATCTACCAATTCTCCTCCGTCTGTCCAGCTTGTTATTTCTTCAAAGAATTCCTACAGATTTGTCAGGCAAGATTTTCCCTTGAGGAAACCATGCTGGCTACAGCATATTTTATCATGTGCCTCCAAGTACCCTGAGACCTCATCTTTAATAATTGACTCCAACATCTTCCCAACCACTGAGCTTAAATTAACTGGCCAATAGCTTCCTTTCCTCTGCCTTTCTCCTTTCTTGAAGAGTAGAGTGACATTTGCAACTTTTCAGTCTTCCAGAATCTACTGATTCTTGAAAGGTCATTACTAGTGCCTCCACAATCTCTTCAGCCACCTCTTTCAGAACTTTGGGGTGTACACCATCTGGTCCAGGTGACTTACCTACCTTCAGACCTTTCAGTTACCCAAGAACCTTCTATCTAGTCATGATAACTTCACACACTTCATGACACTGACATTCTGCTGTACTGCTAGAGTCTTCCACAGTGAAGACTGGTGCAAAATACTTTATCCGCCATTTCATTGTCCCCAATTACTACCTCTCCAGCATCATTTTCCGGTGGTACAATATCCACTCTCACCTTTCTTTTACACTTTATTTATCCGAAGAAAGTTTCGCTATCCTCTTTAATATTATTGGCTAACTTACTTTCATATTCCCTCTTTATCTTCTTAATGACTTTTTTAGTTGCTTTCTGTTGGTTTTTAAAACTTCCCAATCCTTTAAGTACCCACTAATTTTTGCTCCATTATATGCCTTTTATGTTGACTTTAGCTTTTTCTTGTTAGCCACAGTTGTATCATCTTTCCTTTAGAATCCTTCTTCCTTTTTGGAATGTATATATCCTGGTGCCTTCCAAATTGCTTCCAGAAAGACCAGCTCTCCCATCATCAATGCCAGTGCTCTTTTCCAATCAATTCTGGCCAACTCCTCTCTCATGTCTCTGTAACTCCCCTTACTCCACTGTAATGCTGATACATCTGACTTTATCTTCTCCTTCTCAAATTTCAGGGTGAGCTCGATCACATTATTATCACTTGCCCCTAAGGGTTCGCTTACCTTAATCTGTCCAATCAATTCTGATTCATTCCAGAACACCCAATCCAAAAAATGAATCCCCTGGAGGGCTCAACCGCAAACTGCTCTAAAATGCCATCTCATAGGCACTCTAGAAATTTCACTTCCTGGCATTCAGCACCAACCTGTTTTTCCCAATCTACCTGCATATTAAAATCCCCCATGACTATTGTAACATTACCACTTTGACATGCATTTTCTATCTCCCATTGTAATTTGTAGACCCCATCCTTACTATTGTTTGGTGGTCTCTATACAACACCCATGGAGGCCTTTTTACCCCTGCAGTTCCTTAGCTCTATCCACAATGATTCAACATCTTCTGACCCTATGTCACCTCTTTCTAATGATTTGATTTCATTTTTTACCAACAGAGCCACGCCACCCCCTCTGCCTTCCTGCCTGTGCTTTTGATACACATTATAGCTCCCAACTATAATCTTCTTTCAGCCATGATTCAGTGATACCTTCAACATCATTACTTGCCAATCTGCAACTATGCTGCAAGTTCATCTACCTTGTTCTGCACACTGCCCTCATTCAAATATAGGACCTTCAGTCCTGTATTCACCCTTTTCCACCCACTTAAGAATACTGAGGACTTGATTGGAGATGTTCCAGACTCTGCCACTCAGGAGGCAACATACCATCTTGGAATCTTGTTCCTGCCCACAGAACCTCTTGTCAATTCGCCCAAATAATGAATCCCCTTTCACCACCCTGTGCCTCTTCTTCCCCCTTCCCTTCCGAGTCACAGAGGCAGACTCATTGCCAGAGACCCAACCACTGTGACCTTCCTGTGTTAAGTCATCCCCCAACCCCGACAGTATCCAAAGTGGTATACCTGTTGTTGAGGGGTTGGCCACAGGGGTACTCTTCACTGACTTCTTAACACCTTTCCCCTTCCTGACTGTCACCCAGTTTCCTGTGTACTACACCTTGGGTGTAACTATCTCTCTGTATGTCCTACCTACCACCTCCTCAGCCTCTCAAATGATCCGGAGTTCATCCAGTTCCAGCTCCAACTCCTTAACATGAGTTATTGGAAGCTGCAGCTGGATGTACTTCTCACAGCCGTAGTCATCAGGGACACTAAAGCTGTCCCTGCCTTCCCACGTCCCTCAAGAGAAGCATTCCACTGTCCTGTCTGGCATCTCTACTGTCCCAGCTGAACAGATATAAAGAAGGGAAGGAAGAAAAAACTTCACCTTGAATTCTTCTTCCCTTTTGCCTTCTCTGACTGAAGCCTTTCTTCATTGAAGCCTCGAAGAGCTAAAGCCTCCAGATCACCATTCTGACTCTGTTCACTCAGACGATGGCCACTGCACTCGCAGCTCAAAAATCCCAAAAAGGTTCAATGAGAAATTTTTAAGTATTGGAGATAAATGAATGCTGCATTAGTTAAACTCAATATTAAGTGCAGTATAAACAAAACCAGAATGGAAAGATTTCACAAAATGTGCCCATGGGTTGAAAGTTGGGTTCTATGTAATAGTTAATGTAGAAGATGTTCTTCCTCAAACCTCCACGCACCATTCTCCAGGCAACTGCAGAAAAACTGAACATGTTTTTCAGCTTTGAACAGCTTCATTGTTGAATACAGTTTATCGCCTGGTGCACCAGATTGTATCAAAAAATTCATCCCCACTTTGGCTATGTTTTGTCTTGTTTTGCAACAGAAGCAGCATTCAGAGTTCAGGGTTCATATTTGATCAACCATGTGTTTAATTTTAAAGCAGCATTTTTGGGGGGAAAAGGGCTTTCAGAAACTGAATATCACAATATTGTATTTCCAGAAAACTCTTTTAATCTATCTGTTCTCTATTTAAAAAAAATACACAGGGAAAACCCATTAGAAAAAGAATAGCTCATTATCTGAGTCTTTGTGGCCTTGGCCTCTATTTTGCTTTTGCAGTTATGGAGGAGACAAAGCTGGTTCAGTTAAATTTCACAGTAACATCACAGGAACTCTGCAAAACTTTCCTTTATTGGGGATATAGCTTTCATACATACAATGCATAATGCAATATGCTGCTCTCAAACCGAGTTCTGCCCAGGATGTCACGCAGTACTGTGGAAGTTATTAATGGAAACAAGCACTCAGAGCCTGTCAATAAATCTATTCTTGACTTTATCAATGAAGATAGGTCATTGATCAAAGTGCTGAAAGCTGGGTTGAAGATTCTTCTGTGAAGGACTCTTGCAATGACCTATTAAAGTATTAATATTCTGACTCATCTTACTCTTTGAAATTATAGGGATCACTGCTTTATTTAGTTTCATAACTATAATTGACTGTGACATACTGAATGATAGTAATTATTATGATATTCTACAAGCTCATCAGATGATTCACACACTTTAGTTTTGTGTTTGACGTTTTTATGTCTGATCATATCATGTTCAGTTCTGAAGGCCTGATACCCAGTCCATATATCTTCATCATTACATCCCCTCCATTCACTTCACTTTTTCAATATGTTTTTGCTGCAGCCTAAAGTTTACATCAGGTTGAAGAAAGTAATAAAGTTTTTCAAAAACGGAAACACATGAGATTCTTCAGATGCATGAGGCCTGGTATTTGGGGTCCTATCACTGGCGAGTCCAGGGTTCGAGATCCGGTGTTGGGTGATCACCGAATCTTGGGATCAATGCGGAGGACTGAGGCCTGAGGATCTAATTAGAAATCTGGAAGTCGACCCCATTGGCCGGAGCCAAGTCTACAAATCTCCATGAGTCTGCTCGGATAGTCGAAGGCCCAATGTCTGCATGTCTGAGTCCGTGTCAGAGTCCATTCGAGTATGGAGGCTGAAGAAGACGGTCTGTCTTGAGGTCAGAGGACTATGTGCATCGGTGGGAGGGAGGAATGGGGCTTGTTTTGCTGTTGTTGTTGTTGTTGTTGTGCTCTGTTTTGTTCTGTTCTTTGCTGTCCTGCCAAGCATTGTGGGTATGCTATGTTGGTGCTGGAATGTGTGGCAATACTTGCAGGCTGCCCCCAGCGTGTTGTTGGGTATGTTAGTTGTTAACGCAAATGACACATTTCACAATATGCTTCAATGTACATGCGACAAATAATCTTGAATCTTGAAAGCAGCCTTCTCCTGCACCTATTCCTTTTTGTGCTTCTGTGTTCTAACTAATCCATTTATCAAAAGGAGAAAATTACACAATATTCCCTTCAAAAATTGGTCTCTTTGTGCAAGTATCTTTCTTGCCCCACAGTGAGCTTGGACTTTTTCCCACCTCACCATTTCTTGTGTCCTATCCCTTGCAGGCACCTTTGTGCTCCTGCAAACAATCCGCTGGAAGAGCTCAATGGGTTGAGCAGCACCTGTGGAAGAAAAGGAATTGTCAATATTTCAGGCTGAAACACTGCATCAGAATGCAAAAGGGCATTTTGGTCCTTTTGCATTTTTCATTCAGTTTATGGTGGATTTGAAACTAACTGTGAAAACACAATGTAGAGACTGAACACACTATCTAATACTTGCCTCCAGGCTGGGTGCTTAATTAACTTCACAAAATCCATTGTTTGATCTTTAACCAATGGAAATGAATGCTAAAAATGGTTGGGAATGACTGGAATACAGAAATACGTTGAGAAGAGCCTTTGGGAGAAAGAGGTGAACAGAGCTGATGAATTATAAAACTGGCAGGAAGTCAGAAACCATGATTAAAGGAAATTAAGAAGGAAAAACAAGCGTGAATTAAATATCTCCATTCCTTGGTGAATTTGTACATTCAAATTTTGCCTTAGAGGGCTGAAATAGAAGAGTGAGACAGGAGTACAAGATAATGAAAATTCTGATTAACACCAAACCCAGAATTGAAAATAAATATTTGAATATCTTAACACTAATACAAAAACAAAACATCATGGATGCCAAAAATCTGAATCAATGGAAAATAATAGAATTAATGGAAAACAATAGAAATATTCAACAATTTAGAGAGGAAAAACAATATTAACAATTCAGAAAATAGGTATCTCATCAGTTCTGGTCTATTTTCCTGATGTTTGCTGCTTTTGGATCAGAATATTATGCTTTCACCTGAGGCGAGAGAGTTGAGTCTGAAAGCTGAGCAAGACAAACATCTCGTTGTTGAATGGACAGATCTTCAAGGAAATTATTTTGACTTCTGTTTTAATGTGGAAGGGTTAACGCTTGGTGCCTAATCATTAAATCCATTGAAGAGTAACGTTAAAAATATCAAGAAATTCCACTGCACACCTGGGGGTTCAAAGATGTAGAAAATAAGGAAAGAGCCCATCCCTATGTGTGGCTTTGGCACACAACAATTTCACAATGTTCCCAGCAGCCATAAAATCCCCTGAGAATAAAACAAGTCGGAGGGGGGGTGGAGAGCGGGGAGGAAATCTTAGGCCATTAAAAATTAGTTAAATAATTTTCGGGGAGATTTATCTCCAAGAAAAAGGACAGTGAAACAAATTGTCATATCCCTGTGACTGGGGAGAGAATGTCACCGAACTTAAAATACACCGGGATTCAATTATAAATATCAGGTGGTAATAGTTTATCTGTAGAAGGCTGAGCACTCAAATTGTACACACAATCTTGTGACTTGTATAAATAAGCTCATGGGAGAGACTGGCCTCTCTGTGTACATTCCATTGCAGAGAGAGAACATCACATTTCTAATCAAACATGGAGCATCCAAATATGGAATGCACTAGACTGCTGTTAACCAATTGAATACTGCTTGGGATTAAATGGAAATACATTGCAAACACCATGACACAATTACTTTTAAGCATATAAACATTTTGTTGAATGTACTTGGTGATTTTGTATTCTGTACATAAGCAGACTGTCAGAGATCACTAACAAAGGAGCAGTAATTAATAGTGCTACCTCACAGCTCTTGTGACATGGGTTAGAAGCTGGCCACCAGTGCTGTATATGTAGAATTGGCATCTCCTTCTGTGACTGTGTGGGTTTCTCCAGGTCCTCTGACATCACCACTTCAGTATAACTTATCTCGAAGAAAGATAGGTGGGGGCCAGTTGATGGACATGTGACCGATAATAGGTTCCAGGGATACATAGATACAAGGAATGGGACAGCACATTGGCCTTCTGCATCGCAATAATGAAGGAAGTAACTCTCCACAGAAAGTGCTCCCTGCTATCTAACCGACTTTATCAATTGACCAAATTCATACCTATGTCCTCTGCACCAGATTTTTGTAAGTCCATGAAATCATTTGAGCTGAAGACTTCTACGAATTTTTTCTTCATAGTTAATGTGTTATTAACTATGAAACTCAGCCAGCAAGATTCATGAAGGCGTTAACACCAGGATTGTACTTCCATTCTCCTCTGAGTCATTTCATTTACTCCCAGTGGATCAAAATGGGATACAGAGCAACATAGCACAGAAAACAGCTATTCAACCTACCATCCAGACTGACCAGCAAGTATTTATCTATATTTACCCCATCTCCCAGCGATTGGCCCATAACCTTCCATGCCTAGGCAATTTAGGTACTTGTCAAAACACTTCCTAATAACTATCAGCAACATTGCTTCCACTTCTCTCTCTGACAATGGATTTCAGGGACTCACCACTCTCTGATAGAATTTCTCACCTTTTACCTGAAACCCATGTCCTCTAGTTTTGTTCACTGTCAATAAAGGGAAAAGTTTTCTGCATTCCTGCCCTATCCATAATTTTATACACCTCAATCCTGTCTCCTCTGAACTTTGTCCTCTCCAAAGAAAGCAGACCTACTATAAATTCTCCAGTCTCTCCTCACAACTTAAATGCTCTACATTGGGCAATGTTTTGATCAATCTCTTCTGCACTCTCCACAGCACCTAGAAGTCTGATCTGCTGTGATGGTATTGGGTTTGGTGACTGTGAGGGTGCTAACTTCAAACAAAGATCTTCAGCCCATTTGGATATAGACAGTCACAAATACTTTCACTAAAAAGAGATAATGCTGTAAGTATCCAGTCCCAATGATTCATTTCAACACACATAAAAGTTGCTGGTGAACGCAGCAGGCCAGGCAGCATCTCTAGGAAGAGGTGCAGTCGACGTTTCAGGCCGAGACCCTGACGAAGTGTCTCGGCCTGAAACGTCGACTGCACCTCTTCCTAGAGATGCTGCCTGGCCTGCTGCGTTCACCAGCAACTTTTATGTGTGTTGCTTGAATTTCCAGCATCTGCAGAATTCCTGTTGTTTCCAATGATTCATTTACTGCCCTGTTTATTCTCTGTGCCGAGGGTTAGCTGCCAATACCCACTAACTGAACGGTGGATTCCTCCTCCCTAAGGTACTTCCAGCTAACAAAATATTTTAAAACACAGTTGGTTCATTTACTTACAGTGATACACATCTGAATTGACACATTCTTAAAACACATTTAAAACTCACAGAGGATTTCTATCTTAAACGCTTATTTCTGAATTACAAACCATTTCTAAAACACAAGGTATTCCAAACCACAGGTGCGGTCTCATAAACTAAGAAGACATACCATGATGTGGACGGGCAAGTCGTCTGTCACAGAAACTGAAGTTAGAGGACTGGATTCTATTCACCACGTCTTCCTATCATTCATCTTGATGTTCTTCAAACTCCTAATAAGCCTGAACTGCTCTCTACATTTATACCCTTTTTCTTGCACTTGGGTGACTTCACATGCATATGATACTTCCTCAGATGTCCTTTCAACACAAACAGTTGAAAAGGATTTTGGAAACAGAGTTCTTCAGCTCCCTACCATTAATGCTGTAAAGCTGTGAAGCTAACTTCCTTGAGCACAGAAAACATTCCAACTGTAACCTCATTATATTTACCGATAAACAAGAGAAAATCTGCTGATGCTGGAAATCCAAGCAACACACACAAAATGCTAGAGGAACTCAGCAGGCCAGGCAGCATTGACGGAAAAGAGTAAACAGTCATGTTTCGGGCCAAGACCCTTCAGCAGAACAGTCATTGATACGCTAAATGATACTCTCCATCTGTTCTGCAAGCTTCCTTGAACCCAGCAAATTAAGAGTCAACTTGTCTGTTTGAAACAGCTGGAAGTAAACAACCCATTTGTGGAAGTAAACAACTCAAAACTGCATTTTGAGCAGTAATAAAGCAGGTGTAGTGAGCTAATCCTTACTTCTCCCAGGCAGAACGTCTGCTATCCACAAAGCTCATTTGCAAAGCTGGTCTTTAGACAATACTTGTTTTAACCTCAAGGTGATTAGAGCTTGCCATTTATATTTCAAGAACTGAAAACCAACTTCCCTTTATGATCAGAAGTCAAACAACTGCTGGAAGTTTACTTACATCTGATTGAGATTTTACAAGTGACGGATGATGTGCTTAGAAAGCAAGATTATGAAACCACCAAGAAAGAGAAAGAGGCCTATAGGCCATGAAATGAATATCCATCACATAATAACCCAATGAACTGATCGGCCTCCTTCCATACTGAGAGGAGATTTCTTAGATTCTAAAAGCACAAACAGATATGCTGGAAATAGTCGCCAATATTAGGCAGGATCTATGAGAAGAAATAAAGTTAACACTTCAAGTCAATAACCTTTCATCAGAAACAAAATCAACCTGAAATGTCAACTGTTCCTCTACTTAGATGCTGCCTGGCCTGTTGAATATTCCCAGCACTTTTAGTTATTAGTTAAATTTTTCATCACCTACTGTTTGGTTTTGCTTTTTGATTCCTACGATCTTATTTTCTTTGGTAATAGCCTAAAGCTCTTTATCCAGTACCTTTCTATCTCCAGGGTGTTCCTTCAGCAAACATGTAACTTTGTGTTTGTACACAATTGTTCCATGCTGTATGCATCATGTTATGTATACTTATGTTACATAGCATCCACAAAATACAGAATGACTTCCCTTCACACCTGTCCTTCTATCAAAGATCATACATCTAATTATAACTTTGTATTCTTCTGACCTTCAAACTACCTCTCCATTACATTAATCCATACTATCATACTGAGACTATGATAGTATCGTAGTGCAGTGCATGTGATTTACATGGATTTTAGTAAGGCATTTGACAAGGTTCCACACGGTAGGCTTATTCAGAAAGCCAGAAGGCATGGGATCCAGGGAAGTTTGGCGAGGTGGATTCAGAATTGGCTTGCCTGCAGAAAGCAGAGGGTCATGGTGGAGGGAGTACATTCGGATTGGAGGGTTGTGACCAGTGGTGTCCCACAAGGATCGGTTCTGGGACCCCTACTTTTCATGATTTTTATTAATGACCTGGATGTGGGGGTGGAAGGGTGAGTTGGCAAGTTTGCAGATGACACAAAGGTTGGTGGTGTTGTGGATAGTGTAGTGGATTGTCAAAGATTGCAGAGAGACATTGATAGGATGCAGGAGTGGGCTGAGAAGTGGCAGATGGAGTTCAACCCAGAGAAGTGTAAGGTGGTACACTTTGGAAGGACAAACTCCAAGGCAGAGTACAAAGTAATTGGTAGGATACTTGGTAGTGTGGAGGAGCAGAGGGATCAGGGGTACATATCTACAGATCCCTGAAAGTTGCCTCAGAGGTAGATAGGGTAGTTAAGAAAGTTTATGGGGTGTTAGCTTTCATAAGTCGAGGGATAGAGTTTAAGAGTCGCGAGGTAATGATGCAGCTCTATAAAATTCTGGTTAGGCCACACTTGGAGTATTGTGTCCAGTTCTGGTCACCTCATTATAGGAAAGATGTGGAAGCGTTGAAAAGGGTACAGAGGGGATTTACCAGGATGCTGCCTGGTTTAGAGAGTATGCATTATGATCAGAGATTAAGGGAGCTAGGGCTTTATTCTTTGGAGAGAAGGAGGATGAGAAGAGACATAATAGAGGTATACAAGATATTAGGAGGAATAGATAGAGTGGACAGGCAACGCCTCTTCCCCAGGGCACCACTTCTCAATACAAGGGGACATGGCTTTAAGGTAAGGGGTGGGAAGTTCAAGGGGGATATTAGAGGAAGGTTTTTTACTCAGAGAATGGTTGGTGCGTGGAATGCACTGCCTGAGTCAGTGGTGGAGGCAGATACACCAGTGAAATTTAAGAGACAGGTGTACGGAGGAATTTAAGGTGGGGGGTTATACAGGAGGCAGGGTTTAAGGGTCGGCACAACATTGTGGGCCGAAGAGCCTGTACTGTGCTGTACTATTTTATGTATTATGTTCTATAAAGGGAATTGGCCCCAGCAGATTCCCTTGTTGTGAATAATTACTGTCTATGGAAGTGCCATTGCTCCCTTATCCAACTCATATTCTTAGAATCATACAGCACTGAACTCGGCTACACTGAAATTAATCCTACACTTATTTCATTTTATTCTCCTCATATTTTCATCAACTCCTCTCTGATTCTAATAATCATAAGAGGCAACTTATAGTGGCTCACTACCAAATACCGCAGCACCTACCTTGACCTTTCTCCCAACTCTACAACGATCTACTTGTTCATCCAAAGCTAACAATGGCAGTGTTTTGCTCTGTCTACGCTACATTGCCCCAGATCTGATACACTGACCCTTTTCTCAAACAAAGGAATTTCTGATACCCCCAAACCCCTGCTAATCATCCATTTCTGTAGGGTGCTCCAATGTTCTAAAGTCCACTGGGTTCCTGATATCCCATTTCCATCAACATTTCTTCCCTCCAAGCCAACCATCTTTCCAGGCCTTGAAGTAGGATCCAGCTTCCACCCACAACTCCTTGTCTGTGTGTGGCCTACTGCAAGATCCTGTGCATCTGTACTCACAACCTTCTACAGACACGCAGTAGAGAGCATCCTGCATGGTATGAAATTTGTTCTTCAGAAGACAGGAAGGCTTTACTGCAGGCAGGCAACACTGCCAAATGCATCACTGGCACTAGCTTACCCACCATCAAGGACATAGATACAGAAAGGGGGCAGAGAAAGGCCAGCAATATCATGAAAGATCCTGCCCACGCTGATCACGGACTGTTTGACCCACTCCCATCGGGGAGGAGGCTACATAGCATTTACACCAGGTCCATCAGACTCGAAAAACAGTTACTTTCCCCAAGCAGTGAGGCTAATCAAGATCTCCAGCCACTAACCCACTCCACCAAACATCTGCTACCATTGCTTTATCATTTCCTGTTGGTCACCTTATGTACAAACACTCCTGTACCTACCATCACTTTATGTACACATAATCAATCTATGTATATAAGCTATCTTATGTACTTCTATTTATTGTGTTTTCATTATTGTGTTCTTTATTTTAGTTTGTTTTTTTTTATAATCTGCATTGGATCCAGAGTAACAATTATTTAATTCTCTTTTACACTTGTGCACTGAAAATGACATTAAACCATCCTGAATCTTGAATGACTCTCAACCCCAGGTCCTAATCTTCAGAGAAAATCCTCCTCCACCCCCAAATCATTGGTCAAGATTCCTCCCTTTCCAAACACTGATCATTAATTGAAGTATTCCCCTTGTTCCCAACCTCAGGGCTTACCTTAGATCCCCTCCCTCAACAACACCTAGCTTCCTTTATTTCTTGATGATCCAACATTATGTATCAGTGATCATCTCTGACCACTGTTACTCCCTGCACCACCTTTCACCTCTCTTTCCCCAATCCCCCAGGCTAGATCATAGGTCTTAAACATAGGTCTTGAGTACTAAATAAATTCATATTAGAAGGTCCAAAACCAAAATTGTTATGAATACTTTAATGTAATGTATTAGGGAGCACTGTAATTCCCAAAGCATTATGTTCCCAACTTTAATGATAATTAATTACACTGAAACATTAACTCTTTCTCTTTCTGCCTAACCTTTGCTGAGTATTGCATCATTTTCTCCCCAATATTTCTCTGGTTTAGCATCTATGTTTTTCAATATAGAAATGCACTAATTCTATAGTATGGAGAATCTGTGGAACAAAGGTAAGCTCTTAGTGAAAATGTGTGCATAATGAATGAGCAAGTGCTAGGATTTTCAGTGTGTGGTAAGTGTGGTAACAACTGAAATCACTTAGTTGGACAAGTATCCATTTATGCATAAAAACTGAACTAACATTTATGAACAGTCTGATGGCAAGAACATTCAGCAGGCTAATAGCATATACACCAAATACCAAAAGTATTTAGAAATATCACAAAAACAAATTTAGATGGATATCTCACATTTTAGTTTCAATAGATGGTGGTTTATAATTTAAATCATGCATGCTGGGTTAATCCAGGATTTACATCTGTTCTGCTGCTCCAGACTAAACTTTCAGCAGTATAAAGATAGACTGTCGCTATGGGAGCTATAAATACACAGCAGGAAAAGCATAAAACTAAATTCAGAGCCTGGAGTCAAGCCATTTCATTATCTAATTTAAAAGTCCTAAAGTCTGCTAGATCAGATCCATGTGTATTTAATTCAAAAAGCAGCTCAACTGCTAATAGAACATCCTAAAGATATAACCATACAAATTAGGAGCAATTGTAGGCCACTCAGCTCTTCAAGCCTGTTCCGCCTCTGATTACATTTATTACCAATTTGATAGTAACTTCAGTTCCACTTTCCAGTCTACCTACACCTCACCCACTTTCAGGTCGAGAATTCTGAAGATCTGTGATTGGCAGTTCTTTGTTTGAAGTTCTTTGAAGTTTCTCTGGAGGTTATCCATATCTCAGAAGCATGCATGTTGGGCGAGCATCACAGCTGCCCAAAGGCCAGGATCTTTCTACTGGGTTTGTGCTCTTGACCATTCAGCTTGCCCTTCCACAGAAAGCCAGACGCTGTGTAAGCCCATTGGAGGTGCTTCATCATCAATGTCTACCTTTGGCTCCAAATAAATGGGACGAGGTCTACACTTCAGAGCTATATTGTTGAAGGCATGTTATTCATAGGAAGCAATTTGAAAAAGAACTTTGTGGATGTTCAGTGAAAATCTTATTTCCAAGTATGGTTCAGTTAATAAGACATCATCAACTTGGAACCTAGCTTCCAATCGTGGACAGATGGAAACGTTATCTGTCTTCCATTGACCTAGGTTGGAGTGCTTTTGCTTCCAGTGTGTAGCTCACACAGGTTGAACAGTTTCCCATTCATCCTATCGATTAGCTCCAAAGTGCCCAGTATCTGATCTCAAGATTATCTACAGCCTCGGTCAAAGACTGGAAATAAGTGTCACCAGTCCAATTATAGACCAAAACATGACAAAGGTTTTCTTAAAAGTAAGAGATTCTGTAGATGCTGGAAATCCAGAGTAATACATGCAAAATACTGGAAAAACTCAGCAGAACAGGCAGCATCTATGGAAATAAATAGTCAACTTTTCAGGCCAAGACCTTCATCGGGACTGGAAAGGAAGAGGGAAGAAACCAGAATAAGAAGATGTGAGGAAGTGGAAGAAATACAAGCCAGAAGGTGATAGCTGGAGCCAGGTGGATGGGGGAGGAAGTAAGAAGCAGGAGGTGATAGGTGGAAAAGATAAAGAGCCTGAAAAGAAGGAATCTGATGGGAGAGCAGAGTGGACAATGGGAGAAAGGGAAGGAGGAGGGGTGTCGTGGGAGATGGTAGGCAGGTGAGAAGCAGAGGAGAGGTAAGAGGGGGAGCCATAGTGGAGGATGGAAGAAGAGGAAAAGGAGAAGGGGGAGAGGCAAAATTATTGGAAGTAAGACAATTTGATGATCTTGCCATCAGGTTGGAGGCTAACTAGATGGAATGTAAGGTGTTATTTCTCCAACCTGACGGTGGTCTAACTTTGGTAATAGAGAAGGCATGAACCGAGGTGTCAGAATGGGAATGGGGATTGGAATTAAAATGCTTGGCCACTGGGAAATACTGCTTTTTATGGATGGCGTGAAGGTGCTCAACAAAGTGTTCTCCAATCTATGGCAGATCTCACCAATGTAGAGGACGCCGCATCGGGAGCATTGTATACAGTAGACAACCCCAGCAGATTTTCAGGTGAAGTGTTGCCTCACTTGGAAGACCTGTTTGAGGTCCTGAATGGAGGTGAGGGAGGAGGTGAATGGACAGGTGTCCACTTGAATGGATAAGTGCCTGGAGGGAGATTAGTGGGGAGGGATGAATGGGCAAGGGAATCACGGAGGGAGTGATCCCTGTAGAAAGTGGGAGTGAGCCCGTGATTTAAAGATTTGCTTGGTGGTAGGAGCCCATTGAAGATGGTGGAAGCTGTGGAGAATAATATGCTGGATGTGGAGGCTCATGGGTAGGTGAAGACAAGAGGAACACTATACCTGTTAAGGTGGTGGGAAGATGAGGTGGGGCCCGATGTCCAGAAAAATGAAAGAGATGTGGATGAGGGCAGCATCAAAGTTGATGAAATTGGTGAGCTTAGTGTGGATGCATGAAGTGGCACCAATGCGGTGATCGATGTAGGACTGATGAGCTCAACATGTCAGTTCAAGGTTTTCTTAGATTTTTTTTTGCCTCAATATTAGGTTATTAGATTTTGATGACTGCTTAAACTGTCATGCATATATTCACATCAGCTAGGACGTGTCACACCTGCTATTTATGTATTTTTTTAAAAATCACACTCCAAACTTGATCCCATTTCTCATAGCAAACAGATTCTTCAATTAGGCAGCTTTCAGAATTCTATCATCTGGAATTTTTAAAGGTGATTCAGTCATCTTGTTCAATGGGTAGCTTACCAGGATCCACTTCGCAAGTAAAGCAATAGCCAAAAATGCTCTAATTTCTCTGTTAATAAGATGCCTTACTTTGGCTTGGACAAATGCTTTCAATTGGAGAGTGCTTAACCCCATTAACTGCGTGGGATCAGTTACATTCAGAAGCAACACCCAAAGACTTTGAGGTATTGGCCTTCATTTGTAAAAATGCCATTTGTGTCCTTGCACCTTGAGGCAACCAGAGAAGTCACATCCCCCAAAGCAGGCAAAGGAGACAAAACGTGAAGCTTGGGCTCCTCATGGCTACCAATAATTGAGATGTCTCAGATGGTTTGCTCAGATTGAAGCACTGTTGACATTGAGATCTGGATGTCCAATGATAAAATTACACTGAGAAACAAAACCACTGCAATAAATCGTGTACCACTTGATCTCCAGGACCACATTTTTTTCCCAACGATAAGGAGCTGTCTAAATGGAATTAGAGGCACAATGCATCAGTCCCATGTTGACGTCAAGCATCAGCTTATTCTTGGTTTGAAATAATGCCTGAGGCTACTTCACTGTTCATACATGAGATATTGTGCAATCCAATAGAAGATTCTGGATTATTTGAAGATAGTGAGCCAGATTCAGAGTTAGCATATACTGTACAAGATTGCATTTCTTGTCATCAAACACAAACTTCTGAACCTCATTCAAAGGAAGACAATTGTCTCCCCTGAAGACACTGACTACAGTGTCACTTTCAGAGCAGGGCAAAGCTTTCCGTGTTCTAATGACAAAAGCAAATGAAAGCCCCTGAGCCATAGAGTCACACAGCATGGACCCTTCAGCCGAATTCGTCCATGCCAGTTGTGTTGCCCAGCAAATTAATCCCTCCTTTCTGCACTTGGCCCATAGTCCTCTAAGCTATTCCTATCCATGTACTAATCTAGACAAATTTAAATGTTACAAATGTGTTTGTTTTAACCACTGTTTCTTCTAGCCCATTCCAAATACCTTCACCCTTTATGTGAAGAACCTGATGTCCCTTTTAAACTATTCATCTCTCATCTTAAACCTGATCCCTGTTGTTTTTAGCCCTCTCTCCTGGGAAAAGGACTATACTTTCACTCTGGAAATGCCCCTCATGATCTTATATAACTCTCTGAGGTCAACCCTCAACCTCCTACATTCCAGGGTATAAAGTTCTTGTCAACGCATGCAACTCCTCCTGGTATCTCAGGCCTCCAAGTTCAGGTAACATCCTGATAAATCCTTCTGCATCCTTCTAGTTCATTAACATTTTTCTGAGAACAGAACAACCAAAACTGTACACAATACTCCAACTGGGGCCTCATCAATTACCTTCAACAAACTATGGATTTGCACATCTAGATCTCTCTGTTCCATAACACTCCCAGGTCCTACCATTCACTGTATAAGTCCTACCCCGGTTTGATCTAAATGTCATACCTCATTTATTTGGATTGAAAGTCATTTCCCTCATACCGAGCTGATAAAGATCCCGCTGTAAGCTCCTACGACACCACCTACTTTAATATCATCCACAAATTTGCCCATGCCTTGCATATTCACATCCAATGTTTCTATTATTTATGTAAAGTACAAACAACAAAGTTTGCAGCACTGATCCCTGTGGCACACCAACAGAGGCAGTCTGAGAAATAACACTCGACCATCATACTCTGCTTCATACTGCTGAACCAATTATGAATCCCATCAGCTATCTCCCTCTGGGTCCTATGCAATCTAACTTTCTGGATTATCCTGCCATGAGAGATCTTGTCAAAAGCCTCACTAAAGCTCATTTAGGTAACATTCACCACCCCACTCTCATCTACCCTCTTGGTTACCTCCTTGAAGACCTCCAAGAGATTTGTCGGACACAACTTCCCATACGTAGTGCAATGCTGGCTGACCTGAATGAACCCTGTTGGTAGATCCTTTCTCTCAGAATCCTCTGCAGCAATTTACCCACCACTCACCGGCCTGTCCCACTGTGAAATTCCACAAAACTCATGGATCCCATGGATCCTCAGGTGGCTTCATGGTGCTGGCCTTCTAATTGTCTTAATGGCTCCATACCGTTTCTTCATAAGTAACTACAAAATCCATTCCCTTCACCATCACTCAGATTGTAATTGAAGCATCACTCATTTTGTATGGCAGATGATTAATAACTCAGGTAACATCATTGATTTACTGTGATCCTGTCCTTTTCATTGTTAATTTTCAATTGAAATTCCAATGATTGAAATTTACGAGCATGCTGGTACATCAGAAAAAAATTATCTGCTGTTGATAAACTCGCTCCAGAAATCTTTTTTCCACTATTGGAACATGCATTCCATTTTTGGCCTTGGGACTTAAACAGAAACAGAAAAAAGTAGCTGATACAGCCCATTCTATCAGAGGAAGAGTCCTCCCCACCATTGAGAGCGCCTACAAGGAATGCTACTACAAGAAGCAGCATCCATCATCAAGGGGCCCCACAATCCAGTCCAGCTCCCTTCTTGCAGCTGCCATCTGAGAGGTCCAGGACCCTTAGGTCCCATATCACCAGGTTCAGGAACAGTTATTACCCTTCAACTGGCTCCTGAACCAGTAGCTAACTTCACTCACCCCAAGTGAAATGAATCCACAACCTATGGACTCACTTCCAAGAACTCTACAGCTCATGTTTTCAGTATTATTTACTTACTTATTTATTTGTTATTGTTTGTATTTGCACAATTTGTCTTCTTTTGCACATTCGCTGCTTCCCAGTCTTTGTTTATGTACACTTTTATTTAAGTTCTATTGTCTCTTTTTCCCCTTGTAAATGCTTGCAAGAAAATGAATCTCAAGTGTAGTAATGATGACGTATACGTATTTTGAAAATAAATTTATTTTGAACTTCAAACTTGATATCTATAATAATAATCAGTTTTAGAAGTAGAACTTATGAGATGCTGCCTTATCAGCAAGGCCTGGGAAATGAGATCTTACCTTTTTCGATGCACTAAGGTATTGTTGCTCCACTAAGTTAAATCCCATAAGGTATTTGTGAAATTGGCTGCAAACCAGGGTGCAGTGGGATTAACATTGCTTCTGCATAAAACAACGTGTTAACGTGTGGCCTGAGAGAAGAACTTTGAGGTTATAACGGCTGCCAGTTTGTTGCCGTGTAGCATGTTAACCGGAGAAAGGTGCTAGCCCTTAAAGGTACACACCCCAGGACAGCTGGACTGAAGCAACATACAGTATCTTACATGTTACGGAGGAGAGTGAGAGAGCAAGACTGCAAAGTGCATAGCACAGAGACCACTGGGGTTCCTGGTGAGAAACACTGAAATGCTGGCACATATGATACCAGAGAGCAAGGGACATCACAACGGAACTAAGCTTCAACACTTAGAGTAAAAAAGATAAAATATATATTGCAGTTGCCTCTAAAACACCATAAACATCTCTTCTAATATTTACACACACACATACTGTAGGAGATGCTTTCTCCCTGTTCCTGTCCCCTACGTACATTGATACAAATACATGCTGAAAACTAAGGTTGTTTTCTATGTAGCAGCAAAGGCTGATAGAAGTTTATAAGATTATGCGAGGCATAGATGAGTAAACAATAAGTATTTTTTCCTAGGATTGAACAACCTAGTACTAGAGCGCATGTATTTCATTTAAGAAGGGGAAGTTCAAAGGTGATGTGCGGGCCAAATTATTGTTTTACAGAGAGAGTGGCTGGTGACTGGTGTCTGAAATGTGCTGTCAGGGGTGGTGGTGGAGGCAGCTATGATAGAGGCATTTAAGAGGCTCTTAAATAGGCATATGGTTAAGCAGTGAATGGAGAGATATGGACATGTATCGACAGAAGGTGCTGTGTCATTAGCTTGATTAGCTTTTTAACAGAGGCCTGTACCTGTGGTGCACTTTAAATCAAAGACAAAGTCAAATTTATTGTTGATGTGCGCAAGTCATTTTTTTGCATAGATGCAATGATGTATTCAACATCAGCAAGACCAAAGAGCTGATTGTGGACTTCAGAAAGGGTAGGACGAGGGAACACAAACCAATCCTTATAGAGGGATCACAAGTGGAGAGAGTGAGCAATTTCACGTTCCTGAGTGTCAAAATCTCTGAGGATCTAACCTGAACGCAACATATTGATGCAGCTTTAAAGAAGGCAAGACAGCGGCTACATTTCATTAGGAATTTGAAGAGATTTGGTTCGTCAACTAAAACACTTGAAAATGTTTACAGATGTACTAACGTGTACATTCTAACTTGCTGCATTGGGTATGGGGGGGTGGGGGCTACTGCAGGATCAAAGTAAGTTGCAGAAACTTGTAAAACTAGTCAGCTCCATCATGGGCACTGGCCTCCCCTGTATCCAAGACATCTTCAAGGAGCAGTGCTTTAGGAAGGCGGTGTCGATCAGGAAGGATCCCCAACACCCAGGTCATGGCCTCTTCACACTGTGACCATCAGAAAGGAGGTGCAGGAGCCTGAAGCAATTCAGGAACAGCTTCTTCTCCTCTGCCATCTGGTTTCTAAATGGTCACTGAACCCATGAACACTGCCTCACTACTTTTTAAATTTCTGTTTTCTTGCTCTACTTATTTCAACATAACTATTTAAAAGACACATGTATACTTACTGTAACTCAGATTTTTTCACTATATTTATTTATCATGTATTTCATCATACTGCTGCCGTAAAGTTATCCAATTTCACAACGTATGCCAGTGATATTGAACCTGATTCCGATTCTGATAACACGATCAGTGAAGGACCCACCAGAGTGCAGAAGACAACAAACTGTGCAAATGCAGATATAAATAATAGCAATAAATAACCAGAACATGAGATAATGAGATTAAAAGTCCTTGAAAGTGAGATCATTGGTTGTGGGAACATTTCAGTGATGAAGCCAGTGAGCGTGGTTATCCCCTTTTGTTCAAAACCTGCTGGTTGAGGGGTAGCAACTGTTCGTGAAACTGGTGGTGAAAGTCCTGAAGCTTTTGTACCTTCTACCTGACGGCAGCAGCAAGAAGAGAGCATGACCTAGGTAACTGGGATCTCTGATGATGGATGCTGCCTTCCTCTGACAACATTTCTTTTAGATGTGCTCAATGGTTGGGAGGGTTTTACCCATGATGTACTGGGCCAAATCCACTACTTTTTGCAGGATTTTCTGTTCAACGGCATTGGTATTTCTGTACTAAGCCATGATGCAACCAGTCAATACACTCTCCACTACACATCCACAGAAGTTTGTCAAAGTTTTAGATGTTATGCCTGTTGTGTCTGTGCAGAACTGCAAATCAATTAAATGAAAGCACATATGCAGGAGATGGCTTTACCTGGTGTATTCACGTTGCAGTGAGAGAGAGAACAATACTCATGCGTAGATAACAGCACACGTGCAGGCAACAGATCTATATGTACTGTTGGGGGTTGGGTTCATTACTCTAAAAGAAGTAGATCCATATATTACATTCTTCCCCCTTTAGATTAATGCAACACAGAAGTGAATATGTACAAAACATTCAATTTCCTTTTCATAACCCCATATTCCAAATAAACATGCTTTCTCAATAGTCCATAACTAACTTCACAGTTCTAAAGGTTCAGTCTTTTGGGTGGCGCTGTATTTCTTTCAGGACAGTGCCTCTGGACCTGTGGAGTGGCGTCAGGCTTGGCAGGTATCTTGCCTAAGACAACGTTCTCGGTTTCCGGTGTCCGTTGCTGTCAGTGACATCATCATCACTGAGAGGTAAGTCTGATGACTGTAATGTGTCCATCTTTTTGGATGCTATCGACTCAGGTGTGTTCTTCGGTTGAGCATCCAGTATCTGGTCCACATGATGTCTCCATGTATGATCTCCACCGTCCACTGGGTACATCAGTGGTCTAGTCCTTGTAGCTATCCTACCAGGTGTCCACCTGTCTCAGTAATCATGACTAGGATTTTCTGTCCAATCTCGAAGCTCCTTGTCTCTTCACTCAGCAACTGGCTGAACTGTTTATTCTGTACTTTCCTCTGTAGGTCCAGTTTCAGGAGGTCTATGTGAGATCTCAGATTCCTGCTCATGAACAGCATTGCAGGTGTTTGATTTGTCGTCGCACAGAGTTGAGTTGTCCACCTTGTGCTGTAGAGAAATGTCCTCCTTGTCTATCACTTTAATTGACTTCTTGAAGGTTTGGATAAACCTTTCAGCTAACTCATTCATTGCTGGGTGGAGAGGAGCTGACTTGAAATATCTGATGCCATTTTTCTTCATGAACAGCCAGAATTCTTCCGACGTTGTCACACAAATTTGTTCTGCTAAACTGTTTCTGGTGAAGATGGTCCTCAGAGCAGAGAAGGTCTTTTCTGATGTGGTTGACTTCATTGGTATAACCTCCAGCCACTTTGAATAAGCATCCACAGCAATTAGAAACATGGAGTCCATGAAAGGCCCAGCAAAGTCAATATGTACTCTTTGCCATGGTGATGATGGCCACTCCCACAGGTGTAACAGTGCCTGTGGGGTGCATTTTGAACTTTTAGGCATCTTGTACAGCTTTTGATCAAGTCTTCCATCTGTTTATCTATTCCCAGCCACCACATGTAGCTCCGGGCGAGACTCTTCATCTTGACTGTACCCAGGTGTCCTTCATGCAGATTCTCTAACACCCTGGTGTGCAGTTTAGAGGGAACCACAACACGAGATCCACACATCAGCGTTCTTTGACGTACCGACAGTTGGTCTTGTCTCGCTGAGAACTCTGGAAACATAGGATTATTATGAGCTGGCCATCCTTGCATGGTGATGTCATAGAATTTTGACAATGTCAGGTCATTCTTGTTTCCTTTTGTATTTCAGAATTTGTTACCGGCAACTGATCTACCAGTGTGGTGTGGAACACTTCTGCTGGATCACAGTATGAAGACTTTTCTTCTCCAGTTGTCAATAGTGGAAGATATGTCAAGCCATCAGCATTGCGATGTTGTTTGGTATCCTTGAGCTTTCTGTCTGGCAACAGTGCCCAACATTGTAACTGGGTAACAGTCATCACTGGAATTCCCTTCCTGGGATTGAAAGTGGACACAAGGGGCTGATGATCTGTCACTAGAGTAAACTCTTATCCATAGAGGTAGTGGTGGAACTTTTTTATTCCCCATACTAGACTAAAGGCCTTTCAGTCAATCTGTGCATAGTTGTGTTCTGCGCTCATCAGTGATCTTAAAGCAAACACAATCGGGGGTTCACATCCATCTTTCATAATGTGTGACAAAACAGCTCCAATGCCATAAGGGGACACATCACACACCAGTCTGATGGGCAGGGATGGGTCATAATGGGTGAGCAGTTTGCTGGACGTTATTTATCTCTTTGTTTCCTTGCATGCTTTTTCACATCTTTCTGACCGTTCCCTCTTTGCTCCCAACTGTAACAGTGTGTTGAATGGGTGCAGCACTGTCGCAATGTCTGCGAGAAACCAGTGGTAGTAGTTTACCACACCCAAGTGTGACCTGAGTTGTGACACATTTTCCAATTTGGGTGCCTGTAACACTGCTTCATTTTTCTCTTGTGACTCATGTAAGCCCTGTTTGTCAATGACATGTCCACAATATGAGATTTCATTCATGAAAAACTCCCATTTCTCTCTCTTTGCATGCAGACCATATTCACTCGGTCTGGTGAGCGCTTTACCAAGGTTCTGGAGGTGATCTTCATCATTCTTGCCAGTCACGATGACGTCATCAAGGTAACATTGTGTTCCTGGGATATTTTGGAGCACTTGGTCTGTTGCTCTTTTCCAAATTGTTGGAGCTGATGTGACACCAAAGACGAAATGGTTATACTGGAATAGTCCCTTGTGAGTGTTGATTGCGAGGAGCTTCCTGCTTGACTCCTCAGTCTCCATTTGCAGATAGGCTTGTGACAAATCAATCTTTGAAAACCTCTCCCGGCCTGCCAAAGATGGAAAAATATCTTCTATTCATTGCAAGGGATACTATGCAGTACACATCATTGGTTGATCCTCACTTTGAAATCCCCACATATGCAAATATCTCCGGCCTTCCCTTTCTTGATTACTGGGACAATGGGTGTGGCCGAATTGCTCCACTCAACCTTGGAGAGAATTCCAGATGCCTCCAAGCACAGCAGTTCAGCATCCACTTTAGGACGTAGTGCATAAGGCACAGGATGTGCTTTATGGAATCTTGGTGTTGCTGCTTCATCCAGTTCCATTCTGGTCTTCATGCCTTTGAGTTTACCAATCCCTTCTCAAACACCTTCTCATTAGCATTAATCAGCTGTGACAGTCTCTGGTTAGTGCTACTGTTTGGGCTGCTGTTGCCTGTTGGTGTCACATTGAGAGCTTTGATTGAGCGTCAGTCCGGTTGGATTTTTATCAACCATTCACTTCCAAAACATTTGACCCCTCCACTTTACAACACATAAAGCTCTAACTGTTGTGTTTGGCCTCCATAGGTCACATTCACTTTCAGTTTGCCTTTAGGAGACACTTTTTCCCTTGAGAAAGTCTTCAGCATCTCCAAAGCCTTCTCTAACGGTGTCTTAGAAAACAGTCAGTTGCAGTCAGGCTCTGGAATTACAGACAAAGCTGACCCTGTATCCAGCTCCATTTTCAGTTTCACACCAGACACATCTATTGCGATCTGCTTCAGTTATACTATGCAGCTCTAGGCATGCCAGGTCTCCTTTGTCTCAAATGTTGTCTGATTCTGTTTTACATTTGGTAACTTTATATATTTGCTTTGTTTTGTGTTTGAGACTTTTAACTTGGTTGTGCTTTTTGTCTGCACACTCTCTCCATGTGACCTTATTTGTGAAACTTTCTGCAGACTTTTTCTTTGAACCAACAGTCATTTCCGTCATGGGAGAATTTGCCACATCGATAACATCTTTGGCTATTTGTGGCGTTCAGGAGCATTTTGTGCATTTCCCATACTAACCTAATTTTCTGTAGTTCTGCTGCATCCTTTGCTGCAGCCTCTAGTGATATTTCAATGGTTAATGCCCGATCTAAAGTTAGATCTCTTTCGGATATTAACCTCTTTTGAGTGCTTTAACTAAGCATGCCCTTTAATGCATCAGAAGGTTCATCTGTAAAGTCACAGTACTAGGTAAGTTTGCGCAGTCCTGCAGTGTATTCTGAAAGGCTTTTACTTTTTGACTGGTTCCTTTTGTAAAACCTAAGTCTCTCAGCTATTACCAGTGGTATAGAGCCCAAGCGATTTTGTAAAATTGTAACAGTTTCATTGAATGTCTTGCTTGAGGACTTTTCAGGGGTTACTAGGTTGTGTAAGGGACGGTTCGTCCTTGCACCGAATAAGCTAAGATCATAGGGCTTTCTTTTGCTCCTCCACATTGTTTGGGTTACAATACTCTTGTTATATGACTCCCAGTCTTCATTAGCACTGTCAAATTCATCAATTTTCCCAACTGAAGACATCACCAATAAGAGAAAACCTGAAGATGCTGGAAATCTGAGCAACATGCACAAAATGTTGGAGGAACTCAGCAGGCCAGGCAGCATCTCTGGAAAAGAGTAAACAATCGAGATTTCAGCCCTAAACGTCGACTGTACTCTTTTCCATTGATACTGTCTCCACAGCATTTTGCATGTGTTGTGAAGGTATTGTCACATTATTTTCACTTTAAGTTCAGCGCATCTCCCACTGATACTATGCACTGCACTAATGCATTTGTTAGTGTCTGTGACTGTCTTCTTGTGCTGTTTTTCTCTCATTGTTTCATCCTGTAACTGTCGGTGCGGTTCGTGATATTCTCTGACATTCAGGTTCATACTCGTCATCAATTTGTTGTGTCTGTGCGCAACTATATATTGATTAAATAAAAGCACGCACGTGGGAGATGGCTTTAACTGGTGTATTCACATTGTAGTGAGAGAGATCAAACAATGCGCATTGTGTAGACAACAGTATGTGCGCAGACAGCAGATCAATACGTAGTGCTGGGGGGAGGGGGCAGAGTCATTGCTCTAAAGGAAATAGATCCATACATTACAATGCCGACTCTCCACAAACTCCCAATGAAGTAGAGGCACTGCTGTGCCTTCTTCGCAATTGCACATACCTGCTGGGCCAGGGCAGCTCCTCCGAAGTAGTGACACCCAGGAATTTAAAGCTGCTGACCCTTTCCATCTCTGCTCCTTTGGTTCAGGAACCTCTTGTTCCCCTCTCCTGAAGTCTATAATCAGTTCCTTGGTCTTGCTGACATTGAGTGAGGGGTTGTTGTTATTACACCACTCAGCCAGATTTTCAATCTCCCTCCTATATGCTGATTCATCACCACCTTTAATTCAGCCCAGACTGGTGGTGTCATCAGCAAACTTGAATGCAGCACTGGATCTGTGCTGATGCACAGAGTCATAAGTGTAAAGCAAGTAGAGCAGGGGTCTAGGCACACAGCCCTGTGGTGCAGCTGTATTGATGGAGATCGTGGAGGAGATGTTGTTGCCAATCTGAACTGACTGGGGTCTACAAGGGAGGAAATCCAGGATCCAATTGCACAAGGATTTATTGAGGCCAAGGTCTTAGAGCTCATTGATTAGTTTTGAGGGGATGATTGTATTGAATGCTGAGATGTAATCTATAAAGAAAATCCTGATGTATGCTTGTTTTCTGTCCAGACATTCCAGTATTGAGTGAAGAGCCAGTGAGAGGGCATCTCAGCGTGGTATGGCAATTGTCCCATATCAGACCGCAAAGCACTCCAGCGTGTGGTGAAAACTGCCCAGCGGATTATCGGCACACAGTTGCCCACCATTGAGAACATCTACCATAAACGCTGCCTGGGCAGGGCAAAAAGCATTATCAGGGATGCATCTCACCCTAACCATGGACTTCTCACTCTCCTCCCATCCGGTAGGCGCTACAGGAGCCTCCGCTCCCACACCAGCAGGCACAGGAAGAGTTTCTTCCCTGAGGCTGTGACACTGCTGAACCTCACATCACAGCGCCAAGCAGTATTGCACCCATATTGTACTGTCTCACTACTTTTATATTTGTATTAGGAATAGCAGTACTTTTATATTTGCACTTTCTTTATTTGCAGTTATTTTGTAAATAACTCTATTCTTTGCATTTCTGGTCAGATGCTAAATGCATTTCATTGGCTTTGTATCTGTACTCGGCACAATGACAATAAAGTTGAATCTAATCTAATCTAATCTGCTATGGACCTGTTGCTCTGATAGGCAAATTGGAGTGGATCCCAGTCACCTCTCAGGCGGAAGCTGACCAACCTCTCCAAACACTTCATCACTGTGGATGTAAGTGCAACTGGGTGATCGTCATTGAAGCAGGTCACCACGCTCTTCTTGGACACTGGTATAATTGAAGCCAAAAGCACAGCATTAATTTTTTTTAAAACTGTGGTGATAAAGCTGATTATGAAGCAGCAGAGAAATTCATTGATGAATTTGCCAAGATTGCTGCTGTTGAAAATCTACCACGCTGACCGGCTGCATCAGTACGTATGTTTGATGAGCAAGAGTAAGACAAAGACTGCTTATTGGTAGCACAGAAATTCAGAGTCAAAATGATGGCGATCCCAAGCGATCTCAATATATATTTCAAAATTTGGAAAAATCAGAAATCTCTTCCACTCACCCACCACCCCCTTACCAGTTTTGGATAAGAGGTACTCAACCCGTAATATTAAAAGTAATCCATTTGAGACCAAAGTGATCAAAGTGGTCACACTGCTGCTAAACTGTGTTGACTAGGGTTTTGCTGGATGGGTCAGGAACCGAATGGTTAAAGTGAAGTAGCTTTTCTTGAACCTGGGTGTGTGGGGCTTCAGGCATCTGTACCTCCTGTCCGATGGCAGCTGCAAAAAGATGGCATGGTGGTGGGGAATCTTTGATCATAGATGCTGCCTTCTTGAGCCAGTACCTCTTGTAGATACTATTGATGGTGGGGAGGCATGAGCTGCTGATGTATTTGGCAGTCCTTAACCTCCTAAGAAAGAAAAGGAGCTGGTGCCCTTCCTAATGATTATATCTATATGCTGGGCCCAGGAGGGATATCCATTATGTTAACACTCAGGGATTTAAATCTGCAGACTCTTCCCACTGCTGATCTCCCAATCCACACTTGTGCATATCCAGCCTCCTTCCTCCTCCTGAAGGCAACAGTTAGCACTTTTGTCTTGGAGTGTTTGTTATTACAGCACTACTCAACAAAATGACTTATCTCTATTCTTCTGGAACTGTTCTATGTTCTAGGTTCTTAAAAAAGCTTGTATTGAGACAGGAATTGCTAGGAATAGCAGGCAGGGCTGTCGGTATATGAAGGATTCTCTCAGGTGCACTGCCTTGTCAGGCTGGAGGAGGCATTGCGTCTCCTCAAGGGAAAAGATCCCAGAGAGCACCAACAAATGAGTTCCTCTGCAGCTAATCTCTCCCCAAACAGCTAGTCGATGCAAAGTCTGAGCATTCTGAGAGGAAAGTCAGTACATTCCGACATTTGGAACGCATTGTGAAGTGTCCTATTGTCAGCCAAGTCTGTAATGGTGAAACTTGGAGATAATGCTCTTTGCTTTTGTGACTCTCAAATGGCCAGACTTTTCTGCAAAGGGAACCTTCCCATGCAAATTGCACAGCGACTTGCATCATGTGCTACTGATGCGAATCTGGGACACATTTGGCAAAGACGCATGGATTCTGCCCAGAAGGACCTATGTTTAAGATTGCATAGTCCTGAAAGAAAGAGCACTGTACTTTTTTATGTATTGCTGCTCTCTGACACTTAACAATGTATTTGTATTCTCGAACTGAGATCATCTGTCTTGGGTTCTGCGCTGGCTGCACTACATGTGCTCTGCAATGGCAGTGTGTTGTACTCCAACCTATTTCTTTTTGTCACTGAAGAAAATAAAAGTGAACACTTTAAATTGGCAAATGTTGCAAAGTATTTTACTGTTTTTTAATATGAAATTAAAAGCTTCATCAAGCTTTGTAGTTTAGAAAGTATGAAGATGCTTCTTTTCACTAAGTGTCAAGGATTCAGTGTGAGGTTTGCATTCTGTTGGTCCGTGGTGATGAATCGGTTTTCTGCTAACCACTCTTTGTAGGACTGTGTCCAGTGCAGACACCTGTAAATGAAGCCAGTTTCACTGTGATTGGAGATGCTCCAAGCAAGAATCCATCAATTTGCAATCACATGAAATGCATCAACAGCTATTTAACACCTGCTCCAAAATTACAAGCTGTCTGTGAATGATCTAATACTTCCACTAAGATCAAAAAACTATTCATAATTGAAGACTTTTAATGAGCGTAAAGAGATTTGAATATTTGAAAATAGCAAAATTGCCAGTTGTAGTCTAAAGTGCATTCTAGCTATTACATGCCAAGAAAAGGCAACTTAAAATATCCTACATCTTACGGTTTTTTATCAATTCAAATGAACTAGTTCGCATTAGGGAGTACAATTTGGAAGTCCCATATTGTATTGGTGAAATTTGTTCCCCTTTCTCACACTAATCATGAATTAATGCAGGTACAGAGTGTAAGACCAGAAGTTCCATACTGAATCGCTACTTTATAATGGAAACTTTGCTTGCCTTTATCTAAGACACTTGGGAAGAGGGACAATGCATGATATATAGCTGAGAGAAATTGAGTACCTGGAATTACCCCAGTGAAATTGTATTTTGAATCAAAATCCATTAAAATATTTCATTTGTTGTTGGAATTGCAATGTAACTCTGAAAAAGAAAACATAGAACATAGAAATCTACAGCACATTACAGGCCCTTCAGCCCACAATGTTGTGCCAACCATGTAACCTACTCTAGAAACTGCCTAGAATTTCCCTAGCACACAGCCATGTACCTACCTAAGAGGTTCTTAAAAGACCCTATTGTATCCGCTTCCACCACCGCCGCAGGCAGTGCATTCCACGCACCCACCACTCTCTGTGTGAAAAGCTTGCCCCTGACATCCCCTCGGTACCTATTTCCAAGCACTTTAAAACTATGCCACCTCGTGTTAGCCATTTAAGCCCTGGCAAAAAGCCTCTGGTTATCCACACCGTCAATGCCCCCCATCATCTTATACACCTATAAGGTGTATGCACTTAAGTTGCTGCACTTTTCGGTATTCGTGATATGTTTTCATTCCACCCCGGGTGCTTGCAGACCACTGTTTGCTGGATTTCCTGTAATAGAGACGAGCTGACACTGAACCATGCTGGAGTGTACACCAATGAAGTAGAAAGAGTTGATATAGTGTCGCAGGATCTTTGCCAATGTATTATAACAAATATAAATCCAAGACCATTTATTAAGTATGTTTCAGGGTAGAGTTTTCCTAAGCAAATTGAAAAATAGCTGTTTGCGCCTTGGCTTTATGTTGCACTGTTGTTTTACCATTTAAACCTATGCTCAATCATGGCAGAATTGCTGTAAAGAAAGTCTTATCACAGACGCAACAGATTCTGCAAGTGCCGGAAATCAGAGCAACACACAAAATGCTGCAGGAACTGAGCTTATCAGATTCAATTCCACAAAAACGCTTCATGGCGAATCAAGAATGCAATGTTTTGAATGGATCATTTAACTAAAGCATTTTCTACCGTACACCAGATTTGAAATGAGATATCTCCAAAGGATGAAAACAAAAGCTACAACCTTGTAAAAGATTAATCATCCTATCCTGCAATATTACTGAACAGTATTGCTAAAGTCTATTGCCCTCTATGGTTAATTTGGAAAATGGAGTCGTCGTTTTAGTGTTAAAGAAGAGATCCAAAAGAAACAAATAGAAATTAGCGAAGTGTGAACCTTGGGTCTGCTTTCACCTCACAGAATCCGGTCCCTTCCAACAAGAAAAGGACGTTCTTTCGAGTGCACAAGAAGGACTTTATTTGGGCTAAGCATTCTCATCCTCTTCCTTGAAATGCCGGAATCATAAACACTGGACGTGAAAGAAACATTGTCTGTTAGGCAACGTATAGCACATTCAATGGCAATCACTTTCCCCGCACTTTATGTTGTATTATTCTTGGCCAAAGTAATTGTAGATCTTTTGGTGAAAATGTATAATAGTAAAAACTTTATCAACCCTCTTGTTCTCTGTACCATATATTAAAGTGCACAGACTATTCTTCAAGAAATAGGGAGAGGTTTATGGGAGAGTCCATTATTTGTGCATTCAATGAGCCAGCAAACACTACAAAGTCAAAGTATTGCTGGTTACTTCATTAAGCACATTTAAGGTTCAAAGAAGTTATTTTCAGATGCCATTATCCCAGTGAAATATTTGTTAGCAGTTCTTGGAGACGTCTCTGAATCGTATTGCATCTGGTAGCTGTATAGTGCATGGCCAAACCATCTTTGATCCTTCAAAGATTCAAAGTACATTTATTATCAAAGCATGTATGCAGTATGCAACCCTGAGATTTGTCTTCCCACAGACAGCCACAGAACATGGAACCCATTCAAAGATAATTATCAAACCCCCAAGGCGCCAAAAAACATAGAAACATAGAAAATGGGTGCAGGAGTAGGCCATTCGGCCCTTCGAGCCTGCACCGCCATTTATTATGATCATGGCTGATCATCCAACTCAGAACCCTGCCCCAGCCTTCCCTCCATACCCCCTGACCCCCGTAGCCACAAGGGCCATATCTAACTCCCTCTTAAACATAGCCAATGAACTGGCCTCAACAGTTTCCTGTGGCAGAGAATTCCAGGAAACTGTGTCTCGCAGATAGCAAAAAGCACAGAATATAAAACAGCAAACCACAAATTATCGTAACAGTGCAGGGTTATTCACTTCAGCTCAGCTCAGTTCTATCTAGCACTGTGCCATTATACTTCATTAAGAGCTTGAAGAGCTCAAAAACTTCTATAGTTGTACCATGGAGAGCACTCTGACAGGCTGCATCACTGTCTGGTATAGAGGGGCTACTGCACAGGACTGAAAGAAGCTGCAGAGGGTTGTAAATTTAGTCAACTCCATCTTGGGTACTAGCCTACAAAGTGCCCAGGACATCTTCAAGGAGCCGTGTCTGAGAAAGGCAGCGTCCATTATTAAGGACCCCCAGCACCCAGGGCATACCCTTTTCTCACTGTTACCATCAGGTAGGAGGTACAGAAGCCTGAAGGTACAAACTCAGTGATCAGGAACAGCTTCTTCCCCTCTGCCATCTGATTCCTAAATGAACATTGAACCCGTGAACACTATCTCACTTCCTAATATATATTATTTCTGTTTTTTTGCACGATTTTTAATCTATTCAGTATACATATACTGTAATTGATTAATTTATTAATATTATTTCTTCTTCTATATTATGTATTGCATGAAACTGCTGCTGCTAAGTTAACAAATTTCATGATAATAAACCTGATTCTGATTCTGAAATCTTTAGATGCAGTGCAGAGATTTACAGGATGCTGCCTATATTAGGGAGCATGTCTCTGTAAAGGTTGACTGCGCTAGGCCATTTGCCTTGCAGTGAGGGAGGATGAATGATGACTTAATAAACTGTAGTCATACTTTATTGATCCCAGGGGGAAATTGGTTTTCGTTATGGTGCAACTGTAACGAAAACCAATTTCCCCCTGGGATCAATGAAGTATAACTATGACTATGACTATAAGATTGATAAGATGTACTAACAGATGGGTCATCAAGCACCATTTTCCCAGGGCAGAAATGCCTAATATAAAACTGCATAATTTTAAAGCGATTGGAGACAAGTATAGGGGGGATATCAGAGGTAGGTTTTTAACACAGAGACTCATGTGTGGGTGTGGGTGTGGATGTGGAACATGCTGCCAGTAGAGGTGGTAGAGGCAGATACAGCAGAGGCATTTGAGAGACTCTTATGTAGACACAAGAATGAAAGAAAAATGGCGAGCCATGTGGGAGGGAAGCATTAGATTGATCTTGGAGTAGGTTTAAAATGTTGGCACAACATCATGGGCAGAGGGGAATGAATTGTGCAAAATACAAGATAATGTGTTCAAGATAGCACAGACAGTATGAACAAGTGTGTGGATGAATATGTGTACATGTGCAGGAAAGTATATTCAAGAGAGAACCATTTCTGTTACAAGCTACTTCTTTGGCAATATACTTCTGCAACAGTGACATTAAATGATGGATTGAAGTTAGTACAGCACATTGCTGGACAGTGAATTGAGAAATGTTGTGCCTTGGGATGCCTACAATTGTTTGCGCTGTGTTTTGAAGAATATCATTTCACAAAACAGAGAATTATTACCATTTTCACTGACAGCAGGAGTTCATTGATCACATAAGTGATCTATATGCTTAAGTAAATCACACAGCTAATTAATACTTGCTTTCTCCAAATGCACCAGTGTCAGGTCATTGAAATACACTGCAATATGAAATTCCTGAGAGATATAGCAAAGCAATTTAATAAAGGACAAAATGTGCTTCTGCAAGCAATGCACAAGAAAAAAACGGCAACTGGAAAAAGGTGAACTGACATTAGCTTGGTGTGGATGAACATCAGTGTTAATCTGAATTCCACTGAGAAATTAACATTGTGACTAGTTTATAGCCTCATGGCAACATCTGCTTTATGGCTGTGTGTTCTCTCAATGGAAAAGTATTTACCTTTCATAAAAATAACTCTGGATGTTATGAAGGTCAGTAATTATCAGTGGCCTTAAGTGCCCTGAGCTTGAGTCCATGATGTTTCAATCACCAGGCTAGGTCAGAAAACAGCTTGCTGCTCAGTTGGGTACAAACTCAGTCTCTGCTCTGTATGCTAAACTTAGGATGCAGAACCCTAATCAGATCTCAGCAGAAGACTTCAACTGCATTACAACTTCGCCATTTTTAGCATGCACCATTGGATGTATCACTTCTGCAACTAGAGTGACTTACAGGCCTGAGTGGGTTAATTAGAGACATTTGAGAGCATTTATTATTTATTTTAAACCAATATCTTCATGGCCACTTCAAGATTTTTAAACAGAATTGAAATTCTCAACTTGCATCAATTTACATTTGCTGGGTTACTTGTTCACCAATCCTATCAATAATACAGGCATTGCACAGCCTTTCACTTTAGACACTCCCACTTCAAGGCAATCCAGAGCAAAAGCATGAGACTTGTTTGCTGATAGTAGGCATGCTACGGAAAATGGGCTTTTGACTTTTTCCAATTCAGCTGTCATTTAAGATGGTCTACAGCACATATGCAACCTTAATAGGGTATTAGGCGACAGTCTGATTTAAGATGTCATTATGTAAATACTGTACTGAAAAGAAAATATTCTAGATTATGGGTGAAGTAGTTTAAATGCATCTAAAAATGCATTTGGCTGACTTTGATGCCCAAACTGAAGACATTTATCAAGAAAGATAAAGGATTTAGTAAAGACTAAGAATGACCAAGAAAACAGGAAAGCATTCTGTATAGGTCACCTTGAGACTAGTCCACCATTCAATATCTTCAAGGATCTTCTGCCCTAGGGCTCAACTCCTCCTCTGTGTCAGTCACACATATTCCTCAGTTGAGAATTGTTCAAAAGTTATCCACCTCTTCTTTCCATCTTGACATTCTGGAGTGGGACGGTGAACAGCCAGTGGTGGTGGTGCACATAGGTACCAATGATATAGGTAAAAAAAAAGGGATGAGGTCCTATGAGGTGAATTTAGAGAGTTAGGAGATAAACTAAAAAGTAGGACCACAAAGGTAATAATCTCTGGATTGCTACCAGTGCCATGTGCTAGTCAGAGTAGAAATAGGAGGATATTTCAGATGAATACATGGTTTGAAAAATGGTGCAAGGGGGAGGGATTCAAATTTCTGGGGCATTGGAACCAATTCTGGAGGAGGTGGGACCGGAACAAACAGGACGGTCTGCACATGGGCTGGACTGGAACCAATGTCCTAGGGGAAGCATTTGCTACTGTTATTCAGGAGGATTTAAACTAATGTGGCAGGGGGATGGGAACAAGTGCAGAGAGACAGAGGGGTGTAAAATGAAGGTAGAAGCAAAAAGTAGTAAGGTGAAAAGTAAAAGTGGCAGGCAGGCAAATCCAGGGCAAAAATCTAAAAGGGCCACTTTTCAACATAATTGTATAAGGGCTAAGAGTGTTGTAAAAACAAGCCTGAAGGCTTTGTGTGTCAATGCAAGGAGCATTCATAACAAGGTGAATGAATTGAATGTGCAGATAGTTATTAATGAATATGATATAGTTGGGATCACAGAGACATGGCTCCAGGGTGACCAAGGATGGGAGCTCAACATTCAGTGATATTCAATAGTCAGGAGGAAAAGACATGAAAGAAAAGCAGGTGGGGTAGCATTGCTGGTTAGAGAGGAGATTAACGCAATAGAAAGGAAGGACATTAGCCTGGAGGATGTGGAATTGACATGGGTAGAGCTGCATAGCACTAAGGGGCAGAAAACACTGGTGGGAGTTGTGTACAGGCCACCTAACAGTAGTAGTGAGGTTAGGGATGGCATTAAACAGGAAATTAGAAATGCGTGCAATAAAGGAACAATAGTTATAATGGGTGACTTCAATCTACATATAGATTGGGTGAACCAAATTGGTAAGGATGCTGAGGAAGAAGATTTCTTGGAATGTATGCGGGATGGTTTTCTGAACCAACATGTCAAGGAACCAACTAGAGAGCAGGCCATTCTAGACTGGGTATTGAGTAATGAGGAAGGGTTAGTTAGCAATCTTGTCATGCCAGGCCCCTTGGGTAAGAGTGACCATAATATGGTGGAATTCTTCATTAAGATGGAGAGTGATATGGTTAATTCAGAAACAAAGGTTCTGAACTTAAAGAAGGGTAACTTTGAAGCTATGAGACCTGAATTAGCTAAGATAGACTGGCAAATAATACTTAGAGGGTTGACGGTGGATATGCAATGGCAAGCATTTAAAGATCGCATGGATGAACTACAACAATTGTTTATCCCAGTTTGCAAAAGAATAAACCAGGGAAGGTAGTGCACCTGTGGTTGACAAGGGAATTTAGGGATAGTATCAATTCCAAAGAAGAAACATTCAAATTAGCCAGAAAAAGCGGCACACCTGAGGACTGGGAGAAATTCAGAGTCCAGCGAAGGAGGACAAAGGGCTTAATTAGGAAAGGGAAAAAAGATTATGAGAGAAAGCTGGCGGGGAACATAAAAACTGACTGTAAAAGCTTTTATAGATATATGAAAAGAAAAAGATTGGTTAAGACAAATGTAGGTCCCTTACAGTCAGAAACAGGTGAATTGATCATAGGAAACAAGGACATGGCAGACCAATTGAATAACTACTTTGGTTCTGTCCTCACTAAGGAGGACACAAATAATCTTCTGGAAATAGTAGGGTCTAGTGAAATGGAGGAACTGAGGGAAATACATATTAGTAGGGAAATGGTGTTAGGTAAATTGAAGGGATTAAAGGCAGATAAATCCCCAGGGCTAGATGGTCTGCATCCCAGAGTGCTTAAGGAAGTAGCACAAGAGATAGTGGATGCTTTAGTGATAATTTTTCAAAACTCTTTAGATTCTGGATTAGTCCCTGAGGATTGGAGGGTGGCTAATGTAAACCCGCTTTTTAAAAAAGGAGGGAGAGAGAAACCGGGGAATTATAGACCGGTTAGCCTAACGTCGGTAATGGGGAAAATGCTAGAGTCAGTTATCAAAGGTGTGATAACAGCACATTTGGAAAGCGGTGAAATCATCGGACAAAGTCAGTATGGATTTGTGAAAGGAAAATCATGACTGACGAATCCGATAGAATTTTTTGAGGATGTAACCAGTAGAGTGGATAGGGGAGAACCAGTGGATGTGGTATATTTGGATTTTCAAAAGGCTTTTGACAAGGTCCCACACAGGAGATTAGTGTGCAAACTTAAAGTACATGGTATTGGGGGTATGGTATTGATGTGGATAGAGAATTGGTTAGCAGACAGGAAGCAAAGAGTGGGAATAAACGGGACCTTTTCAGAATGGCAGGCAGTGACTAGTGGGGTACCGCAAGGCTCAGTGCTGGGACCCCAGATGTTTACAATATATATTAATGACTTAGACGAGGGAATTAAATGAAGCATCTCCATGTTTGCGGATGACACAAAGCTGGGCGGCAGTGTTAGCTGTGAGGAGGATGCTAAGAGGATGCAGGGTGACTTGGATAGGTTAGGTGAGTGGGCAAATTCATGGCAGATGCAATTTAATGTGGATAAATGTGAGGTTATCCATTTTGGTGGCAAAAACAGGAAAACAGATTATTATCTGAATGGTGGCCGATTAGGAAAAGGGGAGGTGCAACGAGACCTGGGTGTCATTATACACCAGTCATTGAAAGTGGGCATGCAGGTACAGCAGGCGGTGAAAAAGGCGAATGGGATGCTGGCATTCATAGCAAGAGGATTTGAGTACAGGAGCAGGGAAGTTCTACTGCAGTTGTACAAGGCCTTGGTGAGACCACACCTGGAGTATTGTGTGCAGTTTTGGTCCGCTAATCTGAGGAAAGACATTCCTGACATAGAGGGAGTAAAAAGAAGGTTAACCAGATTGATTCCTGGGATGGCAGGACTTTCATATGATGAAATACTGGATCGACTAGGCTTATACTCGCTGGAATTTAGAGGATTGAGGAGAGATCTTATTGAAACGTATAAAATTCTAAAGGGATTGGACAGGCTAGATGCAGGAAGATTGTTCCCGATGTTGGGAAAGTCCAGAACGAGGGGTCACAGTTTAAGGATAAAGGGAAAGCCCTTGTAGGACCGAGGTTAGGAAAACGTCTTCACACAGAGAGTGGTGAATCAGTGGAATTCTCTGCCACAGGAAACAGTTGAGGCCAGTTCATTGGCTATATTTAAGAGGGAGTTAGATATGGCCCTTGTGGCTAAAGGGATCAGGGGATATGGAGAGAAGGGAGGTACAGGGTTCTGAGTTGGATGATCAGCCATGATCATACTGAATGGTGGTGCAGGCTCGAAGGGCCGAATAGCCTACTCCTGAACCTATTTTCTATGTTTCTATGTTTCTATCTTCCAATGATCTTAGAATCCCCAAGGTAGAGGATTCTAGGACAAGAGGGGACGACTTCAGGATTGAAGGACATCCTTTTAGAACTGAGACGTGAAGAAATTACTTTAGTCAGAGGGTGGTAAATCTGTTGAATTTGTTGCCATGAGCAGCTGTGGAGGTCAAGTCATTGGGTGTATTTAAGGCAGAGATAGATAGGTTCTTGATTAGCCAGGGCATCAAAGGGTATGGGGTGAAAGCAGGGGAGTGGGGGGTGACTGGAAGAATTGGATCAGCCCATGATCAAATGGCAGGGCAGACTCGATGGGCCGAATGGTCTACTTCTCCTCCTATATCTTAGAAACATAGAAAACATAGAAACATAGAAAATAGGTGCAGGAGTAGGCCATTCGGCCCTTCGAGCCTGCACCACCATTTATTATGATCATGGCTGATCATCCAACTCAGAACCCTGCACCAGCCTTCCCTCCATACCCCCTGATCCCCGTAGCCACAAGGGCCATATCTAACTCCCTCTTAAATATAGCCAATGAACTGGCCTCAACTGTTTCCTGCGGCAGAGAATTCCACAGATTCACCACTCTCTGTGTGAAGAAGTTTTTCCTAATCTCAGTCCTAAAAGGCTTCCCCTTTATCCTCAAACTGTGACCCCTCGTTCTGGACTTCCCCAACATCGGGAACAATCTTCCTGCATTTAGCCTGTCCAATCCCTTTAGGATTTTATACGTTTCAATCAGATCCCCCCTCAATCTTCTAAATTCCAACGAGTACAAGCCCAGTTCATCCAGTCTTTCTTCATATGAAAGTCCTGCCATCCCAGGAATCAATCTGGTGAACCTTCTTTGTACTCCCTCTATGGCAAGGATGTCTTTCCTCAGATTAGGGGACCAAAACTGCACACAATACTCCAGGTGTGGTCTCACCAAGGCCTTGTACAACTGCAATAGTACCTCCCTGCTCCTGTACTCGAATCCTCTCGCTATAAATGCCAGCACACCATTCGCCTTTTTCACCGCCTGCTGTACCTGCATGCCCACTTTCAATGACTGGTGTATAATGACACCCAGGTCTCGTTGCACCTCCCCTTCTCCTAATCGGCCACCATTCAGATAATAATCTGTTTTCCTATTTTTGCCACTAAAGTGGATAACTTCACATTTATCCACATTAAATTGCATCTGCCATGAATTTGCCCACTCACCCAACCTATCCAAGTCACCCTGCATCCTCTTAGCATCCTCCTCACAGCCAACACTGCCGCCCAGCTTCGTGTCATCCGCAAACTTGGAGATGCTGTATTTAATTCCCTCATCTAAGTCATTAATATATATTGTAAACAACTGGGGTCCCAGCACTGAGCCTTGCCGTACCCCACTAGTCACTGCCTGCCATTCTGAAAAGGTCCCGTTTATTCCCACTCTTTGCTTCCTGTCTGCCAACCAATCCTCTATCCACATCAATACCTTACCCCCAATACCGTGTGCTTTAAGTTTGCACACTAATCTCCTGTGTGGGACCTTGTCAAAAGCCTTTTGAAAATCCAAATATACCACATCCACTGGTTCTCCCCTATCCACTCTACTAGTTACATCCTCAAAAAATTCTATGAGATTCGTCAGACATGATTTTCCTTTCACAAATCCATGTTGACTTTGTCCGATGATTTCACCGCTCTCCAAATATGCTGTTATCACATCTTTGATAACTGACTCCAGCAGTTTCCCCACCACCGACGTTAGGCTAACCGGTCTATAATTCCCCGGTTTTTCTCTCCCTCCTTTCTTGTGGTCTTATCTTGCTGACACAGCCCTCAGGGGTAGAGAATTTCTGAGATTCCTTATCCACTGCAAGAAAAATTGCATGCCCCCAAGTTTAAGTGATCGCCTCTTTATCTTTTAACTATGCTTCATGGATCTAACTTTTTAGCTATTCATGGTACAACAGCACTCATAGTCTAACTTCTATGTTTTACATTTGATCAAAACGTATGAGGTTGATTCAACTGAAAAATGAAAAAAATCTTTTGATGTTCATCAATAGAAAACTGAAAACTTGAACTGTGCCAATTAAAAGTAAAAACTAAAGCTCTTAACTATTAAACATCATATCATCTAAGCTTCTTTAAAATGTAATTGGAAAGATGTTCCCAAAACTGACAGCTAAATGATCATTAATGACACTTAGTTAATGTGCTGAATGTAGTGTTCCTGTGGCAATTTGCTTAATGTTATTAGAACATATTGTAGAACATTGCAGCACAGTACAGGCCTTTCAGCCCATGGTGTTGTGCTGACCTTTTAACCTACCCTGAGATCAATCCAATCCTTTCTGCCTGCATATCCCTCCAATTTTCGATCATCCATGTGCATTTCTTAGAATTTCTTACGTGTCACCAATGTATCTGTAATGAGCTCTTCAGGCCTGTGCAGAGCAATGGAGAGCATTGGGTTCCAAGGTTTGCAGAGCACCTGGATTGAATAATTGTTTAACGAGAGTCATTAATTGTTTAGATATCCTTGTTTGTTGCCTGAGAAACTCGCTCTTTATTATGCGGTCTCTTTGTGCTATCTGTTTAAGCTTGTTCAGTTTATTTTGAGGGATTCTGAGTTACTTGTATTATTTAAGAAGACGCCTGATTAGTGTTAATCATGGGGTCCTAGTTTTGAGAATATTACGCCTCGCAGTGTTGCTTGGCCGAGCCACCGATATTTTTTTTCCGCCATAACAGACAGGATCTTTCGGTTGCCACCCACTTCAATTCTGCTTCACATTCCCATTTGGATATGTCCATACATGACCTCCTCTACTGCCATGATGAGGCCAGGTTGGAGGAGCAACACCTCATATACCACCTGGGTAGTCTCCAGCCCCTTGACATGAACATTGAATTCTCCAACCTCCAGTAATTCCCTCCCCCTCCCTTCCCCCATCCCAGTTTCACTCTGCCCCCTCCTCCAGCTGCCTATCACTTCCCTCATGGTTCTGCCTCCTTCTACTAGCTATTGTGTTTTCCCCTATTCCTTCTTCACCTTTCCTGCCTATCACCTCCCTGCCTCCCCTCCCCCACCCCTTTATCTTTCCCCTTACTGGTTTTTCACCTGGAACCTTCCCACCCTCCCCCCACCTTCTTTATAGGGCCTCTGCCCCTTCCCTCTTCAGTGCTGACGAAGGGTTCCGGCCCAAAACGTTGACTGATTGTTTCCACGGATGCTGCCCGACCTGCTGCGTTCTTCCAGCGTGTTGTGCGTGTTGCTGTATTCTTTTGGAATTATTATGAATAAACACTGGTCTCTCTCTCTACATTGGAGTCTGTCTTTCCTTTGCATTTGAGTTCCGATATTGCCCTGCCGCGATCATATCTGCCTCTACCAGCACCCCTGGCAGGGCATTTCACGCACCCATCATTCTCTGTCAAGAACTTACCTCTGACACTCTTACTCAGCATTGTTAGAATTATGTCTCCATCCCTCACACTGCACAAAACCCCATGAAGTATCTGGATAGATTCAAGGTTATATCCTTATCTCAAAAATGAGGCAATTTTTAAGAACTCTTGCTTCATTTACATAGCATATTTGCCATCTTTGGCTAATTAGAATGTAACACTCTTGCAGTACTCATTGGTGGAAAACAAAGTGGTATTTCCTCTGTAATCTGCTGTTATTGGCTTCTTTCTGAAAGTCTTTATTGCCATTAGAAAAGCTTCAAGTTCACACTCCACTGGAAGAATGAGGATATAACCTAGGCTGAAATATTGGTGCATTGTTGGAGATTAAAATACCCATCTGACCAACAAACACATGTAGAAGATCCTTTGGCACTAGTTATAAAGTGAAAGAAGGGTTTTGCTAACCCAGGAAACAGGTAAGCTTTCAACATCAGTGCATATAGAACACATAACAGTACAGCACAGAAACAGGCCCTTCAGCCCACAGTGGTGTGCTGACCCAAATAAACCAGTTATCAAATGGACAACCAAACTAATCCCTTATGCCTACACAATGTCCATATTCTTCCATTTTCCTCACATTCATCTGCCTATCTAAATGTCTCTTAAAAGTCCCTGATGTATCCACCACTTCAGGCACTGTGACCCAGGCAGTCACCAATTTTGCGCCTCACATCTCCTTGAAAATTACTCCCCTCACCTTAAATGCATGTTCTCTGGCATTAGGCATTACAAACCTGGGAGAAAGATGTTGTCTGTCTACTCTATCTGTGCCTCTCATAGTCTTATCAACCTCTACCAGGTCTCCCCTCAGCCTCCGCTGCTCCAGAGAAAACAACCCAAGTTTGTCCAACCTCTCGTTAAAGCACATACCCCCTAATCCAGTCAGCATCCTGGTAAGCCTCTTCTGTCCACCTCCAAAGCCTCGACATCCTTCCTATGATGGTGTGACCAGAGTGACCAGGACTGTTAGTGAAACCCTCTCACCCGGGCTCGTACACCAACTGGGCTCGTTAGCTAACTCTGCTAATAGCCACCTGACTCAACGGTTAGAAGGCCACCTTCCATAAACAATATACATTTAGGTTTGATATGATTTAGGGTTCAACCAAACAGGAACATTGTAATGTTCTGATCAAAGGAACCTCAGTTTGGGCAAATGCTGCGTGAATACTGCCCATACACAGAAATGCAGGATCGCACACCAGCGTAAAATTATAAAGAAAATATATTCACCAATTTTTCAAACAGTTACAGCAAAAAGGGAAGAAAAATAAAAGGACCCATTACAGTTAAACCAGTCCAATGTGCACATAAACGTTGGAGCTCATTCTGGAGTAGTCAGTGCTGTATTTTTTTGCTCACGCACTGGACCCACAGTCTGCGTGAAAGCACTCGCCACATTCAGAACTCCTCTCAGAGACCATCTGAAACAAACTGGCACTCTCTCAGGAGTACTGGCCCTTCCTCCTTGGAGCCATTCACCTGCACAAAGCACTTCTTGCAACAGGGACTGTCCTTCCAACGGCAATCTGTGGCATCTTCCCTTCTGCCCTGCTCCACAGCTCCCACCAAAAAGACCCTAAACCAGGCTACTGTCCTTCAGAAAAACCTTCCCCACAGCTCTTTAAAACATTCTCTCACATCCCACAATCCTGATTGGCTAAATTGGACAACATGGCTCCTTATCTTTAGCTGAAGCCAAAACACTCTTTCCAGCATGGCACTCTGCTTTTACAGAAAACTGTTAAAGATAAACTACCTCACAGCATAGTAGTAGAAATCTCAACCAGGGCATTACATATTGGCAGTTACGGTCTAACTAGAGTCTTTTCTCCCTGTTCCAAAACGCAGAATAGGCCATTGTAAGGGGGCCTACGGGGATGTTGGTGTGCGTCATGGCAGATGAAAACAAATGAGGCAGAATGGAGGTCAACAGGAACCCAAGAGTGCTGTGCGCCATGATGGGAGACAGGAATAGGTGCAGAAGAATTGAATTTACTGAGGTCATGGCATCAGGAATGAAATCACCTGGCACTTGTAACGGCTGCCCATATACCAACTCAGCCGCAGACGACTGCAGGTCCTCCTTTGGAGCTGTTCTGAGCCCTAGCGGGACCCATGAAAGCTCAACATGCCAACACTCATCCATCTGGAAAGCTCTCGGAGTAACCTTTAAGAAGGCCATTAGACTGCGGGTGATACGCCATGGTGTGATGTATCCTAGCACCGAGGTTTGGGCCATCACAGCCCAGAGGTCTGAAATGTATTGGGGACCGTGGTCAGAGGAAATATCAGATAGGGTGCCAATCCGAGCAACACAGGTACTGATAAATACCCTAGCCACGTCTGCGGCCATCGCTGATGCTAGAGGGACGATCTCTGGCCACCTGGTGGTACGGTCCACCATAGTAAAAAGGTACGTAAATCTGCGGGACAGGGGAAGAGGACCAACAAGGTCCATATTGGTATGATCAAACCACCGCTCAGGGACCTGAAAAAGGTGCCAACAACGCCTGGAGATGTCCTTTAATCTTTGCCCACTGGCATTCCACACAGGCTGCAGTCCAATCACACACGTCCTTTCTGGGGCCGTGCTAAGCAAACATCAGTGCAGCCAGTTTCTGTGTGACCTTCCAGCCCAGATGCCAGAGAACATATATGGAGTCGAAAATAGTCCGTCTCCAGTTTGCGGGCACGATGGGGCAAAGGCGGCTGGTTGAAACATCGCACAGGAGAGAAACCCCAGCCTCCCCGAACTTAATCTCAGCCCACAGGCCAGTGACTGCTGTTCAGTAAGCCTGGACCATTGGGTCGGTACTTAGTTGGCTGTCATGCTGGCAAGTCAACCCCTATGTGTATGACCTCAATGGCTGGCCAGGAGAGGCAATTGGACACGGCATTAATTTCCCCTTTGATATGTTGCATACCTGTTGTGAGCGCGGATATGTAGGCCTGGTGGCGTTACTGCCGTGTAGACCAAGGGTCTGGTATTTTGAGGGGTTTGTAATCAACAAACGCTGTGAAATAGCGACCTTCTGGAGGAAAATGAAAGTGGCAGACAGCCAAATAGTGGCTGAGAAGCTCACGGTCAAACATGCTGTACTTCCTTTTGAGGGAACAGAGCTGCTGACTGCAGAAGGTGAGCAGCTGCCACAAGCCTCTGACTAACTGTTCATGCATAGCATGTCACCGTGGTGCGGATATGGCCCAAGGGTGGAGTGAGAGACACTGAAGCAGGTCGATAGTTCACAGACTTTAATGCAAACAGTATTAAAGGGAAAAGAAAACAATAAACGCTAGGCCAAACAGGGCCATTAACTAAAACTCTCAAATGGAAAACGAAGCCTACACTGCGGCTGAAAAGAACGAATACAACAAATACTGCTAGCCTTCACAGTCAGTTGACTCGCCAGTCCAATTTCTCAGACAAGGCAGAATGCAAACAGGCAGCGAAGCGTTGCTGCGTCCAAGTCTCGACAAATACTACGATGGAACGAATGGAGTTAAATACTACCATAATGATATAATAATTAGCTGACACATGCATATTCATGAGTGCAACTGCCGTATCTACTGCGCTGCCGAATCCGTGGTTGTGACACAGCACCCACTGCATAGTCTGAAGTGTCAGTAGTAATGGCTACTTGGGGAGCGGGTGCACCAGCAGGGTCACATTAGAAAGAGCTCCTGGGTAACATCAAATGCCCTGGTCATGTCCGCTGACCAGTCAAGCACGTGATTAGGGGTGTTGCCTTTAAGGACATGATACATGGGAAGCGTAAGTTCAGCAGCTTGCGGAATGAAGTGGTGGTAGAAATTCACCATGCCTAAATCTCCTGTAGTTTATTAGTAGTGCGGGGAGGTAGGAAATCCATAATTGTGACTAACTTTGATGGGAAAGATTTTACACCTTCTGCAGAGATGCGATGCCAAGAAAGTCAATGGCTGACAAGCCAAGTTGGCATTTAGCAGGGTTAGTAATCAACCCGTGTAGGTTTAAGTGCTGAAAAAGTGTGCAGAGATGAGATATGTGTGCAAATTTGGACGCACTGCTGACAAATATGTTATTCAAGTAAACAAAAAGATAATCTAAGTCTTGTAATAGAGTCTATTGGCCATTGGAAAGTCTGTGCTGCCTTTTTCAGCCCAAATGGCATGAGTAGAAAGCTGAAGAGACCAAATGGGGTTATCACAGCTGTTTTGGGAAAGCCTTTCGAGTACACAGCACCTGATGGTAGTCTATAACTAGATTGACTTTGGAAAAAATTAACTTCCCGGCTAAACATACTGAAAAGTCTTGATGGTAACGATCACAGGTGGTGGCCTCTTTAAGGTGTCAGTAGTCACCTCATGGGTGTCAACCACCATCACACTTAGGGACCATATGGAGAGGTGAAGCCCAGGGGCTATTCAACCAGCATATAATTCCAAGTCTTTCCATGACAGCAGACTTAGCCTTCACGGTTGCCAGCTTTTCCGGGCCCAGTCTGCTCGCGCAGGCGTGGACTGGGGGGCCAGTTGTGGGAATGTGGTGCTTGACCCCATGTTTTGTGACTGTAGTGCAGATGTGGGCTTGGTGAGGTTTGGAAATTTGCCCAACTGTTGAGTAAACTCACATGTGATGGTGCATGTGCTTGACAGAGTTGTTGTGGGGAACTTACTGGGAGAGCAAGGTAAGGACCCAAAGTCCTTGACACCCACAAGCCGGCAGTTCTTAAGATCAACTAATAGTCCTTGGGCACACAGGAAACCTACACTGAGCAGAGGTCTAGACACCTTAGCCAGGACCAAGTCCAATGTGTAACGTCTCCCACTGAACTAGAGCATCACCCATCGTGTCTCATAAGTCTGGATCTTGCTGCCGTTGGTGGCCTCCAGTAAGGTTTCATTACTCTTTGCCTTCTCATCAATAGGTGATTATGCAGCACTCACGAGCACCCGTGTCACACAGGAAAAGGTGTCCATAAACCACAGTCGACGACCCTGGCAGCTGAAACTCATGGTGTTCACAGACCTCAGATGTCCCAATGCACTGACACTATCAAAGTTGCGAGGCCGTCGGCACTTCCTCGTATTCCTACCGAAGGGGGCGCGGCAAAAGCACGGGCACAGTGTCGTCTGTTTCGTAGCTGTGGGCGTCCTTATGTCGGGGGCCTTGCTGACCGGGCTTATTGAGGTAGAGAAAGGAGGAGGAATGATGCACCACTGCCTTGCTGAGTGTTGACTATCAGCTATTTCAGCAAGCTCCCTATAGTCCTTCACGGGTGCATTGGTAAGGGCTACTTGAACTTGAGCAGGCATTTGCTGTATAAAGAGTTCTTTAAAAAATAAAACAAGATGGTGATTTCCAAGGAGAGACAGCATGTGGTTCATTAGCTCTGAAGGCTTAGCATCCCTGAGACCAGGCAAGGAGAGCAACTGTTTGGCACACTCAGACTCTGATCGTCCAGAAGTCTGTAAAAGGTGAGTTTTCAGCGATCAATATTTATCATGCTCAGGCGGATGTTCAAGTAGACTCACCACTCTCACAGCCATGGAATTGCTGAGTGATGCTACAACATAGAAATATTTGGTGTTGTTGGCAGAGATTTCTCACAGGGTGAACTGGGCCTCAGCCTGTTTGAACTAGGTGATAGTACTTTGCTCCCAAAACCCTGGTAGCTTCAAAGCGACTGCATTGGCCAACATATTCAATAACTCCAGAATTGTCCTACAGCACCAGGGTCACCAATGTAGGTTTCTGCAAATAAAATGAAGTGAGGTGTTTTATGTTTAATGAAACCCGTAACACATTTTATCAAACTCAAAACTCACATGACAAAAGCACGTTAAAAGCCTTTTAGGTAATAACGTCAACACATCCCTTGAAGCGAAACCCCAACTCAATGTCGGAGGTTGTGAATTATGTACATTTCTCCCGATTACATCACCCTACAGTCAGCGAGGCCAAGATTAAGGCATGGGATGGCTTTATAAGTACCATGTCTGTTTGCTTAAACACGGTCCAGTCTCTTTGTTCCCCTAGTGACGTGTTGGTGGAATTTGGGTGAGGATAACATAATTGAATTATGGAATTATGAAGAGGCTGTCTGGATGCTTATTTTGTACAGAGCTGATGATACTGTAAAGCTCTCCCAGTACATCCTTGGAGTTTGCGCTCGGCAGAATGTGGACAGCGGCGATTAACACAACAGTGAATTCCCTGAGCAGATAATGGGGCTGGCATTTAATTGTAATATGCAAAGTTCCCCAGAACAGTGACTATTATTTACAGATGAGTTTGTGCACCAACCTTTGTTGATGTAGACACAGATTCCACCTCTTTTGGATTTCCCTGACAGGGTGTTTTTGTGTTGCACAAAAGTGCTGAGCTGACATGTTGTTTTCTTTAGCCCTGTTTCAGTGAAAACCAGAATGTAACAGTGTCTTATTGCTTTCTGTGCCTTCAATCTCAGTCTCAGTAAGTCCATTTTATTACCAAGCAAGTGGACGTTGGCCAGGGACAGTGACGATACCACTGGTCTCGTTGGGTAAGCTCTCAGCCTTGCGAGTGCCCTTGCTTCCTCTCACACCATCTGTGCCTGCCATTTCCTGGGCTCAGCCACTTAGACCAGGCTGCGGTCACTGGGCCCGGTATCTGTAGAATCACTAGTCCACTGAGCCCCACTATGAACTTTGCTGCCAGTAGATTAAGTGCAATTTTGTCTAAGAGTTAAATGGTGCCATATTCACAGAGCTTTGGACAACTGAAACCCCTGACTAGAAACTTTGAAGCACTTTCTAAGAATTTGAAGCTAGCACTGCTGTGTCCCTGTGAGCCACTATCTTGGACACCTGTCAGTATGTTTCACATGAGCTTCCTCTCACCACCTCTCAGCATTGAGAAGAGAGTCCTGATATCCTGACCCCCATTTGTTCCTCAGTCAGCCATAAAAAACAGGTTGGATGATAATTTCGTCCATTGCTGTTTGTTCCCGACATTGAACCAGCGTTTGCACTACAAACATAATTCATTGGTTTTCTGAAGTGTGGTCGTCAATTACAATGCTTACTTTTGATCTGCAAAATGATTACTGCCATTAAATGGCTCAGTGTAACTCAGGGCCTGGAATGGATATTTTTGGAGTGGGAAGACTGTAGGCCAACAGTTGCAAATACAGCCAGATTATATATTCAGCTATGAAAATATAATTGTCACAATACTCCATAAGGTAACCTACCACCCCAGAGATTGTATTCAATGTAGATATTTGGGCCAAATAATTAGAGATTTTGGCAGATAAGAAAGTCACTTTGTTAAACTTTCAGTATCAATTCACAGCATGCCATGTAAATGAGAACTGGTAATTAAGATGTACAAATACCAATAACTATAACAAGAGGAAATTAGCTCCCAAGCTTTAATTACTTGGAATAGATAAAGAATAAGTCAGACTGAAGTGGTATAATTTAAGACTTTGATGGTATTGATTATATCTGATTTCCAAACACAACTAAATCACTCTGATACTGAGCAAATTAAATTGGTTGCACACAAGTGAATTCATGTTGTACAAAGATCCTGAACTTTAATGGAAATATAAAACTGTCTTTAGGAAACACTTCTACTCCAAACTATATATTAACAATTGAGAACTTGTGCAATAATTTTTTTTGTGGGACAAAGCATAGACAGTTTTGATTCCTCCACAGATGTTGAGCAAATCTACAGAAAGCATATTTGTCTCCACAAATGCACTGGTCATCTCCAGCCCAATGCCCATCCAAATGACTGGATGCAGTTTGCAGTGTAATATCTGGATTTGCAATCCCCTTAGTCCATGCATGTATCTACAACATCATTCATATTCAGGTATACGTCCATCTTCTGTTTATGCAAAAGCTAAATGATTATCTGTTCCATTTGAGCAGAACCAAATTGACAAGATGCCTCAGACTGAGTTGACCTAAAGTGACGTGGCGGACACCTACAAAATATGGATCAGTGCATCCCATATTTCTGTACACATCTGGTAAAAAGGTGAAAGTGACCAGTCATGGTGCCACTAGATTCACAACAAAGACCCAGCAATGGGGCATCGAGTTACTAAGACAAGACGTTAGAAGCACTTTGCATCTAAATTTAAACAATTTGAACAGTTTGAATTGACAGATTGTCAAAGGCCCTTAGATAGTCCGGACTGGGACCTTGGGATCCAGAGGCTTGTTTACAATACAGAAACCTGGGGTTAGCTCCTGGGTACAAAGGATCATTTCAGCTGGCCCTTCGTACTTCAAACAACTGTGATAGGGGGACCCAGACAGTTTACGTCAGCCCAATAGATAGTCTAATCTTTCTTTTTTTTGGGGGGGGGTTCATTTATTTCCTTTCTTTTATCGTTTCATCCAAGTCATACGGCTTATTGGCCAGGCTTTTAAAAAAAATATTTTGACAGGTTTTCAATGGAACCTCATCTTAAAGGAAACTAAGTACTGCTTAAAGCAATAAAAACATGCTGCTCACAGAATCTCTTGGCTCTGTGGTAATGTTGAAAGTTAAACCAGGCCACAAGACTATGGTGTAAAAATCCAATTCTACTTATAATTATTGATTGTCCTGAATTGTTTACGTAAGCCTCTCACCGGAATTGTTGCAGTTTTTCTGGTGAAGTTATTTCCACAATGTTGCTGAAAACATTTTTCCAGGCTTTAGAATGAGTGCAATGAAGGAATGACGATACAATTCCAGATTTTAAGTGGTGCATGCCTTGAGGCAGAAAGTGCAGGCATTGAACTTTTCCTACACATCCTACACTTGATCCTTTTGGTGGCAGGTGGCAAGAAGTCGGCAGAACTGTCAAATAAGACGGATGAGTAACTGCAGTGCAAATTGCAGATGCAGCCATTACACACCAGTGGTTCAGAGAGTGTTTATGTTGATGAGGTGCCAATCAGTCCACTCAAGTGTTGTTGGAGGTAAAAGGAGAACTTACCATTACATTTCTCAGTGTAAAGCTGAAGCCGTTCTGTAAATAAAATTTTCTAGCATTCAACCCACACTAAGTTTGTCTATTAAGAACAAACATAACATGGTGTCAGAAGTCGGCATGAGGATTAAACACAGGTGGTAAATGAATACAGTGCACAACTCAGAAAGAGACGCCAGTGACAGAGAGGAAAATTGGCCAGCAAGGAAACAGAGCACATTGTTCCCGTATTCACCAAGAGAAATTCAGGAGAGAGGTCAAAAACTCTGTCATGAATAAACTAAGTCCTCTTGCACATATGTAATTTACTGGCAATCTAACCAATAGCTGGAAAGACTTCAAAACAACAAATCAATATATATTTAGCTGCTAGCAGAGTGGAAGGGGCTGATGAGAAATTGGAAGTGTTTGTTTTCTGCACGAAATTGGTGAAGATCTTTAGACATCTATAACAGCTGTCAAATTGATGAGACCGCCTTGACATTGGACACTCTGATCACAAAATTTGAGGAGTATTTTGTCCCAAGTGAAAACATAATATTTAAGAGATTTAAGTTCTTTTCTTGTGACCAGAAACAAGGTGGCAACTTTGACCAATATTTAGCTGAGCTTCACACACTGAGTAAGTGCTGAGAGCTTGGAGATTTCAGAGACTCACTAGTTAGAGACAAAATAGTTTACGTAATCCCAGATAAAGGACGTTGTGAAAAAGATTCAATGCTGGAAAAGGCTGTGGGTATGTGTACGGCAGTAGAGACCACACGAGAACAAGCTAAGGAGCTACACAGACCAGACCCAACAATTCATGCTGTTAAAACAGAGGGGCAGAGAACAAGCTGTTTCCAAAGCAACTGCAAAGTAAAGACGTAGTCTCAAAGGGCAAATGCACCAAATGGTAGGCACATCCCGAAGATGTGTCCTGCCTATGAAAAGTCCTGCAATAATTATGGAAAGAAGAATTATTTTGCAAAGTGCTGCAAAGCTGGGGCTACCAAGAGAAAGTTTGTTGAGGAGATGGAGGAAGTCTTTGTAGATTCTCTACAGACTGCAGGTGCTGATAAAACAGAATGGATTGTTCCAGAGACTGTGAATGAGGCAGTAGTTCCATTCAAGCTTGACACTGGATCAGGTAAATCTGTTATCCATGGATAATTACAAAACTCTCAAAGTAAAAAGTGAGCTTTACCCAGAGAAGTTAAAAGTGACAGGCTATACTAGAGAGAATTTTCCAATGAAAGGGGGCTGTATAGTCATTTTCAAGCACAAGTGGCAGCACCTACAGGACTATGTTGACATGATTGTTACCTCTATTCCAGTATCTCCTGACAGAACAGAGCAGAATGGAAAAGCAGCAGAGGTGGATGAAACAATGAAAATACTCACAGAGACAATACAGAAAGGATGACCAGCAACTAAGAATGACTGTTCAATGTGCATTCAGGGTAATTGGGCATGCAGAGTTGAACTATTTGTAGTAGACGATATAGTCTTCAAAGGGAACATGTTTACGATTCCAATGTTACTACACAAGAAAATGCTCCAGAAGGTACATGAAGGGCATATTGGTGAGGAAAAATGTAAATGTAGAGCTTGGGAAGTGATTTACTGGCCATAAATGAACCGAGATGTCAGCAAGGCCTTTGCTTCATATGAAATATGCTTTGCCTACAAACAAAAGCAGCAGGCAGAACCACTTATACTGCACCCTGTACCAGGCAGACATATTTCAAAATCGGAGTAGATCATCACCTCCTTGAAAGCTGTGTTTCTGAAGCATGGAGTTCCATGTGAAGTGGTATCAGACAATCATCCACGATTTTTGTGCTGTGAACTTGAGTCCTTTTGCCAATGACTGGGGGGTTCAACATATAACTTCAAGCCCACATCACCCAAAATCTAATGGCCTAGCAGAGAGTTCAGTCAAGGTAGTGAAGGGCCTCATGAAGAAAGCACAAGATGGACGAGAGGACTTTCACAAAAGTCTGATGATTTACAGAAGTGTGCCTCTGCAGAGTGGCCTTTCACCAGCCCAAATGCTGATAGGTTGACACATACACACTAACCTTCCAGTACACACAAACCTGTAGACACCTAAATGAGCACACAAGGTCAAAGTGGGAGGGAAGGAGAAATAGAAACAGTGTCATGACAAGGCTGCAAAGAGCCTACCCGTCCTGAGGCCTTTCCAGAGCATGGTCGATGCAAGGATATGTTCAAGAGGAAGTAGCTCCACATTCCTACCAGATCCAGATGGAGTGAGGAACACCTCTGAGAAAGAACTGCGTGGATTTATGACCATAATCTCCAACCTGCAACTGTGATACATCACTTGTCAGTACACCAAAGGGGCCAGTAGGTGTAAAAATTGAACATGTTGATCAGAGTTCTCAGAAAGACACTAATATTAACACAGCAAATGAAAGCAATACATCTGTAGAAACAAATAGCAGAAAAAAAGGATCTGTAGACGTGAACTTCCCACTATTCAGGACATTTACAGTGACAGATGGGTAAAAGGGGGCCGAAGGATCATTGGGGACCCGAGTCACCCCAACCACAAACTGTTCCAGCTGCTACCATCTGGAAAACGGTACCACAGCATAAAAGCCAGGACCAACAGGCTCCGGGACAGCTTCTTCCAACAGGCCATCAGGCTGATTAATTCATGCTGACACAACTATATTTCTATGTCATATTGACTATCCCATTGTACATAATATTTATTATAAATAACTATAAAATGCACCTTTAGATGGAGATGTAACATAAAGATTTTTACTCCTCATGTATATGAAGGATGTAAGTGATAGAGTCATTTCAATTTATCAAACCACCTCAGAGACTGATTGAAATTTGATGGGATGAATAAGTGATTGTATTTGCTCATTACAATTGATGTTAATGTAGATATCTTTGTTAAAAAGGATTATTGTTCTTTGCAGATTTATGAGGACATAGTTTTGCTTTTTGTTCTTTAAGGGGGAAAATGTGTTATAATGTATATACATAATAAAGAACTTCAGTTCCCAGAGGGCTATGCGGGCAGTTCACCCGGAACCAGAAGTGACGTTGGTGAGATGGTCACCTGTGTTTTGCGAGGAGCTGAAGCCATTCTGTAAATGTTCTAGTGTTAAACCCATGCTAAGTTTGCTGTTATTAAGAACAAACATCGCAAGTACTACAGCAAAGAGGCAGGACCTTCAGCTCATCTAATCCAGGTCAACCTGGTCTTCTGCCTGGTCCTATCTACCTGCTCCTGACCATAGCTCACCATACCCCATCTCATCCATTTACTATGCAAAGATCTCTTAAGTGTTACATTTGAACCTGCCTTTACCACTTCTTCTGGCGCACTGGCACTACCCTCTAACTGAAGAAGTTCTCTCTCGGAAACTCCTTAAATATTTCATCTTCCACCAAGACCAATGACCTCTAGTTCTAATCTCACCCAGCCTAAGGGAAAAAAAAGCCTGCAACCTTTAACCATAGTATATCCCTCATAATTTTGTATACCTCTATGCGATCTTCCCCCCATTCTCCTGCAAACTTCCAGGAATAAAGTCCTTACCTGTTTAAGCTGTACTCAAGTCCCAGCAAAATCCCTGTAAATTTTCTCGGTACACTTTCAAGCTTTCAAGATGGTCAAGAAGTCTGAAGATTAAGATCCAAATTCAAAGTATTGGTATTTAATATCACTGACCCAGTTAAGATCCTGGTCAATGATAATCACCCCCACAAGGTAATCTCCCCGGGATGGTGGTAGCCATTCAGCAACAGTGACACTAAACGAATACTCCTGTGGGGGAGCCTGTTTATTCGAGATGGATTTCGAGCGACCTTCGGAAGGAGGTATGTGCTTTCTCACAGACCGTGAGTCCAGCATGTGAGATAAAGACAACTTCAAGATGAGCTCCAACTTGTGTGCACATTTGGACTGGGTTAACTGTAGTGGGCTCTTTCCATTTATTTTTTTCTTTTTCTACTAACTGTTCAGTAAAGCTGAAATTTGTAAATATACTTTTTTATAATTGTATGCAGTGTACTATCTGTTATTTCTTGCTGACGGCTAATTGTAAGTGGGCAGCATTTACACAGTTTTCGCTCAGATCGGGATATGGGTTCCCAAGACATCCCAGCTCCCTGGGTTTGGTGGGACCCAAGTCATATCAACCCTGCGCATGCGGAGTCTGAGAAAGGTGGATTTTTTTCACCACTGAGTCCAGTGGCTGAAGCGAGGGGTAATGAGTTGTATCTCCAGAGACACCCGGTAAAAAGGGGTTTCATGTACAAGATAGTGAGGCTCAATAATTTTATCACATTGTGCAATATTTGTCAGCTTTGCAAAGCAGTTTCAATAAAAGAAAATAACTGAAAGGCAAACTTAGAGATAGCTAAGGTTCCAGGAAGTCTACAGTTTTCCTTCTGAGTCTTTTGTGTGATGACCTGATAGGCTAAGAGGAACAGAAGTACATATACCACAAATCAGGCTTGGGCACCATATTCACAATTCTGATCACAGCACATGTTCCATGGACAGTGCAGAAGTCATGTATCTGGTCCCTATCTGCATTGTATTCTGTGTTGTGCGTTTATTATGGTAATGAGTCACATGAGTGGGTCATGGTAAAAGCAAAGGGAATAAGTTACACCTTCATGTTTTGTTGGTGGCAATTTGCAGCTGGGGACCAACGGTTGTAATATCTTTTGTTGACCACTCAGTTAGGCTCATTTATGCTTAACTTACACTTGGGTATGCTAAAGTTTCATTACTTCAAGATTGTATGTTTGCTAATTGTTAATAAAGGATCGAAAACTTATCTTCAACCTTTGGAGCTGAGGGCACATCATACAACAATAGAAAATCCATGGGGTTTGCCAGCAGTGGCATTTTGGCTTGGTTAGAACTGGCTGCTTCATACCGTCAACAAAAGTTTTCGACTGTTATACCAAACGAACATCAGCATTTGAACGTGTCTCTGAAATTAGAAGCACCGCAGCCTGGAGCAGCTTGTGGCAAGTAATGACCTTTTGTTGATTCATAAACACATGCTGGGGTCAAAGCAACACTCACAGCATGCTGGAGGAACTCAGCAGGTTGGGCAGCATCCGTGGAAACGATCAGTCAACGTTTCGAGCAGGAACCCTTCATCAGGACTGAAGAGGGAAGGCGCAGAGGCTCTATAAAGAAGGTGGGGGAGGGTGGGAAGGAGAAGGCTGGTAGGTTCCAGATGAAAAACCAGTAAGGAGAAAGATAAAGGGGTGGGTGAGGGGATAGGCGGGAAAGGTGAAGAAGGAATAGGGGAAAGCACAATGGGTAGTAGAAGGAGGCGGAACTATGAGGGAGGTGATAGGCAGCTGGGGGAGGGAGCAGAGTGAAATTGGGAAGGGGGAAGGGAGGGGGAGGGAATTACCGGAAGTTGGAGAATTCTATGTCTATACCAAAGGGCTGGAGACTACCTAGCCAGTATATGAGGTATTGCTCCTCCAACCTGAGTTTAACCACATCATAGCAGTAGAGGAGGTCATGTATGGACATATACGAGTGGGAATGGGAAGCAGAGTTGAAGTGGATGGCAACCGGGAGATCCTGTCTGTTGTGGCAGATGGAGCAGAGGTGCTTGACGAAGCGGTCCCCCAATCTGCATCGGGTTTCACCAATGTAGAGGAGGTCACGCCGGGAGCACTGGATGCAATAGATGACTCCAACAGACTCACAAGTGAAGTGTTGCCTCACCTGAAAGGACTGTTTGAAATTTTTGTTGATTCATGCTGTGTGTTTGGGTTTGGAACACAGTTTTGAATAGTCAGCTCTGCCTGTCAATTGGGGACCATTAGCTGTATAGTGATGTTTACCTGAGTAGTCCGACGCTTCACTCTGTTGAAATGTTTAATTAAATTGCCATTGTTTTGTTTGCGACTTGGAAAACAACACGAGTCAGGCTGGAAGCAGTGAACTTGAAGTTAAGGCTAAGAGCAAAATTAAATTTACTGGAAAGGCTTTGGCAGCTAGAAATGATACATTTTGAAAGGACTGTAATGAAATTGTTTGAAAGGTTAAATATTTAATATCATTAATTAGAAATGTATCAATGAATGTTCTCAGTCATCTCGGTCACCGTATACCAAGCAGTTGTAAGTCTTGCTGTGTTGTCTAGAAGACGTTTTACCACTCATCCAAGAGGTTCCTTCAGTTGTAATCCATGGTGGGTAGTTTTCCAGTTAATAAACTCTGTGAGTTGTTTAAAGATATAGCAATCCCTTGAGGGTTGTTAGGAGTTGTACAGGTAATGAGTTATTAGTCTTACTTTGCATGAATGAAGGCGTGAACTGTTGTGGAGATGCTAGGGTAAAGATGTTAGGATTACACTGTAAGTAGCTGATAGCTGGTGTTATACCCCACCTCTCTGTTCAGGGATGGGTTTTCCAATTTGACAAAGATAGCTTCTTTAACCACGTCTTTAATTAGAAAAATTTTACATGTAGACCAAGATGTTTCCCAGTAAAAACTCATTTGGGTGATTTAAAAATTCTTTGTGAAAATGTTGCTAAGCAACATAACTTGCTGTTACCTTAATGTCTATCTCTGAGTAAGATAAACAGACTGAAAACTTTGTAAACATTAATATGCTTATTAATACAGTCACAGCAGAGGGTGAACAATGGTTGAAGCAAACATGCGAGGTTGAAAGTCAGATGACTGGAGGAAATGAAAATATTTATAAAGCCACAGAACATGCTGTGACTATGTATAAAGCTCCAGATTTTCAGGATGGCATACACCCTGAAGATAGCATGTCTAATATCTAATAGCCTTGCAGGGACTGGTGTAAACTTCCTATAATTCCAGTTCGGGTGAAGTCTAACAAGACAATGGCTACTTATTCTATCCAGATCAAGGAAGTACAGCAGTGTTCTACACAGACAGCCTCATGAACTAGCTCAAACTGACAGGAAAAGGAACACATAATCTCTTTCACACCATGGGCCAAGAGAAGGTTGTGAGTAGCTATGTCATTTCAGAATTGGAAGCTTAGATAGTGAAAACTACTGTGAATTGCCCAACTCCTAGGTGCAGGAACGTATGCTTGTCCAAAAGCAGAAGGGAAATCTTCAGGAATGGTCTCAGCTGAGGCATATTCATTTACTGGGGATTGAGTCAGAAATTGAGCTGCTGATAGGGGCGAGGTGCCTAAGGCATTGGAGTTGTTGCAAGCGATTCACGGTGCAATCAGAACAATGTAGGGTTGGACTGTTAATGGGCCATCGAAAGGAGACCGTCGTGGTGGAAGAGACTACGCTTGACCAGAGCTGGCAGTTGACAGGGCTTCAGTTTTGAATTTGAATGAAGCTTGGCAGCAGCCATTCAAGACTGATTTTCCTGAATACAGTCAAGAGGTTTGTCAGGAGAAGGTCATGATCCAGGATGGTCTGCTTACCAAAAGAGGTCGTTGTGTAAATGTTAAGATTACATGTCTGCTGTGTTTTAGTAGCATGTAGTTGTAATTATTATAATATAATAATTAGAGGGCTAGAATGTAGGAGCCATGCATCTGTTTTCTATCTGAACTGTGTTCTGTGTTGGGTGTTTAATACATTTATTATGATAACTAGTCACATGAGGGGTCATGATAAAAGCGAAGGAAATAAGTTATTTGTTTGTGTAGCTTGTGGTTGGGAACCAATGGATGTCATATCTTTTGTTGATCACTTATTTACACTTAACTTTCACTTGGGTACACTTCAATTTCATTGCTTCAAGATTGTACGCTTACTAATTGCTAATAAAGGATTGAATACATATCTTCGACTTTTGGAACAATTATTACTGGAGCTGAGGGCATGTCATATGAGTATAACAAATCCGTGGGGTCGCCAGTGCTGTAGCGTGTATATAAGTCACCGGAGAGACAGTGAAGCTAGTGGATATAGAAGTGTTTTATTCAACAAATACAAGCTGCAGACATCATGCTGAGTCATTCATGGAGGAAGAGGCCTCCTGACCCAATATTACATGACATTTTTATATGCTAAAGATGAAAGGTAGCTGCAGGACAATTCTCTAATTACAATGTATCTACAATGCTTCCTTTGAATTACATACAGTTTTCACACTCCTCCTTCTTCACACCCACACTCCAGACACACAAGATGAATGTTAATCAACATTGTTTGGTTTGCAATCAACTACTGCCCTCAGCTCTAGGAAGGCTATTGTCCAGGCTGCATTTTAAATTTAGTCTACAATCCACGTTCAAGTCTGAAGATTAGTTGCTGGTGAAGTTAATATTTGCTAAAAAACCTAACTCCAGGATACACCCAAGAGTCCATTCTCTTGGCTCTCTGGGACAAAAATAAATTTGTTACAGGAAAGGCCGAACTTTAAAGAGGATCTAATCAAATAGTGCAACAAAAATGCCCTGTACTTCCGAACCCCCTTCCCCAAATACCTATCATGTCCCTATGTGCATCTGCATCTACACTATCATCCCTATGAAGCTCTAGGCAGAGATTGTTCCAGAAATTTGACCAACAGTCTTTAAAATGCAGCTTTGTCATTCATATTCCTGTTGTCGCCTTCCCCGCTGAACAATTGTGGTTTAATCGCGTTCTTTATCTTCACCCCTTCGTTGTCTGATAGCTAAAACTCTGCAGTGTTTTCTCAGCTTCCCACTTCAGAGGTGTTTCCTTCACACTGCTGTCTTCCTCCTGTTCTATTTCCATTTGGTACTCATGTGCTTCACCCACTGTCAGGAGGGTGTTTGCAGAGTTCACTCCAGTGTCCCTTACTATTGTTACTGACTCATCTCTGGAGGTGAGAACTGTTTGCCAAGCTGCCGTCCTGCTGTCAGTGTCTGCTCTCAGCCTCCCTGGGTTCTGGAGCTCTACAATGGTATGGGGTGTGTGTAGTGTGAGTTGTCCCATTATCACAACAGGTTCAGTCACTCGCACTGCCCGTGCTGCCCAGCCTAAAGCTGCTACACAGTGGGGAAGTCCTGCATTGACAGGCGTCTGTTTCGTTGAATAATATGTCACTGGCCTTCTTCTGTCCTCGTGGTCCTGTACCACAACTGCATTGTAATACCCTCCCTCATTACTGCAGTAAAAGTGAAAGGATATCTGGTAACTCTAGTGCAGTTGCAGAGACCAGATATCTGTAAAAACCTTCTCCTCCTCCGGCATACATCTTACTTCCTCCAGAGGGGGCTTCCCTCCTTTGATTATGGTCTGCATCAGAGCCACTAGTTCTAAGAACCCTGGTATGAAATTATGGCACTAATTGAACAGACCTATTACCCTCCTCACTCCCCTTATGTTTACTGGACAAGCTATGAAGTGCAACGTGTCACTAAAGATTTATTTTCTGCCTTCCCATTTAGACTTCTTCACTGCAAGTCTTAGTGCTGTCATTGAGAAGCACGGTGAAAGGTTTCACCAGGGCATTGCGGTCATGGAGAAACGGTATCAGGGCAACTGGAATTTATCAATGCTGGCTGATTATTGTTGGACACTTAAGCAAGAAGCCTCAGACTCTAAGTACAAATGAAAATCATCAACAAACCATTTTCAGCTTAGTTGAACTATTGCAAAGCATTAGTACCGTTATGCAATTAAATTCATTATATTCAATAAAAGTTAATTTTTTGTTTCTCTGAATTCCTACGTAATAGAAGTAGCCTGAAATGATGTGTGTTCAGCTTCAAGCTTCATAAACAAAAGAAAAAATTTCTGAGGAAGCAACACATTTGAAAAAAATTGTTGCCCAGTGTAATCATAAATAAATAATTACTTTGAGAGACTGGTTCTATCACATCTGAAATCCTGTCTGCCCACTACCCTGGACCCCCATCAATTTGCCTATCGCACCAACAGGTCAACAGAGGACACCATCTCCACGGCACTTCACTCTGCCCTGACCCACCTGGACAGCCCCAACTCTTACGTCAGAATGCTGTTCATTGACTTTAGTTCGGTACTCAATACTATGATCCCCTCCAAGCTGATCGCCAAACTTCACCAGCTTGTTATCAGCTCATCCCTTTGCAATTGGACCTTGGACTTTCTGACTAACAGACCCCAAATCTGTTAAGTTAGACAACCTCTCCTCCTCCACTCTCACCCTGAACACCAGCGTGCCTCAAAGCTGTGTGCTGAGCCCTCTTCTGTACTCCCTTTTCACCTATGACTGTGTTCCTGTACGTGGTTCTAACTCCGTAATCAAGTTCGCAGATGACACCACAGTGGTTGGCCTGATCAGAGGGGATGATGAGATGGCCTACAGGGACGAGATCCGGCACCTGGCCGCGTGGTGTGCTGATAACAACCTGGCCTTTAACACCCGGAGGATAAAGGAGATTATTGTGGACTTCAGGAATGCTAGGAGCCACGCTCACGTCCCCATCTACATCAACGGAGCTGTACTGGAGCATATATCAAGCTTCAAATTCTTTGATGTCTACATTTCTGATGATCTCACCTGGTCCCTGAACTCCTCCATCCTGATCAAAAAGCGCAACAGTGCCTTTATTTCCTGCGGAGCATCAAGAAAGCTCACTTCTGTCCCAGGATACTGACAGACTTTTACCGCTGTACCATTGAGAGCATACTCACCAACTGCATCTCAGTGTGGTATGGCAATTGTCCCGTATCGGACCGCAAAGCACTCCAGCATGTGGTAAAAACTGCCCAGTGGATTATCAGCACGCAATTGCCCACCATTGAGAACATCTACCATAAACGCTGCCTGGGCAGGGTGAAAAGCATTATCAAGGATGTATCTCACCCTAACTTTTTACTCTCCTCCCATCCAGTAGGCGCTACAGGAGCCTCCGCTCCCACACCAGCAGGCACAGGAAGAGCTTCTTCCCTGAGGCTGTGACACTGCTGAACCTCACATCACAGCAATAAGCAGTATTGCACCCATATTGTAATGTCTCAGTACTTTTATATTTGTGTGCTGTAGCACTTAGTTTTTATTCGCAGTTATTTTGTAAATAATATTATTCTTTTACACTTCTGGTCAGATGCTAATTGCATTGCATTGACTTTGTATCTGTACTCGGCACAATGACAATAAATTTGAATCTAATCTAATCTAACTAAATAAATAATACTTATGGTAGCTCTCTTTGTAGATGTGCTCAATGTTGGGAAGGGATTTTCCTGTGAACTTTTTGTATGTTGTTCTCGTCTGGGGAATTGGTGTTTCCATACTAAGCCAGATGCAACCAGTCAGGATACTTTCCACTGTGCATCTATAGAGGTTTTAGATGACTGCCAGAACGGCACAAACTTCGAAGAAAGTAGAGGCATTGCCGTGCCTTCTTTGAAATGGCACTTACATGTTAGTCCCAGATCCTCTCATGTGATAATGCCAAGGAATTTAAAGTTACTGACCTGCTTCACCTCCGATCCCCTGATGAGGACTGGCTCATGGACCTCTGGCTTCTTCCTTCTGTAGTCAATAATCAGCTCTTCAGTTTTGCTGATGTTGAGTGAGAGGTTGTTGTTGTGGCACCATTCAACCAGATTTTCAATCTTCCTCCCATATGCCCATTTGTCATTGCCTTTGATTTGGCCAGCAACAGTGGTGTCATCCACAAGCTTAAATATGGCGTTGGAGCTGTACTTAGCCTCACAGTATAAAGCAAGCAGAGCAGGGGGCTAAGCACACAGCCTGGTGGTGTATCTGTGCTGATGGAGATAGTAATCAGACTTCATGCTCACACTTCTTTGCTTTAAGTATGAGGCTCTAAATCATTCTACAGTTCTACGGTGCATTCACCCCAGTGGCATTGTTCTTGTTCTTCACTGTGTGGAATCACATCACGTTGTAAGATGGAGGCAACTACAATGACACTTGAAATGTGATGAGGAAAATGATATTTCCTTTTGAAGATAGATATGGTGAATGAGAATTCAATTAAAGAACATAGAACTGCATTTGACAGGCCGTTCAGTCAATCCGCTATGATGTCGTACTAATCCTGATGCCAATTTGTATTCAGTGTCCTCTTCCCCTTCTTACCCCAGAGCACAGCACTCTGCCACTGTGTCAAACTAGGTTTTGTAAAACAATGAATGTCCATCAGGTCGAAAGACCACGTAACTCTTTCTGAACTCTTAGCATGCGGGGTCTGTATGTCTTTGGTGAGTAATGTTTGTTAGTGAGTAAACACTGTTAATGTATGTAGAACTTTTGTTGATAGTAGCTGTTGTAAGTCCAAGGAAATATTGCGTGTCCAGGTATAAGTAAATGAGGAGATGTCTAATTGAATTATGAGGACTATGTTAGTGGACAAAGGATATGATTGAAAAAAAAGGCTCTGCTGAGACAAAAGATTAAAGAGTTTGTCTGTCACTGTGTGTCTCTGTAATTGTGAAACTTGTATTTATGGGAGTGCTTTTCCTGGCTTCACTGGACTTCAACTGATAACAGAGATCACAATTGGTGCCTAGGACCCGGGGTGGTTTCACAAGCATGTCAGAACTCGGAGCTCCCCCTGACAACAGCAACAATCAAGTGGTGACAAAGAATCATGAGACCCAAATTCTTTGTGCCTTGCTATGTAATATTTAGTGTGGTTTATTTGTGCGATCTATTTTATGATAATAAATTAGGCTTAAGTTACTTTGTTGTGGTTGTACACTTATTACCACATCTCCTGGACACTCGAATTGTTGAAAACTGATTAAGACAGCCTGTTACAGCCACCGACCTGACCACTGGTGCTAGCCTCTGAAAGGTTACCCCCTCAACAGTATCTAAAGGGGTATACACATTAGGAGGGGAATGGACATAATGGGACCCAGCTCCGTCAGTCTACCTGCCTTATATCTCCTAGTGGTCATCCATATATATGTAGACTACACCTGAAGTGTGACACTTTGTTGTTGTGTGAATTAAGTCACCAGAGAAAAGTATGGGTAGATACAAAGCTGCTTCTTTATTTGACAAAACAAGGTACAGTAGACATCATATGGAGACGCTTTCGGTAGAGAGGTCTGCTGGCCCAACGTGGGGCTCAATATTTTATGTGTCAAAGATCAAAGGACAATTCCAAATTTACAATGTATTGACAGTGCTTTCTTTGAAACTACAACAAACTTCAATCTCCCGATTCCCACCCACACCACAGACGTCCAAATGAATTTTAATCAGCAACGTCTGGTCTGGGATTCATAGCTTTTCGGAACCCATTGTTCAGAGCTGCACTCCAAATTAAATCCACAATTTATATTCAGGCCTGAAGACTGGTGGCTGAAATAATTTGTTAAATATAAATGTGCTAAACCCAAAAATCGCTCTAAAACACCTCACTAAAATTCTCATTTATGATTTCCTGGACAATCTTGAGTACAGCAAGTTCCAGCTCTATTTCCTTCATCCAGCCTATCAGAAGCTGCAGCTGGTTGCAATTCTCATGTATGTAGTCATCAGGGAGGAACACTGGATTGCCCTGGCTACCATTTTACCTATAGTATCAAAGGCCACAGATTAACAGGGGGAAAAAATTCATGACCCTTACCAGCTTATCACCTGTGCCTCCTCACTGAAGCCTCTCTCATCAAAGCCTCAGCTCTCCATTCCTACAAGGAAGATCCTGTAGGAATGCTCCCACACTGGAGAACCAACCACTCCATTTCTACAATTAAGGTGCCTCTCTGGAGGGTGTCAACAACACAACAAGCAATCACACATTAAAAACACATTTGGAATAGATATTCCATTACATAGAAACATAGAAAACCTACAGCACAATACAGGCCCTTCGGCCCACAAAGTTGTGCTGAACATGTCCTTACCTTAGAAATTACCTAGGGTTACCTATAGTCCTCTATTTTTCTGAGCTCCATGTACCTGTCCAGGTGTCCCTTAAAAGACCCTATCGTATCCGCCTCCACCACCATCGCCACGCACTCACTACTCTCCACGTAAAAAACCTACCCCTGACATCTCCTCTGTACCTACTTCCAAGCACCTTAAAACTGTGCCCTCTCATGCTAGCCATTTCAGCCCTGGGAAAAAGCCTCTGACTACCCACACGATCAATGCCTCTCAGCATCTTATACACCTCTATCAGGTCACCTCTCATCCTCCGTCGCTCCAAGGAGAAAAGGCCGAGTTCACTCAACCTGCTCTCATAAGGCATACTCTCGAATCCAGGCAACATCCTTGTAAATCTCCTCTGCACCCTTTCTATGGTTTCCACATCCTTCCTGTAGTGAGGCGACCAGAACCGAGCACAGTACTCCAAGTGGGGTCTGATCAGGGTCCTATATAGCTGCAACATTACTTGTCAGCTCCTAAACTCAATCCCACGATTGATGAAGGCCAATTACCTAATATGTTTGGAAGCCAGTTAATGCATAGCAGCTTTAGAGTAGAACAAATAATAGGTTACATAGATATCTTTAATAAATTTATGCTGCATAGATATATTGAAATAATTCCATTCCATAAGACATATTGAGAGAAAAAATATCAAAATACATATTTTGTGATGTCAGTAGAAATTACCAAGCAGGATGGAGATGTTGGCCTACCTGTCAAAGTTGATACTTATTTTCGCATATTCTACTGGCTCAGTTTCATATCATCTGCAGATATGTTCCATATGAAAAATGTGGAAGTATTTTCAAAATACAGGTTCCAGGATATGTTTGGACTGATTGAACTGGTGTGAGGATTGAGGTCAATTTCTGCCATGAATAATTCTCTGTGGTGAATGGGGTGGTGAGAGAATGAAAAGGCAGAGAGAACACACATACTGCAGAACCATCCTGTGCCAGATAAAAAACAGACATCTACTTTAATGAAGATTGTGTAATCTGAAATTAGAACATAATGCACTTCAGCATCAGTAAATATCATTGGTATTGGTTGTGAACTTTAAGAGCTGAAATGGTTTTGCTTTTCATTTTTTATGGTTGAAGACAAGTTCAGCAGAATTTGGATTTGTCTCTTAAACATTTTTTCGATTAAATCCAATGTCAGCCCCGTCAAGTGTTTAGGTCCAGAAACCATAGTTTTTTAAAAAACTTTGTTGCATTCTTGAGAATGTAATTAGCCACTAGGTACTATATGTCAGTGTTCACAATGCTAGGTGCATTTGTAGGCCATCATTGCCATCCATTGATTCTATCCTGTGCAGGCTATGATCTCAGAAAATAATGTTAATGTCTATGCAGTCACGACTACCATTACAACTCAAAATAAGTAAAACCAGACAGCATTGAAAGTGGTATTTTGATCTAAGTTCTGCGCATAACACCTATGTAGTAGTTTGCATACAAAAGTTATCAGCATTCTCTTTTCGCAGTGAATAGACCACAAGATCTGTACGCGTCAGTCAATCAATATGGTCATCAAGACACCTCAGGCACAAGTGGAATTCTACTCATAATTTAATAGCCATCTCACGTTCAAGCCTTACATGGAACATAGAAATCTACAGGCCCTTCGGCCCACAATGTCATGCCGACCATGTAACCTCCTCTAGAAACTGCCCAGAATTACCCTACTGCATAGCCCTCTATTTTTCCAAGCTTCTGTGAAAAACTTACCCTTGACATCCCCTCTGTACCTACTTCCAAGCATCTTAAAACTATGCCCCCTTGTGTTAGCCATTTCAGCCCTGGGAAAAAGCCTTTGGCTATCCACACAATCAATGCCTCGCATAATTTTATACACCTCTATCAGGTCACCTCTCATCCTCCGTTGCTCCAAGGAGAAAAGGCCGAGTTCACTCAACCTATTCCCATAAGGCGTGCTCCCCAATCCAGGCAACATCCTTGTAAATCTCCTCTGTATTCTTGCTATAGTATCCACATTCAAGGTGAAATTTGTTTTAAATTTAAAATTATCCTTGTAACAGCTTTAATTGTGACCATGGAAGATTATGATAAGAGGTGCACTTTTAAGAAACACTCTTAAATTTAGAGTCCACAAATTATAAATGCAAACCTGCTTAAAAATTACATAAGTTTCTAACCACTCTCACTTTAAGATATTAAGTTCAGCAAATTATTATTAGATCAGTCAGTAATGTCAGTAACAGTGTGTAATAACAAAAACATTAGGGACCAATACAATCCTGCAGTTTAAGTACAAATACTGTATATCCGGAATGTGAAGTCAGGTTCGATCTCATTCCTCGAGCAAAATAGGATGATGTATGTTTCTCTAAGCACCAGATTCAGTTTGAGACCCTAAACTTGATTTACATAACTACAGCGTAGATGCAAAACCACAAATGCTGCATGCCAACATTAAACTTAGAACGTAGATTACTGTTAAAAGATGCTTTCACTCATTTCTGAAGCTAAGCCAGCAGACTCCAATTTTAGAAAGGATATACCAACCCCCAGTACTGGCGTGTATCAACATAAAGTTCATTCTAAAATTATATTTAAAAGAATCAAATGATCTACTGAAGCATAATTGCTACTTTACAGTAGAAAGATCAACCATGAACTTTTTAATCTCAGTACTTTATGCAACTTCACTTATAAATATCAAAATACTTCAAGAGAAAAATTACCCACCTAATAGAAGTGGACATTTACAGCAGGTTTTTCATTAGTTTGAAGTTAAATTATCCCTTTCTGAAATGCTGAACTAATGCAAGTGCACACTGCAACAAATGAGGTACATGTCCAGAACAAATGGATTAAAAAATTGAAATTATTTGGATGTCCTTTCAATAAACAGAATTCAATAGACACCTTGCAGGCTGTTCTTGGAACTTACTGACAATATTCATGTTCTATGATTTAATTCTTCCTATTGATCAACTAAATTAACTTCCTTGTCGGATACTTCAATATATTTTTCTGACACTGTTTGCTGACACTCTCCTCCCATCAGCCCTTACACTTAATTAACCATGGAAACCTTGAGTTTATTCATTGTTCGACTAAGTACTGGGCTTGTCTCCAAATACACTGGCTGCTCAGATAATAGTACATTCCTGGTGGAAAATGCAGAATTAATAATTTATAGAAATCTGACCTCTCCCAAGTTCAACATAACTTTCTGTTTTAAGAAACCTTTGTTAAGTTTTTTTCCTGAGAAATCAGCATGGCAGAGGCCAATTTTTGTTGGCTTTGGAACTTAAACCAGTAGAATTTGGTTTCAAGAATATCTCAGCACAGCAGAGCCGTTTGTACGCTGCTTTATAAGGTACAGTACTGCACAATATGGTACCGTAGCTGAGACAGCATGGTAGCAGAGTGCTTTACAGTGCCAGTGTAAGAATGAGACTTAATACCAACCGCTGGGCAGACGGAGTTTGTACATTCTCTCTGTAACCACGTGTGCTTCCTCCAAGGGCTCCGATTTCCTCCCACATTGGAAACACTTACGGTTAAGGTTAGGGAGTTGTGGGCAGATTATCTTAGTCTCGGAAGTGTGGTGACACTTGCAGGCTGCCCAGCACAAACCTCACTGATGTGATTTGATGCAATCGATGTATTTCACTATGTTTCTATGTTTCCGTGTGTAAGGGTTTTTGCCCTACTGACCTCCTGTTGCCTAGGGTAAATAGCCGTCGACCCCGCCAAACGGTGCAATCACTTTGGTGCGGATAAGATGCAAGTCGCCCAACGAACAGCCACAACACAAATATGAAAACAATATACCAAGTGTGAGTAAAGAATTATACTTTATAGCAAATTTTTGGTGATGGGTTAGTAGAAATAACTACAAAAAACTAGGCGCCACATAAGTAACTTATCAATCTTGTGCACGTAATATTTTAATCCGTTGGATCTCACGCCTCCGATTCCATCCACAACATCCTTCGGAGACCCCGGCCACCATCCGAACCCCCGAGGTCCGGTATCCGCCACCCTGGAACCGCTGTCCGTTCCTCACACGTCCGTTCTCTCCGCTCGCCTCCCGAAAAGCCCGCGCTCCTCAACTCAGCACACATATACAAGATAACAGAACATGACTTCCATTGGCTAACAAATGAATACAATTTCCATTATCTCCCTGTATAACCCAAACATCTCCCTGATTCTGCCGGGTGGCAGCCTCCCTGGCCAACTCGTATGCTCTTTTCAGTTCTTGCCTCATATCAGACACATACTTCAAGCAAGGCTTCGGCAACACCTCACCCGCATCAGCCCCGAAACAAAGGTCAATAGGCAACCTTGCCTTGCACCCAAACATGAGATAATAGAGCAAGTAACCAGTAGCTTCATTGCGTGTGCAGTTGTAACAGTGAACAAGATGCCCAATATGTCGACTCCAACGATTCTTTTTGCTAATCTCCAGAGTCCCGAGCATGTCTAGTAGTGTCCGATTGAACCTTTCCAGCTGGGGATCCCCTTGCGGAAGGTAGGGCGTGGTCCTCAGTTTCTCAATCCCAGCAGGCCCGGCAACTCATAGATGAGCTTGCTCTCAAAGTCTCGTCCCTGGTCACTATGGATCCGCTAAGGAAGACCATAATGCACAAAATACTTCTCCCATAGCACTTTTGCCACTGTAGTCACCCTCTGATCCTTAGTAGGAAAAGCTTGCGCATACCTGGTATAGTGGTCCATGATGACCAGGACATTGGGTTCTATGGGCAGGAAATCCATACACACCAGGTCCAAAGGCCCCACACTCTGCAAGTGAGACAAAGGAGCAGCCTGCCTGGGCATCGCCTTCCGTCGTATGCAACGAACGCAGGACTTGCAGTACTCTTCAACCTCCGTCCTCATTCGGGGCCAATAAAACTGATCGTTGAGCAATCCATAGGTCTTTTCCACCCCCAAATGCCCAGAGTCATCATGGAGAGACTTCAACACAACCTTCCGATACTTCTCTGGCAGGACCAGCTGCCAACACCGAGGTCAGTCCAGGGATGATGTTACCCGGTATAAAATTTTGTTCTTCAACCTCAACCGAAGCCATTCCTTCAGTAACAGGGATGCGAGACTGTGCTTGGCCTTCTCCGCCCGTGTCACATCCCCCTCTTCCACAGCATGCCAGACTGGGCCTATGTCAGGGTCCTCTCACTGAGCAGCGGCCACTTCCCCAGGGCTTAACCCCAGTAACTGCGTGGCCTTCGGTGCAGTCATGTCACAGTACACTAGAGGCAGAGCATCATCGGATGCCCCCAATGAGCCCACTGCTCGATCCAGCCTCTCCTTCTCCTCAGCCTGCACGGTGATAGCAAACTGGCACATCGCCTTCACCCCGGATGCAGGATCACTCTCCCACTCCTCATCCTTCCCCGGCTCCTCACGGCCCCGTCGGGACAGAGCATCCACGTCGACATTCCGGCTCCCCGGCCAGTACTTCAGGCTGAAATCATATGAAGACAAAGCTGCCAGCCACCGATAGCCTGTGGCATCCAGTTTCGCCGAGGTCAGTATGTAAGTGAGCGGGTTGTTGCCTGTCCGCACCTCAAACTTGGCCCCATAGAGATAGTCACTCAGCTTATCCACCACCGCCCATTTCAATGCCAGGAACTCCAACTTGTGAGTGGGATAGTTCCTCTCCGAAGGTGACAAACTCCAGCTGACAAATGCCACAGGCCTCAGGCCAGCGCCCTGATCCTGATATAGAACGGCCCCTAACCCCTCATGCCCGGCGTCAGTGTGTAGCACATAGGGCAATCAGGGGTCTGCAAAAGCTAGCACCAGCGCCTGAGTCCCCCATTTTACCAATCTTTCTGCTTACAATCTCAACCTTACCGATAGCTCTGACCGTACTCAAACATCGAATTAACACATCATCCGGGGTACGTATATCCACCCCACTTAATACGCAGGCATGATTAACCGGGACATCCTCGATCTCACACCAAAGTTCAATCTTATTCGCGTCCATCCCTCCTAATTTAAACCCAGGCGGCTTACGCCTTATCCTGACAGAATTCAAATCCCGGACGAGCCCCCAAATGTAAGGGTTTTTGCCCTACTGACCCCCCGTTGCCTAGGTTAAATAGCCGTCGATCCCGCCAAACAGTGCAATCACTTTGGTAAGGATAAGGTGCAAGTCGCCCAATGAACAGCCACAACACAAATATGAAAACAATATACCAAGTGCAAGTAAAGTATTATACTTTATAGCAAATTTTTGGTGATGGGTTAGTAGAAATAACTACAAAAAACTAGGCGCCACTTAAGTAACTTATCAGTGTTGTGCACATAATATTTTAACACGTTGGAGCTCACGACTCCGATTCCATCCACAACATCCTTCCGAGGCTCCGGCCACCATCCGAACCCCTAAGGTCCGGTATCCGCCGCCCTGGAACCGCTGTCCGTTCCTCACATGTCTGTCCTCTCCGCTCACCTCCCGAAAAGCCCGCGCTCTTCAACTCAGCACACATAGACAAGATAACAGAACATGACTTCCATTGGCTAACAAATGAATACAATTTCCATTATCTCCCTGTATAACCCAAACATTGCAGTTACAGAGAACCCCTTGCTCAGCAGTTAACATTACGAGAAACCATTTTAATATAACACTTCAGAGAAGCTATTTTGGTAATAAGCTATCAACAGTTAACAGTCCACCTAGTATACTGAGAGCCCTACACGTGTACATGTGGCAAATAAATTTAATCTATGTAATGTATGTTCATGTTTCCAATGAAGAATATATCCATGTTAAATATGAACATTAGTGTCATCAGGAGAAAATCAATGCCCAAAAAATGGACCTGCTGCCCTTTTTTTGTGCATAAAATCTATGAAATTGATTTTAACCTGATTACACCCATCTCTGCTGGGCACTGCCTACAGGAAAACTGAGTTGGGTACTTGTGGTCAATATTCCCTTTAGCATTGGCTGTCATTTCCATAGAGTCATTTGCACAAGTGATGATGTCATCAGCATGTGTGATATTTCATTTTCTTTCCAACAAAAATTGAGCATGATCACAGAAGACAGAACATAGAACAGTACAGCACAGAAACAGGCCCTTCAGCCCACAATGTTGTGCTGAACCAATTAAATTAGTACTCTGATGACTAACTAAACCAATCTATTTTGAGTTGAATTGAATTGACTTTATTTCTTAAATCAATCATATACATGGGGAATAAAAATCTTCACGTTACGTCTGTGTTTAAATGTGCAATGTGCAATTTATAGTAATTTATAATAAATAGTATGTACAACAGGACAGTCAATATAACATAGAAATACAATTGTATCAGCATGAATTAATCAGTCTGATGACCTGGTGGAAGAAGCTGTCCTAGAGACTGTTGGTCCTGGCTTTAATGCTGTGGTACCATTTCCCGGATGGTAGCAGCTGGAACAGCTTGTGGTTGGGGTGACTCTGGTCCCCAATAATCTTTCAGGACCTTTTTACACACCTGCCTCTGTAAATGTCCTGAATAGTGGAAAGTTCACAACTACAGATGCACCGGGCTGTCCGGACCACTCTCTGCAGAATCCTGCGGTTAAGGGAGGTACAGTTTCCATACCAGGCAGTGATGCAGCCAGTCAGGATGCTCTCACTTGTGCCCCTGTAGAAAGTTCTTAGGATCTGGGGGCCCATACCAAACTTACTCAACCGTCTGAGGTGAAAGAGGCGCGGTCGTGCCTTTTTCACCACACAGTCGGTATGGACAGACCACATGAGATCCTCGGTGATGTGCATGCCGAGGAATTTAAAGCTGTTCACCCTCTCAATCCCAGATCCAGTGATGTCAATACAGGTTAGCCTGTCTCTGTTCCTCCTGTAGTCCACAACCAACTCCTTTGTTTTTGCGACATTGAAGGAGAGATTGTTTTCCTGACACCATTGTGTCAGGGTGATGACTTCTTCTCTGTAGGCTGCCTCATTATTATTTGAGATTAGTCCAATCAGTGTAGTGTTGTCAGCAAATTTAATTAGCAGATTAGAGCTATGGGTGGTGACACAATCATGGCTATACAAAGAGTAAAGGAAGGGGCTTAGGACACAGCCCTGAGGGGCAGAGGTGCAGAGGTGAGGAAGCCCACTCTTACCACCTGCTGGCGATCTGACAGGTTCATTGAATACAGTGTTCGATCTGACACAATGTTCATATCCCTCTGCATCCAAACAAATGCCCTTTATCCTTGACTGGTCCTACCCACTCCCTAGTTATCCTTCTGCTCTTGATATATGTATTGAATGCCTTGGATTCTCTTTAATCCCATTTGCTAATTGCTGATCACTTTAATAGGAGTTAAAAACACAAGCTGTACAAAAAAAGAAAACTGTTCTGAAAGTCAATGTTGAATTCGAAGTAAATTTATTAACAAAGTACGTCACCATATATCTTGCCTTGATTCTTGCAGGCATTTATAGAAAAATAAAGAAATGCAATAAAATTTATTTTAAAAAACTCTACATAAACAAAGACTGACAAACCAATGTGCAAAAGAAGACAAACTATGCAAATAAATAAATAATACATGAATTGGAAAGTCCTTGAAGGTGAGTCCACAGGTTGTGGAATCGGTTCAGAGATGAGGTGAGTGAGGTTATCCATGTTGATGGTTATAGAGTAATAGCTATTCCTGAATATGGCGGTGTAGATAAATAGATCTAATTAAAGTATCAGTACATTGCTGTTTTAATCTATGCATGTGCTTGATGTGAGTTGCAACTGTTCCTTGTATGTGAAATTTTGCTATGTCCCATTCTGGGGAACGTGTACAATCGTGCTATGGTATCTTGTGTTGTAGAGCCATTCACTCCACTGAAGGAGATCAATAACAGAGATTAAAGTGGAAAAATCTGTGTGTCACCACATCCCCATGCAGCTCCTCCTTCCTGGTGTTCTTGTTTTCATCACCATGGCAACCTTTTCTACAGATAACCCTCTGATAATGCGACTTCCTACACTTGAGTTGCCGAGATGTCTCTTTTTCCTCAAACTGGCCTCTCCTTTATCATAGTGGCAGCATTCTCAGCCAGGTCATCAGTTCCCACAAGTCTGCTCTCATACCTTCTCCTTCAGTCAAAGATGTGATTCTCCCCAGTCCTTACCACACTGCACCACATCTTTACAGAGATTCTACCACCAAACACCTCTTTCCTCCCCTTTCATTCCAAAGTGACTGTTCCTTCTCCACCTTCCTGATTTGTTCCTCTGTCTTCATCAGCCATTCCCCTTCTCATGGCACCTCCCCATGCAAGTGCAAGAGATGTAATCATTTCATCCACTCGCACTGTAGAGAAACCCAGACGATCCTACCAGCAGTTTATACTTGCACCTCCCACAATCCAGCATACTGTTGTTGGTGCTCTGTATGTGGTCTTGTCCATATTGGAGAAATCCAATGCAGATTTGGTGATCATTTTTCAGAACAGCTCTGTCAGTTTTCAGAGCTACCAGTCACCTGCCACTTTAATTCTTCACCCCAAGCCCACTCTGACTTCAGTCACACAATGTTCTAACAAAGCCCAATGTAAGTTTGAAGAATAGCACGCCACCTTTCATCTTGGCATGTTACATGTCTTAGGATTCAATAATTTCAGATATACAGCCATTCCTGTTAATGCCAGAACAGGCCAGTTCTGAAGCAAGGTCACCCACCTTTAGAATTAACCTTTTTCTCCTCTATTTTCACCCAATCTGCTAAGCACTTCAGCACTCTTATTTTAGATTTTCAGCAACTATTATGATTCAGGGATGTTTTTCCTCTCCATTCTGTCCTCCTTATCTAATTATAATTCTCCAGAGATGTGAGACATTTACTCTACTCCTCTATACATATGCCACCTGGCCTGTTCAATACAGCCAGTGTTTCCTGGTTTTATTTCTGTCTGCAAAAATCTCTTGCAAAATCTTAATCTACGCTCAGCGATAACTTTATTGGGTACCTCCTGTACCTAACAGAGTGCACGTTCATGGTCATCTGCTGTGGTAGCCCATCCATTTCACGTATCGACATGTTGTGCATTCAGTGACACTGTTCTGCACACCCCTGTTTTAAAGCGTGATTATTTGAGTTGCTGTCGTCTTCCTGTCAGCTTGAACCAGTCTGGCCATTCTCCTCTGAAGTCTCCCATAAACAAACTGTTTTCACCCACAGAAGTGCCACTCACTGGATTTTGTTTTGGTTTTCACACCATTCTCTATGAACACTAGAGACTGTAGACAGTGAAAATCCCAGGAGATCAGCAGATTCTGAGACACTCAAACAATCCTGTCTGACACCAACAAACATCCCGCAATCAAAGGCACTTAGATCACATTTATTCTCCATTCTGATGGTTAGTCTAAACTACAACTGAATGTTTTTAACTATGTCTGCACGCTTTTAAGAATTCCATTGCTGCTCCATGATTGGCTGCTTAGATATTTGTTTTAATGTACCTGTTCCATTTTTTTTCATTTTTTTGGGCAAGGAGAAGGGATTTAGAGTTGATGATCGTGCTGCCTTTCTTTTCTTATTTGGCTTCATGGTTATCTGGAGAAGAAGAATTTCAAAGTTGTATGCTTTAATAATAAATGAACTTTTGATCTTTGACATTTTGACCTTTCAATGAGCAGGTGTACCTAATAAAGTGGCCACTGAAGAGTATTTTCTGTTCTCTTGTCTGTGCTGCATTTATTTTCTATTGCTTTTTACTCTTATTTGTGTAATTAAATTGTTAGCATAATCACAACCAGTTCTCAGTTTTCTTAGCTGTTAATTGCTTATGTCTGTTTAGCCACTTTTAAAGAAAAACATACTGTTTCTACAATTACTTGGAATCACACTAAAATGTGATCATACATTGCAGGTATAAAGAGTACTCCAATAACTATTTCCTTATATCTAACAGCATTTTAACATTATCATAGATTGTTCTTAAGTGTCTTTTAAACAAGCTGATGACTTGAAATACAAGCAGCATTGTGAAATTAAATAAGTTTTAATAATGTTATCTAGGGACTTCAAAGAAATCAATTTAATTCTTTTCATGATTACGGTATCTTGTATTTGCAGTTCCCCTGTTAATATTCGGCACGATCTATGCGAACAATAGTAGGATTGACCTATTGTCCTTCTTTGCAGCCCTGATGCTCACTCAGTAGGGAAAGTGAAACTTCTCAGAATAATAAACATGAAAGATTCTGCAGATGCTTGAAATGTAGATTGAGAGAACGTTTTGTCGAGCACCTTTGCTCCATCCGCAAAAAGTAGAATTTCCCAGTAGCCAACCATTTTAATTCCAATTCCAACAAGTCAGTCCATGTCCTCCTCTACTGCAACGCTGAGGCTGCACTCAGGCTGGAGGAGCAACACCTCATATTTCATCTGGGTAGTCTCCAATTTAATGGCATGAACATTGATTTCTCTAACTTCTGGTAAAATTCCCCCCTCCTCCTTCCCTCTTCATCCATTCCCTACTCTGGCTTCCCTCTCACCTCTCCTTTTCTCCTCATCTGTGTATCACCTCCACCTGGAGCCCCTCTTCCTCCCTTTACCCCATGGTCCACTCCCCTCTTGTATCAGATTCCTTCTTCTCCAGCCCTTTCCCTTTCCTATCTTCCACTTCCCTGCTTCTTACTTCATCCCACTCCCCCACCCACCAGGTTTCAGCTATCACCTCTAACCTGTGCTTCTTCTTCATTTACCATCTCATTTTTAATGTGCATTTCTTATTCCTCTCTTTGCTTCTCTCCATTCACTTGACTTCAACCCTTCACAAATTCCAAACTTTGTTTAATACCATGAGTAATCTTTATGTTGCACACTCTATGCCTAGATTGAACATTCTGTTGTCTGCAATTGACCAAAGCAAGCTCGGTCACCAGCCTTACTGTGTTAACATCTACACAGATAGATCTATGCCACCCAGTCTCCACTCGGAAACTTACAAGTGCAACTTTGTCTAACAGCAGCCGTGGAAAGAGATCAGATCCAGAACCCCTTGTTCAGAGTCTCTTTCCTTAATCATTAAGTGTCTCTTTCTACAGATGCCACCGGACATACTGATTTTCAATACTTTCTTTCTATTTTTATTTCTAAAGTTTTTGAAGCACTTGGGGATTGATATAAGAGGAAACAACAAGGAGAACCACAGCTCATTTGATGAAATGTGCCCATTCAGAACATCCACTGTAGATGTGCATAATACCAAGAAATCCTGCACTTTTACGGGGAACAATTGTTCCTTTAGGGCTGGACTCTCCGGCACCCTCAATGGCACACAGAAAGGCAGCGTCCATTATTGAGGACCTCCAGCATCCAGGGCATGCCCTTTTCTCACTGTTACCATCGGGTAGGAGGTACAGAAGCCTGAAGGTACACACTCAGCAATTCAGGAACAGCTTCTTCCACACTGCCAGCCAATTCCTAAATGGATATTGAATCCTTGGACACTGCCTCACTTTTTAAAATATACAGTATTTCTGTTTTTTGCACAATTTTAAAAAAATCTATTCAATATACGTGTACTGTAATTGATTTACTTGTTTATTTATTTTTTGGTTTAATTTATTATTTTTTTTCTCTCTGCTAGATTATGTATCATATTGAAGTGCTGCTGCTGCTAAGTTAACAAATTGCATGTCACATGCTGCTGATAATAAACCTGAGCAACACACACAAAAAATGCTGGTGAACGCAGCAGGCCAGGCAGCATCTGTAGGAAGAGGTACAGTCGACATTTCAGGCCGAGACCCTTCGTCAGGACTAACTGAAGGAAGAGTGAGTAAGGGATTTGAAAGTTGGAGGGGGAGGGGGAGATCCAAAATGATAGGAGAAGACAGGAGGGGGAGGGATAGAGCCAAGAGCTGGACAGGTGATAGGCAAAAGGGATACGACAGGATCATGGGACAGGAGGTCCGGGGAGAAAGACAAGGGGGGCGGGGGAAAACCCAGAGAATGGGCAAGGAGTTATAGTTAGAGGGACAGAGAGAGAAAAAAGAGAGGGGAAAAGAATAAATAAATAAATAGATAGATAAGGGATGGGGTATGAGGGGGAGGTGGGGCATTAACGGAAGTTTGAGAAGTCAATGTTCATGCCGTCAGGTTGGAAACTACCCAGACAGAATATAAGGTGTTGTTCCTCCAACCTGAGTGTGGCTTCATCTTGACAGTACAGGAGGCCATGGATAAACATATCAGAATGGTAATGGGACGTGGAATTAAAATTTGTGGCCACTGGGAGATCCTGCTTTCTCTGGCGGACAGAGCGTAGGTGTTCAGCGAAATGGTCTCCCAGCCTGCATCGGGTCTCGCCAATATATAGAAGGCCACATTGGGAGCACCGGATGCAGTATATCACCCCAGCCGACTCACAGGTGAATTGTCACCTCACCTGGAAGGACTATCTGGGGCTCTGAATGGTGGTGAGGGAGGACGTGTAAGGGCATGTGTAGCACTTGTTCTGCTTACAAGGATAAGTGTCAGGAGGGAGATCGGTGGGAAGGGATGGGGGGGGGATGAATGGTCGCATAGGGAGTGATCCCTGCGGAAAGCAGAATGTGGGATGGAGGGAAAGATGTACTTAGTGGTGGGGTCCTGTTGGAGGTGGAGGAAGTTACGGAGAATTATATGCATGAACATTGACTTCTCTTACATTGACTGTACCTCTTCCTATAGATGCTGCCTGGCCTTCTGTGTTCACTAGCACTTTTTGTGTGTGTTGCTTGAATTTCCAGCATCTGCAGATTTCCTCGTGTTTGCGATGATAAACCTGATTCTGATTCTGATCACGTGACATTCCTCTCAGACCAATGAGACAGTGTGCCCCAGGATCAAATACAGGGAAAGGCTGCTGAACTCAACTTGGTTACTTTTGACTATAAAAAGTCCAAAGTAACCTGCCTGCCTTCAAAGGCATTACTTATAACTGATTGGATTAAACATAATGTGAACAAATGTCAGCATTTCCCTGTGTAACAGCTGGCATTTCCACACATAATTCTCAGTACCTTCAGGGATTTCCATGCAAATGTAGAAATCCTAAGGTTGCAATTAACTTTTTCTATTTTTTTTTAATACAGTCCTTCTCCTGTTCAATGTAAGAGCACAAGGATGGGTAAATCACAGTTTAATTTGAAGGTTTCACATGAACATCCCAGCACAGCTTGAACTATCAGAGGAAATGATTCTTCATGGACTTATACAGAGGGGATCAGCAAGGTGAGAATAATCAAAGTCATAGTTAGGTTCTCTGAAGAATGTTTTGAATATCATATTTAAATTTTTAAATATTTCTGAATGTCAGAAGCAGTCACATACTCAATAATTTGGACAGCCATGAAGTGTGGTTTAGCCAGCCATCCAAGTCTGGCCAGCAAGTTTGCCACTGGGGCTTATTCTGGCCTCCCAGGTGGTTCCACTATATCTTGGAAGGAGATGAGTTTACAGAGGCAACTGCACCAGGCAGGTCCAAATTATGTCTGGTAGAAAATGCCACTGAAATAATATCTTTCCCAGGCCTCCTGAGCTTCTGTTGAGTAATGAAGTTTTGAAGAACCTCCTCAGTGAGGCAATGAAGATGGACAACTCAGACACAGTTAAACAAAATGCCCACAGCTTGTTTTATTTTACTGCATGCTTTTCTCAATGAGAAAATTCCATGTGGATTCATCTAAAGATAAATGTCAGCAAGTTCTTTTGTCAGGGGAATTCAATTGACACAGTCTATCAACACTCCCAATTTTAAAGCAATTTTTTTCAGTACTTTCTTGTTCATTTTCCAAGAAATAGGCAATATTGGCAAAGCCAACAAATACTCCTTAACCATGTTTCAGAGAGCAGGAAAGCATCAGTCACATTACTACAGATTGGCCAGGACAGTATTGCTCTCCTGAATGAAGCTGATATGAGCTTTTACAATTACTCAGCAGTTTTTCTTCAGTTTTTAAAAAGTTTGAGATTGCTAATTGAACTTCAATTCCATATCTGCCATGAGTTAATTTGAACTCTTGTTTTTGGATTGTACCACAGGCCTTTGGGTTATTGCTGGAGGGATTTTTGGGTTTAGGACATATACATTTAGCAATTGACTTTGGCCAACAGTCTTCACATCTGAAAATGTATTGTGGATTTAATTTGGAGTGCAGCTCTGAACAAAGAGTTCCTAAAAGGAGTGAATCCCAGACCAGACAATGATGATTAAAATTCATTTGGATATCTGTGGTGTGGATATGAATCAGGTGGTGTGGATGTGAATCAGGTGGTGTGTAGTTTCAAAGAAAGCATCGTCCATACATTGTAATATGGAATTGTCCTTTGATGTTTAGCACATAAAATATCGAGCCCCTTGTTGAGCCAACGAGACCTTTCAACTCAAAGTGTCTCCATATGATGCCTGCTGTACCTTGTTCTGTTGAATAAAGAAACTGCTTTGCCACTACCAGTAATTTTCTCCAGTGACTTCATTCACACCACAGTTATTAGTCTGGTATCTTAACCTTTCCATCTCTACTGTAGAATTGATAAAGCAAACAGCAGTTTGACGATCAGTTCTATCTGTATGTGGCACCCCATGTTCCATATTGACCCTAATCATTTGCTTTTTGGATTTCATATAAAAGAGCAGAGAATGAAGAAAATATAGAAGCAATAATTAAAATGGTACCTATGTACGTGAAGCTATTGAAACCACTAAGACTGACTGGTCCTATAATAAACACAAGGCCAGGTTAATGAATTTCCCCTCATACATTATTGGGTTATACCTAAAAGCTAGGAATTTCTTGCCATGCTCTGTGGAAAGGCCACAGGTTGGGAATTTGGTCTTGCAGTGTCCATATTCTACAGTTACCTGCAATTATTTCACAAAATGCTTGGAATTAATTAAAAGAAAGCAATGGCATTATTTGAGAGATTTGGATACAATACAGAATGAGAGGCACATGTATGGATTCTGCCATTTGACAGCTGCAGAGTTAGAGAAAACAATCCTTGTTTATTGTGCTGAACATCACCATATGCTTCTATAACTTATTGCTTGTTAATTATTTAAAAACATTATCCTTACTGACCTCGGAAGGCCATTAAGCCTCTTTTAATACCAGAAAGGATTTATTGGTATCTTGGCAATGGTTGCAGCCAAGTCAATGACTTCATCGCAGGAAATGCAGCAAATGCATATTTACTGTACTTCCTTTAATTTCTATCCCACTGCAATCAGACTCCTGAACAGCTAAAAGGAAAACTCATTTAATTGCAATCTACCTCGCTGTGGTCCTTAATTTTTATTTTTCTCCTGCATCGTGCTTTCGCTGTAAATGCAACACTGCCTTCCGCATTTTATTTTTTACATTTTACTGTCTCAATGTACTGGTGTATGGCATGGTCTTTATAGACTTTATAGATTAAAGTTTTTCACTGTACCTGGGTACATGTGCCAGTAGTAAACCAATAACAATACCAGCACTATTTCTGACAGCTCAAAGTTAGATGCTGTTAGGGCATATTCTGGACTTAGCGTGTATAGCAAAATATTAACCTCGGCAACCAATCTTTAGACCTGAACATGGATTGTAGATTAAATTTAAAATGCAGCTCTGGGCAATAGGTTCCTAGATCTGTGAACAGCAGTTAATTGAAAAACTAGACAGTGGGGATTAACATTCTTTTTGGGTGTCTGGAGTGTGAGTGCGAAGAAGGTGTGAAAGTTGTATTGAGTTCAAGGGCAGCATTGTGAATATAGAATTGACCCTTGATCTTTCGCATATAAAATGTCAGGCAATATTGGGTCGAGCAGGCCCCATCCTTCAAAGGGTGTCTGCTGCTCATATTTCTTGAATAAACCACTTCTGTAGCTATTAGCTTCAGTCTCTCTCTCCAGTGACTTTGTTCGCATTACAACAGATGTTTTCTTAATTCTCTACCACCACCTTGCAAAAGGCAGCTGCATCACTTAATTACATATGGTTCCCTTTGTATAGCCAGTTTCTCCACTTTTCCAGTCCTTCTAAATCCATACCTTTTTCCACATCTCCACTAACGACCTCCATCCTTCACCTCATCATAGCAATTTGTGTGTTTATTTCTAGCCAACATTATGTGATTTTATCTGTCTGAGTCTGTGCAACAAGCTCTGCTTTCTCTAATGTGATTGAAAATAACTCCTGTCTTGTTGCATTTATGCCACCACAAGAGGAATTTGAAGTCAATGAGACTTGCTTGCACAGAATAAATGGGTTTTACAATTTGGCAATTTTCCTACTGATGTGTTCCCCATACAAAAACAACAGTAACGTTTCTCAAACCAGATCCAAACATTGCACTTGACTCCATAGCTCTTGGCCCAAAGCAGACTTTTCTAATTTCCTTTTGACCATAATTGTAATGAAATTCTTTAGATGTGCATTTAAATGGATCATGTTTTTTGATTACTTAAGTGCCTCATTGCTGGAGGAATAATTCCATTCAATGCAGATTGGCACTTCTATTGTATCTTGGATAATGGACTACCAGACTGGCAGACTGCAGTATGTGCGACTTCAGAGCTGTGAGTCAGACAAGGATATGAGCAGCACAGGGGCCACACAGGGGACTGTATTGGCTCCCTTCCTGTTTACCCCATATACCCTGTACTTTAGATACATCACTGGGTCATGTGGTCTGCAGGAATTCTCTGACAACTCAGCAATATTTGGGTGTAGGACAGGAGGATGAACACAAGACCCTGATAGTGGACTTTGTCAAATGGTGCAAGCTGAATCATCTGCAGCTCAAATCAGTAAGACAAAGGGGATGGTGATGGAATTTAGGAAGACTAAGCCTGCATTGCTCCTTATTATTTTTGATGGTGAGGACGTGGATGTGGTGAGGACCTACAGGTACCTGGGGATGCACCTGGATGACAGACTTGAGTAGAGCACCAACACAGAGGCTATGGACAAGAAGGGCCAAAGTTGCATCTACTTCCTGATGAAACTGAAATCCTTTGGAGTATGCAGCCCTCTCCTTCACATGTTCCACTAGTCTGTTGTTGCTAGTACAATCTTCTATGCAGTGGTGTGTGCTGGGGCAATGGTATCAACACAGGTGATGCCAACAAGCTCAATGAACTGATTAGAAAGTCTGGCTCTGTATGGGAGTCAAACTGGACACACTGGAGACTGTGGTAGACTAAAGGACCCTACAGAAAATCTTGGCAATTCTGGATAATATTTCTCACCTTCTGCACGCCACCTTGGCTGAACAGAGTTGAACAGTACTTTTAGTAATAGACTATGACGACTATGTTGCTCCAAAGGGCGCTATATGAGAACATCCTTACCCTCAGCCATTAGTCTCTATAATGAGTCAACCTATAGCTGGAGAAGTGATGACTTCTTCCTGATAGCCCGTTTGAGGTAATTTATTTTTTATTCTTTCTTACTTCTCTTCTAATGTTTGCATATTTGTATATCTGTGCACTTGAAATGCCACTGTGACATGGTAATTTCTTTTGGGATCAATAAATTATCTATCTATCTATTTACCAAGATGGTGCCAGTGAGCGACTTCTTCCAGTCCATCTGTGAAACAACTTAGATTCCTCTCTTTAATGACTCTTCTTTCCTTTCCAAAGTGGCTGGGGTCCCGTCAGAGTCAACAATCTATAGCTGCACCCAAACTGCAGTTCTTAGTAGTGGCGTTTTCGATATCTCCAGGAGCGGACAGGAAGACATGTGCCTTCGGGGCCCAATTTCTTGCTGGTGTTGCCAACTGTAAATGGCTCCCAGTGTTCAGACAAAGTTACTGCAAATGGGCAGCAAGTGGACAGTGTGGATTTGATACAGACATCCACTGAAAGATTTATCTGTAACACAAGAGATTCTGCAGATGCTGGAAATCCAGAGAAACATACACAAAAAACTGAGGAACTCAGCAGGTTGGGCAGCATCTAAAGAGTCAATGTTTTGGGCGAAGACTCCTATTTACTCCATAATGACATATCCATTTTAACAAGTTAAATAATCATTCAACAACGTGCATATACAGTAAGTTTATTTTTAGAAGAAACACAAATCAAGACCATTTGTCATGCCAGATTATTTTACAAATAAGTAATTTTTAGAATTAAACTTTGCTCATCAGGTTTCTACTTAGAAGTAACTATTTCAGTTTATACTATATCCAGCCATGCCATATCATTTTCAAAGCAAAGATAAAAAAAATTTGTTACAAAAGGCAAAAGAAAGACTTAGAACAAAAAACTTCTAACACTTCAGTATTTATGCTGTAACTGAAACAAAGAACGATACTCATTGCTAGGTGAGATTCATATGCAAAAATATAATCCATGCATCTTTTGTATTGTGCGAAGCTGGCCAATAAGGGTCAGCATGCACACAAGTTTTTCCACACCGTTTGAGAGCCACTATATTTTTCTGGGTAACACATTCAGTATGGATGAGTTGAGACAAAGGGCCTGCCTCCCAGCTGTATGACTCTATCTCCAGCTCATCTCCACTCCTAACCCAGCTACTCTGCAGCTAGTGTGTCCCTGCTCCTGATTCATCCAACATCAGGAGCTCCCTCATCTCCTATCTCCCTTGACCCAACACACCTCCAGTCCTGAAACTGAACCTAAGGCAACACAGGTTAGGAATTCAGTAACATATCCCCCCCCCCCCCCCCGTTTGTGGTCCTACCATCACAAAGTTTGACGCCAGAGAAAGAGAAACAAGGATCCCAGAACCAGAGAGTTATCAAACAGAACCTGAAGGCCAGCAGTATCACAAGGAAAGCAATAGTTACTAGGGGAATGCCTGCAGTCTCACCTTGCACTGAGTAAAGAAGGGAAGCTCTGTAGGTAGAGTTTATGAGATCCTTATACTCCTTGTAGAGATACTGGCTTTAAAGGATGATACCCTCCCTTAAATGTTGTCCAACTAAGAGCTAGGAGTGTGCTGTATGGGTGGGATTAATCAGAAATTATTCAAGTTCTGTTTATGTGCTTGCTTCTAAACATTAACGTTATATTGAATTGCATTCTGGTCAACTTAGCGATTGTTCAGCATCCCAAAAATAAGTGGAATTCAATTCCTTTCTTTCTTTTTAAATCTTTTTATTGAGTAAGTATACAAAAAAGGTAAGCCATATAAACATTAATACAATGTTAAAGTATAATAAAATTCCAAAAGATAACAATACCAAAAAGAAATTACTACAAACAATGTAATTTAAGCATAAGAAACCAAGATAACATAATAGTATACTAGATTTTATATATATCAATGGAAAAAAGAAAAAAAAACCCAAAAAAAAACCCACCGTGCAGCTAACTAAAAGCAAAGCAAAGCAATGGGCTAACTTGAAACCAAACAGAGTTAAACTTAAAATCACGTCCTCAATCCCGACCTCCATTAAAACAGTGAAAAAAAAACAAGAAGGGTAAATATTACATTAAATGAAAATATCGAATAAAAGGTCCCCAAATCTGTTCAAATTTAAATGAAGAATCATAAAGGTTACTTCTAATTTTCGCCAAATTCAAACATAAAATCGTCTGAGAAAACCAAAAAAAGGTAGTTGGAGCATTAAGCTCTTTCCAATGTTGTAAAATACATCTTTTCGCCATTAAAGTAAGAAATGCAATCATTCTACGGGCTGAAGGGGAAAGATTACTAGAAATTTTAGGTAGTCCAAAGATAGCAGTAATAGGGTGAGGAGAGATATCTATATTTAATACCTTAGAAATAATATTGAAAATATCTCTCCAAAAAGTTTCCAAAGCAGGGCAAGACCAAAACATATGAGTTAAAGAGGCTATCTGCCCCGAACATCTATCACAGAAAGGATTAATATGCGAGTAAAAACGCGCTAACTTATCTTTGGACATATGTGCTCTATGAACCACTTTAAATTGAATTAGGGAATGTTTAGCACAAATAGAGGAAGTATTAACTAATTGTAAAATCTGCCCCCAATCATCCACAGAAATGGTAAGCCCCAATTCCTGTTCCCAATCTACCCTAATCTTATCAAATGGAGCTTTCCTAAGTTTCATAATAATATTATAAATCATAGCCGATGCACCTTTCTGACATGGATTAAGGTTAATTATCGAATCTAAAATATATATAGGAGGAAGCATTGGAAAGGAAGAAAGTATAGTACTTAGGAAATTTCTAACTTGTAAATATCTAAAAAAATGTATTCTTGATAAGTTATATTTATTAGATAATTGTTCAAAAGACATAAGGGAACCATCTAAAAATAAATCCAAAAACCGTAAAATACCCTTAGTCTTCCAAGTTTGAAAAGCGCGATCCGTAAAAGAGGGAGGAAAAAATATGTTACCTAAAATAGGAATCGCTAACCCGAATTGATTAAGATCAAAAAATTTTCTGAATTGAAACCAAATACGCAAAGCATATTTAACGATCGGGTTAGAGACCTGCTTAAGGCGTTTCGAATCAAAAGGAAGAGAGGAACCTAAAATAGAACCAAGTGTATAACCCTGAACAGATTGTAATTCCAATGCTACCCATTTAGGAATAGATAGTATGTCCCGGTCAAGTAACCAAAATTTCATATGTCGAATATTAATAGCCCAATAATAAAATCTAAAGTTAGGTAATGCTAAACCTCCATCTCTCTTAGCTTTCTGTAAATGTATTTTACCCAGTCTCGGATTCTTATTCTGCCAAATAAATGAAGAAATTTTAGAGTCAACTTTATCAAAAAAAAGATTTAGGAACGAAAATTGGTAATGCCTGAAACACATATAAAAATTTTGGCAAAAAAAACATCTTAACTGCATTAATACGACCAATCAAAGTTAAATATAAGGGAAACCATTTAGATGAAAGTTGAGTAATATGGTCTATTAATGGTAAAAAGTTAGTCTTAAATAAATCTTTATGTTTACAAGTAATTTTAATCCCAAGATATGAAAAATAATTATTAATCAATTTAAATGGAAATTTATAATATAAGGGAAGATGTTTATTAATCGGAAAAAGTTCACTCTTACTAAGATTTAATTTATAACCTGAGAAAAGACCAAATTGTGCTAATAACTCTAAAACAGCAGGAATAGATCTCTCAGGATTAGAAATATATAAAAGTAAATCATCAGCATAGAGTGATAATTTATGGGACTTTAATCCCCGAGTTATCCCAGTAATATTTGAAGATTCTCGAATAGCAATTGCAAGAGGTTCTAATGCAATATCAAATAATAGGGGACTAAGAGGACAGCCTTGTCGAGTACCACGAAAGAGAGGAAAAAAAGGTGAGTTTAAAGAGTTAGTACGAACCGAGGCTACAGGGGAGTGATATAACAGTTTAATCCAGGATATAAATTTCAAGCTAAAATTAAACATTTCAAGCACCTTAAATAAATAAGGCCATTCTACTCTATCAAAAGCTTTCTCGGCATCTAAAGAAATAACACACTCAGGAACATTTTGTGAGGGAGTATAAACGATATTTAACAATGTACGAATATTATAAAAAGAGTAACGACCTTTAATAAAACCCGTTTGGTCTTCCGAAATAATAGAAGGAAGTACTTTTTCTAGTCTATTTGCTAATAACTTAGAAAAAACTTTAGAATCAACATTTAATAAAGATATTGGTCTATAAGATGCACATTGAGCAGGGTCTTTATCCTTCTTTAGTATTAAAGAAATTGATGCTCTATTAAAAGATTCCGGAAGTTTACCAAGTTTCAAAGAAGCCTCAAAAACCTTATAGAGCCAAGGAATCAATAAAGAAGCAAAACATTTATAAAATTCAACGGTAAACCCATCAGGGCCAGGAGCTTTCCCCAGATTCATAGAAAAAATAACATTCTTAATCTCATCCATTGTAATGGAAGTATCTAATAAAGAAGACATATCCTGTGAAATCTGAGGGAAGTCTAACTTATCTAAAAAATCATTCATATATTTAGAATCTCGAGGAGACTCTGATTGATATAAAGAAGAATAAAAATCACAAAAGGTTTGATTAATCCCCACATGATCCAATATCAATCGATCATTTTGGTTATAAATCTGATTGATTTGAGATTTAACATAATTAGATTTCAATTGATTAGCCAGCAGCTTGCCAATTTTATCACTGTGAACATAAAAATCACTTCTTGTTTTCTTTAATTGGTTTACAATCGAGGACGAGAGTAGTAAACTGTGTTCCATTTGAAGTTCAGTTCTTTGTTTGTATAGCTCCTCAGAAGGAGCCATAACATATTTCTTATCAATTTCTTTAATCTTGTCCACAATTGCCATCTCCTCCTGCTTCTGTTTCTTCCTCAAAGCAACGGAATACGAAATAATCTGACCCCGAATATAGGCTTTAAAAGTGTCCCAAAGAGTGTTAACCGAAATATCTTCTGTATGGTTAATTGTAAAAAAAAGCTCAATCTGTTCATTCATAAAATTAACAAAGTCCGAGTCCTGAAGCAACAGCGAATTAAAACGCCATTGTCTATTGTTTGGTATATTGGCCATAATTTTAATAGAAAGCTTAAGTGGAGCATGATCCGAAATGGTTATAGAATCATAATCACATTTAATCACTGAAGGAATGAGACGAGAATCAATGAAAAAATAATCAATTCTTGAATAGGAATGATGAACATGTGAAAAGAAGGAAAAATCTTTTTCCTGAGGATGCAGAAAACGCCAAATGTCCGTCGACCCAGAATCAGAAAGGAAAAAATTAATCAAATTTGCAGATTTATTAGGTAAAGTCCGTAAAGGAGCCGAACGGTCCAAAGCTGGAGATAAACAGGTATTAAAATCTCCGCCCCAAATCAATGAAAACTCGTTCAAATTCGGAAACTGATCAAACAATGATTTATAAAATTCCGGACAATCCATATTAGGAGCATAAACATTAACCAAAACTACTTTTTTATTAAATAGTAAACCACTAACCAATAAAAATCTACCATTCGGATCAGAGATAATATCCTGTTGTATAAAAGTGACTGAGGAATCTATAAAAATAGAGACGCCTCGAATCTTAGCATTGGAGTTCGAATGAAATTGTTGTCCCTTCCAGAATTTGAAAAAACGTAGTCTGTCCCCCCTCCGTACATGGGTCTCATGTAAAAATAAAATTTGTGCTTTAAGTCTCCGGAACACTTTAAAAACTTTTTTTCTTTTAATAGGATGATTAAGACCATTAGTATTCCAGGAGACAAAATTAATAATAGACTCCATAAATCCTAAAGTCAACCCACAACAAGGAGGATTGACAATAGGCGCGACCCACAAACCCGGAGAGGAAACAGAACATACAAAAGATACCGGGGAAAAGGACGCAACCAGTACTTCAATAATGTATATAGCCCAAAGAAAAACAAACTAAAACGTGAAGCCCCTCCCACCACCCCCCACCCCAAGACCCCAAGGCAAAATCTAAAGCAGACCCGCCAGAAAGAAGCAAGCGCTAAAACTACCCCCATGACTTCCGGTATACGCTCCCTAAAAAAAAAGGTATAAATATGAAAAGGATCAGCTAATTGTAAAACAGTAAAAAAATAAGTAAAAAAAAGTTAGCTCAATTAGAATACACACAGAACAGAACAAAAGCCGGAAAATATATATTAAAAAAAAACCACAATAAACCTCAAACTCATGAATAGACACAGCAACAAAAAAAATAGGATTATTAACATAAAGTGATTATAAAAAGCAAAACAGAATAAAATTTAAAAAAAAACTACAAAATTTAAGGCCGCACAGGAAATACGTAAGATGACAAAAGGGAAGTAACCACCCAGAATCCCCTGGGAAAAGAAAGAAATGACGCAGTTAAAAAGAAAGTTTAGCAGCCATATTAAGAAATCAAAAGTAAACTTTTCTGCCCAAATAGGGCACAGAAAAGTTAAAACCAACCAATTCACAGCCTCCGATCAACGGAGATAATTAAAAAAAAGGCAATTAAGATGTTGAAGATGAAAGTTGATCCAGATAACTCTGGGCATCCGATGGAGAATCAAAAAAACGAAGGGCTCCATCTAACATGCGAATCCTTAGACGTGCAGGGTACAGCAGCGCTGGTCTTAAATCCATCTTATAGAATTCCGACATCACGGATCTGTAACGGACCCGTTGGTCCCAGATTGGTTTACTGAAATCTTCCATGAATCGGAACTTAAGATCCGAAAAATCAATGAAATCTTTAGATCGAGCGAATCGAAACAGTCTCTCCTTGTCTTGAAAGTAATGAAAACGTAAGATAACATGCCTAGGCCTATCTGACCTAGACGAGTATGATGGGATTCTGTGAACACGATCCAGTAGCGGTGGTTGGTCAGGAAATACAGTAGGGAATGCATCTTTTAAAAGTTGAGAGAAATATTTCATGGGGTTATTAGCTTCAACAGCTTCCCTCACGCCAATCATTCGTAAATTCTGCCGTCGCATTCTAGATTCCAAGTCAGAGTTTTTAAAAGTCAAAAAGTCAAGTTTCTTCTTCATTACATTTATTGTTTCTTCGATTTTCCCCATCTTAAGCTCACTTTGTTGCGCGAATTTTTGAAGATCAGATATAGCCGACTGATGTTCCGCAATACATGTTTGCATCTTATCAATTAAATCGGCAATTTTCTGGAAATTAGTTGAGATTTCCGTATGAATCAGGTCTTTAACAAAGCCTGCAATTTCCGTACGAATCATCTCCCTAACAGAGGTTGAAATTTCCCTCTGAATTAACTCCGATATCGCTTTCAAAGTCACCGGTGATTCAGTCGGGGGGAGATCCGTAGCTTTCGGTTTAACCGGAGGTTTACCATCCTTGCCGTTTTTCCCGTTCTTAGACATAGCAGATCTAAGTATCATCCAATTGTCAGAGAATTCAGTTTAATTCAAAGTATTGTAAGAATTGATGCCTTAATGGTTAATTAAAGTATAGCTGACCATAGAGAAAAAAAACTCAGAGGTAATGGAGCGAGTCAAGAACGCGACTTCACTCCATGAGCGCTACCGGAAGTCCCTCGTGGAATTCAATTCCTAATGCAGCCTCCTGTTCCCCTCCCATCATCCACATCTTCATTGTCCCTCCCGCTCCACCCAGCTACATCTCCGGCTTCCCTCACCCCTCTCCCTCCATTTGTCCCTATCTCAATTCCACTTCTGGTCCCTCTCCCCTTTCCCTTCAGTTTCCCTCTGTCCATCTTCACTTCCAATCCCCCTCTTTTCTCCCCACCCCCACCTTCAGTCTCCCTCCTGAGTTTTATTCCAGTCTGTCATCTGGAGCATAAAGACAATACAAATTATAATAATAAACAGTTTCTTATTGCTCTTCTTTAATCCATTTACTTTTACTATCTGAATGGTTATAAACCTAGAAATGACATGAAGCAGTTTGGGATCTGCTTGAAATGTGCATTGTTAAGAAGTTAAACTTATGTGAACAATTTGATTTAATGAAAATTACTTTCTGTGTGAAGAATAAGAGCATCTCATCTGTAAAATAAAAAATTCCTTTCTTACCATTACCACTGCTCCCCAAATCCTCTTGTCGAATGTTAAGATCTACTAGAGTAAGTATAGCTCCATCAGATTTCGGTACAATAGGAGCTGAGTTTAAAAGAGGCTCCATCATTTGTCATCATAGATCTGGAAGCAATGAAACCCACAGCTCTGACTCCTGAACTGACACTTTGTAAATGGGCAAAGAGCTACCAAGTGAAGCTCACAGGATGAAAACAGTGGTACATAATTTCAAGGCAATTAACTACTAATGGTTATCAAATCTAATGAGCAGGGGCTTCAGAGAAATTAATCTCTCAAGTAAGTTACAAGTAGTTATTTTTTTCCCACCTGATGTTCTTTACATGCTTTGATTCCACAGTTAAACAGCCAATGTTGGAGTGGTGACCAAGTCTCCTGCCTGCAAGTGCTGGTATGTTTCATTGTTATTACAAAACATGATTCATAACAGAATTATGTCCTCTCTACTGAATATGACAGCAACCTTAAAACTGAACACCTAACTGAACTAGAATCTGAATCAGGTTTATTACCACTGACGTACATTGTGAAACTTGCTGTCTTGTGGCAGCAGTACAATGCAAGACATTAAAACTATTATAAGTTACAAAAAAAAGAATGGTGCAAAAGATGAGTAACAAGATAGCACCCATGGGTTCATGGACCATTCATAAATCTGATGGAAGAAGGGAAGAAGCGGCTTCTACAACATTGAGTGCAGGTACTCATGCTCCTGTACCTCCTCCCCTGTGGCAGTAATGAGAAGTGGCCATTTCCAAAATAGCGATGGTCCTTAATGATGGATGCTGCCTCTTGAAGAGTCAGAAAGCTTTCCACCTCCTTATCTGTAGAAATAGCCTCAAACTCTTAGTGGTGTAAAGTCACTGTGTGCCTGAGCAGTACACGTTTGCAAAATTTGACAAAGGGTGTTAAAATAAATTAATTGGAATGATCCCAAATAGTTAGGATTTCAGTTATCTGCCAAAGCCAAAGAATGTAGGATTATTTTCTTGGTCAACAAAGGTTAAAGTGAGGTTTGGTTGAGATAATCGAAGATGGGGAAAGGTTTTGGTGTTAACTAAGGAAGAAGGAAGTTTCTCAGTGGTGAGGGAATCAGTACAAATTTAAGTTTTTTTTAAATGCATCATGTTATTGTATAAAGGATGCAATGCTTGAGGAATCACTGTAATCATATTCAACAATGACTTTCTAATTGGGTAAAAAGTTGTGAAGGAAAGATGTGGGGGGATGGGGGAGGTGATTAGCAGAGTGGGACGAATTGGTCAGGAGTAACATACTTGTATTCTAAACTATCAAATTCTACCATATAGGTCATTACATGTAGGTTGTGCTTTGTCTAACTGCTGTAAACAAGTTGACAATGGTAATGAGATCACAATGGCAACTGTGTGGTTACACATTTTTGTTTTACAAAGATTAAAATTGCATATTTCTTAAATGGTGAAGAGTTGGAAAAGAGGCTTGAGGAATATTGTACATAAATCATTAAAAGGTCATGAATATGTGCAGAAAATAATCAAGGCTGTTTAGCCTGTACTTTAGCCTTTAAGTCTAAAATATCTAGGGATCAAAGGTTCATTTTATTATCAAAGTGCGCAACTCTGAAATTCTTCAATTCTCGGGGTAGCCATGAAAGGCAACACGATCGTCAACACACATATCCCTCTTGTTGCACAAAAAAAGCCAAAATGGATCAGGCACATCGACCTCCAAATCCCTCCTCCCACACAAAAAAAACAAACAAAATGGATCAGGCACATGGACCCTCAAATCCCCCCCCACACAAAACAACAAACAAAACGGATCAGGCATATCAACCGCTAAATCCCTCCTCCCACATAAAAAAACATAAATGGATCAGGCACATCAAGCCCCAAATCCCTCCTCCTGCACTAAAAAATATGATAGGAAGGGTGGTTGTAGATGCATTGCAACTTACAAAATGTCAAATTAAACCACACCCTGAGATCCATAAACAGCTGAAGCATTGGCTTTGGGGTCTACCAAACAAATTTAGCAGAGTGAGATTTGATCATCAAGGTATAATTTGCAAGAAAAGATGACACAAATTATGGTGCACTTCCTAAAAGGCTAAAGTCATTCGATTGAGGTTTAAAAATATCAAGGCAGACTTTCCTCCAGCCTCCCGCCTCCCCACCCTGGTCTCCCTTCCTTCATCTTCCCTCTACTCCTCCTGCTCTCACTCATATTCCTCACTCTGATCCTCCTCTTCACATCAATCTCCCTCTCTCCAATCTCCTGCCTATCCTCTCTGTGCTCTCCCTCCTCCCTTTTCTCCATTCTCCACTCTCCTCTTTCCTTTCCCTCTCCCCCCAACCCCTCCATCCAGCATCGCATTCATATCTACCCCTTTGGGTATGACGGCATCAAGTTTCACAAGTGGCCAGTGGTTAATCACAGTACAAAGTCTGTGTCAAAGTAACACAAACAAGGTCTTCATGTTTGCAGATTCTGTGTACTGAAACTACAATCAGTGGACATCCCTGAATTTTACAGCATAAATGAGGCTATCTGACCCATAACTTTGTTAATGAGCCAGCTACCAAGCTCAATGACACTTCTCAACCTGTTCTTCAAAACCATTAACTTACATATTTGTTAGAACCTATTCCAAGCAAATACCTGTTTCACTTTTAGTTAGAACTGTATTGGCAACTGCTTGAAACAGGCAGAGGACTAACCTCAGAACAAAGGCTCTCCCTCCTAATTTATGTCCTCTCATTTCCATTTTGTGAACCAATGCAATCAATCTATTTGCTTCAGCATATTCATTCTTTATCCTGAAGAAGCTTATCAGGTCACCCATCAATCTTAGCTTCGTTGGCAAAAAGCACAATTTCTTCCTTCCTTAATGTAACCCTTCATAACTATGACATCTATTACAATGATTCTGTAACCTTCCATTTTTTCAACCAGTTCAAATGCAGCCGAATTGCGATTTTGTGCAACTTTATCAGTAAATTCTTTGCTTTAGTGTTCTTTCAGATGTATCTCCTTGCTATCCTCTTATTTACAAAGTATAACAAACTTTAGGACATTGTGATTGACTTTTGGAGTTCTTAGATTTACATCATGCGAATGTCAATACTCTGCACTAAATTCTACTTGCACTCTGGTGCTCCTGAAGACAGTATGCTATAACGTAGATGCAATGTTGGTTGTGTAATATACAGTATACAGAAAATGCAGTTTTCCATAATTCAATGCTCTTGTGGTACATTACAGCCAAAAACTATGTAGGTCCCATTTTGGTTCTGTGCAGGTCCTATTTTTAGTGCCAATTTCTAACAGAATTTTGGAAAGTTTTGAAATTTTTGTTGCTGTCCTTGTCATTGCCAATTAACTGGACTCTAACAACCCACACTTATTCCACAATCATACTATGTTTTACTTGTGCACAAGAAGAACAGCATGGCCCCTGTCACCCACACTTTTCTGATGTCTGAATAGGGAAATGCCCTTTTAATACAGAATTTACTAGCAGTTGTGGATATTTGATCGTTTGGTAAACTGTGTATGTACGAATTCCTTACTTGCAAATCAATCACCATTAAAAGTCAATATAAACTGCTAGCTAACAACTGATGCCACTTTGAGGTTTGTAAAACAATTGTCCCTTAGTTGGTGTGTATGTTTCTTATCTCCTCTGCAATAAGCCAAAAAGGCCCTGGGAATCTGTTATGCAAAGGGCAGCTATGCTCTTCATAAATCTTTCTTGCCTGGGCTGTCTGCACTCCATCTGCAATCTTCCTTTGCCTGGATATTATGTTAACCCTTGCCTTACCACAACTTCCTCACTCCCCCCGCCCCAGTAATCTGGCCTATGCTGTTTGATGGGGTGGTAAATTGGATTAGTAAGTATGCAGATGATACTAAGATAGGTGGAGTTGTGGATAATGAAGTAGGTTTTCTAAGCTTGCAGAGAGATTTAGGGCAGTTAGAAGAGTGGGCTGAAAGATGGCAGATGGAGTTTAATGCTGATAAATGTAAGGTGCTACATTTTGGTAGGACTAATCAAAATAGGACATACATGGTAAATGGTAGGGCATTGAAGAATGCAGTAGAACAGAGGGATCTAGGAATAATGGTGCATAGTTCCCTGAAGGTGAAATCTCATGTGGATAGGGTGGTGAAGAAAGCCTTTGGTATGCTGGCCTTTATAAATCAGTGCATTGAGTATAGGAGTTGGAATGTAATGTTGAAATTGTACAAGGCATTGGTAAGGCCAAATTTGGGTTTCATCACCTAAGTTACAGAGAAAGGTTGAACAAGTTGGGTCTTTATTCTTTGGAGCATAGAAAGTTGAGGGGGGCAAGACAGAGGTATTTATAATTATGAGGGGGATAGATAGAGTTGACTTGGATAGGCTTTTTCCATTGAGAGTAAGGAATATTCAAACAAGAGGACATGAGTTGAGAGTTAAAGGACAAAAGTTTAGGGGTAACATGAAGGGGGAACTTCCTTACTCAGAGAGTGGTAGCTGTGTGGAACGAGCTTCCAGCAGAAGTGGTTGAGGCAGGTTCGATGTTGTCGTTTAAAGTAAAATTGGATAACTATATGGACAGGAAAGGAATGGAGGGTTATGGGCTGAGTGCAGGTTGGTGGGACTAGGTGAGAGTAAGAGTTTGGCATGGTCTAGAAGGGCCGAGATGGCCTGTTTCCGTGCTGTAATTGTTATATGGTTATATAGTCTGCCAGGGAAACCCAGTAATCCAGCCTATGCTGTCTGCCAGGCAAACTCAGTAATCCGAGCTAAACTGCCTGCCAGGTAAACTCAGTAATCTTGGCTATGCTGCCTGCCAGGTAAACCCAGTAATCTGGGCTACGCTATCTGCAATCTATCTTTGCCTGGATATTAACCAAAAGTGCACTAATCCAGTTTCTACAAAATTATTTCCTGTAAATCAGAATTTATCACCAGGTGGTTATTAGACAGTTGTTAAGTCTTGTTAAATTAATCTTGGCATGCAAAGCTTTCGGTTGGATAAAACAACGAGAGCAGCTATTTTATGAGAGTGGTCGTTGACTCTGACGATTAGGTATGCTTCTAGTGTAAATAGCCAAGTACTTAAGAGCCATATCCATGGAAGTTCTATCACAGGACCCTTCGATTATTTTCTTCAGAGAATACAGTGAGCCCAGTTTAGCATGAGTTACAGTACTTTGATCAACAGGGTTTGTTTTGGGAATTTCCTCCTGTATTTTGTTGGACAGACTGACACAATTGCCAGTTCTTCTTTGAAAACAGAGACTATTTTGAATCTTCTTTTGTTCATGTTCCTGTATGATACTATGAATCATTTACGACATTAAAGAGCCTTTCATTTTTATAAAACACCCTACAATCTGGGTACAGTTGACAGAAATGCTTGCAAACAATGACATAATAACTTGTTTCTATAAAACCACTTCAGTTAAAGCAGTAGCTTACACCTGTACAGGTACATCCAAACTTTGTTCTGGGGCTCAGGGCAATGGAAAATACCAATGTCATAAAGCCGGAAATGTATTCCCAACTCCTAAGGGAGAAAATGGAAAGAGATGCAATGGTTATTACCAAGAGTCAACCCAACAGTTGCTTACCATGGGATTCTGCTCCAGGGATGCAGACTGAAAGGAACATCAAATACTGTGAGAAGTTTTCTAAAAATTCCTCTGCTCTGCCCAAAACTTGCTGGTCTTCCAATGCAAGTTCCAGGGACCAAATGAATTCAGCCACAGCAAAAACTTTAAGAGTAAAGTTAACAGTTTAAGGCATTCTCACCATTGTGTGCTGAGGAGTTAGAATGTAAACTAATTCTGGCATGGAAGTTATGTAAAAAGAAACTTAATTTTGTACAGAAATGTAAGGCAGCATTTTGCATTGTGAATGGTGACATGTGAATGATTCATAATATATTGCAAGTCTTATGAATATACTTTTTGGAAAAAGAATTGTTTCTTAGTAGCAAAGGTTTCTATCTCTGAATGATTATTTTTCTCCTTAGTTGTCATATTTCAAATTCTGGTCCATTCAATACCAATGACAGAATTTCAGCTTCTTGATGTTCAGTTAACATTGTTGCATTGTATCAAGTGGAAAGACATTCCAAATGTCTTCAGGCTTTCTTGAGTTTGCATAACAAATGAGCTTGTAAAATTCTCCAGGCACTACCATCTTTTAAAATCTTCTCTGGCTCAGATAGGAAGCAGATGAGTTATTATTAGCATGAAACCCCGGTCTGCTAGCTTTCGTTAGCTATAATTAGATATGTTGCTTATCCACTCAGTTCAACAAAAGATACCGAGAACAATATGATGTCAGGGAAACAAACTGCAAACTTATTCCTGCCCATATAATTTGAGTTACCTCAAACTTACTCTTTTTGAAGAAGCTTGAATTTTAAAAGTGCAATCTTAGAAGAGACCGGGTCACTACATTTTAAAGAGTTTCAGAAAGGGAATCCTAGGATAGTACCAATAGAGCCAATAATTGGATATATGACTCAATGGCGTATAAATGTTAAAGAACCTTTTTAAGACTTTTATCAGCTTAGTGCACATAACAAGAAATGGTATTTGTGAGTCCCATCTACATCTACTGAACAATTTTCTAGGAAATAAGCAATGTTCCCTCTAATTTGTAATAACCAGTGTGCACAAAGATCTTGTTTTGCCCAGAGACAACAACATGTGCGCACTGTATTTTTAAGTGGAAGTAAACCTGAAGCTATTCTAAGGATAGTAAACTACCAAATCTAGTTTGTTGCTCATTGCTTAAAATAAGTAAAGTAACTGTCAATAAGAAAAAGGGTCTAGTGCTTTCTCGGCGTATATAACATATAACTCTTCTCGGGCTTCCAGCTGGTTACACGTACGACTATAACTGACATTTCAATACCAACTTCACCAGGGGCATGCACGCTCCTTAGAGGGAACATTGGAAATAAGTTTGGTTCTGCTGATCTTTCCAACTGTTTGATCCTTCTTCTGCAATGGAGCCATCTTCTAACAAGGTTTCAAAGTTTTCAAGACAGGAGGGAACAGAAAATAGATGCAGAATGAATGTCTAGCTGGGAGCTCTTCTATTGCGGATGGTGAGATTGTAATAAGCAATTTCAAGTTTATACCTGGCAGGTATTGCAAATCCAATAAAGTAGATGAAGTAATTTATCATTTTACATTACAGAGATAAATTATAGTCACTAAATATTTTTCAGCTTTGTTTACTATTAATATATTATTCTAAAGCTGTTATTTCCTTTGTACTAACATACTAAACCACAGGAATACTAAGATAAGGATTACCTACCATTCCATGCCCAGACCATATTTGAGGAAATCTGATCACTTGGGAAACCTTCTCCTACCTGCATAGAGGAAGAGGCTAAAGAGAAAAGCTCCAGAGATTAGGTGATCACTGGAGGCAGAGTAGTGGCTATGGAATTGCTTTAAGTCAGTGGACTGGGCCGTGTTCAAGTACTCAACTGTGGATCTGAATGAATACACCATGGTTGTCATGGACTTTATTAAAACAGTTGTAGACAAATGTGTCTCCACAAACTCATTTAGAGTCTTCCTCAACCAGAAAGCCTGGATGAACCATGACATCCACAATCTCCTAAGGGCCAAATCAGAGGCTTTCAAGTCTGGTGACCAAGAAAGCTACAAGAGGTCCAGGTGCAATCTCTGGAAAAGTATCGCAAGGGTGAAGTGGCAATTCTGGACTAAATTTGAATCAACAAAGGATGCTCGACATGGAAGGACCATTACAAACCGCCACAGGCCACAATGTGGAAGGACTTGAATGCTATCATGTTTTATAAAGTGAAACCAGGCGACATGGGCAACAACAGGTCTTCACTTCCAGATGAGCTCAATGCCTTCTCTGTTCAATTTGACCATCAACACATGGAGGAACCATCATGAACTCCGTATAGTATCCGTGATAAAGTAGCCGGTGAGCTAGTTTGCATGAAGGTTGAAGGAATTCTTTCCAAAGTTGAGTAGAGCCTATGGGTAGATCACAAGATCGAAGTAGATTGCAAAAAGTTGTAAATTTAGTCAGTTCTATCATAGGTATTGGCCTCCAGAGTACCCAAGGCATCTTCAAGGTGTGGTGTCTCAGGAAGGCAGTGTCCATCACTAAGGACCCCACCACTCAGGACATGTCCTCATCTCTCTGTTACCATCAGGAAGGAGGTACAGAAGCCTGAAGCGATTTACACTGAATGATTCAGAGACAGCTTCTTCCCCTCTACCATCCGACTTCTAAATGGACATTTAACCTATGGAGATTACCTCACCACTTTTCTTCATTTATTTCTGGGTTTTTTTGCAGTACTTATTTTAACTTAACTATTATATATATATATATATAGTTACGTACCCCGTAACTGGGTTGCCAAACCAGCAGAAATGGATCACTCAGTTGGAGTCTGGAGTACTAGAACTAAGAAAGTTTTATTAAAGAAACAAGCAACACAGTAATCGAAAGGATAATAAATGCAACAATTCAACAATGATAACCACACATGTGCACAGAATTAAGATAACAGCATCAATCAAGCTCTATCGTTGTCTAGGGGTAAATGACCAATTTCAAAATGACTCAAAGTTCAGTCCAGTTTGTAGTTCAGTTCGCAGTAATCGTTGCCATGGCGGTGGACAACGTGGGGGAAGAGAGAGATAGAATAGGAACAACTCATCATTCAGAACGGCTTCACTCACAGACCAGCAAGATGGCTCACAGACCAGCGAGATGGTTCACAAACAGCTTTTGGGCGGGTCCTTGGTGATGTCACCTGAGGTCACCGACTGTGACCCCTCCTCCAGATGCGGTCGATCCTCTGCAGTGAACCCGGCACCCAGGCAAGGGCGGACACACACCGGGTTCCCGCTGATCGTACCTTTCCACCCTGTGCGTTGTCCGGTTCTTCTCACCACTCGTGAGAGGCGCACCGCTTCCAGGGTCTCGTTACCTCGGGTGGCGTGTGTGTCTGTCTTAGCGAACCTGTCCCTTTTTATCCCCCTGCTGGGGTATCGCCTGTCCATCACTTCAAACAGTTCAGGGTTCAAAGGGGGGAGCCGCTCCAGACAGCTCTTCCTCCCACATCCCTTCATTACACATCTCCAGACGCTGCTCCATTGTTCCTTATCTCTCCTTCCCCTGAGGGCAGGTGGCAGACCAACTGCTGATGCCACTGATGCTAGCCCAGGCCAGCAAACATCTTAATTTTATGTGTATTCTCGTAACAATATATATAAACACTAACTGTAATTCAGTTTTTTTCTATATTTATCATGTATTACTTACACTGTTAACTAATTTCACAACACATGCCAGTGATATTAAACCTGATTCTGAACATCTCCAAAATCTCAAAATGGTTTTAAAAAGATTAGAATATTATGGGCACGGAACACAATGCAACAAGTGTGAATTTCATAAACCAACCATCACTTACTGCGGCTACACCATTAATGCACAAGACTTACACAAGTATTCTGAGAAAATTCAAGCAGTGGTGGATGCTCCAAGGCCAAAGGACATATCACAATTGTGGTCCTTTTTAGGATTTCTCAATTACTGTATCAGGCTCCTGCCAAACCTGGCTACTGTGCCCCACCCCTTGAACTCATTACTACAGATTGGGAAGAAATGGCAATGGACAAATCAGCATGAGATGGCTTTCCAAAAGACAACAGAAATGGTAACATCAGACACTGTGATCACACATTATGCTTCACATCACCCAGTGAAGCTTGCCTATGAACCTTCACCTTATGGTTCAGGTGCAGTCTGTCACATGTTATGAGTGATGGAAATGAATGCCCTATAGCCTTTGCATCACATTCCCTTACCACTGCAAAAAAAATCACACAGACTGACGGAGAGGCCTTGCATCTGGTTTGGGGTGTAAGATGTTTCAACCAGTATTTGTTTGAGATAGAGTTTACCCTCATGACTGATCATCAACCATTAGTGTCTACTGTAATCCATTGAAAGGTGTTCCACTAACAGCACCAGCACAAATGCAGTGATGGGCTCTGGTTCTTGGAGGACACAGTTACAAGATTGAAATTAAGAAGCAAACTAATCATGGAAATGCTGATGGTTGCCCCATTTACCCTTGGAAATTTACAAAAGAGGACACTCCTCCTGATGTATTCTCCCTATTATGTCACAGATGATCCAAAGGAAAACCAGAACAGACCCAACGCTGTCTCACGTCTACAGTCACCAAAACTGGCTGGAATGTACATCAGAATTTCCAGACCCCCATTTTTACCAACATAGGAATGAACTTGCACTTGACAGGGATTGTCTTTGAAGACCACAAGACACAGGAGCAGAATTAGGTCATTTGGCCCATCTAGTCTGCTCCACCATCTCATCATGGCTGATCCATTAAATTACGTCTGCAATTTATCTACCCACGTCTGGATTTTGTTTAGATCTAACGGTATGAATTTTGCTGCCTGAATGTTATCAGCCCATCCCCCTAATTTTGTGTCATCGGCAAACTTTACTAGTTTATTTGTTATGTGCTTAATCAGATCATTAATGTAAATTTGAAACAGCAGTAGCCCCAAAACTGATCACTGTGAAACCCCACTTTTGGCATCTTCTAGGTGTGAAAATGATCCTCTCACCATAACACATTATTTTCTGTTTTTGATCCAATTTGTACCTATTCGCACAATTTACCCTGAATCCCTACCCCCTGTAATCTGATTAATAACTACTGAAGATTAAGGGATTGTATCTACTTAAATTCTTAAAAGTAAACAACTATTTATCTGACTATTTGCACTTTATTCCTGATGTACCAGGTAAAGCCTAGCTAGTGCTTGGACCCTCCACGGCCTTTCTAGATTTGCGTTCCCTGATCGATTTGCTTTGTTAACCAATAAACTATACTGAGAAGTGACTCTTGGTTCCGCTTTGTTAAGCTTACAGCAACTTCGCCACTATCTAATTATCGGCTCACTTTTTCGTCGAAAACACGCTAAGTGCCTCTATTACCGCTAGAGCTAGCGAACTACTTATGCAAAGGCGAGAAAGTATGGTCACCTAAAACAAGGGATGGGCCAGAAAGTAATTCCTTTGCGGCCCCTGTAAGGCAACCAAACACAAGTTATATAAGCAGCTGCATCTAAAATTTAAAACAGAACAATTTAAGCAGAACAAAAGAATGCTGCAGACCAAACCAAACCAATCCTCTTTGTGGATGAATTGAAAGTGCAGATTGTTATTAATGATTATGATATAGTTGGGATCACAGAGACATGGCTCCAGGGTGACCAGGGATGGGAGCTCAACGTTCAGGGATATTCAATATTCAGGAGGGATAGACACGAAGGAAGGGGAGGTGGGGTGGCGTTGCTGGTTAAAAAAGAGATTAACGCAATAGAAAGGAAGGACATAAGCCGGGAAGATGTGGAATCGATATGGGTAGAGCTGCGTAACACTAAGGGGCAGAAGACGCTGCTGGGAGTTGTGTACAGGCCACCTAACAGTAGTAGTGAGGTCGGAGATGGTATTAAACAGGAAATTAGAAATGTGTGCAATAAAGGAACAGCAGTTATAATGGGTGACTTCAATCTACATGTAGACTGGGTGAACCAAATTGGTAAAGGTGCTGAGGAAGAGGATTTCTTGGAATGTATGCGGGATGGTTTTTTGAACCAACATGTCGAGGAACCGACTAGAGAGCAGGCTATTCTGGACTGGGTTTTGAGCAATGAGGAAGGGTTAATTAGCGATCTTGTCGTGAGAGGCCCCTTGGGTAAGAGTGACCATAATATGGTGGAATTCTTCATTAACATGGAGAGTGACGTAGTTAATTCAGAAACAAAGGTTCTGAACTTAAAGAGGGGTAACTTTGAAGGTATGAGACATGAATTAGCTAAGATAGACTGGCAAATGACACTTCAAGGATTGACGGTGGATATGCAATGGCAGGCATTTAAAGGTTGCATGGATGAACTACAACAATTGTTCATCCCAGTTTGGCAAAAGAATAAATCAAGGAAGGTAGTGCACCCGTGGCTGACAAGAGAAATTAGGGATAGTATCAATTCCAAAGAAGTAGCATACAAATTAGCCAGAGAAAGTGGCTCACCTGAGGACTGGGAGAAATTCAGAGTTCAGCAGAGGAGGACAAAGGGCTTAATTAGGAAGGGGAAAAAAGATTATGAGAGAAAACTGGCAGAGAACATAAAAACGGACTGTAAAAGCTTTTATAGATATGTAAAAAGGAAAAGACTGATAAAGACAAATGTAGGTCCCCTGCAAACAGAAACAGGTGAATTGATTATGGGGAGCAAGGACATGGCAGACCAATTGAATAATTACTTTGGTTCTGTCTTCACTAAGGAGGACATAAATAATCTTCCAGAAATAGTAAGGGACAGAGGGTCCAGTGAGATGGAGGAACTGAGCGAAATACATGTTAGTAGGGAAGTGGTGTTAGGTAAATTGAAGGGATTGAAGGCAGATAAATCCCCAGGGCCAGATGGTCTGCATCCCAGAGTGCTTAAGGAAGTGGCCCAAGAAATAGTGGATGCATTAGTGATAATTTTTCAAAACTCGTTAGATTCTGGACTAGTTCCTGAGGATTGGAGGGTGGCTAATGTAACCCCACTTTTTAAAAAAGGAGGGAGAGAGAAACCGGGGAATTATAGGCCGGTTAGCCTAACGTCGGTGGTGGGGAAACTGCTGGAGTCAGTTATCAAGGATGTGATAACAGCACATTTGGAAAGCGGTGAAATGATCGGACAAAGTCAGCATGGATTTGTGAAAGGAAAATCATGTCTGACGAATCTCATAGAATTTTTTGAGGATGTAACTAGTAGAGTGGATAGGGGAGAACCAGTGGATGTGGTATATTTGGATTTTCAAAAGGCTTTTGACAAGGTCCCACACAGGAGATTAGTGTGCAAACTTAAAGCACATGGTATTGGGGGTAAGGTATTGGTGTGGGTGGAGAATTGGTTAGCAGACAGGAAGCAAAGAGTGGGAATAAACGGGACCTTTTCAGAATGGCAGGCGGTGACTAGTGGGGTACCGCAAGGCTCAGTGCTGGGACCCCAGTTGTTTACAATATATATTAATGACTTGGATGAGGGAATTAAATGCAGCATCTCCAAGTTTGCGGATGACACGAAGCTGGGTGGCAGTGTTAGCAGTGAGGAGGATGCTAAGAGGATGCAGGGTGACTTGGATAGGTTGGGTGAGTGGGCAAACTCATGGCAGATGCAATTTAATGTGGATAAATGTGAAGTTATCCACTTTGGTGGCAAAAATAGGAAAACAGATTATTATCTGAATGGTGGCCGATTAGGAAAAGGGGAGGTGCAACGAGACCTGGGTGTCATTATACACCAGTCATTGAAAGTGGGCATGCAGGTACAGCAGGCGGTGAAAAAGGCGAACGGTATGCTGGCATTTATAGCGAGAGGATTCGAGTACAGGAGCAGGGAGGTACTACTGCAGTTGTACAAGGCCTTGGTGAGACCACACCTGGAGTATTGTGTGCAGTTTTGGTCCCCTAATCTGAGGAAAGACATCCTTGCCATAGAGGGAGTACAAAGAAGGTTCACCAGATTGATTCCTGGGATGGCAGGTCTTTCATATGAAGAAAGACTGGATGAACTGGGCTTGTACTCGTTGGAATTTAGAAGATTGAGGGGGGATCTGATTGAAACGTATAAGATCCTAAAGGGATTGGACAGGCTAGATGCGGGAAGATTGTTCCCGATGTTGGGGAGGTCTAGAACAAGGGGTCACAGTTTGAGGATAGAGGGGAAGCCTTTTAGGACCGACGTTAGGAAAAACTTCTTCACACAGAGAGTGGTGAATCTGTGGAATTCTCTGCCACAGCAAACTGTTGAGGCCAGTTCATTAGCTATGTTTAAAAGGAAGTTAGATATGGCCCTTGTGGCTACAGGGGTCACGGGGTATGGAGGGAAGGCTGGGTTCTGAGTTGGATGATCAGCCATGATCATAATAAATGGCGGTGCAGGCTCGAAGGGCCGAATGGCCTACTCCTGCACCTATTTTCTATGTTTCTATGTTTCTATGTCACACTCTCCCAAACAGCACACACGCTAGGGCCGGAGATCGCTGCATCAGAACTTGCACAACTTGAAGTGCATCACAGTCCAACCCAGTGGACCTGGCCTCTACAACCACCTGTGGCAACGAATTCCACAGATTCACCCCTCCCTGGCTAAAGACATTCCTCCTTCTTTCTTTTCAAAATGGTTGCCCTCTGGTCCTAAACTTCCCCTCCATAGGAAGCATCCTCTCCACTTCCACTCTATCTAGTCATTCCAACATTTGATCGGTTGAATGAAACTCCCCCACCCCACCCCCACCCTTCCATCTAAATTACAGTGACTAAAGGCCCAGAACCATGAATTGCTCCTCATACGGTAAGCCTTTCTCTCCTGGAACCATTCTTGTGACTCTCCTTTGAACCCTCTCCGACGTTAAATAAGGGAACCAAAACTGCTCATGATACTCCAAGTGAGGCCTTATCAGTGCCTTATGAAGCCTCCACTTTACATCACCAACAAGAGAAAATCTGCAGATGCTAGAAATTCAAGCAACACACACACAAAATGCTGGAGGAACTTAGCAAGCCAGGCAGCATCTACAGAAAAAAGCACAGTCGTTGTTTCAAGCCAATACCCTTCGGCAGGACTGGAGAAAAAAAAGCTGAGAAGTAGATTTAAAAGGTGGGGGAGAGGAGAGAGAAACTCAAGGTGATAGGTGAAACTAGGAGGGGGTGGGATGAAGTAAAGAGTTGTGAAGTTGATTGGGGAAAGAGACAGAAGGCCATGGAAGAGGAGCACTAGAGGGAGGCGATAGGCAGGCAGGGAGTAAGGTGAGGGAGGGAAAAGGGGATGGGGAATGGTGAAGGTGGGGCCTTACTGGAAGTTTGAGAAATCAATTATCAGGCCATCAGGTTGGAGACTACCCAGATGGAATATAGGTTTCAATAGGTATATCTAATGTCAGAGAAATGTATACAATATACCTTTGTACATATTGAAATTCTTTTTCTTTGCAAACATCCACAAAAACAGAGGAGTGCCCCAAAGAATGAATGACAGTTAAATGTTAGAACCCCAAAGCCCCCCCAGTTCCCCCCTCCCACATATAAGCAACAGCAAAGCAATGACCACCCCCCCCCCCCGGCTTCCCCACCAACATAAAAGTATCAGCACCCCCCACCGAGCACTCAAGAGCACAGCAAAGCATCAATAAAGACAAAGTCTTGCAGTACCCCAAAGACTACTTGCTCACCTGGTAATTTGACATACCACAGACTCTCTCTCCCCCTAATAAGGGAAAAAGAGGTGTCCTCATTTCACAGCAAGAGAAGAGGCATAAAAAAACAGCTCACCCATTTATGGTGTTAAAAGTCTGTTGCATCACCTTTTCAAAGCTCTGTGTCCAAAGAACTCGGGTTCTCTGGCCACACAGCCAGCAGCCAGCTCGCTGCTTTCGATCTTCTGTGTCCCATGACGTACCAGGCAGTGACACCAGCCTCGAGTCTGCCCACCTCCAGAGACACAAAAATCCGGCACCCTGAATGCGCACTAGTCTTCCAGGCCGCGTTTTTGGCAAACCGAAAAGCGACTGGTCGTGAGACCCCGAGAGCGGGTCCCAGTTCTGTAAAGAACTGAAGTCAGCAGGTAACTCCAGGTCAGCGTCTTCAGAATAATCCTGAAAATGTAAAACAGAGATATTAAAGATAGAACTAGAGCTGTTTGCAAAGATACAAGCAAAGGAATCGTTGTTAGGTGTCATCATCCTAAGCTCTGCCATCTAGATCATAAGGTGTTGTTCCTCAATCTGATTGTGGCTTCACCATGACAGTGGAAGAGGCCATTGATAAGCATATAGAATGAGAATGGGAAATGGAATTAAAATGATGGCAACAGAGCATAGGTGACCGGCAAAGCGGTCTCCCAATCTACGTCGGGTTCTCCGATACACAGGAGACCACAGCGGGAGCACCGGACACAGCTGTCATCCATGCCAAGTTTTCACCATCTCCTCTGACCTTCCCCTCTCTGAGGCAGAATGTTCTGCCCTCAGGAAGGGCCTCACCTTTGACCCCCTGTGCCCATACCTCAGTGAGTTCCTGCCCGCCATGATGCTGAGCTCCTCTTCTGCCGCCTCCGTCTCCGAGCCTGCTTCTTTGGCAAGGACTCTCCACCCCGCACCGGTGACCCCATCTCCCATCTTCAACCCTCCTCTTCTTCCTGGACTCCCCACCCTGGTCTCCTGCCTGCCCCGCACTTTTTCATTGCCAACTGCCGACGGGACATCAACTGTCTCGACTTCAACTCTCCCCTCTCCAATTCCAACCTCGCTCCTTCTGAATGCTCTGCTCTCCACTCCCTCTGCACCAATCTCAACCTTACCATAAAACCCGCAGATAAGGAGGGTGCTGAAGTAGTCTGGCGAATTGACCTCTACCTCACTGAGGCCCAGCGCCAACTCTCAGACATCTCCTCTTACTTATCCCTCGAACAGGACCCCATTAATGAACACCAGGGAATCATCTCCCACACCATCACCAACCTTAACGACTCTGAGGATCTCCCATCCACCGCCACCAACTTCATAGTTCCCGCACTCCTCACCTCCCAAGTTCCACAAACCCACCAGGTAGAACCATTGTTTCAGCTTGTCCCTGCCCCACTGAACTCTTATCTGCATACTTCGACTCCGTTTTATCCCGTTTGGTTCCGTCCCTTCTCACCTACATCCGTGACACCTCACACACTCTTGATCTTTTCAGTGATTTCAGATTCTTTGGTCCCCATCATCTTATTTGCACTATGGATGTCCAGTCTCAGTACACCTCCAACCCCCAACAGGAAGGCCTCAAAGCTCTCTTTCTGGGCACCAGACCTAACCAATTCCCTTCAACCACCATCTCCTCCGCTAAATTCTCCTCCGTGGAATTTATCCTCATTCTAAATAATTTCTCCTTTGGCTCCTCCCACCACCTTCAGACAAAAGGGGTAGCCATGGGCACTTGCACGGGTCCCAGCTATGCCTGCCTGTTTGTCGGCAGCGTGGAACAATCTATGTTCCAAGCCAACACTGACAACCATCCTGCACTTCTCCAACATTACAACGATGACTGCATTGGTGCTGCTTCCTGCACCCATGCTGAACTCGTTGACTTCATCCACTTTGCCTCCAACTTCCATCCTGCCCTCAAATTTACCTAGTCCATTTCCGACACCTCCCTCCCCTTTCTCGGACTCACTGTCTATCTCCAGAGACAGCTTATTCACTGATGTCATTGTAACCTACGTACTGTGCTTCCAAGATTTTACCAAAATGTATCATGCACCACAAGGGGAAATAAAACCTTAGATCATGTCTTCACAAATGTGGCTGATGCTTACAAAGCCCCTACCCTCCCCCACCTGGGACAGTCCGACCATCTTTCAGTGTTTCTGCTTCCCAAGTATAGCCCGGTCATTAAACGTGTGAAACCCACAATGAAGACTATTAAGTTCTGGCTGGGGGGTGCTGACTCTGCTCTTCAGCACCAATTCCAGCCCACAGACGTCTGCTGCCCGTCCCACCACAGACTCTCAGATTAACATTGACTTATATACTATGTCCTTGAGCACATCAACAAGTGTGTAGATAGAGTGACATTACAAAAACAAATAAAAGTTTTCCCCAATCAGAAACCGTGGATGAACAAAGACGTTCACCTCCTGCTCAAAGCCAGAGATTCAGCCTTCAGGTCTGAAGCCCGGGAGGCTTACAGCTTAGCCAGGGCCAACCTGAGGAGGGGAATCTCTCAGGCTAAACACATATACAAACAGAGGATCGAGGAGCATTTCAGCTCCTCGGACCCCCGGTGCATGTGGCATGGCATACAGGTCATTACAGACTTCAAACCACCCAGTACTGTTCCCCCTTGCAGCTCTGCTTCCCTCCCTGATGAGCTCAATTACTTCTACGCTCACTTTGACCGAGAGAACAAGGAGGTCACCCTCAAAGCAGATCTCCCACCTGGTGAACTGCCTCTCACTTTCTACCTCCGATGTTTGCTCCACCCTGAGCAGGGTGAATGTACAGAAAGCAGCTGGTCCGGATGGAATACCTGGCTGTGTGTGCAGGGCAGTTGGCCGGGGTCTTCACAGACATTTTTAATCTATCCCTGGCCTAGGCAGCTGTCCCCACAAGCTTCAAGATCACCACCATTGTTCCAGTGCCGAAGCATTCCACTGCCACGGGCCTGAATGATTCCGCCCAGTTGCACTCACCGCCATCATTGCAAAGTGCTTTGAGAGACTGGTTCTATCACATCTGAAATCCTGTCTGCCCACTACCCTGGACCCCCATCAATTTGCCTATCGCACCAACAGGTCAACAGAGGACGCCATCTCCACGGCACTTCGCTCTGCCCGGACCCACCTGGACAGCCCCAACTCTTACGTCAGAGTGCTGTTCATTGACCTTAGTTTGACATTTCAATACTGTGATATCCTCTAAGCTGATCGCCAAACTTCGCCAGCTTGGTATCAGCTCATCCCTCTGCCATTGAACCTTGGACTTTCTGACTAACAGACCCCAATCAGTTAAGTTAGACAACCTCTCCTCCTCCACTCTCACCCTGAACACCGGCATGCCTCAAAGCTGTGTGCTGAGCCCTCTTCTGTACTCCCTTTTCACCTATGACTGCATTCCTGTAATGGTTCTAACTCCATAATCATGTTTGCAAATGACACCACAGTGGTTGGCCTAATCAGAGGGGATGACGAGACGGCCTACAGGGACGAGGTCCAGCACCTGGCCGCGAGGTGTGCTGACAACAATCTGGCCCTTAACACCCAGAAGATCAAGGAGATCATTGCGGACTTCAGGCATGCTAGGAGCCACACTCATGTCCCCATCCACATCAACGGAGCTGTAGTGGAGCGTGTATCAAGCTTCAAATTCCTTGGTGTCCACATTTCCGAGGCTCTCACCTGGTCCCTGAACTTCTCCATCCTGATCAAAAAGCACAACAGTGCCTTTATTTCCTGCGAAGCATCAAGAAAGCTCACCTCTGTCCCAGGATACTGATGGACTTTTACTGCTGTACCATTGAGAGCATACCCACCAACTGCATCTCAGTGTGGTATGGCAATTGTCCCGTATCGGACCGCAAATCACTCCAGCGTGCGGTGAAAACTGCCCAGCGGATTATCGGCATCCAATTGACCACCACTGAGAACATCTACCATAAACGCTGCCTGGGCAGGGTGAAAAGCATTATCAGGGATTCATCTCACCCTAACCGTGGACTTTTTACTCTCCTCCCATCCAGTAGATGCTACAGAAGCCTCCGCTCCTGCACCAGCAGCCACAGGAAGAGCTTCTTCCCTGAGACTGTGACCCTGCTGAACCTCACATCACAGCGCTAAGCAGTATTGCATCCATATTGTACTGTCTCAGTACTTTTATATTTGTGTGCTATAGCACTTACTTTTTATTCGCAGTTATTTTGTAAATAACACTATTCTTTGCTTTTCTGGTTAGATGCTAACTGCATTTTATTGGCTTTGTATCTGTACTCAGAACAATGATAATAAATTTGAATCTAATCTAATCTACAAACCCACAGACTCTCACAGCTAGCTGGACTATACTTTGTCCCACCCCGTTACTTGTAAAAATGCCGTCCCCTTCTCTCAATTTCTCCGTCTCTGCCGCATCTGCTCTCAGGATGAGGCTTTTTATTCTAGAACATTGAAAATATCCTCCTTCTTCAAAGAAAGGAGCTTCCCTTTCTCCACCATCATCGCTGCCCTCACCCACATCTCTTCCATTTCACACACATCTGCTCTCACCCATCCTCCCGCCACCCTACTAGGGTTTAGGTTTCCTCTTGTCCTCACCAACCACCACACCAGCCTCCGTGTCCAGCACATAATTCTCCAAAACTTCCGCCATCTCAAATAGGAATCTACCACCAAGCACATCTATCCCTCTCCCCCACTTTCTGCTTTCCGCTGGGATTGCTCCCCATGTGGCTCCCTTGTCTATTCATCCTTCCCCACTGTTCTCCTTCCTGACACTTATCCTTGCAAGTGGAACAAGTGCTACACCTGCCCCTACACCTCCTCCCTCACTACCATTCAGGGCCTCATTCAGTCCTTCCAGGTGAGGTGACACTTCACCTGTGAGTCTGTTGAGGTCATATACTGTGTCCAGTGCTCCCGGTGTGGCCTCCTGTATATTGGTGAGACCCAACATAGACTGGAGACCACTTCACCAAGCAGCTACACTGCATCCGCCAGAAAAAAAGGGTTCTCCCAGTGGCCACCCATTTTAATTCCACTTCCCATTCCGATTCTGATATGTCTATCCATGGCCTCCTCCACTGACATGACGAGGCCACACTTAGGTTAGAGGAACAACACCATAAATTCTGTTTGGGTAGCCTCCAACCTGATGGCATGAATATTGACTTCTCAAACTTCTAGTAATGTCCCCCAATCACCTCCACCTCATCATTTCCCAACCCCATTTCCGTCTCTCACCTCATCTCCATGCCCGTTCATCACCTCCCTCTGGTGTTCCCCCCCGCCAACCTTTTCTTTCTTCCAGGGCCTTCTGTCTCTTTCACCAATCAAATTCCCAGCTCTTTACTTCATCCCTCCCCCTTCAGGTTTCACCTGTCACCTTGTGTTTCTCCCCCGGCTGCCCCAGCACCTTTTAAATCTACTCCTCAGCTTTTTCTTCTCCAGTTCTGCAGAAGGGTCTCGGCCCAAAATGTCAGCTGTACTTTTTTCTATAGATGCTGCCTGGCCTGCTGAGTTCCTCCAGCATTTCGTGTGTGTCAGCTTTGCATCCTTGCTTTTATATTCTAGTCCTCTTGAAATGAATGCAAACATTGCATTTGCCTTCCTCTCCACTGGCTCAATCTGCAAAGTAACCTTTAGGGAACCCTGCACAAGCACTCTCAAGTCCCTTTACACCTCAGTTTTTTAAATTTTCTCTCCATTTAGAAAACAGTCTATGCTTCTTTTCCTTCTACCAAAGTGCACGACGATACACATCCCAACACTATATTTCTTTTTTTTTAATTTTATTTTTATTTGGATAAGGAGTTCACAATTATCATGTACTTTTTTCACACATATAACCTTTTCCATTTTTTTATATGTATAAAACTACAATTATTTATACATTCTTAAGTACACATTGAGATGATATAAAAGCAAAATAAACATTTAAATAGATAATTATGTACTGTGGTAAATCTAACCTATTAGGTTAAGTAATGAAATTAGTTGTTAAGAAAAATGGTAATAATAGTTTCCATACAACCCTTCTGGACCATTTCCACTGGTCCAAAATGTTGCATACAAGCCTATATATCAACCATTGTAGGTGTTTATATCCCAATTTGTTCGTGCTTGTTCCTGCCCGCAGACATAATTATCCAATCCCTATGTACTTATTTACTTAATTTTTTCATTTTTTTTTATCCCTTTCCCAAATCTTTCCCTTTACTTGTGTTAATTCTCTATTTTCCAAAAAAAAACAACAACAGACATTTAGACTAGGGGTGCTTACGTTAGCAATATTACTGCGTTGATGAGAAGAGCAATATAAATCATTAGGAGAGTCATCTAAAGTCTGCTCGCATTGGGGTTATATATTCAATCCATTTATTCCAGATTTGATAAAATGTTTCTTTTTGAGTTCTCAGGGAGTAGGTCAACTTTTCCATTTTAAATATTTCCAAGATAATTTCGTACCAATCTTGTAATGTAGGTGGTATTGGATTTAGCCATTTTCTAGTGATTGATTTCTTACTTGCTGCTAAGAGGGCCTGCAGCAACTTTATATCTTCCTTCTGTTCAAGGAACAATACATGCCCCAAATAGAGCGTCTCAAAGTTCAGAGGTATCTGGGACCTAAGTACCTTAACTAATGTTCTATGAATACCTTCCCAAAATAGACTTAATTTAGGGCAATCCCAGAAAATATGAAGATGATTTGCCTCCTTAGAGCCGCACCTTCTCCAACACATCACATTTGTATCTTTATATTTTTCCTGATATGGGGTCTTGAAGTATCTTATAATGTTTTTCCAACAATGTTCTCTCCAAGTCAAAGAATTAGTCGAGGACCATTGAAAGCTGCAGATTTTCCCCCAAGCCTCCTCTGAAAGTACCAACCCCGCTTCTTTCTCCCACTTCTCTTTAATATACAGCGTATTTACATTTTTAGCATGGGAGAGTGCATTATATAGGCGAGAAACTGATTTACTAGGTATTGAACTGCAAGCCGAATTCAGAATCTTGAAAAATTCTAATTCTACTGTTGATAGGTCTGTATATCTACAACTCTGGTTAACATAGTTTCATATTTGAAGGTACCTAAAAAAGTCATTATGTTCTAGGCCATGTTTGTCCTGCAGGATTTGGAAACTTTGTAATACTCTTTTATCTATAAATGAGAGGTAGGTTGTAAGACCTTTCTTTATCCATAGCTCAAATCTTTTATCTCCTCTGTTGGGAAGGAATTCGGTATCATATGCACACCATCTAAAGAGTTTTAGCATGTTATTAATTCCACATGAATTAACCACCTTCTGCCATACTTTTAATGTAAGATTTATCCAAGCATTATTAAATTTTTCCAACTGGGCCATTAATCCTTTGTCAGCTATTGAGGCCTGAAGAGGAAAACTGTCAACTAATCCAAATTCTATTTCCTTCCATCTAACCTTATATTCCCTATTACACCAATATAACAGAGGGGTTATCTGTGAGGCATAAAAATAATTTCTCAGGCAAGGAAGAACCATACCTCCTCTTTCCTTCCCTAACTGTAAAGTGTTATATCGAATTCTAGGTTTCCTTCCTTGCCAAATGAAGCGGGAAATCCATTTGTCCCATTCCCTGAATTGATTATCATCCACCTCCACTGGTAAAGTACGGAAAAGATATAATAACCGAGGAAGAATATTCATTTTTATAGTATTTATCCTTGAATTTAAACTTAAAAAGGGGATAAGATTCCATCTATACATATCTGCTTTTATCTCTGAGATTAATGGCCCATAATTTACCTGTGACAGTGTTGAAAGATCCTTCGGCAGGGTTATTCCTAAATATTTTAATGATTTAGCTTCCCACTTAAGATCGTATGTATCCTGCAATTTTTTGGATGGTGTATAATTTAGGGACATAACCTGCGTTTTCTTTACATTTATTTTATAACCTGATATTTTCCCAAAGTCATCCAACAGTGTAAACAATCCTATAAATGATTTTTCTGGTTCACTCAGATAGATCAAAACATCATCTGCGAATAACGCCACTTTCTGTTCAATCCCTGCCACCTTGATACCTTTTACGATTTCGCTCTGTCTTATTAGTTGGGCAAGTGGTTCAATATATAGCGCAAAAAGGAGAGGAGAAATTGGGCATCCCTGTCTAGTGCCTCTCTCTAAAATGAAGGAGTCAGAGAGGTCCCCATTTATCTTAATTCGGGCTGTTGGGCTGTCATACAGAGTCTGAATTACTTTAATAAACCTTTCTTGAAAGCCGAATCTTCCTAACACTCTGTATAGGAATGCCCAACTAACCGAATCAAAAGCTTTCTCAGCGTCCAATCCTACTACCATTGTCTCTGTCTCGTTCTTATTAACCTGTTCTAATATGTGCAGAGTTCTCCTTATGTTGTCCTGTGTTTGTCTTTGTTGAATAAATCCAGTCTGGTCTAAATGGATTAGGCCAGGTAAAAGCTTTTCCAATCTGCGCGCTAATATAGATGTAAATAGTTTGTAATCTAAATTAAGAACACTAATTGGCCAATAATTGCCACATTCTAGTTTATCCTTACCCTCTTTAGGAATAACTGAAATAATCGCTTCTCTCCAGGAAGGTGGAGTTTCTCCTCTCTGCAAGATCCAATTAAAGGTGTTAAGTAGTAATGGGGCTAACTGTGTCTTCAGGGACTTGTACCACTCTGAGGTAAACCCATCAGAACCCAGGGACTTTCCAGCCTTTAACCTAGAGATGGCCACGTTCAGTTCTTTGACAGTTACTGGTTCTAATAAACTTTCATTTTGTAAATCTGTAAGTTTAGGTAGATCTAAAAAATTCAATACACTGTCTATATAGGGCTCATTGGGGGCCCGGGGTTGGGAGTACAGCTCTCGATAATACGTTTCAAAACTCTCTTGAATTTTCCCTATTGTACTCTCCACAAGCTTTGTCTTTGGATTCTTTATTTTATGAATTGTATTGTCTGCTCCAACACTATATTTCATGTGCCACATTCTCGCCAATTCTCCTAACCTGTCCATTTCAGAACTACAAGGTTTGTCACCTGTCTTTGTATCATCTTCAAACTTGGCCACAAAGCCATCAATTCTGTTATACAAATCATTGACATAGAACCTAAAAAAGAAGCGGTCTCAACACTGAACCCTGCGGAACACCACTAGTCACTGGCAGCCAATCAAAAAAGGCTCCATTTATTCCCACCCTTTTTCTCCTGCCAATCAATGAATGCTTTATTCATGCTAGAATTTTTCTAGTAATACCATGGACTCTTATCTAGTTTAGCAGCCTCATGGGCGGCCCTTTGTCAAAGGCCTTCTGAAAATCCAAATAAACAACATCCACCAATTCTCCTTTGTCTATCTTGCTTGTTATTTCCTCAAGGAATTCCAGCAGATTTGTCAAGGATTTTATCCTTTATCTCTAAGTAACTCAAAACTGCCTCCTTAACAATCAACTCCAACATTTTCCCAACCACTGAGGCCAGGCTAACTGGCCTATAATTTCCTTTTTTCTGTCTGCCACCCTTCTTAAAGAGTAGAGTGACATTTGCAATTTTCCAGTCCTTCAGAACCTTGCCAGAATCTATTGATTCTTGAGAGATCATTAATAATGCCCTCCACAATCTCTTCAGCTACCCTTTTCAGAACCCTGGGGTGTACACCACCTGGTCTAGGTGACTTATCTACCTTCAGAGCTTTCAGTTTCCCAAGCACCTTCTCCCTAGCAATAGCAACTGCTCTCACATCTGCCCCTGTCACTCTTGAACATCTGGCATACTGCTAGTGTCTTCCAAAGTGAAGACTGATGCAAAATACTTATTCAGTTCGACTGCCATTTCCTTGTCCCCCATTACTACCTCTCCAGCTTCGTTTTTCAGTGGCCAGATATCTACTCTCACTTCTCTTTTCCTCTTTATATATCTGAAAAAAAATTTTGGTGTCCACTTTGACATCATTTGTTAGCTTACCTTCATATTTCATTTTTCCCCATTTGTAGCCTTTTTAGTTGCATTCTGTTGGTTTTTAGAAGTTTCTCGGTTTGGCATTACTGAACTTTAGATTCTATTATCGGGCAATTAATATTCGATACCCAACTTTCTGACGCAAGATTTGGATGAAATTCAATGTCCACGATGGGTGAACCTCAAGAGTGAGTTTGTACAGGGGTTCTCATTGGCTTCTATTTTAGGGGCTTCACTTCCCTTTGCACTTGCTATACTAAATAAAGAAACAATTAATCCAATAATTAAATATACAATGTGAATATGGTTTCAATTTCGTAAATTTTTTGAATTGAATAAATTTATTCTATCAAGTCCTATTATATCCAATTTTTTCTTCCAACCATCCAGAATTGATCAAGTTTTCATTTATGGAAAATGAAGGGAATAATATGTTTTCATGATTTATTCATGGATAATTGTCTCAAGTCCTTTGAACAGTTGTCTAATAAATATAATTTGCCTAGATCACATTTTTTTCAGATATTTACAGATTAGAATCTTCTTGAAGGTTATTTTACCTACTTTTCCGATATCACATCAAATTGAAATTACAGAAAAATTTTTAGGTTTTAACCCCTATCAAAAGAGTTTAATAGCAATTATTTATGATTTAATTACAAAAATATGTTTAGGCATGTCTGATAAAATTAAGAATGAATGGGAAGGAGAACTTCAGGTATCTTTACCTATAGAGAAATGGGAAAAAATTCTCCAATTAGTTAACACTTCTTCAACGTGTGCTAGACACGCTTTGATATAATTTAAGGTGGTTCAAAGGGCCCATATGTCTAAGGGTAAGTGAGCTCGTTTTTATGGTCATATAAATCCTGTCTGGGACAGATGTAATTCTGAGGTAGCTTCCTTGACACATATGTTCTGGTCTTGCCCTCTTTTGGAAAAATATTGGAAAGACATTTCTGATATTATTTCAGTAGTTTTACGTATTGATTTACAACCTCATCCTACCAGTGCAATTTTCGGATTACCAATGATAGACTTTGTTCGTTTATCCCTTTCAGCTCGTCGTTTAATTGCATTTGTTACATTAATAGCCAGAAGATCCATTTTATTTCAATGGAAAGATTCTAATCCCCCTACTACATTTCAATGGTTTTCCCGAACTATAACATGTTTAAATTTGGAAAAAATTAGGAGTGGAACCACTGATCCTTCGGTTAAATTTGAAGAAACTTGGAGACCATTTATTCAACATTTTCACATGATGTAAGTTGACCTTTTCCAAATCATTTTTAATAACTTTTTGTTTGTGTAAGGAGGAGCGGAGTTAATGACAAATAATGATTCTAACCGATGAAATATGGCAGCCCAGTTTCTGTTTTGTTTTGCTTTGTTTTGTTTTGTTTTTTTTAGTGTAGAGGGTAAAAACTTTGTTTTAAATCTTTTTCAGGTTCAGTTATTAAGAGATCGGGAGGTTTAAGTTAAATATGTTATTCGGAGTCTGTGTCTGTATACGTTAACCATTATTAATGTAATCCCGATTTCTTTGTATCATTATCATTGTTATGTTTATCAATTTGAAATTCAATAAAAAGATTGAAAAAGAAAAGTTTTTAGAAGTTTCCCAATCCTCTAACTTCCCACTAATTTTGTTCTATTATACGGCCTCTTTTACTTTTATCAAAGCTGCTGGTGAACACAGCAGGCCAGGCAGCATCTCTAGGAAGAGGTACAGTCGAAGTTTCAGGCCGAGACCCTTCGTCAGGACTAACTAAAGAAAGAGTTAGTAAGAGATTTGGAAGTGGGAGGGGGAGGGGGAGATCCAAAATGATAGGTGAAGACAGGAGGGGGAGGGATGGAGCCAAGAGCTGGACAGGTGATTGGCAGAAGGGATATGAGAGGATCATGGGACAGGAGGCCCGGGGAGAAAGACAAGGGGGAGGAGAACCAGAGGATGGGCAAGGGGTATAGTCAGAGGAACAGAGGGAGAAAAAGGAGAGTGAGAGAAAGAATGTGTGTATAAAAATAAATAACAGATGGCGTACGAGGGGGAGGTGGGGCATTAGCGGAAGTTGGAGAAGTCGATGTTCATGCCATCAGGTTGGAGGATACCCAGACGGAATATAAGGTGTTGTTCCTCCAACCTGAGTGTGGCTTCATCTTTACAGTAGAGGAGGCTGTGGATAGACATGTCAGAATGGGAATGGGATGTGGAGTGTCCCTCTGACTATACCCCTTGCCCATCGTCCGGGTTTCCCCCCCCTCCCCCTTTTCCTTCTCCCTGGGCCTCCTGTCCCATGATCCTCTCAGATCCCTTTTGCCAATCACCTGTCCCGCTCTTGGCTCCATCCCTCCCCCTCCTGTCTTCTCCTATCATTTTGGATCTCCCCCTCCCCCTCCCACTTTCAAATCCCTTACTAACTCTTGCTTCAGTTAGTCCTGACAAAGGGTCTTGGCTTGAAACGTCGACTGTATCTCTTCCTAAAGATGCTGCCTGGCCTGCTGCATTCACCAGCAACTTTGATGTGTGTTGTTTGAATTTCCAGCATCTGCAGAATTCCTCGTGTTTGCGTTTTACTTTTATGTTGGCTTTGATATTCCTTGCCAACCACAGCTGTATCTTTAGAATACTTCTTATTTATCTATTTATTGAAATACAGTGGGAAATAGGCCCTTCCATCTCTTTGAGCTGTGCTGCCCAGAAACCCCCAATTTAACTGATTTAATCACGGACAATTTACAATGGCCAATTAATCTACCAATTGGTACGTCTTTGCACTATAGGAGGAAACTGGAGCACCTGGAGGAAACCCACACGGTCATGAGGAGAATATACAGACTCCTTACAGACATTGATGGGATTCTTCACTAGGATGTATGAATCCTGTTTCTTCCAAATTACTCCCAGAAAATCCAGCCATTGATGCTCCGCTGTCATCCAGCTTGTATCCCCTTCCAATCAACTTAGGCCACCTCCTCTTTCATGCCTCTGTAATCTCCTTGACTGCACTGTAATATGATACATCTGATGTTAGCTCAAGTTACAGGGTGAATTGCAGGTCTCCCAACCAGAAGCAGTCCATCCTGATGCATTTCAAATCATAGTCAAGGACTTCAATAGACTTGCTTGAAGAAAACCCTGCCCAATTACCATCAGCATGTCAGCATATAACGTGTAGACGTGTAGCAGCAGAGGATCCAACACACTAGACCTCTGCCTCCCGTTCCATGCTCAGTCCGCATTTCAATAAATTGGATCACTTGGATGCCCTTCCCCTACTTGCAAACAGATAGAAGCTGAAGAGTAAAGCTCCAGAGATTAGGGCAACAAAGAGTTGGTCATAGGATGCAGAAGAGAGATGATACAAGTGCTTTGTGTCAGTGGACTGGGCCGTGTTCAAAGTGTTCTGTGTTCTGTGTTCTGTGGATCCGAATGATAAGTTGTAACAGACTGTATTAAAACAGTTGAAGACAAGTGTGTCCACACAAAATCATTCACAGTCTTCCCCAATCAGAAACCCTGGGTAAATCATGAGATCCACAGTCTACCCTGAGCCATATCAGAGGCATTCAAGTCTGATGACCAAGAAAGTTACACGAGGGAGGTTGGAACACGATCTCTGAAAGCCAACTCACAGGCAAAGTGGCAATTCCAGATGAAACTTAAAACAATGAAGAATGCTCAACAGTTGTGGCAGGGCTTGATTACTATCACAATCTTTTAAATCAAGTGACATTGATCTTTTAAATCAAGTGTAAACAGGGCTTCACTTCTAGATGAGCTCAATGCCTTCTGTACGCACTTTGACCATCAAAACGTGGAGGAACCATCATGAACTCTCACAATCCCAATGATCCTATGATTTCAGTCTCTGAGACCAACGTGCGAGCTGCCTTCAGGAGGGTGAACCCATTCGACCCAGACGGGGTACCTGGACAAGTACTAAAGACGTGCTGATCAACTGACTGGAGTGTTCCCTGAGAGCTTTAACCTCTCGCTTCGGCAGTCTAAGGTACCCACCTGCTTCAAGCAGGCTTCAATTATACTGGTGCCCAAGAAAAGCGTGGTGACCTGCCTCAGCGACAATCACCCTGCAGCACTTACTGTACATCCACTGTGATGAAGTGCTTTGAGAGGTTGCTGTTGAAACATATCAATTCCTGCCTGAGAAGCGACTTAGATCTGCTCTACCTGAGCAACAGGTCTGCAGCAGATGCCCTCTCATTAGCTTTTCACTCAACCCTGGAACATCTGGACAGCAAAGATGCATGCATCAGGATACTCTCTACTGACTATAGCTCAGTATTCAATACCATCATCCCTTCAAAACTAATCCATAAGCTGCAAAACCTTGGCCTCAGTACCTCATTGTGCAATTGTATCCTGGATTTCCTCACTTATAAACCCCAGTCAGTTCAGATTGGCAACAATGTCTTCTCCACAATCTCCATCAGCACAGGTGCACCACACGGTTGTGTGCCAGGCATCCCATCTACTCCCTTTATACATATGACTGTGCGGCTAAGCAGAGGTCCAGTGCCAAATCCAAGTTTGCTGACAACCCTCACTATTGTAGGCTGAATCAAAGGTGGTGATGAATCAACATATAGGAAGGGAATTGAAAATCTGGCTGAGTGGTGCCACAACAACTTCTTACTCAATGTCAGCAAGACCAAGCAGCTGATTATAGGCTTCAGGAGAAGGAAACCAGAGGTCCATGAGCTAGTCCTCACTGGAGGATCAGAGGTAAGAGTGGGCCAGCAACTTTAAATTCCTCGGTGTTATTATTTCAGAGGACCCGTCCTGGGCCCAGCACGCAAGTGCAGTTATGAAGAAAGAACATGAGTGCCTCTACTTCTTTAAGAGCTGCGGAGTTTCCACATGACATCTACACTTCGAAAAACTTTTACAGATGTGTGGTGGAGAGTACATTGACTAGCTGCACCACAGCCTGGTATGGAAACACCAATCTCCTTGAATGGAAAATCCGGCAAAAAATAATGGCTATGGCTCAGTCTATCATAGGCTAAACTCTCCAAAGTATTGAGCACATCTACACAAAATGTTGTTGCAGGAAAATTACATCCATCGTCCAGGACCCCACAACCCAGGGCATGCTGTCTTCTCGTTGCTACCATCAGGAAGAAGATACAGCAGCCTCATGGCTCACACTACCAGGTTCCATAAACATTTTTACCCCTCAATCATTAGGCTCTTGAACCAAAGGGGTTCACTTCACTCAACTTCACTTGCCCCATCATTGAAATGTTCCCATAACCAATGGATTCACTTTCAAGGACTCGTCATCTCACGTTCTCGATATTCATGGCTTATTTATTTTATATTATTATTTCTTTCTTTTTGTATTTACACAATATGTTGTTTTTTGCACAGTGGTTGACTGCCCACTTGGTGCAGTCTTTCACTGATTCTATTATGGATTAATTACCCTATTATGGATTTATTGATTTATCTTCCTTCGCTACATCCTATTCTGGTATCTGTCCCCCACTTTTCCTTCACTACATCGATGACTGCATTGGCGCTGCTTCCTGCACGCATGCAGAGCTCGTTGACTTTATTAACTTTGCCTCCAACTTTCACCCTGCCCTCAAGTTTACCTGGTCCATTTCCGACACCTCCCTCCCCTTTCTAGATCTTTCTGTCTCTGATTCTGGAGACAGCTTATCCACTGATGTCTACTATAAGCCTACTGACTCTCACAGCTATCTGGACTATTCCTCTTCTCACCCTGTCTCTTGCAAAAACGCCATCCCCTTCTCGCAATTCCTCCGTCTCCGCCGCATCTGCTCTCAGGATGAGGCTTTTCATTCTAGGACGAAGGAGATGTCTTCCTTTTTTAAAGAAAGGGGCTTCCCTTCCTCCACTTTCAACTCTGCTCTTAAACACATCTCCCCCATTTCACGTACATCTGCTCTCATTCCATCCTCCCGCCACCCCACTAGGAATAGGGTTCCCCTGGTCCTCACCTACCACCCCACCAGCCTCCGGGTCCAACATATTATTCTCCGTAACTTCCTCCACCTCCAACGGGATCCCACCACTAAGCACATCTTTCCCTCCCCCCACTCTCTGCATTCCACAGGGATCGCTCCCTACACAACTCCCTTGTCCATTCGTCCCCCCAATCCCTCCCCACTGATCTCCCTCCTGGCACTTACCCGTGTAAGCGGAACAAGTGCTACATATGCCCTTACACTTCCTCCCTTACCACCATTCAGGGCCCCAAATAGTCCTTCCAGGTGAAGCAACACTTCACCTGTGAGTCGGCTGGGGTGATGTACTGCGTCCGGTGCTCCCGATGTGGCTTTTTATATATTGGCGAGACCCAATGCACACTGGGAGACCGCTTTGCTGAACACCTACGCTCTGTCCGCCAGAGAAAGCAGGATCTCCCAGTGGATTTCACATTTTAATTCCACATCCCATTCCCATTCTGACATGTCTATCCACGGCCTCCTCTACTGTAAAGATGAAGCCACACTCAAGTTGGAGGAACAACACCTTATATTCCATCTGGGTAGCCTCCAACCTGATGGCATGAACATCGACTTCTCTAACTTCTGCTAATGCCCCACCTCCCCCTTGTACCCCATCTGTTACTTATTTTTATACACACATTCTTTCTCTCACTCTCCTTTTTCTCCCTCTGTCCCTCTGAATATACCCCTTGCCCATCCTCTGGGTTTCCCCCCACCTTGTTTTTCTTCCCGGACCTCCTGTCCCATGATCCTGTCATATTCCCTTTTGCCTATCACCTGTCCAGCTCTTGGCTCCATCCCTCCCCCTCCTATCTTCTCCTATCATTTTGGATCTCCCCCTCCCCCTCCAACTTTCAAATCCCTTACTCACTCTTCCTTCAGTTAGTCCTGATGAAGGGTCTCGGCCTGAAACGTCGACTGCACCTCTTCCTAGAGATGCTGCCTGGTCTGCTGCGTTCACCAGCAACTTTTATGTGTGTTGCTTGAATTTCCAGCATCTGCAGAATTCCTGTTGTTTATGGATTTATTGAGTATACCGACAAAAAAATTAACCTCAGGGTTGTATGTGGTGACATATATGTACTTTGATAATAAGTTTGTTTTGAACTTAGAATTCCATCATCTCTGCCTCATTAGGGTTCTCTTACATTAAGCTCCCTTTTCAAAGTACAATTCATTACACGACACCCGATCCAGAATAGCTGATCCCCTAGTGGGCTCAACCACAAGCTGCTCTAAAAAGCCAAATTGTAGGTATCCTACAAACTCACTCCCTTGGGATTCAGCACTAACCTGATTTTCCCAATCTGCTTGCATATTGAAATCCCCCATGACTATCATAACATTGCCCTTTTGACATGTCTTTTCTATCTCCTGTTGTATTTTGTAACCCACATCCTCGCCACTGCTCAGAAGGCTGTATATAAATTCCATTATGGACTTTTTACTCTTGTAGTTTCTTAACTCTACCCACAAAGATTCTATACCTTTCGATCCTATGTCATCTCTTTATCAGGATTTGATTTCATTTTTTACCAACAGAGCCACTCACCCCCTTTGCTTACCTACATGTACTTTCAATACAATATATATCCTTGGATGTTAAGCTCCCAAGTATAATCTTCTTTCAGCCATGACTGAGTGATTCCCACAACGTCATACCTGTTGATATCTAACTGTGCTACAAGATCATCAAACTTAATCTGTGTACGGTGTGCATTCAGTCCTGTATCTGTCCCCCTTTTCGATTTTGTCCCCCCTTTACATTTCAACTCATCCCATAGGCTGCAATTTTGCTCTAACATCTGCCTGTCCTTCCTGACAGTCTCACTACACACTGCCTCTGTTTGTAAACCAATAGCTCCATCAGTCACTTAGGTTTCAATCACCCCTCCCCACCTAACAGCCCTAGCAAACCTACCTGCAAAGTGAGTGGTTCCCCTCAGGTTAAGTTGTACCCTGTCCCTTTTGAATTTGTCCTACAATCCCCAAAAGAGAAACCTGGAACTCTGCTCCCTGTGCTGTTTTCTCAGCCAAACAGTCACCTGCCAAATCATTCTATTCTTACCTTCACTGTTATCAAGGGATTAAGAGTTGACCTATCTAAGCTGTGAGCTAAAACATTGAAGGAGCTATATGCTGGTCATCTAGTGTCATCAGAATGAAAGCAGTGAGTCGAGGCTTTGTCTGGTGGCCTGTGATAGATCAGCAGATTGAGCAGCTCACCATGCACTGTTCAGGATGGCAGCACGTCCAGGCGATGCCAAGATCAGCACCTCTCCATCCCTGGGAATGGCCTGCATTGCCCTGGCAGAAGATTTGTGTGGATTTTGCCAGACCATTCCCGGGCACAAATCTCTTGTAGAATTGGATGCAGCTACAAAGTGGACAGAGGTGTTACCAATAGCCGCCACTACAGCCTCGAGTACTGTTGATGTGTTGAGAAACCTTGGTGTTCCAGAACACTTAGTCAGTGACAATGGACCACAGTTTGTTATGGAGAAGTTTCAGTTATTGCTAAAAATGAATGAAGTAAGACATGTTACATTTGCACCATACCACCTAACCACAAATAGCTTGGTGGAAAGCTTTGTCCAGAATCTAAGGAAGGCACTGAGAGCAACGTCATCAGAACACACCACACTAACACTGAATTAGAAGCTCACTAATTTCCTCCTTCAATATCGCAATACAGCACACTCCACAGCCAACAACTCACCAGCCTTGCTGTTCCTGAGCCGTCCCCTGTGCTCACGTTTGGTTCTCAAACCCAATCTCAGAAGAAGTATGCAGGACAAACAGCTGAGGCAAACTGAGGGCTCCTCAAACAAGGAGGTTCAATGTTTCACTCCTGGCCAAGCAGTCCTGGTGAGGGACTACACAGGTGATCAAAAGTGGGTAGTTGGAAGCATTAGGGACAGAACTGGACCCTCGCCTACATCGTGGCGATTGCGTCTGATGTCCTCTGGACACAACAGATCAATCAGTTGAGGAGAATAGTGTCAATTGTTAGAAAAGAGAGGTGAAAAGAGCTCTCAGAACCACTTCCTGCAGGCCCAGAGTCAACTCCTACAAACATCATGGAGGTGGCCCCAGAGCATGAACCTGAGATTGTTTCACAGACATGAGTCTTACCTGCCAAGCAGAGTGACCTCCCTGGTGAAGAAAGACGTTATCCTACAAGTATAAGAAATCCTCCACAACAATGAAATTTTTAGGCCTGAGTGGGCCAATTTAAACTTTACTGTATCTTATATATAACTTGAGATGTTTTCCATATTGGGTTGGAGTTTATAGCTAAGCAGGGAGGAGTGTTGTGTATTTAATATTTCTGTAATATTTGAGTAATATTGTAGAAATATTGTTTAATTATGCATTCCTTGTGTTTATATTATTCATTATGGGTGATACGTAAACGTAAGTGAACGGCTTACGTCACTATGGCACTATATCATATGTACACGCCTCACAAAAGTAACATGAAGTAGATGCATTTTCCCTGGCTCCCGTGTTTTTCTTTCGATTAATTTCAGGAGTTACAAAGTATAACATTGATAATGTCAGCTTGTTTACTGCTTGCATGCATTGTGTATTTTTTTCTCAAGGAACTAACAATGTGACCTTCTCCAGTTACTCTTAGAAAGGCAGAAGTGATGGCAGAGATCGTACCTGCAATCATTCAAGTTTTGCCTGGAAGGACCTGGATCAGTTCACAGCGGGCAGGATTTCCATTGGAAATGGCCCAGCTGTGGTAAAACAGACCACAAGATGAACCTGACTGCATTGCTAAAGGGTGCAATGGGGCAATTTTCTATGCTTGCATGTACACAATATTTCCAAAATTGAGTGGCATCCAATGAAGGAATGTTATAGGGAAATACACAGCGATTTCAGTACATGGATCTCCTGGCTGGAAGAAGAAAAGTGACTATCTAATCTGTTCTTGGAGAGTGAGTGCCAAATCAGGAACACAGTGCACTTTAGTGCTTTGCCTAGTGTGATATGGTCTCTTTGTAAGAGACCAAGCAAAGCCTTGGTTTAATGTTTCATTGAAAGACAATAGCTCTGAAATCACTGCCTCGATTAAACAGTCAAGTTCTTGGAAAGCGGCTTGGAAAGTTTTGTCTTCTGAAGTATGAATGTTAATGATGATGCAACATTGATAGATGTGCCAGGCGCAGGAGACTGTAATCTTAAAGTCAGTCAATTGGAAAGAAAATTATTTTTAAAATGCAGCCCTTGCCTAATTATGTATCAAGTCTATCAAAAAAGCATGATATATTAACATTACAAATTTACAGGAGAGAGAAAAGTAAAATAGACAATAATCAAGTTCATGTTTAAATTCAAGTTTCAAGTTTCATTATCATTTAACCATACATGAATATAGCCAAACAAAACAGTGTTCCTCAGGGGCCAAGATGCAAAAAACATTACGAATACCACACAGCACACTGCACATAGTATAAATAGCATTGATGGCTACAATTTCACAGAAAAAAAAACACATAATCACAAAGAGAAAAACAATAGCCCAAGTCCCTGAGTTGTCCTGGTCCCGCTTGTTCTTCCTGCAAGTGAACACCCGAGGGAAGCACCAAGCAAACACTGAAGAACAGCACTGAGCGAGCTCCAGAAGGCAGCCCAAGTGCACATTGGACAGCAGCACCAATGGGAGAGGCCAACCCTCCACCCAGTATGAAATCCAGTGGTGCACAGCCAGTTCTGGCACCTCTTTCACTGGTGACTGCAAAAGGCAATTCCAAGGCATCGCAGCAACGCAGCTCCCTCAACATTGGTCTCATCAATGAAGCAGTGACAAGACTTGCAGTATTCTCTGTTACCAATATACAACAGGGTCTTGCGATCACAATTAAAATGTCCAAAACAATTAGTTGAACCATTTTGGACAACGCACCATCTCAGCACAACAGTATCCAACAAGTTCAGGCAACAACACAACACTACGCAATAAATCTAGCTCCATCGCTACTGGGCAGCTCACTGGTGGGATAATGCTGCAGTAATTGATGTTCTAGTATTCAGCCGTGACCTGCAATCATAAAACAGACCTCCAGGAAGAACCAGAATCAGATTTAGCATCATTGGCATATGTCGTGAAATTTATTGACTTTCCTGCAGAAGTACAATGAGAGATAAATATAGAGGACAAAAAAACAGTTATGTTACGTTTATATCTGTCTATTAAATAGTTAATTTAAAATAAGTAGTGCAAAAATAACAGAAATATGAAAGTAGCGAGGTAGTGTTCATGGGTTCAATGTCCACTGGATGGTAGAGGCGAAGAAGCTGTTACTGAACTGCTGAGTGCACGCCCTCAGGATTCTGTACCTCCTTCTCCATGGTAACAGTGTGAAGAGGGCATGTTCTGGGTGGTGGCGATCCTTAATGCCAGATGCCGCCTTCCTAAGGCACCATTCCTTGAAAGTGTCTTGGATACGACAGAGGTTGGTACCCATGATGGAGCTGACTAATTTTACAAGTTTCTGCAACTTATTCCAATCTTGCGCTGTAGCCCCCCCCCCATATCAAATGGTGACCCAGCCAATCAGAATGCTCTCCATGGTACATCTATACAGGTTTTTGAGTTGACAAACCAGATCTCCTCAAACTCTGAATGAAATAGAGCCGCTGTCTTGCCTTCTTTATAGCTGCATCGATATGTTGTGAGCAGGTTAGGTCCTCAGAAATATTGACACCCAAGAACTTGAAGCTGCTCACTCTCTCCACTTCTGATCACTCTGTGAGGATTAGATTGTGTTCCCTTATCTCATCCTTTCTGAAGTTCACAATCATCTCTTTGGTTTCCATGATGCTGAGTGCAAGGTTGCTACTGTGACACCACTCAACTGACTGGTATATTTCGCCCTTTTGTCACCGTCTGAACTTTTGCCAACAGGGATCATATCATCAGCAATCTTATAGGTGACATTTGAGCTTTGCCTAGCCACACAGTCATAGGTTTAGAGAGAGCAGAGCAGTGGGCTAAGCACCAGTGATGATTATCAGATTTTCCAATCTGCACACATTCTGGTCTTCTGGTTACGAAATCGAGGATCCAGTTGCAGAGGAGGTACAGAGGCTCAGGTTCTGTAGCTTTCCGATCAGGACGGTCAGAATGATGGTGTTAAATGCTGAGCTACAGTCAATAAAACAGCATCCTGACATAGGTGTTTGCATTGTCCAGGTGATTCAAGGCTGCATAGAGAGCCATTGAGATTGCATCTGCTGTGGACTTAACGTGGCAATAGGTAAATTGCAGTGGGTCCATGTACTTCCTGAGGCAGGAGTTCATTCTAGCCATGACCAACCTCTCAAAGCATTTCATCACCGTAGATGTGAGTGCTACCGGGTGATAGTCACTGAGGTAGTTCAGTCAGCTCTTTATGAGCACCAGTATAATTGTTGCCCTTTTCTAGCAGATGGGAACTTCCAACTGTAGCAGTGAGAGACTGAAAAATGTCTTTGAGTACCCCCACCAGTTGGCTGGCACAGGTTTTCAAAGCCTTACCAGGTACCCCATCTGCCACCTTATGAAGGTTCACCCTCCTGTACGACAGCCCAACGTCAGCCTCTGAGACAGAGATCTCAAGGTCTTCGGAAGCTGCAGGACCCTCATAGCAGGGGTTTTATTTTCCCTTTCAAAGCAAGCATAGAAGGCATTGAGCTCATCTGGTAGTGAAGCATCACTGCAGTTCATGATGGTAGGTTTTGCTTTGTAAGAAGTAATGGCCTGCAAACCCCACCCGAGTTGATGTGCCAGGTTTCGTATTTTGCCACTTTTCATCAGGTGGACATTGGTATATCCTCAGGAGATTGTCGTGATAATGGTCGGCCCACCATGGATTCAGTTCAGGGGACTGTTCCATGATTATTTCAGGAATGCCACATCTCAGAACGAGAATCAAAATTAGGTTTCATATCGCTGGCATACTGTATGACGGGATATTTGTTGTTTTGCAGAAGCAGTACATTGCAATACTTAATCATTTAAAAATATAAATTACAATTAGAAATAGATATTAAAATCAAACTAAATAAGTAATGAAAAAGAGAGAAAAAACACTCAGAAATTGTTTATGGGTTCATTGTCTATTGATGGCATCAATGGTTCCTGAAACATTGAGTGTGGGTCTTCACGCTGCTGTACCTCCCCCTTGATGGCAGCACTGACAAGAGGGCAGGTCCTGGCTGATGGGAGTCCTTAAAGATGGATGCCGCTTTTAATTATCATTCAAGCCATACATTGGTACAGCAGAACGTGACAGTGTCCCTCTGGGGCCAAGGTACAAAATATTCCAAATAGCAAGCAAACTTCAAATAGCAAGTAACATTATTTAAAATAGCAAGCAAATGTGCATATTCACTTGAAAAGAAATCATATGTATATAGCACAAGTACACTGAGCGACAATGTTCAGCAATCAATGGTATAGTCTCCCGACAGCATGCAGGCACACAAAATCCACCTCCCGATCACAGGAGGGCAGCACCAACAGGGGAGGCCAAGCCCCAGCCAAGCTTGGACACCATGCTGTAGCACTTCTGCGTCTCTCACCTGCTCTGCAGCAGCAGGAAAGCCCGAGGCTTGAGGCCTAGAACTCACTACAGCTGAGGCTTTACAGCTCCCATGTCATCTATCTCTCCACCGGACAAGGATAACAGGTCTGCGGCAACTTACATTAACACTCTCCAACAGAGTCTTGCAATTGCAAATGAAATGTCTGAGACAACGTCCCACGGTGAACCTGCTCCAACTTCGATGCTTCTGAGTAGCGGCAGCAACACGGTCTGCTTCCCCGTACCCAAGTCGGCTCCTCCAATATCCCAGTGAGCTCCTTCGACACCTCAGCCAGCTCCACACCAACACCAGTCCAGCTACTGCAATCAACGAGCAGCTCCGGGATGGAGTAGCCCTGCAATACCAGGATTGTTGGAGCAGAATTGACTTTGGATCATACAAACACATTTTACAAAGAGAAAAGCATCTTTGGTTGGCTCCTGAGAGGCTGCTGCACTCGCATATGCTGTCATCTTAGCAGGAGTACCGGTGAGATGCATCACCTTTTGAAGGTGTCCTTGATGGTAGGGAGACTACTGTCCATGATGGAGCTGGCTAAGTTCACACCTTTCAGCAGCTTTTTCCGATCCCATGCAATGGCCACTCCAAATCAGACAGAGATGCAACAAGTTAGAATGCTCATCTGTAGCAACTTGTTAAAGTGTTTGGTGACATACCAAGTGTCCTCAAGCTCCAAATGAGATACAGCCGCTGTTGTGCCTTCTTTGTAATTGCATCAGTATGTTGGGCCAGAATAGACCTTCAGAGATGTTGACACCTTTCCACTGCTAACCCCTCTATGAGGACTATGTGTGTTTCCTTGACTTCCCCTTGCTGAAGTTCACAGTCAATTCCTTGTCTGACTGATGTTGAGTTCAAGGTTGTTGTTGCAACACTACTCAACCAGAAATTTAGAAATGGGAATTGAAGTAAGTGTAAGTATTTCAAAACTAAATTTTAGTAAGCTTCCAGAGATCACTTCAAACTAATTTTTTCTCTGCTGCTATCCAAGGTTCTCAGGGGAAGTAGCTTCCTGAGCCAATGCAGGGTTGATATATTTTCTGTGTAGATTTACCTTCTGCTGCAGGGAGGATGATGTGGAGCTGGCACCCTTTGAATTTCTCTCCCATGGGTTTGTAGCTAAAAGATTCTAATTCAAGATTCAACATTGTTTAATGTCATTTCCTGTACACAAATGAGATGGTGACATATTCAATCACAGCAGCTTCTACGGGGTCACCTAGAGGTGTTATTGTCCCTTTTAAACATACTTTTCATGATGAAAAGACCCTGCTGGACATTAAGTACTTCAGGCCTACCCCATCAGTGAATTGCTCATTGGCGGAGAAAGTGAAGGAGCTTGACTTGGTGCATCAGGGAGCTGTCGGAGGAGTCAGTGTGCACTCTAACAGTGAGTGATCATTTTAGTCACTTTTCTTGTGATCGCATGACTCTGTTGGACGTTGTTAATGTGGAATGCTGCAAGTCAGATTCACGGGTTTATTAGCGTACGGAGGGGGCTGTGTGACTCGGTATAGCGAGGGCTAGGCCTCAAGCCGTGGTGTCACCTGTTTACAGCCACCCAAGGAAGAGGCGCCGGAGTTGGGGTGCTCCACTAGGGGCGGTGTGGCGTGGCATCCAAGCTGGAGTCAGTGCTGCCCCCCAGTGTTCGCTCGGCAGAAGACAAGCAGTATTGTGTTCGATTGCAGTTGCTGTAACATTCATAGACTCAGGGTCTTGGCCAATATATTATTTTTTTGTGTGGCTGGATTTTACTGATATTTTATGTGTGCTTCCAATCTTATATGTACCATATTTGCCTTGTGCTCTGTGTGACAGATGGTACTGTGTTTTGTACCTTGGCCCCTAAGTAACGCTGTTTCGTTTGGCTGTATTCATGGATATTCATCTATGGTTGAATAACAACTAAGCCTAAACTTGAAGAAGAACAAAATAATTGTTACTCCAGATGCAATGTAGCACAAAAAGAACCACAATGACAACAATAATAATATAATAAATGTAAATATATATAATAGCTTATGTACATAGATAGAGTGTATGTCCATAAAGTGATGCTAGGCACAGGAGTGTCTGTATACCAGGAAATAATAACGTAGTGGTGGTTGGAGGTGTAGAGGGGTGGGTTAGTGAGTGGAGGTGTTGATCAGCCTTACTGCTTGAGTAAAGTAACTGTTCTGTTGTGAAGGGCCCCAGACAGTCCTTCCAGGTCAGGTGACACTTCACCTGTGAGTCAACTGGGGTGATATACTGCGTCCGGTGCTCCCGATGTGGCCTTCTATACATTGGCAAGACCCGCCGCAGACTGGGAGACCGCTTTGCTGAACACCTACGCTCTGTCCGCCAGAGAAAGCAAGATCTCCCAGTGGCCACACATTTGAATTTCACATCCCATTCCCATTCTGACATGTCTATCCACGGCCTCCTCTACTCTAAAGATGAAGCCACACTCAGGTTGGAGGAACAACACCTTATATTCTGTCTGGGTAGCCTCCAACCTGATGGCATGAACATTGACTTCTCTAATTTCCACTAATGCCCCACCTCCCCCTCATACCCCATCTGTTATTTATTTTTATACACACATTCTTTCTCTCACTCTCCTTTTTCTCCCTCTGTCCCTCTGACTATACCCCTTGCCAATCCTCTGGTTCCCCCCCCCCACCTTGTCTTTCTCCCCGGGCCTCCTGTCCCATGATCCTCTCATATCCCCTTTGCCAATCACCTGTCCAGCTCTTGGTTCCATCCCTCCCCCTCCTGTCTTCTCCTATCATTTTGGATCTCCCTCTCCCCCTCCCACTTTCAAATCTCCTACTAACTCTTACTTCAGTTAGTCCTGACGAAGGGTCTCGGCCTGAAATGTCGACTGTACCTCTTCCTAGAGATGCTGCTTGGCCTGCTGCGTTCACCAGCAACTTTGATGTGTGCTATTGTTCTGTTGTGAAAATGGGTTTGGGCTTCATTTTAATTTCCTTACACTTAAACAAATTTGCTAAGACTTAGTCATCTTGTTTGGTCCGACTCCTTCAGAACATGCAGAGAGGGCAGAAAGCCACAGAGCTGATCAAAGATCCTGGTGAATGGCCATGTGCGATGGACAGCTATACAAATGACACTGAAGGACTGCTCTCCAGAACCACTCAGATCCAGTACGTTCTCTTTGAAAATCTAACATGTTAGCAATGAGCATTGAGCATGTGTGGTCAAAGGACCATGTGACAAGGGAATTCATTCAAGTGAGCTAAGCCCAACTTCTTCCCATATTAGTTCTGTCAAGCCTCAGTCAGACCATTTGGGTGTGCCCAGCTTCTCCAGACTTTGGTGCTCCTCCTCCCCTGATTATTAATTGTTTATTTTAACTTGTGTCTTACGTTAGGTATCAGTGCCCTGTGCTTTGTTTAGTTTACCTGTTTTATTCACCTTTGCTCAGTCTTGAGTTTACCTACTCTGTGTGCCTACCTGTGTTCTCCACTCATCAATCTTCAAGTAAAGACTCTTCATTCAACACCATTCTCACTCTGTTCTCTTCTGCATTTGAGTCCACCTGGTCTAAGTCCACTGGTTAAGGATACAGAGCTTCACTGTAACAACCTCGGTGGAAATCCATCCTGGCTTCCACTCTTGTTACACATTCAGAGGGAAAATGTATTGTTTTTAACAGTTATATTTGAACTCCTCAAAGTAGGGTTGTCATTTCCTGAATCTTACAAAACCCTCACAAAAAATTCCCTTAACCTTTAAAAAGTGCTAAGCACATTTCCACTCACATCTAGGCTAAACAAGGAAATGCCTGAATCATCTCTAATGGCCTCAAAATGCCCCTCAGCACTTTTTGAAGCATAGGCACAAATGGAATGTAGGAAACAGATGTACAATTTGCGCATTGTAATAACCTGTCAGCTGCAGTTAATTAATATACATCACCTGCTTTTTATAGATTTTGGTGGAGTGATAAATAATGGTCAAAGTTTCATTGACCTTTTTCAAAATCGTGTCATATATCTACCTGAGGCACTTGAGGTCTTAGTGTAAGACTCCCTAAGTTAGGACATGCAAAAATAAACTTCCTGTTAAGTCACAATGAAACAAACTTTACAAATAGACCATCAGACACAGGACCAGAATTAGTCCCATTCGACCAGCGAGTCTGCTCCAATATTTTAACATGTCTGATTTATTATCCTTCTCAACTCCATTGTCCTGCTTTCTCCCCATTACCTTTGACACCCTTATTAATCAAGCAATTCTTAACCTCTGCTTTAAGTATACAAAGTGACTTGGCCTCCACAGCTATCTGTGATAGATTCACCACCCTCTAGCTAAAGAAATCCCTCGTCATCTCCTTTCTAAGGGGATGTCTTCTATTCTGAGTCCGTGCCATTTTGTCCAAAGCTCACTCATTATAGGAAACATCCTCTCCACAACCACTGATTCTAGGCAGTTCAATATTCAATAGATTTAAATGAGATTCCTCAACGTTCTTCTAAACACTGGTGAGTACAGGCCCAGAGCCATCAAACGCTCCTCATATGTTAACCCTTCATTACCAGGATCATTTTCATGAACCTTCTTTGGACCCTCTCCAATACCAATACATCTTTTCTTAGATAAAGGGTCCAAACCTACTCACAATATTTCCAGTGTGGTCTGACAAATGCCCTGTAAAGTGTCAGCATTACATCCTTCCTTTTACACCCTAGCCCTCTTGAAATTAATGCTAATATTGCATTTACCTTCCTTAACACCGACAATCTGCAAGTTAACCTGTAAGAAATCCTGCTCAGGAACTCCCAAGTTACTTTGCACCTCTCACTCTGAATTTTCTCCCCGTTTAGAAAATAGTCTACTCCTTTATTCCTTCTACCCAAGTGTATGACCATGCATTTCCCAACACTGTATTCCATTTTCCACTTCTTTGCCTGTTCTCCTAATCTGTCAAAGTCCGTCTACAAACTCCCTGCTTCATCAACACTACATTCTCCTAGACTAGGGGTTCGCCAACCCATCGATCGTGATTGACAGGTCGATCTTTGAGACTTTCCCAGTAGATCCCAAAAAAAAATCAAAAATAAATACACAAATACTGTTGTAATGTGAGCATTATAAAAATAAGTAATACTAATTAGGATAATGGTAATATACCAATACTTTTGCTACAAAGCTGTTTGTAAAGAGAGATTGTTTCCGGGTTGTGGGGTTTTATTTCCGTTCTTTCCGCCCAGTGCGCATGTGTGTAACACCTCGCCATGAACTGCGTTTTCAGCGTAGCCTGTGCTGCATCAAAGTGACCAATTCAATGAGATACGCAGTGGTCCCCAACCACTGGGCCGTGAAGAATGCAGCGGTACAGCGGTAGCTGGAACACACCCAGCACATCTTTAAGAAAAAAGCCGAAATAAACAAGATAATTAATTAGGTGCCGCCCGGCACGTGAATGTCGGCCCAGATCAGAGGCGATTACCGATTGCGTCGCCTCTGATCTGGGCTGACATTTACGTATCAGGCGGCACCTAATTAATTAGCTTGTTTATTTCAGCTTTTTTTCTTAAGGATGTGCTGGGGGCGTTCCGGCCACCGCTGTACTGCTGCATTCTTCGCGGCCCGGAGGTTGGGGACCACTGGATAAGAGTACAGACTGTCGCAAACATCAATATACGGTACTTGCTCATGATATCCTGATGGCATGGCGGAGGCTCCACGAAAGAAGGCGAAAACATACAAATTCCATCCAGAATAGGAAGAGGAATTTCTATTTACCTTGGTGAAAGACAAGTGTGTATGTATGTTGTGCCACCAAACACAAGCACTGACTGAGAGAGGGAATCTGGAGTGACACCACAACACCAACCACCAGGAATTTAAAGACACCTACCCCCCAAAGAGCGCAATTCGTGCCTGGAAAGTTGAGGAGCTGAAATCAGGGTTGAAGGCCCAGCAATCGTTTTTCACAAAACATGCTGCTCAATATAAGGCTGCTATTGAAGCATCATTTCGTGTAAGTCACCTTTGGGCTAAACACAAGAAGCCTTTTACAGCTGGTGATTTATTCAAGGAAGTAACGGTCATTACCACAGACACTGTTTTTAATGACTTTAGAAACAAACACGGCATCACAACCACAATACATAATATACTGCTTGGCCCTGCAACAGTGACAAGGAGGGTGGAGTCACTGTCGGAGGACGTGAATAATTTTCACTACAGTTCGATGAATCCCTGGATGTAATGCAAACAGCTCAGCTTGTTGTATTTGTCAGAATGGCTTTCCAGGATTTTACGACAAAGGAGGACTTCCTCATTCTTTTGCAATTAAGGGAGAGAATGAGAGGTGAGGATATTTACAATGAGTTTAAAAATATGTCCGTGAAAATGACAACCCCATTCATAAACTGATGGCAATTACTACTGATGGGGCCCCAGCAACGCGCAGTGTGCACATTGGTTTTATAGCTCTAAAAGTCAGTGCCTACTTCAGGTCAACTTATCTATGTGAAATTGCATTTTCACAGATGAAAAGTTACTAAGTCTCAGTACAGAAGCTGTCTTACCAACAGAAACCTCACAGACTGTCTTAGACTGGCTGTCTGTAGTTATGAGCCAAATTTCAGGGAACTAGCAATAAGTATTCAGCCCCAGTCATCACACTGAGTGCAACAGTCAATTTTTATTCATTTATTTTTCATGTTGAAATAAAATTAAATAATGAAACTTAGAATTAAAGGTGTGAAGTATTGTAATATTCTTAAAGAAAGATATGCTAGCTACAGTGTTTTCGTTTGAATTAATTTGAAAGTTTGACAAAAGTATTTTGTGTAATTCAAATACAATTAACCCAAATAAAAGGCCTCAAATTGGAAGTACAATCTGAGCTGTTTTTTCTCTAAACAATTTAGTAGATAGATCTTGCCTTTCACTGAGGTCGAGGTAGGGGATCTTGGGCTTAAAAATGTTGGTGACCACTACCCTAGACCTATTTTTGTATCATATGCAATCTTGGCCACAAAGCCACCAATTCCATCATCCAGATAATTGACATATAATGTGAAGCATTCCCAATACCAACCCCCATGCAACCCCACTAGCCACCAGCAGCCAACAAAAAAAGGTCCCCTTTATTCCCACTCTTTGCCTTAAGCCAGTCAGCCAATTTCATATCCATCCCATGGACTTTTATTTTTCTTAGCAGCCTCATGTGTGGCACCTTGTCAAAGGCCTTCTGAAAATCCAAATAAACAAAATTCACTAATTCTCCTTTGTCTATTCTGTTTGTTATTTCCATAAAGAATTCCAACAGGTTTATCAAGCAAGATTTGCTCTTAAGGAAAGCATGCTAATTTTGAACTATTTTATCATGTTCCTTCAAGTACCCGAAATTTCATCCTTAACAATCAACTCCAACATTTTTCCAACCACTGAGGACAGGCTAACTGACCAAGACAATTTCCGGTCTTTTGCCTCATTCCCTTCACAAAAAATGGAGTAACACTTAAGATTTTCCAGTCCTCCAGAACCATTGCAGAATCTAGTGATTCTTGAAAGATCATTATTAATGCCTCCACAATTTCTTCAGCTATCTCTTTCAGAATCCTGGGATGTAGTCCATTTGGTCAAAGTGACCTACCTATCTTCAGACCTTTTAGCTTCCCAAGCATCTTCTTATTAATAGCGAGTACACTCATTTCTTCTCAAATTTCTGGCATACTGCTGGTGTCTTCCACAGTGAAGAATAATACAAAATACTTATTGAGTTCATCCCCCATTTCCTTGTCTCCCATTACTACCTCTCCTGCATCATTTATCACACGGGTCAAAATCCCTTTTCGTTTCTCTTTTGTTCTTTATAAATCTGAAAAAGCTACTGGTATCCTCTTTTATATCATAGGCTAGCTTACCTCAATATTTCATTGTTTCTCTCCATATTGCTCTTTTATTTGCCTTCTGCTGCTTTTTAAAAGTGCCCCTATCCTCTAGCTTCTCATTGATTTTTAACTATATTATATGCCCTCTCTTTTACTCCTCTCTCATGCCTCTGTAGTTCCCTTTACTCCACTCTAATATGGATACATCTAATTTTAGCTTCTCCCTCTCAAACTACGGAGTGAATTCAATCATAATATAATCATTGACTCTTAAGTGTTCCTTTACCTTAAGCTCCCTAATCAAATCTGTTTACTACACAACACCTAATCCAGAATTGCCTCTCCCCTAGTGGGCTCAACCAACAGCTGCTCTAATAAGTCATCCTAAAGGTATGTTCAAATTCCATCTCATGAGTTCCAGCACCAACCTGATTTTCCCAATCTATCTGCATATTGAAATCCCACATGACTATTGTAACATTACCCTTTTATATGCCTTTTCTATCTCTCATTGTAATTTGTAGCCCACATCTGGGCTACTCTTTGGAGGTCTGTATATAGCTCCTATCAAGATCTTTTTACCATCGCTGTTTCCTAACTCTATCCGCAAGGGTCTTACATCTTCTGATCCTATGTCACCTCTTTCTAAAGACTTGATTTCATTTTTTACCATCAGAGCCGACCCACCATATCTTCCTACCTGCCTGTCCTTTCGTTACAAGATGTATCCTTGGATGTTAAACTCTCAACTATGATCTTCTTTCAGCCATGATTCAGTGACACCCACAATGTCATACCTGACAATCCCTAACTGTACTACAAGATTATCTGTCTTATTCCATATACTGTGAGCATTCAACTATAATTTTCAGACCTTTATCATCTTTTTCAGTTTTGCTCCCAGGTTACCAGAGAAGTTAATTTTTTAATTTAACTACACATTGCATCTACTTGTATACCAACTGCCCTATCCTCTGCTCTATTAGTCCAGTTCCAATCCCCCCAGCAAATTAGTTTTGAGTGGAGTTGAGGGCCTCCGTCGGTCAGAGTTGATCTTGGATGTTGCACCCTAGCTGTCTAGATACGCAAGCCCGGGCAGTTCGAAATGGAGAGCAAACTCCCCCTCTCCACACATCTGATGCACCCAAAGGAACGTCAGAGACCGACACAGTTTGGAACCAGCAGCGTCGCAGGACTTGCCAGTTAGCATTAAGCTCAGTGTAGGACTGCCTTAGAGATTCCATCTCTGGATTTTTCCTCTGGGTTTACACTTGAAGCCTTCCCGTGAGTGGGTAGAGCTGCAAGGCAGCAGAGGTTTGAGATCAGAGTTTTCCTTCTCCTATATGAGCTGCCAACCACGGCTGACGAGTCCCATCTGCCAAAGTTTAAACCCTCCCTAATAGCTCTAGTTAACTTGCCCTGAAGGATATTGGATTATTTATAAAGATCTTGCTCTCTCTCTCTCTTTCTCTTATACTTCAATGTTTGACTCAGTCCCAATGAACTTGTTTCTGCTGGTCTTTGATATGCAGATCATAATCACAATAGTAAGCTCCAAGGGTGGATCTGGGCTCCTGTCAATATGCTAGTCCATTAGATCAAAAGGAGATCCAGAAGGGGAATGCATAGAACATGGAACCTGCAATAAATCCTCAAGTTTTCTTTGCAATAAAGTGAGCAACACTTTAATACAACTTCTAATCCTTGGTCTCTCCATTTGTGAAATACTGCCACTTTGTTAGCAATGCAGAACTATTGAAATTTACCAGTCTCCAGCACTGTCAGTTGGAAAGCTTTGCCAACCACTTACTTTTTAATGTGACAAACAAATTTCTGTGGTACTGAGGGAAGAAAATGCTTTCTATTTTATTAGCTACATAGAAGCTACTGTTGCCATTCCTTCTGTTATTCTTAGCACGCTGGCTCTATGCTCCCGCCTGGAAGATCAGCAGCCCAGTCCTCAAAGGATAACTGTTTTCCATTACCTTGAACAGAGCTGAACATTGAGAAAAAGGTCACGGACCTTTCTCTTTCCTCAGAGCAGGTTCAATTTGCTTGTCAGACTGAGCTACAGTTGACAAGATGACTAGATGAGGACAGAATATAAGTGTCTGATATTGTCAATCAAAGCAGAGGTGGGTTCTAAAATAAGACCAATCCATCCAGCAAGATCTTCATAAAACTCTTCCAATGCACACTGGATCAAACCAAATTTTTTTTTTTTACGTGTGGAAATCATTTCATCTGAATTTATCAGAAATAATGCTTTTTCATAAAAATACCAGCTAAACATATAAATTTACAGCAGACACTGATAATAAAGCAATATCATGATTGTGAGGATGAATAGCAGATGATTAGGGAATTAAATAGCTTCAAAGAAATCTTTTCTTTCCAAGAGTCTGGGCTATTTGGTAGCAGAAGCAGAACTACATGTCAAGTAAGGATCACATTAGATTCATTAGTCGATATTACCCAAAGGCTAAAATTCTTGACTTGATTTAATTTCATGCAAATTATTCCTATCCCCACAGCTGAGAAGTTAAGCTTCTTAGAAGCCTGGAACTGCACAGCGGTAATTAAAATTTTATATCGAGATTCCTTGTTCATCACACTGGTCTCCATCACTTAATCATTGTAAAAATAGCTGTTAATTCTTACCAATAGGATTAATCCACAGAGCTTCACTAAAGAAGGTTAATAAACCTGAACTCTGGCAATTGGTGTACTTGGAAATCTCCTCTGGATGTATTGAGTAGCTAGTTGATGCATACTGTCCAGCTGGGACAGATGGTCTCGTTGCAACACCAAGACCTGCTAATTAATTCATGTTCTAATCACAAGATTTTATGGATTACAAGGTTTCAGTTAAAATGAAACAATGGGCTGATAATACATTTTCTCATATGTGTGGATGGTGTTAACCCCACCAATGAGAGGTGTTAAAGTTTTATCTGCAATAAATTGAAACACAGACATGGGAACATTACAAAACAGCTTTAATTGTAAAAAATGAAGCCTCTGAGAATTTCCTTTCTATTTGATGGTACTTGTCAAAATTGTTGTTTAATTATCATGTAGCTGTACTTGTTAAAATGAAAGGAAATCTTGCATGCCAATTTACACAAGGTATTCTTGATGTACTTAAATATTGAATGATCTGTCTGGATGATATGCACACAAAAGTTCTTCACCGTATCTCAGTATATCTGTCAACAGGAAACCAAAGACCCATGTTCCACAGACAGGAAAAGAGATGTGAACCCTCTCATTCTGAGTTTCATTACCTTCCTGAAGCAGTGCCTTGACCCAAAATATTCACAATTCCTTTCCTCGCACAGGTTGTTGGTTCTGCAGTCCTCCTGTGTCTCACAAATCTGTTCGTGCTATCACTGCAAAATCAACATTAACATTTTCCTGCTCTTCACCCACTTTGAAGATAGAATCTTTAGCAGCCATCACAACAGGATGAAATTTACCATGAGCTAGTACAATGGACCTAACCCACACACCTATAATACTAATGGAGGTAGAATTACAATTAGCCTCTTATGTTTAAAATAAACTGGGTGTCTTGGGTTTTATTTCTCTTCCATCTTATAAACTGTCTGGTCAGAATTCCTGAATCTCCAAAAGGATCTCCTGAAAGGATCCAAAGAGTAATGCACAGAGTTATAGTTCACACAGTACAAGAAATGGGTTCTTCAACTCATTGAATCCAGGCTGAGCACCAAGCAACCCATACACAGCAATCTTACACTAATGATATCGTATTTTCCCATCATTCACAAAACCCATATTCTACAACTGATCTGCCACCATCAGCAGTTGGCAGTGGCCAAATAACCTATCCACCAATATGTCTTTGGAAGGAGGAGGAAAACTACTTGGTCACAGAAAGAACATGCAAACTATACACTGACAGCACCTGAGGCCAGGACTGAACCCAGGACCTGGGTACTGTCAGGCTGCAGCTCTAAGAGCTGAGCCACTGAACTACACACAGAGGAGGTAAGTGGTTTGGCCAGTGTCTATTTCTCCCAGGTCTAAGGCATCCTGCTCTCTCCTTGTAATCAGAACTCACTGTAATTGCCTGTAATTTCTCTCCAAGCAAATTCACACTTCAAGACTCACAGCACAAAGCGTCTGTCCAACCGTCCATTGTACTGCCAACTCCAAGGCAGCAAGAGACCTAACCTGTAGCAAAAAACCAAGGTTCAGGCTTCCAGACAGGGAAACTGTTTTTTAAATTTTTTTTTGCAATTTATTTTTTATTGAATTTCATCATCAAACAAACATTTCCATTAGATGTATTTCAGATAGTGTACATATATATCATATAGTCATATTTGACACAAATCTCCACATAATATTTATCTGAGGTATACACTTATAGAAAGGAGAAGAAAGAACGAACAATCGAAAGAAGAACACTATGTACAGAGTAAGGAGTGATTTTTTTTTACAACATATTCATTGACTTTTCATTAACCTCATAATCAGGCCTATGAGGTGTTATGTAGTTAAACCGTTTTTCCAGTATGAATCAAATTGTTCCAACTTATGATTAACAGATGCTGTTATCGTCTCCATTTTGTAAATGTCTATTGTAATTTCCATCCATACATTTAAAGTTGGGCTCTCCTGTGATAACCATTTCCTGGTAGGGGTCTTTTTACCAGCCACCAGCAGTACATTCATTAAATATTTATCTCTTTTCAACCATTCTTGAGGTATATACCCAAAATATATGGTCTTATCCTCTAAGGGTGTTTCACATTTAAAGATGTCTTGTTGGACATTATGTATCCCACTCCAGTAGTCTTTGATAACGGGGAAATCCCAGAAAATATGGTAATAGTTTGCATTTTGATTTCCACAATTTCTCCAGCAAACAGGGAGGTTATTATCATAATGGGATTTCTGAGAGGGTGTAATAAAATATCTTATCAAGTTTTTCCACCCGAACTCCTTCCATTTCTGTGAACTCTTATACACTCTCTACACATGATGGGAGAACCCTGATTTACTGATCAGAATTTGGAGATCCTATACCTGAGTCTCAGTTTAAGATGTCAGTTGAATGATACCTTCAGGTGTATCCTTTAAATCTCTCAAGGCCCAGCGCATGATGCAAGCATAAAGTCAGTATCTCTACCTTCTTAGAAATTTAAGGAGATTTGGAATGTCATCAAGGACTCTGACAGACTTCTACAGGTCCTGATTGGTTGCATCACAGCCTGGCATGGAATTCAAATGCATAAGAACACAAGGGGCTACAAAGAGTAGTGGGCTCAAGCAGTTCCTTCATGACTACAGCTCTCCCCACTACCAATGTCAGCTACAGGAGACAGCATCTCATGAAGGCGACATCTATGATCAGGGACCACCACCATGTTGCCATCAGGCAAGTGGAGCTGGAGCCTGAAGAATCACACCTGAAAGTTCAACAACAGTTTCTTCCCCACTGCCATCCAGCTCTTTAACCAGCATGAAAAACCCCAACACTGCCTCAAATTGCTTTCTTCTCCTCGCTCACAATTTGCACTAGTGAAATTATGTTTATTTTGTCATGTAGGTTAGATATAATTTATGCTAATTTAAGATTATGTTAATTATGTTTGTAATGTACGCTGCTGCTATTTCAAAAAGCTAATTTCCATGTTATATGTATACACTCTATGGCAATTTTACTAGATACCTCCTGTAGCTAATAAATTGCCAGGGTCAAGGATGTCTCTGATCGCTTGCATGACATTCTGAAGTGGGAGGGTGACCAGCCAGATGTCGTGGTGCACATCGGTACCAATGACATAGCAAGGAAGAATGAGGAGGTCCTGGAGAGTGAGTATAGAGAGCTTTGTAGGAAGTTGAAAAGCAGGACCTCGAGGGTGGTAATCTCAGGATTGCTACCTGTGCTAGGTGCCAGTGAGGGTAGGAATAGGATGCTCTGGAGGATGAACAAGTGGCTGAGGAACTGGTGTAGGGAGCAGGGTTTCAGATTTCAGGATCATTGGGACCTCTTCTGGGGCAGGTGGGACCTGTACAAGAGAGACGGGTTACACTTGAACTACAGGGGGACCAATATCCTTTCAGGGAGGTTTGTTAGTGCTATTGGGGAGGCTTTAAACTAGATTTGCAGGGGGATGGGAACCAGAGTGCCAGAGCTGACAGTGTGGCTGGGCGAAAATAAATGATGTTAAAAGTTCAAGCAAATCCACTAATAGAAAGGTTGTGAGTGGTGGTAAAAATCTTCTGAGGTGTATATATTTCAATGCTAGGAGTATTGCGGGGAAGGCAGATGAGTTGAGGGCGTGGATTGACACGTGGAATTATGACGTTATAGCAATTAGTGAAACTTGGCTACAGGAGGGGCAGCTTAATATTCCTGGGTTCCAATGTTTCAGATGTGATCGAGGCAAAGGAATGAAAAGTGGGGAAGTAGCATTGCTTGTTAGGGAAAATATTACAGCAGTGCTCAGGCAGGACAGATTAGAGGGCTTATCTACTGAGTCCTTATGGGTGGAACTGAGAAACAGGAAAGGTATGGCCACATTAGTGGGATTGTATTACAGACCACCCAATAGTCAATGAGACTTGGAAGAGCAAATCTGCAGAGAGACAGCAGGCAACTGCAGGAAACATAAAGTTGTGGTGGTAGGGGATTTTAGTTTTCCATACATTGATTGGGATTCCCATACTGTTAGGGGTCTAGATGGTTTAGAGTTTGTAAAATGTGTTCAGGAAAGTTTTCTAAATCAATATATATAGAGGGACCAACTAGAGGGGATGCAATATTGGATCTCCTGTTAGGAAATGAGTTAGGACAAGTGACGGAAGTCTGTGTAGGGGAGCACTTTGGTTCCAGTGATCATAACACCATTAGTTTCAATTTGATCACGGACAAAGATAAATCTCGTCCTAGGGTTGAGGTTCTGAACTGGAAGAAAGCCAAATTTGAAGAAATGAGAAAGGATCTAAAAAGCGTGGATTGGGACAGGTTATTCTCTGGCAAAGATGTTATTGGTAAGTGGGAAGCCTTCAAAGGGGAAATTTTGAGAGTGCAGAGTTTGTATGTTCCTGTCAGGATTAAAGGCAAATTGAATAGGAATAAGGAACCTTGGTTCTCAAGGGATATTGCAACTCTGATAAAGAAGAAGAGGGAGTTGTATGAAATGTATAGGAAACAGGGAGTAAATCAGGTGCTTGAGGAGTATAAGAAGTGCAAGAAAATACTTAAGAAAGTAATCAGGAGGGCGAAAAGAAGATATGAGGTTGCCTTGGCAGTCAAAGTGAAGGATAATCCAAAGAGCTTTTACAGGTATATTAAGAGCAAAAGGATTGTAAGGGATAAAATTGGTCCTCTTGAAGATCAGAGTGGTCGGCTATGTGTGGAACCAAAGGAAATGGGGGAGATATTAAATAGGTTTTTTGCGTCTATATTTACTAAGGAAACTGGCATGAAGTCTATGGAATTGAGGGAATCAAGTAGTGAGATCATGGAAACTGTACAGATTGAAAAGGAGGAGGTGCTTGCTGTCTTGAGGAAAATTAAAGTGGATAAATCCCCGAGACTTGACAGAGTGTTCCCTCGGACCTTGAAGGAGACTAGTGTTGAAATTGCGGGAGCCCTGGCAGAAATATTTAAAATGTCGCTGTCTACGGGTGAGGTGCCGGAGGATTGGAGAGTGGCTCATGTCGTTCCGTTGTTTAAAAAAGGATTGAAAAGTAATCCGGGAAATTATAGGCCGGTGAGTTTAACATCGGTAGTAGGTAAGTTATTGGAGGGACTACTAAGAGACAGAATCTACAAGCATTTGGATAGACAGGGACTTATTAGGGAGAGTCAACATGGCTTTGTGTGTGGTAGGTCATGTTTGACCAATCTACTGGAGTTTTTCGAGGAGGGTACCAGGAAAGTGGATGAAGGGAAGGCAGTGGATATTGTCTACATGGATTTCAGTAAGGCCTTTGACAATGTCCCGCATGGGAGGTTAGTTAGGAAAATTCAGTCGCTAGGTATACATGGAGAGGTGGTAAATTGGATTAGACATTGGCTCAATGGAAGAAGCCAAAGAGTGGTGGTAGAGAATTGCTTCTCCGAGTGGAGGCCTGTGACTAGTGGTGTGCCACAGGGATCAGTGCTGGGTCCATTGTTATTTGTCATCTATATCAATGATCTGGATGATAATGTGGTAAATTGGATCAGCAAATTGCTGATGATACAAAGATTGGAGGCTTTCAGAGCCTGCAGAGGGACTTGGACCAGCTGGAAAAATGGACTGAAAAATGGCAGATGGAGTTTAATACAGACAAGTGTGAGGTATTGCACATTGGAAGGACAAACCAAGGTAGAACATACAGGGTTAATGGTAAGGCACTGAGGAGTGCAGTAGAACAGAGGGATCTGGGAATACAGATACAAAATTCCCTAAAAGTGGCGTCACAAGTAGATAGGGTCGTAAAGAGAGTTTTTGGTACATTGGCCTTTATTAATCGAAGTATTGAGTATAAGAGCTGGAATGTTATGATGAGGTTGTATAAGGCATTGGTGAGGCCGAATCTGGAGTATTGTGTTCAGTTTTGGTCACCAAATTACAGGAAGGATATAAATAAGGTTGAAAGAGTGCAGAGAAGGTTTACAAGGATGTTGCCAGGACTTGAGAAACTCAGTTACAAAGAAAGGTTGAATAGGTTAGGACTTTATTCCCTGGAGCGTAGAAGAATGAGGGGAGATTTGATAGAGGTATATAAAATTATGATGGGTATAGATAGAGTGAATGCAAGCAGGCTTTTTCCACTGAGGCAAGGGGAGAAAAAAACCAGAGGACATGGGTTAAGGGTGAGGGGGGAAAGGTTTAAAGGGAACATTAGAGGGGGCTTCTTCACACAGAGAGTGGTGGGAGTATGGAATGAGCTGCCAGATGAGGTGGTAAATGCGGGTTCTTTTTTAACATTTAAGAATAAATTGGACAGATACATGGATGGGAGGTGTATGGAGGGATATGGTCTGTGTGCAGGTCAGTGGGACTAGGCAGAAAATGGTTCGGCACAGCCAAGAAGGGCCAAATGGCCTGTTTTTGTGCTGTAGTTTCTATGGTGTCTATGGTAAGTGTATGTTCATGATCTTCTGCTGCTGTAGCTCATCCACTTCAAGGTTCATCGTGTTGTGTGTTCAGAGATGCTCTTCAGCACACCACTGTTGTAACACATGGCTCTTTGAGATATTGTTGCCTTCCTGTCAGCTTGAACTGGGCTGGCCATTCTCCTCTGACCTCTCTCACTAACAGGCATTTTGGCCCACAGAACTGCTGGTCACCAATGTTTTTTTTGTTTCTCGCACCATTCTCTGTGAACTTTAGAGGACATTGTGCCTGAAAATCCCAGAAGGTCAGCAGTTTCTGAGATAATCAAACCACCCCGCCTGGCACCAACAATCATTCCCCTGTCAAAGTCACTTACGTTACATTTCTTCCCCATTCTGATGTTTGGTTTGAACAACAATTGAACCATGACTATGTCTGCATGCTTTTTTGCATTGAGTTGCTGCCGCGTGATTGCCTGATGAGATATTTGCATTAACAAGCAGGTGTCCAGGCGTACCTAATAAAGCGGCCACTAAGTTTCTATGTACAAATACTTTCAACCTGGTTGAACACGAAGCCTTCAGCCTCTCCTGATGCCAACAGGGTCAAAGGGATAAATACCTTTCAGATTTGTCATCTAGGTCGAATCCCCTTTTTTATACATTTCTTTGCAATGTGGGCAGAGGGGAAAAGAAAAATCACATGAAATACCTTCAGGAAATGATAGCTGCTGACCCACCTTCTGAATTGCAATTGCTAACTCTGAAAGTGAAGCACAAACCATAAACAGACCGACAGCAATCCAGCATAGAAAGGCTGTGTCACCCCATGACACAGGGTGGATTAGAGATTAAATTTCAGGGAAACAATGAGATTATCTGACCTTCCTAAAGCCACAGAGGTTGACTGGAAACAAAACATATTACACAGTTGCTGAAGCCTGCAGATATTGAACAAATCATAAAGCAGGAAGATTAAAGAGTAGAGAGCGCTGAATCATTATAATGACCAGCTTTGCATATTCCTGAGTTAATGGCATAAATCCGCACAACCGCTGTTGATTAATACATGTCAGGGTTTAAGATTAAAGAATATAAAGGTTTTAATGTGCCTGGATCATCCAATGTTAATTTAAGAAGATGAAAAGAACATCTGATGATTGATCATTTATATTGAACAAACAATATTGCACAAAGTGATTTGGAGCATCAGAGGTTGAGCTGAACAATGGATGGAAAATAATGACTCCTTATCTTTGAAAACTATCTCTTTTATTAACTTAGAGGATTTGCTTGTAATTTGCAGTGCCATCATAAACTGTACCTAAACTAAGGAGGTAGATGATACTAAACAGCATAGGTGTGTCTGGAGTTGCATATAGACCAAAGTGGGTAAGGAAGGCAGATTTCCTTCCCTGAGAGACATTAGTGAAACAGAGACTTTTGCATGGAACTACTGAATGACAAAGACAAACTCTTGATCTTGACATCTACCACATCCTGACCCCTGCACCTTAACTGACTACCCTCACTCCACTTTCCCTACATCTGTAACTTTATATTCTACGTTTTGTTATTTTTCTTCATTTATACTATTTCTATATGCTTACATTTGGAATGAGCTCACTGGATAGCATGCAAAAGAGAGCTTTGACCAGCAGCCAATCCGTTCGGAGAGGAGGGGACCTCAGTCAGGTCCACTGCCCAAGGATAAAAGGCAGGAGCAGTTCATGGCAACGTAATAGAGCTTTGACCAGTGGCCAGCCGCCGTTTGGGATTAATTAGTAAGAGCAAATTAAGGGAAGGCAGGCGCAAGTGCAGCAGCCATCATCTGAGTAGACGTATACGGAGGAATTTAAGGTGGGGGGTTATATGGGAGGCAGGGTTTGAGGGTCGGCACAACATTGTGGGCCGAAGGGCCTGTACTGTGCTGTACTATTCTATGTTCTGTGTACTCAGAGTAGTGATCATAAGGCTTTAGCTCTTTGATGCTTCTGCGAAGAGAGGCTTCACTTGGAGAAAGCAAATTTCAAGTTTTCTTTTTCCTTCTCTTCTTTATATCTGCTCAGCTAAGTAGAGTTCACAGGCAGGATAGTGCAATGCTCCTCGTGCAGGATGTGGGAAGGCAGGGAGACCCCCAGTATCCATGATGACTACAGCTGTGAGAAGTACATTCGGCTGCAGCCTCTGTCAAACCATGTTAAGGAGCTGGAGCTGGAACTGGATGAACTCCAGATCATTCGGGAGGCTGAAGAGGGGATAGACATATAGAGTGGTAATTACACTCCAGGTGCAGGACACAGGAAACTGGGTGACAATCAGGAAGGGGAAAGTGGTTAAGGAGCCAGTGCAGAGTACCGCTGTGGCCATCACCCTCAACAATAGATATATCCCTGTTAGGAGGATGACCTAACAGAGGAAAGTGGCAGTGGTTGAATCTCTGGCACAGTGCCTGTCTCTGTGAGTCAGACAGAAGGAGGGAGAAGAGGCACGCTGTGGTGAGAGGGTATTCATCAGTTAGGGGAACAGACAGAAAGTCTGTGGGCGAGAAAGAAATTCCCAGAGGTATGTGGACTCCTAGGTGCCACGGTCTGGGATATCACAGATCGAATCCTCAGCATTCTTCAGTGGGAGGGTGAAAAGCCAGAAGCCCTGGTCCATGTAGATACCAATGACATGGGTAGGATGAGTGACAAGGTTCTGCAGAGGGAGTGCAGGGAGTTAGGTGCTAAGCTAAAGGGCAGGATCTCCAGGGTTGTGATCTCAGAATTGCTACCCATGCCTCGTGCTAGTGAGGCTACAACCAGAAGATTATACATGCTAAGGATTTGGTGTAGGAGGGAGGGCATAAGACTTTGGATCATTGGTCTCTCTTCCAGGGAAAGGGGCATCTGTATAGAAGGGATGATTTGCACCTGAACTGGAGGGGTCTAACATCCTGGTGGGAAGGTTTGTTGATGCTGGACGGTAAGATTCAAGCTAGAGTTGAGGAGGGTGGTGGGGGGGTGGTGAGGGGGAGCCAGAGTGACAGAACAGTTAGTGGAGAGGTTGTGGAGGCAGATGTTGGTAAGATTCCAGACAAAGTTAGGAATCAAAAGATTGAGCATGGTGCAACAAAATTGAAGAGGGTGAATACAAGATTGAAGGTGCTGTATCTGAATGCATGTGGTATACAGAGTAAGGCAGATGAACTTGGAGCACCATTGCAGATTGGCAGGTATGCTGTTGTAGGCTTCATACCTGCCAGTCTGCTGTAGATATGATGTTGTAGGCATCATGGCTGAAAGACTGCGGCTGGGAGCTAAATGTCCAAGAATACACATTTTATCAAAAGGATAGGCAGGAAGGCAGAGGGGGCTGTGTTGCTCTGTTGGTAAACAATGAAATCAAGTCATTAGAAAGAGGTGACATAGGTTCAGAAGGTGCTAAATCATTGTGGATAGAGCTAAGGAACTGCAAGGATAAAAAGACCCTGATGGGAGTTGTATATGGACCCTAAAACAGTAGTAAGGATGTTGCCTACAAATTACAATGGAAGATAGAAAAAGCATGAAACAGGGGCAATGTTACATTATAGGCCAGTTAGTCTGACCTTAGCGGTTGGGAAGACATTGTAGTCGATTATTAAGGATGAGATCTCAGGGTACTAGGAGGCACATGATAAAATAGGCCGTAGTCCACATGGCTTCCTCAAGGGAAAATCTTGCCTGACAAATCTATGGAATTCTTTGAAGAAGTAACAAGCAGAATAGACAAAGGAGAATTGGTTGATATTGTGTACTTGGATTTTCAGAAGACCTTTGACAATGTGCCACACATGAGTACGCTTAACAAGCTATGAGCCGTGGTATTACAGAAAAGATTCTAGCATGGATAAAACAGTGGCTGATTGGCAGGAGGCAAAGAGTAGGAATAAAAGGAGCCTTTTCTGACTGGCTGCCAGTGACTCGTGGTGTTCCACAGGGGTCTGTATTGGATCCGATTCTAGTTATGTTATATGTCAATGTCTTGGATGACGAAATTGATGGCTTTTTTATAAAGTTTGCAGACAATATGAATATAGGTGGAGGGGCGGGTAGTTTTGAGGAAGTAGAGATGCTATAGAAGGACTAAGACAGATTAGGAGAATGGGCAAAGAAATGGCAAATGGAATATAGTGTCAGGAAGTGTATGATCATGCACTTTGATAGAAGAAATGAAAGGATTCACTATTTTCCAAATGGAGAGAAAATACAAAAAAAACTGAGGTGCAAAGGGACTGGGAAACCTTGTTCAGGATTCCCTAAAGTTAATTTGCAGGTAGAGTCTGTGGTGAGGAAGGCAAATGCAATGTTAGCATTCATTTCAAGAGGACTAAAATAGAGAAGCAAAGATGTAATGTTGAAACTTTATAAAGCACTGGCAAGACCTCACTTAGAGTATTGTGAGCAGGTTTGGGCCCCTTATCTTAGAAAGGATGTGCTGAAACTGGAGAGGGTTCAAAGTAGGCTCACAAAAATGATTCCAGGATGGAATGGCTTGCCATATGAGGAGCGTCTGATGGCCTGCATTTACCAGAATTCAGAAGAATGAGGGGTGACTTCATTGAAACCTATCGAGTGGTGAAAGGACTTGATAGAGCGGATGTGGAGAGACTGTTTCCTATGGGGGAAGAGTTCAAGACCAGAGGACACAGCCTCAGAATAGAGGGACGTCCTTTTAGAATGGAGATGAGGAGGAGTTTCTTTAGCTGGAGAGTGGTGAATCTTTGGAATTCTTTGCCACAGGCTGCTGTGGAGGTGAAGTCTTTATGTATATTTAAAGCAGAGGTTGATAGATTCTTGATCGGTCAGAGCATGAAGCAAGGTATACGGAAGAAGGCAGGAGATTGAGGCTGAGAGGAAGGTTGGATCAGTCATGAATTGAATTGAATTGACTTTATTTCTTACATCTTTCACGTACATGAGTAGTAAAACTCTTTACATTACGTCTCCATCTAAATATGCAATCATATTAACTTATAATAATTTATAATAAATGGAACAGTCAATGTAACATAGAAATACACTCAAATCAGCGTGATTAAGGGAGGTACAGTTCCCATACCAGGCAGTGATGCAGCCAGTCAGGATGCTCCCAATTGTGCCCCTGCAGAAAGTTCTTAGGATTTGGGGGCCCATACCAAACTTCCTCAATTGTCTGAGGTGAAAGAGGCACTGTTGTGCCTTTTTCAACACACAGTTGGTGTGTACAGGCCATGTGAGGTCCTCGGTGATGTAGATGCCAAGGAACTTAAAGCTGTTCACCCTCTCATCTCCAGATCCATTGATGTCAATAAGGGTTAGCCCATCTCCATTCCTCCTGTAATCCACAACCACCTCCTTTGTTTTTGCAACATTGAGGGAGAGATCGTTTAGTTGACACCACTGTGTCAGAGAGATGACTTCTTCTCTGTAGACCTCCTCGTTATTGCTTGAGATAAGTTCAATCAATGTAGTGTCGTCAGCAAATTTAATTAGCAGATTGGAGCTGTGGGTGGCGACACAGTCATGGGTATACAGGGAGTAAAGGAGGGGACTTAGGACAGCACTGAGGGGCTCCTGTGTTGTGAGTCAGAGGGGTGGAAGTGAGGGAGCCCACTCTTACCACCCACTGGCGATCTGACAGGAAGTCCAGGATCCAGCTGCACATGGCAGGGTCAAGGCCAAGGTCTCTGAGCTTCTTGTCAAGCCTGAATGGAACTATGGTGTTGAATGCCGAACTGTAGTCCAAGAACAGCATTCTCACATAAGCATCCTTCTTCTCCAGATGTGTAGGACAGTATGTAGCGTAGTGGCTACTGCGTCATCTGTCAACCGGTTGTGTCGGTAGATGAATTGTAGGGGGTCCAGTGTGGGTGGTAGCAAGCTGCAGATGTAATCCTTGACCAGCCTCTCAAAGCATTTGCTTATTATTGCGATGAGTGTGACAGGACACCAGATGTTGAGACGTGTTACCTTGGTGTTTTTTGGTACAGGGATAATGGTGGATAATTTGAAGCAGGAGGGCACTCTGCGCTGGGAGAGGGAGAGATTAGAAATGTCTGTAAACACACCTGCCAGTTGTGCCGTGCACATCCTGAGTACTCACCCTGGGATGCCGTCCGGTCCCGCTGCCTTGTGACTGTCCACTCGTTGGAAACATCTGCGTACCTCAGCCTCAGAGATGACCAGGTTGCAAGTTGTAGCGGTGGCTTTCCTCGGAGGCTCAGAGTTAGCGACATCGAACTGAGTGTAAAAGCAATCGAGCTCATCTGGGACAGAGGCCATGATGTTGGCAGCACCACTACATTTGGCTTTGAAGTCTGTGATGGTATGCAGCCCTGGCCACAAATCATGTGTGCTATTTGTTGTGAATCTTGACTCAATCTTGTCCCTATATTGTTGTTTCGCAGCCTTGATAGCTTTGCACATATCATAAGCTGCCGTTCTTGAGCACTAGCTGATCGCTGGTGATGTAAGCTCTATGTCGTGCTGTAAGTGCTGCTCGCACGGAGCTATTGATCCAGGGTTTCTGGTTCGGGAAGACGCTGACCGACTTCTGGGGGACAATATCGTTGATGCACTTCCAGATGAAGCACATGACTCCATCCGTGGACTCGGAGACACCCTCATCTTGGAAGACATTCCAGTCAACGTCATCGAAGCAGTCCTTTAGCATGAAGGCCGATTGGTCAGACCAACAGTGGACGGTTTTAACTACGACGCGATGGGCCTCGCTCTGCTCCTATATCTTATGGTCTTATGGAAAGCATTTCACTGGACCTTGGTTGATGTGACAAAGATAATGAACAATTAAACACTATCCAGAGGTTTCAAATTTTCCTCTATATTTTCAGATTTTATTTAATTACTTGAAATTAAATTTTCCACCTTCCATGATGGGACTTGAACTCATATTTTTGGATCAGTGATCCTGACCCTCAGTACCTGACCTATTATACTTCCATAATCAAGAAAGAGTTCTTTATAAGATCCTCCAGCACTCATAATATAGCCTGATGGTTTTTAAGTCCCAGCATTTAGGAACTTTGAAGAACCATTCTATTACCGCTAAATATAATGAAGCAATTTGCTTCCATTTATATATACTTGTATATCAGAATACTACAAAATAAACTTCAAGATTCAAGATTGTTTCAAAGTTCAAAGTAAATTCATTATCAAAGTACATATACGTCACCATATACAAATCTGAAATGCATTTTCTTTCCGACATGCTCAATAAATCCATAATGGAATAATAACAATAATAAAATTAATGAAAGACCCCACCAAATTGGGTGATCAACCACTGTGCAAAAGACAACAAACTGTGCAAATACAAAAAGAAAGAAATGATAATAAAAAAAAAATCAGTAATAAATATCGAGAACATGAGATGACGAGTCCTTGAAAATGGGAATATTTCAATGATGGGGCAAGTGAAGTTATCTCCTTTGGTTCAAGAGCCTGATGGTTGAGGGGTAATAACTGTTCCTGAACCTGGTGGTGTTTCATGTAGGTGTGTTCAATGGTGGGAAGGTGGGAAAGGCTTTACCCATGATGAACTGGACCATATCCACTACTTTTTGTAGGATTTTCCACTCAAAGTGTTTCCATGCCAGGCTGTGATGCAACCAGTCAATATACTCTTTACTGCACATCGAAAGAAGTTTGTCAAAGTTTTAGGTGTTTATACCAAATCTTCACAAACTACTAAGGAAGTAGAGGCGCTGCTGTGCTTTCTTCATAATTGCACTTACATTTTGGGCCCAAGACAGGTCCTCTGAAAAAATAAAAAGTAACTGAGGAATTTAAAGTTGCTGACCCTCTCCACCTCCGATCCGTTGATGAGGACTGGTTCATGGATCTCTGTTTTCCTCCTCCTGAAGTCAACAATCAGTTCCTTGATTTTGCTGATATTGAGTGAGAGGTTGTTGGTGTGGCACCACTCAGCCAGATTTTCAGTCTCCCTCCTTTATGCTGAGCCATCACCACCCTTGATAATGGTGGCGTCAGAAAACTTGAATATGGCATTGGAGCTATGCTTAACCACACAGCCATAAGTGTGAAGCGAGAAGAGCAGGGGCTGAGCACACAGCTCCATGGTGCACCTGTACTGATGGAGATTGTGGAGGAGGTGCTGCCAATCCAAACTGACTGGAGTCTGCAAACGAGGAAACCCAGGATACAATTGGACAAGGCGGTATTGAGGTCTTGGAGCTCATTGATTAGTTTTGAGGGGATGATGGCATTGAATGCTGAGCTGTAGTTGATAAAGAGTATCCTGATATATGCATCTTTGCTGTCCAGATGTTCTAGGGTTGAGTGAAGAGCCAGTGAGATGGTACCGGCTATGGAACTGTGGTGTCGGTAGGCAAATTCAAGCAGATCCAAGTCACTTCTCAGGCTGGAGTTGATATGTTTCATCGCCAACCTCTCAAAGCACTTCATCACAGTGGATGTCAGTGCTACTGGACAATAGTCGTTGAGGCAGGCCACCATGCTCTTCTTAGGCATCAGTATAATTGAAGCCTGCTCGAAGCAGGTGGGTGCCTCAGACTGCTGAATCAAGAGGTTAAAGATCTCAGTGAACACTCCTGCCAGTTGATCAGCACAGGTCATTAGTGCTTGGCCAGGGACCCTGTCTGGGCTGGATGCTTTCTGTGGGTTCTCCTTCCTGAAGGCTACTCCCACGTCAGTCTTAGAGACTGAAATCATAGGATCATCGGAGCTATAGGAGTCCACGGCAGTTTCCCAGTGTTTTGACCGGAGAGTGAAATGATTGCTACTGCAGATCTGATGCAGCATATAAAACACAATAAACACAATAAATATAAATATGAAAGCATCCTATAGAACACAATGTACGAGTAACTGCTGAGTGTTGCCTAATATACTTAAGATTACAGTAGACTGCTTGCATGTACATAGAATGATACTAGGTGCGGGAGTATCTCCACCAAAGATGGCTGACAGGAAGTGATAAAGTGACAAACTAACTCAGCAAGAGGAACTCTTCTGGGTAGCAGCAGAACATATGGAAACACAGTAGGACAGCGACTGTGTCGGTGTGGGTATGAGGTGTGGAGTGTAAGTGGTAGTGCACGGGAGGATGTAAGGAGCTAAGAGTCTGTGGAGAGGAGTGGCTGATGTGGATGTAGTGGGTATGAAAACTGTAGATTATGGCTGCTATACTTTGTATAAAATACCAAGTACTGGATAACACAGAGGCTTTCATTTGTCATTTTCCCACCACCCCTTTCAGAGCCTGCATAAGTATCCAGACAAGGCAGAGGGTTTATTCTTGAAGTAAATTGCACCCTTTTACAGGATAAACACCCTACCCAAAATATTTTTTAAAAACTCATTTGAACTCCATTCCCCATGTTGTCTTTAAACTTAGAGATTTCATTCAAGGCTAAGACTTCCATCAATGTGTAGATTTATTTTACAGTACTGACGTTCTGTCACGTCTCACAATGAACATTGGAAAAATTTGCATCTTATTTCAAAATTGAACATTACAGATGAAAAATTAATAAAGGCAAAGGGTAACAAAAAACTCACTCAGCTTTTTGCGCGCTTCCCTTAATTAATATCTTCATTGACTACTAGTGATAGATGAAACTTTGAACTATTTAAAATATTAACCTGTAATCCATATTAACAGAAATTGATTAATTCTCCACTACTTAAATAGAATCTTTCATAAACTCATTTTTATTCAAATACTTCAACATTAACAGATTGCAAATGCAGTATTAAATAATAAATTATTTTTAATTCATCACTGCTTTTGTGGAGGTAATTAATAGAAGATTGAACAGTAAACACAGTACAGGCCCTTCAGCCCACAATGTTGTGCTGACCTAATAACCTACTCTAAGATTAATCGAACCCATCCCTCCCACATAGCCTTCGATTTCTTTGCATCCTTTTGCCTATCTAAGAGTCTCTGAAATATCCCTAATGTATCTGTTTCTACCACTACTGCTGGCAGTATGTTCTGTACACCTACCACCCTTTGTGTAATAGACCTTACTTTGTCAATCCCCCTATACTTTCCTCCAATCACCTTAAAATTATGTCCCTTTGTATTAGCCATTGAATCCCCAGGAAAATGTCTCTGGCTGTCCACTCAATCTATTCCTCTTATCATCTTACGTACCTCTATCAAGTCACCTCTCATCCTCTTCTGCTCTAAAGAGAAGATCTCTAGCCTGCACAACCTTTCCTCATAAGACATGCTCTCCAATCTTGGCGGCATTCTGGTAAGTCTCCTTTGCAGCTGAAACCCCTTTCTACTGGCCGCCTCTAGAGATGCAGCTCATTAGCTCCTCATGAACAGCCACTGGACCCAGCTGTGAGAAAACCACCTTTAACAGACTCCGCACAATATGACTTGGGTCCTACCAAACCTGTGAGGTTCGGATGTCTCACTCACCTGAACCCTGGTTTGTGTGAATGCTGTGTGATTTACTACCCCCGTGCAATCACCTGTTGGCAAGAAATAACAGATCCCACACTGTATACAATTATAAAGAAAGTATATTTATGAACATTAACGTAACCAAAGAGTTTTAAAGAAAAGAAAGAAAAAAAAGAGCCTATTATAATTAAGCAGTCAAATGTGCATAGCTTAGAGCTCAAAGCTTCCAAAAGGAGATGTGTCTGATGTGCTCACAACACCAACTCATATTCTCTGCTCCCTGGTAGAAGTCCCCCTCTTTGGCTCCATTGGATCGCACATTCCTGCCGGACTGGATCCTACAGCCGGTTCTCTCGAGCTTCCACCTCAGTGTCCATCTCACAACCTCTCCCCCAGGGAACCTTCTCCCACCTCTAGAACCTTCTCCCAGTTCCACCCTCCTGATTGGATGACACAACATTCCTAGGCATCTCTTATCTTCAATGGTAACCCAAACACTACCAGCAGGACACATTGCTTCTACAGAAAACCATTACATGAAATACCCTACAATATTAGCAGTAAAGTCTTTACCAGGGTGTTACACACACTTTCTAAAGCTTCTACATCCTTCCTATAATGAGGTGACCAGAAGCGAACACAGTATTTCAAATGTGGTCTAACCAGAGTTTAAGAGAGCTGCAACATTTCCTCAAAGCTTTGACCTCAATCTCCCAACTAACGAAGGCCATCACACCATACACTTTAACAACCCAATCAACTTGTTCCAAACTTTGAGATTCTATGGACATGAACACCAAGATCTTTCTGTTCCTCCACACTGTTAAGAATCTTGCCCTGTATCCTGTCTTCCAAAGTGTATCACTTCTCATTTTTCTGGATTGAACTCCATCTGCCACTTCTCAGCCCAGCTCTGCTTCCTTTCTTTGTGTCATTTGCAAACTTACTAACCTACTCTTCCACCTCCTGATCCAAGACATTTATATAAAAAAAATCACAATGTGCAGGGTTCCCAGAACAGATTCACCAACCTCCAATCAGAATATGCTCTATCTACAACCATCCTGTGCCTTCTGTGAGCAAGCCGATTTTGAATCCAAGCAGCCTGGATCTCATGCCTCCTCACTTTCTGAATAAGCCTGCAATGGGGAACCTTGTCAAATATCTTACTAAAATCCACATACAGTTACACCATAGTCCATCCACTGCTTTACCTTCATCAATTTGTTTTATCACTTCCTCAAAGAATTCAATCAGGCTGTAAAGAACAGCCTTCCCTCTCAAAGCCTTGCTGACTATCCCTCATCAGACTGTGCTTCTCCAAATGGTCGTAAATCCTATCTCTGAGAATCCTCTTCAATAATCTGACCACCACTGAAGGAAGACTCACTGAACTATAACTCCCAGGGTTATCCCCAACTCCTTTCTTGAACAAAGGATAACATTTACGGCACTTCCTTCGAATCTTCTGGTACTGCTCCTGCAGCCAGTGAGGATGCAAAAACCATCGCCAAAGGCACAACAATCTCTTCCCTTGTTTCCTGTAGTTACCTGGGGTATATCCTATTCACCACTGGGTTTACCTATTCTACGTTTTTTCAAAAGTTCCAGCACATTCTCTTTCTTAGCATCAACATGTTCCTGTCACGGTCCTGCCCGTTAATTCCCCATTTTCTCCTAATTCCCTTTGATGGTGGCACACCGGACTCTCATCAAGACCTGCAGCATAAAAACTTCAGCTTTGCAGCCACTCATTGCCAGATCATTGTTTTAGCCAGTGTGGTGATTAACATTCCCGGCCTCTTAGGATTGTGTATTCTAAGTTTTACTTCAGTACCGAGGTTTACCTGTGTAACTCTGTCTCTCCGTGTTAAGATAAGTATTCTAGTTTTACTTCAGTACTGAGCTTTCCTGCGTAACTCTGTCTCTCCGTGTTAAGATAAGTATTCTAGTTTTACTTCAGTACCGAGGCTTACCCGTGTAACTCCGTCTCTCCGTGTCAAGAAAAGTATTGTCTACTGCTTGCCTTTCTACATTCTGTGTCAAGATAAATTCTGCCTGCCTCCTGCTTTCCTGTTCACTCTCCTGTTTGCCGTTCAGCTCCAGCCACTCTCACACCCTCGTCTGCATCCTAACTCAATCTCTGTGCCAGTGTCCTGCGTTTGGTTTCGCCCCGTTCCTTGCAACAGTTCCAACAAATCAGCCTGATTTATGCTGTGCTCATATTTGTCAGGGTCCCTCTCACTGATGAATACTGAAGCAAAGTCTTCACTAAGGACCTCCTGTATCTCCTCCAATTCCTTCTTCTCTCCTCAGTGTCCTACCCTCATTCTAGCTATCCTCCTGTTCCTCACGTATGTGATCAATTTTAAGAAAAACACCGCTCCACCGAACAAGAAACACTGTCCTAGGCAGTGATTTCTATCATGGCTCAGGAATCTGACACAGACTGCAATGTAATAAAATGACATGCTGGCATTTTGCTCTTTATGCTGCTTTATTCTTAGGTTATTCGTTACAGGCTCTTAGGTATTTCAAAGTAAATTGGAAGCAACTTAATTTAACTCAGCGAACAATTAGTGGGTCTGATTATATGGTCTTTTTATAGTGACAACTGATAACATTGTAACAGAGAAATGAGAAAAAAATTTCAAATGCTAGAAATCTGAAATAAAAACAGGTTATCGTGGAAGTACTCAACAGACTAGGTAGCACCAGTGAATTCAATTCTGATGAAAAGTAACACTAAGTTTGACTGACAGCTTTGCTAATGCATATCTTCCAATTTTGCAACCTACCAATGTACAGAATGCATGCGTGTTTGGGCATTTGGCAACACCTCCTGTACTTTTAGTGACACAACAAGACAGTGTTATATTGAGAAGCCAGTGGAAACAATTCATCAGTGAGGAAGGGGATGGAAACACTGGCCATACCAAATGACCAAAATCAGTGTGATGCTTTTCTGAACTGCACAGCGTAACAGGTACAGCAGTGATATTTCTAGCTGTTGGCAGTCTGGTGCAAATGTTGCAAGTTACCTGCAGAAGAGGTCCACAAACTGTTACCAACTGCTTCAGCTTTTATCTTTAGTAATTGGCAGGTAACTCTGCTAATATCTGTGAATCTAGGCCATTCTTTTACCTTTTGGACAATTCCTTTGAGCCAAAGATCATTTGCTTCTATTCTACTCCTGAGGAACAGAGGATGTTAGTATGCATTTTTTTTAAATGTGGGATGGCTGCTGTACACCAGTATTGCATTGTCTTGGACAAAACAAAACCTTAGTTCAGTGGAAAGAATTCCAAGATTATTGGAGAGCAGGCTCATATGCACGGGCTTACTACACAAACACAAAGCCACACATAACCGCCAGACATAATTAAACAGTTATATAATTCTAAACCATATATAGAGACCTGGATATTCAATTTGCTAGTTCAATGCTCCTGATTGAATTGAAGAACCATACAACTGGAGTAGCTCTCTTTTCCTCCTATACTGATGGCAGCGCCCATGGATTGAATTTCGATTTCTTTCATACCAATCTTTGAGCCAGGCATTCATCTTCTTTACCCTGCGCTAATTTGCCCACAGATCAGGTATAAATCCAGAGAACATTACTTTTGTAGTTCTGCTTTTTGATTTGGACCCAAGTTGCTCATATAATCAGGGCTATTACCTCCTAATCTCTCAATAATTCTCCTTTCATCTTGTCTGGCTTCAACCATGACATAATGTACCTGAAAACAAATGGCTTTGATTGTTGTGCTGGTTGGGAGCTAACTGGCCACTGTAAATTGCTCACAGTGTAGGTGGGCACAGTAGAATTTGCAAGAGCTGATGGAGATGCAACAGAAAAAAACATGATTAGTGTGAATGGGTCAGCATGGATATGGTAATCTGAAGCTGCATGATTCGGTCCAAAACAAACTAACAAAATGAAAGTACGATTGCTCCCGATGCACTGCACAAGGAAGGGGAGAAGGAGAGCCCCAGGGTAAGTCCAGCAGAAGTGAACTTGGAGCTAAGACGCAATGTCAGCATTCTTGACTTTCTTCAACATAGCAAGCTGGTATTAGCAAATAAACAACATTTATTATCTCATTCACATGAAACTGGTTTGCTTTTACCCATTGTACTTTATCATACATAGGTATTTATCCCCCATGCACTCTACGTGTAAACAGCAGAGATGGTTAAGAGGCTCTCTCTCTGTAGCAGAGAGATTCTCCTGTACAGGTTTTCAGACCTCAGGCTATGGCCCAGTCATTTGTAACTGATTTCCTGGCACCTCATCGACACTTCATAAAAGCATGGCAATTAATTTTTTAAAAAAACAAAGTTTCTATTGCAATGATCATAGAGAAATTTAGCAAGTAAAGTGAAAATATTTCATGGACCTTCTGTGATCTTTGTCTGATAAATTTGCATGTTTGGTGCTTCCGTGTAGACTTTGGCTTTTTGCTTTCTTGGATTTGGAGCAGCCAAAGCAAGGAGAGAAGCAAACACAGAAACAATCACAGGATGGGCAGATTTATCCCGCGACCATCTCCCTCTGCACTACCATTTTACGCTTTCTCCAGAGTGCTTGTGCCTATTTTAATCCTCATAAAGCCTTGGATCTTGGAATGACTAAGTCATCATACAAGTGATGCAAAATTCACTGAGTGTGAATTGTACGGGTGATAGTAATTGAACAGGGAGAAACAGACAAGCTAGTGAAATGAGTGGATAGGTTGAAGATAAAATTTATTGCTGAGAATGTGAAATGTCCCTTTCTGGTAAGGGGAATGAAAAGAACATGAGAGCACAGTTCTGAAAGGGGCCAAGATGAGAGAGGTTTGGAGGTACATTGATAGATTTTTGAAGTAGAAAAGCAGATTGAGGAAGGGTTTAAAGGTATATGGGACCTGAGCTTTAAAAATAGGCATTTAAAGTAAAAATACAGAGGCTATTATGCATCTGTGTCGAACAATAGTTCGGCCTCCACTGGAAGAGAGTGTACATTTCTGGTTGCCATACTTTTGGAAAGATGAGAAGGTTTTGGAGAGGATTTAGAAGAGATTTATAGTGTATCCTTCCATACCTTGCTTAGTCTTAGTAATATTGTCTTACACCAGGACTACAGTGAATTTAGGAATGAGAAACTTGTGAGGATTATGTGAAATTGAATTGGAACAGAAGAGATAGTGAAAACCTTTATTTCTATCTACTCAGTATAAACCTTTCACCATCTCCTTGTAACACTGAATGAAGATTATTCGCAAGGGAAACAAAAATTGCACAAGGAAGTACTCTGTCTGCCTCAAGTTGTCAGCAAGGGTAGAGAATCTATGGCATGCATGTCCTCGATAACACACTCAAAAACTGTGTTGGCATGCAGCATACAATATAATACTGCCCCTCAATTCTTTAAACCCCAGTCCTAGTAAAAAGATTATCTTTACTGCCAAATGAAACAATGAATGATTTTTTTACAACATGAGATGTTTTCACAGGAAACATCTCACGCCAGCTTGGCACCAGTTAGACAGTTGTAAGGAAATGTGACATTGGATGATACTTTTTGAAATCCTCACTGACGTGGTGTACACACTGGAATTTGGATAGTGCACATTTTGGCCAATTGGTATTGGTTTCACTCTGCTTATATTTTCCTTTTGTCACTTGTGAGTGAACACTGAAATATAACGATAAATTCAGCATGCGTTAGCTCCTCTGTGAATGTTCATATTTTCACAATAAAGAAGTCTTATTTAGCAGCAAACTATGTTATCGGCAAGATATTTTTGAATTGTGTTAATTTTCTGAACAATCTAACAATGGCAATATTGACAACATTTTCATCTACAGATCCGTGTGAGTCATTTCCCTCAGTGCGGAACTGAGTCTAGTTACAGGAGTAGCCTTACTGATGAAACCAGTGCTACATGCATAGCTCTCAAAATAACCAAAAACAAAATAGCTGTAAAATATTTGTCATTGTTAGTGCAGCAACAGAAGTTTCACCGAGAATTAAGTACATTTATTTTCTTTTCCCTGATCTTTTTTTGAATATGCAGCAAAGCTTATAACCTCATGATCATGTTTTTTGTTCTATATGATGTATAATAACAATATTACTTGGAAATTATGTTATTTTTTAATTGCCTTTTAAAAAGATTAATATTAATAATTTTTGAATAGATTTCTAAAATGCTGCAATTATTTCAGTCTCAAGCAGCTCACACAAGATGCTGGAGAAACTGAGCAGGTCAGGCAGCGTCATTATAGAAAGGATGTGGAAACTTTAGAAAGGGTGCAGAGGAGGTTTACCAGAATGATGCCTGGATTATAAAGCATGTCTCATGAGGATAGGCTGAGCAGGCTAGGGTTTTTCTTCTTTGAGGGAAGGAGGATGGAAGGTGACTCAATAAAGGAGTGATAGATGGTAAGAGACATTGTTTGTGGGGCAGCCAGAGACTTTTTCCCAGGGTAGACCTGACAATACCAGAGTGCATAACTTTAAGGTGTTACGAGGGAAATATGGGGAGATGTCAGAGGTAAGATTTCACACAGAGAGTGGTAAGTGCATGGTGGTAGAGGCAGATATGTCAGGGGCATTTGAGAGATTCTCAGATAGGCAAATGGATGAAAGAAGAATGGAGGACTATGAGAGGGGAAGCGTTTGCTCACCCGGCAAATCATCGGGGGCTGAAGGGCCTGTACTGCTCCATGATTTATGTATGTTATGAAGGTATTAAGATGGGTCAGACAGATGCTATAATCCTAATTATTTTATGATTTAATTCACACCACTCTCACGAGTTTTCGAGGAATTCATTGGCAGGGGCAAGACAAATAGCTCGTCGCATGTTCAGATGCAGCTTCTGCATCATGTTATCTCCTTATAGATAGTGACCTACTGATCTTGTCGATATTCAGTGGTCATTGTCTGTTGTCAACATTCCGGTCTCTTGCTGTAGATGGAAGTTATAAAGAGGTATTTGTTGTAAAATGAGGGTTGATAAACATTTCCAGGTCCTGAAAGAAGAACAGTTCATTTTGTGATTGACTGTATTGATATTTCAACTCAAATGTAGGTGGCTGTAGCAACACACTTTTAGAACCATTGAACAAAAAGGTCAGAAATGCAAATTACAGGAAAGATTGTTATTGAGGTATTTCATAAATCTAATGTCAGATGAATACTTGTGATAAAATATTGTTCACTCAGAATAAAGTGACATTCCCTAATTCCTTCATGCTCAGAATTTAACTGCTACAATACTGGTTGACAGCTGATGGGCACATTTATAAAATAGTGAACTGCTTTCACTCTCTTGGCCTTGGCCTACATCCCTCCACCTACCATTCTCCCATTGCCTCAGTCAGAACCTCCAGACACAGCGTCACAACCTCAAATCTAATCCACTTCTCCTCTTGACCCGGGACCCTGATCACTGACCCCTCCCTACTACCTCACTCCCATCTACTAGTCATTGAAAATTTTTAAAAAAACAGATTCTAGAAATCTAAGTTTAAAAAGCGGAAAAGCTGGAACCACAAGCAACTGTGGAAAGAAAAGCGCTTTTTTTTTCCTGGATGAAGAGTCTTCAGAACTGAAGACATCTGAATCACAATGCCTGATTTAATGAACTCTCTGTATTCCCTGATCCCTTCCTTAGAATACAATCCAATTGCCTGGCTGCTGACTACCAGCCTCTCTCCCGGCAGATGTAGCTGCTTGGTAATTTAAAGTGCTATCAGGGAAATGGGATAAACAATGGAAATACAAGTTAAGTGATATTATTTTACAGAGAAGATAAATGTTTTGGTGCATTTATACGGGAGACATCTGCACAATGGACTACAAGCATTAAAGGCAGTAAACAAAATTTTGAGCTGTCTTGCCAGGGCTAAAACTCAGGAAGCTATTTTCAATTTGTGCAGTGCGCTGGTTTGGCTTCGCTTGACAGATCATGTCGCCAATGCTTAAATGTCTTTCTCTTGTGAAAGACAGAGATGATACAACCAAGGGGAAACTGAATTATTGAACTGGGCACTTGAGTGATGAGAAGAGTCTGGATTTTGACACAGGATAACAGATGGCTTAAAAGTGATTTTATTAAAATCTTCAAGGGCACAGACAAGGTAAATGCCGATATGTTTACCATATCGCAGATATTCTAGCAAAAGGTAGTCTTAAACTCACAAGAGGGATAAAATTTAATTATCTTATGCAGATAGCAGTGAATACATTGAATGATTTGCTAAATTGGTGAAATGACTAATTAGACTACTCAGAGTTGGAGACAAAAAGGAAGTGATTGGATTATCCTGGACACAGCCAGCTGCCCAGACTCATTGCCTGTAATGCTCACCCAATTCTACTTAAATTTTCTGACTCTCACTTGCCTTTGAATAATGTTTAAACATCACTAATGGTCATAGACATTTCAAATCTATACAAGCACAGTTTAAAACGTAATAGCTAAAAAAAAGGAGTCACTTTATAATAGCAAAAAAATTTTAAAAATTGAAAAGAAGTAAGGCAACTTGAGCATCTATCTTTTCCATGGGCTCAGTAATGCTATTCACACGAATCATGTTGCTGTTGGTGAACCAGCCCTCTTCTGTATAAAGCAAATACATTCACTCTCTCTGCAGTGAGTCACTCACTCACCATGGGTCTCAATGATATGACCAGTTCAACAGGAACTGACCTGTGGTTAGCCTTGGACTTCTGCCTTTCACCAAGCCTGATCCAGAAACTGCCTCTGGAAGCACCAGCCATGATTCACTGCAGTTCACTCCCATTGTTCTCTTTAGATAATTTTGTCTGCTTTGATTGGAAACTATTTTCTATTAGCTTGAAACATGAAGGTAGATAACAACTTAACCCTAAACAACATTAAAGCTATTCAGGATATTGATTAGGACCTTCAGCCAAGGGACTAAGCGAAGTAAGTATCAGATTGTATCAATTTCAAACAATGAATTAGTTAGCAGATACAATGAGGGATGACTCTGGAGGGTTGGATGAGCGTGTATTTGAAAGCTTCAGCAGATTTTTTTTAAAATAAGCAGCATTGTTGCATTGACTCCCAAAAGAGTGCCTGGACCTTACTCAGAATATAAGGGGAACTGGATTTGAAAAATGAAGTGCTTGCTGGGTTTTAGAGAAAGAGCAGAGAGATACACAAAGTGGATAGATTTTCCGAAGAGCAGACTGAGCTAAGTGACCTCAATTCATGCTTCAGGCTTCAGGGGCTCAATTGGAAAACATTAGAAGACAAGGGCAGAGATCACAATGCACAGTAAACAGGCAGATATTAGACACAAGTACAAAATGTAGGAAGAACTCAGCAAGACAGGCAGCATACATGGAGGGGAATAAACAGACAACATTTAGGGCTGAGACCTGACATCAGGACTACAGAATCTCTTGTACTAAATATTTGCTGGTTTCTGATGGTTTAAATCCAAAGTTCTTTTAGAGACAGAAAACGTGTTGATTCACCTTCATTTTATGAAGTGTTAATAGAAGAAAGAGAGTTGGAAATGAGTGTGATAGAGTTCTACTAAGTGAAGAGAGTTCTATTAAGTGAAGTGAAGGGAAGCAAAAGAGAGAGACAAAGACCAAAGATGGCGCCCAACGTGAAGCAGCTCTTTTTATACTACATAGATGAGAGAAATTTCATTCAAATTTGCAGAAAAGAGTAAGCCAATCAGAAAAGTCATATTCAAATAATGCCATACCAAGAGAAGCTTCCAGAACTTTCCAGAATCATACTAACGTAACAACTAGGGGGGGACACACTGAACAACTGCTTATACATATTGTGACCACGAGTAAACATAGTGAATTGGGCGGGAGGAGAAGATGGTGGCGCGACGCAGCTCGCAGCAGCCACTCTAGTGGTGATGTCTGTTATCTGTCAAGTAGGATTCCGTGCACAATCCTGATTTGATGGAGACAGACATGAGAGCACGTAGGAACATCTGGTGAAACTTCTGAAATGCCTGCTTCGCTGCTGCTGCTACTGTGTGGTCCAGAATGTCTGGAGGGGAAGGCCCCGAGTCCTTGGCTTTGCTTGTTGCTCGGCAGCCGGGGAGCGGTCGAAGCGCTCGGCAGAGGATGGTGCTTGGTGTCGGAGGTTCGAAGTTTTCGGACGGACTCAGGGTCCGCTGCGGTCGATGCTTCCAATGGTGCTGCATCGGCAAGTTTGCGGCGCTTGGAGGTTCATGGCCGGGAGAGTTTCTCCCTTCTGCCGTCTGTGTGAGATGATGGGGCTATCGGAACTTTGAGACTTGTTTTACCATGCCCATGGTCTGCTCCTTATCAAATTATGGTATTGCTTTGCACTGTTGTAACTATATGTAATAATTATGTGGTTTTGTTAGTTTTAGTCTTGGTTTGTCTTGTGTTTCTTGTGATGTTATTCAGGAGGAGCGTTGTATCATTTTTTAATGCATGCATTTCTAAATGACAATAAACAAGGACTGAGTGTCCTCACAATCTAATCTAAAGAAAAGTACATGTATATAAGAACTACTTAAAGTACAAGCATACAATTAATTGTTAAACTGCAGAGAAAGTGACAGTGGAAGGGTCTAATCCAACACATTAGACACAATGCAGGTTGGATACAAATTCAGAACTTGATTAATGAATTCAGCAGTCTGACAAGGCACCTGAACTACCTCCATTCTGCCCAAAGTTCTGAATAGCTGAGCCCACTTACAGCCAGGTAGAGATGGTTAAAGCCAGCCTGCACTGCTTAAAGGCGAGTTGCAAGTGTCTGGAAACAGAGGTGAAAGTCACTCAGACATCCTGACAGCTTAGAGAAGAGTTGGCAGAACATGATTTCGATCTTCCATTGCAGCTCCAGAAGCCTCTAATATTTTAGGCAGAGAGGAGGAAAGGGGTACTTTATGCATAGAGTACCAAGAAGCTCTCCCTGGCATATGGGTAACAGCAGGGGTGTGGAAGGGGGTATGGAGGAAACCCATCCACAACCCCCTGAACATCATCAAAAATCATTAACATACTGTTATGGACACAATGGTAAACACATACTTGGAAGTGACATCAAGACACACACACATTCATGCTCATCCAATACCTGACAATGTTGAAGTCTTGTGCATGGTGGTGGGAAGATGTGATCAGTTTAGAACAAGTGACATACCAAGCACCAAGGTAGATGGAGGCTCACCACAACACATACAATACTTTCACACACGTGGTCAAGATCAGTGGATGTTCTGTCAGATCCCATCCACAACCAACCGCGTTGGTACAATCAATGAGAGCTGTAGCCGATACGCAGACACTTTCAGCTGTCAGTGGTTTCTTGTCATCGTCCAAAAGCTCCATGCATACTCTGAGCCTCTGACTCACATCCAGCAGCCTCTGTGGCAGGGACATCATTGACGAATTGCAGTACTTAATAACACACTTCATCTTATCAGAGAAGCTTGGTGCTAGTAGCAATAAACCAGCAAGGGAAAGCAGCAGAATCTGTATACTTAAACATGAATATTTTCCATATTCATCTGTAATCGAAAAAGGATGGCCAAGATTCACTGAGAACTGTTATTCTGTTATTTCATTTTTGCTGCAGGTTAAATAAATTCATTACTAAGGCTATGAAAAGTAAAGCAAACCAGGCCTCGGTTTATTTCTAAGTGAATGAAAATGAAACCCATGCTAATAGTGATTCTTGTTCGGTTCTCACAAAATAGAATCATGAAGTCCTAAACCATTCTAGCACAGAAAACAGCCCTTCACCTCATCTAGTCTGTGCCAAACCGTTATCCTGCTGAGTCCATCAACCTGCACCTGGTCAATAGCCTCCCCCAATGCCCTTCCCTGTCTGTGTACTTAACCAAACTTTCCAGTAAGATGGCGACACACCCGGACACAGTGGTGTCTCAATGGGCCAATCAAAGGTGTTTTTGTCCTTTTTAAATGTCTTTTTTTACGGTCACAAGACAACGCAGGTCTTTAAGAACTTTGGACACTGCAAGTCTGCTCCATCACCGAGCCGCTTGCTGGCACAGGAGCGGACTGTGTTGCTGCCTGCTTCAGGAAGGCATTAGAGTTAGCATACAAAGGTGGCGTGCAGTGTAATGGCAGGTGAATGTCTAGGACATTGATAATCTAAGAGGTTGCAGGCCTGTTTCCCTTGTTCATTGGCACAACAGAAAGCAGTGGAGCTGCGTGGTCTCAGTTGCAGTGAAAACTAGGCCTTAAGCTGCGGGCTTGCCTGCTGCTGGTCCAAGAGAGGAGACGCTGGAGGCGGTGTAGCACAGCTCCCATGCTTGGTTGGGGACTGGCATCTCCCAGCAATGCTGATCTCCAGTGTTTGAACAGTGGAATGACAAATTGGATTGCATGCGTGCGTTTGTCTGCGGACTACCAGCAACTCCATCCTCAATTGTCTGCTTTTGATTGCTGCTGGGATGGATCATTTTGCTGCTGGAGAAAGAGTGCATGTGGTGGACTATTGCTCACTGTTGCCGGAGGGTAGGCCTCTGCTCTTGATGCTGCCGAAGGATATTACCAAGATTCTGTGCTTATGGATTGGACTGTGGACTGTGGACTTTTTCATTCTTATGATATTTATAATCCGTGCTTTTGCTGGTTCTTTCTTGTTGGTATGTTCTTGTTAGTTTTTTTGTGCAGAGGGAGGGGAGTTTGAGGGTCAATGATTGTGTTGCCATTTTTTTTTGTGTGTGAGGTGTGGTGGGTTTGATGTTTTTCTTTGAGCGATTTCCATGGTTTTCTTTGTTTCATGGCTATCTGGAGAAGACGAAACTCAGAGTTGTATATTGTATACATACTTTGATAATAAATGAATGTTTGAAACTTTGAATTTTGCAGGACATGTCACTCAGGGACTTGGGCTATTTATTTATTTATCTATCAATATTATATATATATTTATATTTATATGTATATTTATCTATCAATCTATCTATTCATTTATTGTGTGACAATGTGTTAGCTTGCTATCTTAAATGTGCTTTATGTTCCGTGTACTGTGTTGTACTGTGTGCTCCTTGATCCCAGAGGAATGCTGTATCATTTGGCTATATTCATGTATGGTTGATTGATAATTTAACTTGAACTTGAACTCCTCTTAAATGTGGCAATCAAACCTGCGACACCATTTCCGCTGACAGCTTGTACCCACAGTTGCACCACCTTCAGAGTGAAGAAACTCCCCCTCAGGTGCCCCTTTAGTATTTCACCTTTCACCCTTAACCCATGATCTCTAGTTCCAGTCTCACACAACCTCAGTGGAATAAACGACCTGGATGTGGGGGTAGAAGGGTGGGTTGGCAAGTTTGCAGACGACACAAAGGTTGGTGGTGTTGTAGTTAGTGTAGAGGATTGTCAAAGATTGCAGAAAGACATTGATAGGATGTAGAAGTGGGCTGAGAAGTGGCAGATGGAGTTCAACCCGGAGAAGTGTGAGGTGGTACACTTTGGAAGGACAAACTCCAAGGCAGAGTACAAAGTAAATGGTAGGATACTTGGTAGTGTGGAGGAGCAGAGGGATCTAGGGGTACATGTCCACAGATCCCTGAAATTTGCCTCACAGGTGGATAGGGTAGTTAAGAAAAGTAATGGGGTGTTAGCTTTCATAAGTCGAGGGATAGAGTTTAAGAGTCGCTATATAATGATGCAGCTCTATAAAACTCTGGTTAGGCCACACTTGGAGTACTGTGACCAGTTCTGGTCGCCTCACTATAGGAAGGATGTGGAAGCATTGGAAAGGGTACAGAGGAGATTTGCCAGGATGCTGCCTGGCTTAGAGAGTATGGATTATGATCAGAGATTAAAGGAGCTAGGGTTTTACTCTTTGGAGAGAAGGAGGATGAGAGGAGACATGATAGAGGTGTACAAGATAATAAGAGGAATAGATAGAGTGGATAGCCAGCACCTCTTCCCCAGGCCACCACTGCTCAATACAAGAGGACATGGCTTTAAGAAAAGGGGTGGGAAGTTCAAGGGGGATATTAGAGGAAGGTTTTTTACTCAGAGCATGGTTCTTGTGTGGAATGCACTGCCTGAGTCAATGGTGGAGGCAGATACACTACTGAAGTTTAAGAGACTACTAGACAGGTATATGGAGGAATTTAAGGTGGGGGCTTATATGGGAGGCAGGGTTTGAGGGTCGGCACAACATTGTGGGCTGAAGGGCCTGTACTGTGCTATACTTTTCTATGTTCTATGTTCTAAACCTACCTGAATTAACCCTTCTTAATCTGTATGCCTCTATGAAATCACCTCTCATTCTCCCCTGCTCCAGGGAATGAAATCCTAACCTATTCAGCCTTCTCTATAACTCAGATCCTCAAGTTGTGGCAACATACTTGTAATTTTTCTCTGCACTCTTTCAATCTTATTGATATATTTCCTGTAGGTAGCTGACCAGAACTGCACATAACACTCCAAATTTAGCCTCACCAACTCCTTATACAACTTCAATGTAACATTCCAGCTCCTGTACTCAAGACTTTGATTTATGAAGGCTAATGTACCAAAAGCTCTCTTTATGATCTATCTATCTGTCATTGCCACTCTTAAAGTATTATAGATCTGTATTCACAGATCAGCTCTGTTCTACCACACGCCTCAGCGCCCTATCATTCACTATGTGAGTTCTATCCTGATTTGACCTCCCAAAGAGCACACTTGTCTGCATTAAATTCCATCTGCAATTCTTCAGCTCATTTTTTCCAGCTGGTCCAGATCCTGCTGCAAGTTTTGATATGCTTCCTCGCTGTTCCCTACACCACCAGTTTTGGTGTCATCCACAGACTTGCTCTTCCAGTTGTAATGCCCTAGTTAATGACCAGCTATAGCATGTCTGAGTTTCAGTTAAAGATAAGGGACTCTTATGCTCAACTTGGGAATGTTGTGTAAGCCAATCAGGACGGCGGAACTGGGAGAAGGTTCTCGAGAGATTTGTGATGGACAGTGTGGTACATGGCTTTTTTTTGGCAGGAGTATGGAGGGGGCAGGAGAGAAGATGGCCGAGGATGCCATCCCTGTTGCACAAGGTGCCTTGTGCAGATGAATTGTCATTGTCTGGATCTGGGTCCCTTTAAATTTAGCTTGTTCATGTTACGATCCGGACCGTTGATTCCCTGTTTTCCCGTGTCCCTCGACTTTGGTGATTAGAGGCAATTAACACTCGGCTGAACCAGTAGTTTATAGTCTCCGGCTTTCAGCCGTTCGGTGCGGAAATGTCTGCAAAGTCACGGCGTGCCAATGTCATCTGGCCGGAGCAAGCCTTGTCTCCGCCCAAGGCGAGTGCCGGTAATTCGCCTTTCCTCACCGGAGCAACCCTGTCCAGTTACCTCACCGAAGCAAGCCTGCAAAGTTTCCTCATCAAGGTGGTCCATCAGTTAACTGGCCAGTGAGAATCAGGAGCCGTTGTCTACTGTTCCCGGGCCAAGTCGTGAGCTCGGCACTACCCGGAGGTTCCAAGCACCATGTCCTGGCTCCGGCAGCATCCAAGTACCATGTCAAGTCCTGACCCTGGCGGTATTCAAGTACCATGTCCACGTCCTGGCCCTAGCGGCTTCCCAGTTCTGAGTCATGTCCTGGCCCTGGCGGTCTGTGATTCCTGTCCTACCCCCTAGTCTGAATCTCTTCTCTGCCCCTCTCGCCTATAGCCCTCGTCTGCAGTCCCCGCCTGCACTTCAGTCTAGTTCCATCACCGGAGTACTATCTGGTGTTCATTCGTGTTGGTCTTGTCTTGTCTTGTCCTCGCCTCTGTGGGGTAAGTCAGGCCGTCTGCCGTTGCCCCGCAGGGAGTCATGTCTTGTCTCATCTTGTCCTTGCCTCCGTGGGGTAAGTCAGGCCGTCTTGCCGTTGCCCCGTGGAGGGTCATGAGTCCCGGTCCTATGTCCTGTACCCAAGGAGGGGTCCTGGCTCTCTCTTCTGTGTATGTGTCCATGGTTCCATGTACCTGCTCTCCCAAGACCGAGGCTCTGTTTTCCATGTTCCTCCTCTCCCTAGCCCATGTCATGTCCATGCCTGGTTCTGGGGTCCGATCCCAAGGCAAGACCCAGGACTTGGGTCCTTGCCCAGTCTCGGGCTCGGAGTCCATACCCTAGCCTCTTCATGTCTCCTCTAGTTCTGGGAGCCGATTCCAAGTCCTAGCCCAGACCCTTGGTCCCAGCCTAGTCGTAGTCCTCAGTCCTTGTCCAGTTCGCTACTCCTGCTCCTGCCTAGCTCTCCTGATATCAAACAATAAACTAAATTTAATTAACCTCACAAGATGTGTCTTGCATTTGGGTCCACCCTTGCTCCCAAAGCCCCCGCCAGTGTGACATGAATGGCTCCAAGAAAGGTGGGCCAATACTCCTGAGAGACTGCCTGCTTGTTCAAGATGGATTTCAAGTGAAGTTCGGAATGTGGTGTGTGCTCTCATGTAGACCATGGGTCCAGCACGTGGGTTAAAGACAACTCCAGTGTAAGATCCAACTGTGTGTGCACAATTGGACTGAGTTAACTGTAATGGACATGTTTATTTTTTTTCCTTTTCTCTTTCCTACTTCTGTTTGATAAAGCTGAAATTTGTAAATATACTTCCTTTATAATTTTACGCAGTGTACAATTTGTTACTTCTTGCTGACCAACAATTGTGTATGGGCTGTACTTGCACAGCATTTACTCAAATCAAGGTTTCTTTAATCGGAACCTCACGATGTTCCTGTTTGGTTAAACCTCAAAACATACTGACCCTGGACACCTATTATTTATGAAGGGTGACTGTCTCACAGCTGAGTCCCGTGGCTGTTAGTGGGCCGGCAAAGGACCGAGTTTCCATACAAGCCTGGTGAGGGGTCTTCACAGTTTATCACATTATGATCCAAATCATCAAAACAGATGACAAACAACAATGATCCCTGTGGCACTACAACCATAGCCCCTCCAGTTAGAGAAACAACCATCTCCTACCACTTTCTGGCTTCTCCCTCTAAGACAATGTTGAAATTTATTATTTCTTCCTGAATGTCAACTGACTGAACCTTCTGGACCAGCTTTCCATGGGGATTTAATCAAAAGCCTTGTCAGCAATGTCCACTGCCTTTCTTTCATTAACTTTCTTGGTTTCCTCCTCAAAAATATTTACATTTGGTTAGACACGACCTATTACGCGCAAAGCCATGTTGGCTATCCCTAATGAAGCCCTGTCTATCCAAATATCCATTGGTCCTGTCCCTTAGAATACATTATAATAGTTTACCCACTACTGGCATCAGGCTCACTGGTCTATAATTTACCAGTTTATTCTCAGAGCCTACCTTGAACCACGGAATAACATCAACTATCTTCCAGTCTGCTGGCAACTCATCAACGGCTAAGGAAGCTTTCAAAACCTCTGCCAGGGACCCTGTAATACTCTGCACAGTTTGGGTCTCCTTCTTTTAATATGGTTTTGAGGCATTAGGGCAGGTGTAAATCCATTGACAAGGATGACGTCAGAACTGATGGAATATAATTATCAGGATACATGGGTTGGGATTTGACAGAAAAGTAAAGGTACACTGGAAGCTTGGTTGGGATCTTTTTAAATTTTGGAGATGACCTTGTAGTCCTATACCTTAGAGAAAGACACTGGGGCTAGCCAAAAGTAGTCCAAAAGGTTTATTTCAGATTTGTAGGTTATTTTGTTTCTATTCTGGCCAGTAAGTATTTTCTCACTTTTTTTAATAGACAGGTAAGTGTACTAACAAACAAGAGAAAACCTGTAGATGCTGGAAATCCTAGGTAAGTCTACTGTCTTGGCATCAATGACAATTTCTCCACTTCCTACAGCAGCTATTTTTATCTCGCTCAGTCTACATTTCCAATGCATGCTGAACTATGAACTTCTGTTGTGTAGAACTGCATGGATTAAGACCTGATTTGAAACATGACTTGCAGTGACCTGAAGCTTTTCAGTTGAAATAATTCTGAATTGCTAAAAGTAAGATGTGAACTGGAGGAGAAGGGCGAAACAGTGAAATACAATTAGGCTTGTTGAATTACTCAGGACAATTCAATGCACATTAATCAGTTCAAGGGACAATTAGATATCCTTCCGGGAAGGAAAGGGAAAGAGAGGTGAGGTCAGCTTCTAACACTTACATATTCTTCAGGTGGAAGAACCAACAGAACTGCTGCATCTCTTCTCAAGTGATCCAGGTAAATTCCTACCTTCCAGTGCTCTTTGTGTGGCATCTAAACTTTTTCTGGAGATCTTCCACATGGTCCACCAGGTGCACTCATTTCCTCTCTTATCAGAAAGAACTTCAGGACGGTAGAGTAACTGGACACCAGAAACTGTCATTAATGTGTAGAATCAGGCTACAGCGGCAGCACCTGGGGGTATATGTGTAAGAATAAAATGGTTTTAGTGTAGGAGCAGGGTAAGTGGGTGCTTGATGGTTAGCCAAAGGGATTTCTTCTGTGTTGAATGATTAAATCTTTAAAATGTTGTGCTGATGTGCCAATAGCTTCTACATTTGTACTACAGTACATGAAGGAATTCTTCCCTTGTCCCTGTGGAATTGCCCTGTTTATGCCAGAAACATTTAAATTCTTTTTCAAAGTCGTGTTTATTGTTATATGACAAGTATACAAATGCACAAGTGCAATGAAAAACTTACTTGCAGCAACTTCTTGGCCACATAGCATCATATAAACAGCACTCACAACAAAAAGAGATTATGCATAAATTATAAAAACAGGAATTCTGCAGATGCTGGAAATTCAAGCAACACACATCAAAGTTGCTGGTGAACGCAGCAGGCCAGGCAGCATCTCTAGGAAGAGGTACCGTCGACGTTTCAGGCCGAGACTCTTCGTCAGGACTAACTGAATGAAGAGTGAGTAAGGGATTTGAAAGTTGGCGGGGCAGGGGGAGATCCAAAATGATAGGAGAAGACAGGAGGGGGAGGGATGGAGCCGAGAGCTGGACAGGTGATTGGCAAAGGCGATATGAGAGGATCATGGGACAGGAGGCCCAGGGAGAAAGACAAGGCGGGGGGAAACCCAGAGGATGGGCAAGGGGTATATTCAGAGGGACAGAGAGAGAAAAAGGAGAGTGAGAGAAAGAATGTGTGTATAAAAATAAATAACAGATGGGGTACAAGGGGGAGGTGAGGCATTAGTGGAAGTTAGAAAAGTCAATGTTCATGCCATCAGGTTGGAGGCTACCCAGACGGAATATAAGGTGTTGTTCCTCCAACCTGAATGTGGCTTCATCTTTACAGTAGAGGAGGCCGTGGATAGACATGTCAGAATGGGAATGGGATGTGGAATTAAAATGTGTGGCCACTGGGAGATCCTGCTTTCTCTGGCGAACAGAGCGTAGGTGTTCAGCAAAACGATCTCCCAGTCTGCGTCAGGTCTCGCCAATATATAGAAGGCCACATCCGGAGCACCGGACGCAGTATATCACCCCAGCCGACTCACAGGTGAAGTGTCACCTCACCTGGAAGGACTGTTTGGGGCCCTGAATGGTGGTAAGAACAAAGTCCATTTCAGTGCAAAGTGGGCAAAACGGTAATGGTGTTGCTGAACTATCATAATCAGGGTTTTGCAAGTGGATTCAAAAGCAGAATGGTTGAAGGGAAGTAACAGTTCTTGAACCTGGTAGTGTGGGACAGTGTGTGATGACAGCTGTAAGAAGATGGCGTGGCCCAAATGGTGGGGCTCTTTGATGATGGGTACTGTCTCCTTGAGGCAGCATTTCCAGTACATATGACTACTTTTGGAAAGGGATGAGCCCATGAATTATGCAGAATCTACTACTTTCTTCAGTTCTTTTTAATGTTGTGCATTTGAATTGCCATTCCAGATAATGATGCAACCAGTTAGGATACAGTACTAATGATTGCATCTCTGCCCTGGGCAGGTCACTTGCTATGCTAATGCCCTTCTCCTTCCTGAAGTCAATAATCAACTCTTTAATTTTGCCGACATTGAGTGAGCTGCTCTGTTCTCAAACCTTCTAAAATAACATTGCCTGTGTTAAAATGACAGAATATCTTGAAATTGGCAACAAGTGCGTGCAATGTGCAGGCTTTCTTGGTGATATGTCTTAGTCTGTTTTCTTTATTTGGTTTCAGCTCCCTCAAGTGGTGAAGCATGAAAATGTGTTATCAGTCGTCAATAATTAGGTTAATAACATCAACAAGAAATGGATTAAAATGCAATCTTCCAGAAATTTAAATATCAAATAATTTAACAGACAAATGAAGTAGATGTTTGCTTCAGTTTCCTGAGTAAATGCCAGAGGCCAGACGAAAGCTTTAGTCCAGAGCAACAAAGAACATGCTGGAAGAACTCAGTGGGTTGAACAGCATCAGCAGGAGGAAATAAACTGTTGGCGTCTCGATCCGAAACCCTGCATCAGCATCTCCCGCTGATGCTGCTTGCTCAGCTGAGGTCTTTCAACAGATTGCGTGTTGCCCCGGTATCTGCAGTCTCTTGTGTCTCCTGCTTTCGTCCATCAGGCTAAAGATAACTTAGAACAACTCCCTTCCGCATCAGTGCACATAGATAAACCCCAAATTCTGAAGAAAAAGAGGTCTGCACTTGAGGTTCAGATTATGTCAAAAAATTTCATTAGCTCCGAATATACCTCCCAGCATATGAAGGGAAACTTATAAATACTGTCGATGTTGGATATATTGTAAAATAAAAACTGGAAATCCTTGAAATACGCAGCAAGTCAGAGCATGTCAGCAGGCAGAGAAGCAGTGTTAATGTTTTAAGTCAAAGTGGCTTTGTTGGTTCTGATGAAAGAATGAGGAAGCTTTGACCTGAAACATTATCTCTGTTTCGCTTTCTGCTGAGTATTCCCAGCATTTTCTGGTATTTGAAGCTTATGATTATAACCCCCATCCATTTATCTGTCTAAATATTAAAATGATCTTTGCAAGTTTTTCTTAAATAGCTTTCTGGTGCATTAAATGTATTTTCCACTTTTGCTATATTTCACTGTTCTCATTTTCAATTCCAATGGGGTACAATGGTTCAGTTATCAAACCAGTATGGTTTAATTATCCAGTTAAAATATGAGCAATACTTGGAAGAAGCAAGTAGTGGAATGTGGGAACTTCAATGTACTGAAAATTGAAAGCACTGGATAGAGTGGGCATGCAGAGGATGCTTTCAGAAGGGGAAGGGTCTATGGACCCCTCAGTTAATGGTACAGGTCTATGGCATGAAAAAGGTCGGGAACCCCTGGTCTAGGACTCGAGGAAACAGCCTCAGAAGAAAAGGATGTTCCCTTAGAGCAGAGATGAGGAGGAATTTCTTGAGCCAGAGGGTGGTGAATCTATTGAATTCATTGTCACGATAGCTGTGGAGGCCAAGTCATTGGGTATAGAATGGATTCCGGATAATTGGGCCATTAATTAATTGGGCAGCCACTTAATTGGGACAACTCTCAGAGAATAAAATCTAATTGAGAGAATGGACAGCATTCCCTTGATTTATTTGGGATTTGACACCGCTTAATTGGGACAGGAGACTGTTGCCGAAGTTTCGAACTAATGTCAGTCGTATGCTCCTGTGTGGCCATTTAATACTACACGGTGCTTAGAATGGACAGTTTTTAAATAGCATCAGTTGCATGTGTCTGCGTTCAAAAAGCAGTGAATTTTTGTCACTGAAAGTGACAAGAAATAAGCCATCAGACAATTCGAAACTGATTTGCTCACTGCGGTTTCAAGCATTCAGGCACAAAGGTCCAGAATTGGCCAGAAGTAAAAATGAAATGATTTCATCCTTCAACAAGTTAGATACTACAAAGAATTTGAAGGCATCAACAATTGTCTTGAATGTTACAATGAAACTGAAGATTTGGAGGATTCAATAGTCGAAAGTATTGCATGAAGGTAAATCGTTATCTGCATCACCTGTCAGGGCTGATTTTGTTCATTTATATTAAATCAAAAGAACACAGTAACTTCTGTTAATGCTTTGTACCTTCAGAAACTAATCAAAAGAAACATGTGGGAACCAGGGATCATATCTATTTTGTTTTACTTTAGTGAGGCGAGTACTTATGACATTGTGGCGTAATGACATATGTCATTCACGTACTTCTTACATATAATGGATTATGTGAAAAACAAAGTATGCTTATCAAACAATATATTTACAATATTACTCAGATATTACTGAAATACTAAATACACAACACTCCCTCCGTGCTTAGGTTGAAACTGCAACTCAGTATAGAATGCATCTCAAATCAAATCTGTAATGTATAGCTCTCTAGTCATTATATATATATATACGGTATACTATGTTGTAGGGTAATGTAATGAGTAATGTATTAAAGACTGTCCTACATACACCATCTTTGAGTTGTTGTGTTCACTTCAAGAGACGGTGTCTGACATAATAATGTCAGCGAAAGGTGACTGCTTTTGGTTTGTCCGTAATGGAAGTAGAGGTTGCAGCTTTTATTTAGCACATAGAATGATCCTCACATGTTTTATTCACAAATTCCTACAATATAATACAACTATTATATAGACATCCACAGCACAGTTCTCTTTACAGAAGGGAAGGTTTGCCCCTGAACTGGAAGGGATCCAATATTCTAGTGGGAAGGTTTACTAATGGGGTTTAAACTGGAGTTGCAGGGGGATGGGAACCAGATTGCCAGAACAGTGAGTGGACAGATTGTGAAGCCAGATGTTGGTAAGACCTCAAACAAAGTCAGGAATCAAAAGGTTGAATATGGTGCGACTGGTATCCTGAACTGTGTATATTTCAATGCAAGAAGTATCATAGGAAAGGTGGGATTTTGAGGAACAGATTTGTTAAAATAAAATCACAGACTATTGCAAGAACCATAAAGTTGTAGCAGAAACAAGATGCTGGAAATCCAAGATGCAAAATGCTGGAGAAACTCAGCAGGCCAGGCAGCATCTATGGAAAAGAGTAATCAGTCAATGTTTCAGGCCGGGACTCTTTATCAGTACTGGAAAAAAAAGATGAGCAGTCAGAGCAAGAAGGTGGGGGGTGGAGAAAGAACAAGTTGGTAGTGGGTAGGCGAAATCAGGAGAATGGGAAAGCTGAAGTAAAGAGCTGGGAAGTTGATTGGTGAAAGAGACAAAGGGTGAGAGAAGGGGGAATCTGATAGGAGAGGACTGAGGACCATGGAAGAGAGGGAAGTGGGAGGAGCTCAAGAGAGAGGTAATGGGCAGGTAAGGAGATAAGGTGAGAGAGGGAAAAATTAATGGGGAATGGTGAAGTGGGAGGGGGGCACTTACCAGAAGTTCGAGAAATGGATGTTCATGTCATTAGATTGGTGGCTACCCTGACGGCATATAAAGCGTTGTTCCTGACTGTGGCCTCATTATAGTAGGTAATTTAGTTTTCCACATATTGACTGGGAATTCAATACTCTAAAAGGTCTAGAAGGGATAGAATTCGTCAAAAGAGTTCAGGAAAGTTTCCTTCAGTATGTGGAAGTGCCAATGAGAGAGTGTGCAATACTGGATCTGTAATGAGGGAATGAGACAGGACAGGTGACAGAAGTTTTTGTAGGAGAACTCTTTTCATCTAGTGACCACAGTGCCATTAGTTGCAAAGTAAATGTGCAATAAAACAGGTCTGGTCCGCTAGTTGACATTTTAAATTGGAAAAAGGCCAATTCTGATGGTATCAGAAATGATCTGGCAAGTGTGTATTAGGACAGGCTGTTTTCTGGCAAGGGTGTTCTTGGAAAGATGGAGGTCTTCAGAAGTGAAATTTTGAGAGTACAAAGCTTGTATATGCTTGTCAGAGTAAAAGGTAAAGATAACAAGTGCGAGGAAACACGGTTTCACACGATACTGAGGTCCTGGGTAAGAGAAAATAAGGAGGCCCATTACAGGTACGGGCAGGTAGGGAAACATGACATGCTTATGGAGCATAAGAAATGCAAGAGAACATTTAAGAAAGAAATCAGGAGGGCTAAAAGAGGACATGAAGTTGCTCAAGCAGACAAGATGAAAGAGAATCCTAATGGATTCTACACATATGTTAAGAGCAAAAGGATTTCCATGGACAAAATTGGTCCTTTGGAAGACCAGAATGGTAATCCATGTGTGAAGTCAAAACAGGCGGGGGAGATCTTAAGAACATTATTTGCATCTGAATTTACTTGGGAGACGGTTACTGAGTCTATAGATGTGAGGCAAATTGGCATTGACCCTGTACAGATTACAGAGGAGAAGCTGTTTGCTATCCTAAGGCAAGTCAGGCTGGATAAGTCTCTAGCGTTGAATAAGGTGTTCCCTCAGAATTTATGATAGGTAAGTGCAGAAATTGCTGGGGCCTTAATAGAGGTATTTAAATCATCTTTATCAACAGAAAAATACCAGGGGATTAGAGGATTGGATGTAGAGTAGTCAATGTTGTTCAGCTGTTTAAAAAAAAGGCTCTAAACATAAACCAGGAAATTATAGACCAGTGAGTCCGACATCAGGTACAGCAAAGTTATTGGAAGGTATTCTAAGTGGCTGGATATATAAGTATTTGGATAGACATGGACTGATTAAGAATAGTCAGCATGGCTTCACACATGGTAGGTCATGTCCAACCAATCTTTCTGGAGAAGGAGGATGAGAGGAGACATGATAGAGGTATACAAGATATTAAGGGAATAGATAGAGAGGATAGCCAGCGCCTCTTCCCTAGGGCACCACTGCTCAATACAAGAGGACATAGCTTTAATGTAAGGGATGGGAAGTTCAAGGGGGATATTAGTGGAAGGTTTTTTACTCAGAGAGTGGTTGGTGTGTGGAATGCACTGCCTGAGTCAGTGGTGGAGGCAAATACACTGGTGAAATTTAAGAGACTACTAGACAGGTATATGGAGGAACTTAAGGTGGGGGGTTATATGCGAGGCAGGGTTTGAGTGTCGGCACAACATTGTGGGCCAAAGGGCCTATACTGTGCTGTTCTATTCTATGTTCTATGTTCTATGAGGGGAAACATCTTCACTCAGAAGGATGTGAGAGTGTGGAATGAACTGCCAGCACAAATGATGCATGCAAGCTCAATTCCAGCATTTAAGGGAACTTTGGATAGGTACGTGGATGGCAGGGATGTGGAGGGCTATGGTCCCAGTGCAGATCGATGGGAGTAGGCAGTTTAAATGCTTTTGGCATGGACTAGATGGGCCAAAGGGCCTGTTTCTATGCTGTACTTTGCTATGACTCTATGGCCCTAATTCATCAGCATTTCCATGGTTAGTGATCATTTTGAATTTGATCTTGTAATTGTGTCCAAGAGCAGAATCCATCTGTGCATTCATGCTGTTACTGTTAGTAGAACACCCCTCTGTGGATTGAAAATGGACAACAGTGGTTGATGATCAGTAATGAGGGTAAGCTTTTACCCCAAGTACTGGTTGAAATGTTTTACACCACAACACAGACTCAAGGCCACTCTGTCAACTTAAGCATAATTTTTCTCTGCAGTGGTAAGTGAATGTGATGCAAAGGCTATATTCACTTCCATCACTCTTAATATGTAATGTGATTGCACCTATACTGTAAGACAAGCTGTCACAAGCAAGCTTCGTTGAGCGATGTGTGAGTATTGCAATGTGTGAGTACAGTGTCTAACATCACCATTTCCTTTGTCTTTTTGAAAGCCACCTCACACTGCATTGCCCATTGCCATTTCTTCCCGATCTGCAGTAATGAGTTCAAGGAGTGCAACACAGTAGCCAGGTTTGGCAAGAACTGTTATAATAATTGACAAATTCTAAAAAGGACCACAAATGTGACATGTCTTTTGGCCTTGGGGTGTATGCCACTGCTGAATTTTCTCAGCACACATGTAATGCTTGTGTGTCAATGGTGTGGCCACAGTAAGTGATGCTTAGTTTCAAGAATTCACACTTTTTGCATTGTGCTCCAAGCCCATAATCTTCTAATTGTTTTAAAATTGTCTAGAGATTTTGGAGATGTTCCTTGTCACCCTCATCGGTAACGATGATGTCATCCAGGTAACTCTGAGTGCCTGGGAAGCCTTACAGCACTTGGTCCATAGCTCTCTGCCAGAGTGCAGGTGCAGACGCTACTCCAAAAGTAAGCCTATTATAGCAACAAGGCCACTTGTGAGTGTTTATGGTGAGAAATGCTTTGGACTCTTCTTCCATCTCCATCTGTAGTTAGGCCTCAGCTAGGTCCACTTTGCTGAAATGTTCCCCTCCAGAAAGGTTTGCAAAGATAGCCTCTATCCTGAGCAGAGGGTATTGGTATACTTACAGTACAGGGCTGATAGTGACCTTAAAATTACCACAGATCCTGATGAACCCATTCTTCTTGGACACTGGGACCACTGGCATTGTCTATGGGCTCCGTTCAATATTTAAAAGAGTTCCTTCAGCCTCCATGTGATCTAGCTCACTTTATAAGGAACTGGACGGGCTTTATAAAACTTGGGTGTGATATTTTCACTTAACAATGTTTTTCCATTGATATGTTTGAGTTTTCCAATGCCATCCTTGAACATTACAATGGCATCACCCAGTGCCCTTCCTAATTCGCTTTCAGTCGACTCTGTTGCAGGGCATGTGACATGCAAGTGGTGGATGGATCTCAAAATCAAGTTGCAGTTGTCTCAGCCAATCACAGCCCCCACAATGTTGGTGCTCCTGTTTTACTATATACAAGTCCAATGTGGCTTGCTGATTGTTATGTTTCACCATTACAAATGTCATTCTCACAGGAGTTAACTTTTCTCCAGTATAAGTTCTTAGTTGGACACCTGCAGGCTTCAGATCAGTATCTTTGAAATGCCACTCAAACTCTTTTGGTGCAATGACTGGAATAGCTGAGCCAGTGTCCAATTCCATTTTAATTAACTTGCTGCTCACTTCTAGTGTAAATCCATATTGCTTGTCTCTTGATAGTTTTCACATTGTCAATCTCAAGACTAATCAATCCTGTGTCACGCTCATCATTATCAGTTTTTCAACAACAGAATGCAGATTAGTGCTCTTTTTGCAACTGCAACTTGACTTTCTATCTTTTTCTCTTCCCTGTGCAGTCTATTTATTTTTGTCTGCCTGACATGCTCTTTGTATGTGTCCTACCCTGTGGCATTTTCTGCAATGTTTAAACTTTAAACCTGCATTGGTCTGGTGTATGTGAGCCCCTGCCACAAAGGTAACACAATTTGTTCAATCAGACAGTTTCTCAAAGCTCAAAATAAAATTTACTATCAGAGTACATACATATCACCACTTACAACCCTGAGATTCCTTTTCTATGGGCATGCTTAGCAAATCTATAGAACAGTAACTGTAAACATCAGGAACTATAAGCTCTAAACATCAATGCAAATACAGATATAAATAAATAGCAATAAATAACGAGCATGAAATAGCAAGATAATAGAGTCCTTAAATGAGTGTAGTATCCCCTTTTGTTCAAGAGCCTGATGGTTGAGGGGTAGTAACTGTTCTTGAACCTGGTGGTGCGAGTTCTAAGGCTTTTGTACCTTCTACCTGATGGCAGCAGCGAGAAAAGAGCATGGCCTTTGTGGAGAGGATCTTTGATGATGGATCTGCTTTTCTACGGCAATGTTTCACGTAGATGTGCTCAATGGTTGGGAGGATTTTACCTATGAGGTACTGGGTTGAATCCACTACCTTTTGTGGGATTTTCCACTCAAAGGCATTGGTGTTCCCATACCAGGCCATAATGCAGCCAGTCAGCGCACTTTCCACCACACATCTGTGGAGGTTCGCCAAGGTTTTTGATGACATGCTGGATCTTGGCAGACTCCTGAGGAAGTAGAGACGCTGTCATGCTTTCTTTGCAATTGTATTTATATGATGGTCCAGTTGTGACATTGCAATTTTGTTCAGTCTCACATTCATTCCTGACAGCGACCTATTGACCATCCCTAATTTTCCATATGTGAAGAGATCCTATCTCTAAGAATCCCCAATAATTTCCCTACCACTAATATAAGGCTGACATTTTTGTCTAATGCCCTGCCCTACATAAAAAAGAAACAACATTGATTACTCTTCAGTCCTCTGGAGCACCACCTATAACTAGAGAGAATACATAGACCTCTTTCATGGTCCCAGTAACCTCCTCTCTTGCTCCTCTCAATAACCTGGAATAGATCCAGTATGACTTTGGGGACTTACCCACTTCAATGATCTTCAAGAGTCCCAACACTGCTTGATATCAAACGCCCTAGAATATCAGTATACCCCCTGCTTGATCTCACTGTCCTCTGTGTCCCTCTTGCTGAATGCCAATGCAAGGCATTCATTTAGTACCTCATTGACTCCAGATGTAAACCTACAAACTTCTAGCTACGACCTTCCTTTGTCCTGAAGTGGTCCTACCAACAAATTTAGAATTGTGTTTCTAATGTATAGGATTCTTTTACATCCCATTTGCCCAAGGCATTTCATGGACCCTTATAGCCTTCCTGATCCCTTGTTTAAATTATCTACTGTTTCGCTTATATTCCTCAGGACCGTGACCGATTTCAGCTGAAAATAAGTTTCTTTCCATCTGTGCATACATGTACTTGTGCATTAACAATAAAAACATAAATTTGACTGTCACAACTCAGTAACGCAGGAATCAGTCCAGACTTGCATATAGCCAGACCAGCAGTCTGGCAAATAACATTCATGTCATATGCCAGGAAATAGTCATCTCCAACAAGGAAGGCTGTAGCTACCTATCTTTGACAATAAACAGCCAAGTCCCCAGTCATCAACATCTGGGAAGGTGGGTCACCAGCAAACACAAGCTTACCAGGCCCATAGGAGAACAGTGAGTGATTGGACAACAACACCTTGAAACCTTTCACAACATCTGTAAGGAAGAAAGCAGGGGTATAATGGAATAGTTTCCACTTTCCCAGATAACTGATTCCTCAAGCTCATTCAGGAACAAGCAGCTCACTTAACTGGGGCTCATTTCGCCACCATGAACGTAAATTTCCTCCACATTCAATGCACAATAGCTGGTATGTGCCATCTACAAAATGTACTGCCATACTTACTGAGGCTACTCCAATGTTACCACACAACAAGGAAAAGACCAGCAGGTACATAGAAACACGACCACCTGCAGGTTCCACTCTACATTCCACACTGCCCCTACCTAGATGAACATTATCATCACTGGGTCAAATTCCAGCCATATTCACCAAATAGACTATAGGAAGGTAGCTTGTCATCAGAGGCAGCTGGAGGATTCACATAAATACTGGCCGTGTAATGCTCAAGTTGCAAAAAATAACCGATAGAATCATATAGACAATGAACAGAAACAGGGCCTTCAGCCCCCATGGCCTGAGCCTTCAGCTCCCATGCCCAGGGCCTTCAGCCCCCATGGCCTGGGCCTTCAGCCCCCATGCCCATGCTGACTATAAATGAAATCTAAAGCAATAGAAGAAAGAGTATTAGTAACTTATCATTAACCTGGTTATTGAAATCCATTTCATCCTGGTTTCTCTGTGTACCTAAGTGTGAGCTTTCTAATGAAAACAATAAAAAATATTCACATTGGACCAACTTGTTAGAAAAACCCAAGCTGACCAGCTGAAGTGAGTTAGAACAGTTGTACTGTCAGAACGTTCAGATATGGTCCAAGCTCAGGAAGAGACACTGACAGTGCACAGACATTAATGGTAACAGGATTTTAAGGGAAAAGAAAACAATAAAAACTAGGCCAAACAGGGCCATTGACTAAAACTCTCAAACGGAAAAATAGATGCCAACACTGTGGCTAAACGTAATATCTAAATATAAAACGAATACCGCTAGACTTCATCGTCAGTCAACTCGATAGTCCACTTTCTCAGGCAAGGCTGAATGCAAGCAGGCAGCATAACGTTGCTGTGTTTTGCTCAAGTCTCGACAAATGCCACAACAAAAGGAAGGGTGCTAAATACCGCCATAGTAATTAGCTGACACGTGCATATTTACGAGCACAATTGTGGAACCTGCTGTGTACCCCACTTGTGAGGGGAGCCTAGACCCTGCAGATGTGACAGATGCATCAACCCCTTCACAATATGAGAAACTTAATCATTTATTTATACTGTTAAAACACCACCCTGCAGTTAAAAAAAATGTCAGTCTGTACATCTTACTTGAAACAGCAAGGCCTTGTCAAGGTACTGCATGGCAGGCTGATCACTTGGGATTCAGGATAAGCAAGCCAACTGGAAACAGAGTTGGCTCAGTGGATGGAGACAATGAGATGTAGGAGGGGGTGTTATCAGATTATAGGCCTGTGCACAGGGATTACTGCTGATTATAGGTCTGTGCACACGGTGGATGGAGACGATGAGATGTGGGAGGGGGTGTTATCAGATTATAGGTCTGTGCAAAAGGATTGCTGCTGATTATAGGTCTGTGCAAAAGGATTGCTGCTGATTATAGGCCTGTGCACAGGGATTGCTGCTGATTATAGGCCTGTGCACAGGGATTGCTGCTGATTATAGGCCTGTGCACAGGGATTGCTGCTGATTATAGGCCTGTGCACAAGGATTGCTGCTGATTATAGGCCTGTGCACAGGGATTGCTGCTGATTATAGGCCTGTGCACAGGGATTGCTGCTGATTATAGGCCTGTGCACAGGGATTGCTGCTGATTATAGGCCTGTGCACAAGGATTGCTGCTGATTATAGGCCTGTGCACAGGGATTGCTGCTGATTATAGGCCTGTGCACAGGGATTGCTGCTGATTATAGGTCTGTGCACAGGGATTGCTGCTGATTATAGGCCTGTGCACAGGGATTGCTGCTGATTATAGGTCTGTGCACAGGGATTGCTGCTGATTATAGGCCTGTGCACAGGGATTGCTGCTGATTATAGGCCTGTGCACAGGGATTGCTGCTGATTATAGGCCTGTGCACAGGGATTGCTGCTGATTATAGGTCTGTGCACAAGGATTGCTGCTGATTATAGGCTTGTGCACAGGGATTGCTGCTGATTATAGGCCTGTGCACAGGGATTGCTGCTGATTATAGGTCTGTGCACAAGGATTGCTGCTGATTATAGGCTTGTGCACAGGGATTGCTGCTGATTATAGGCCTGTGCACAGGGATTGCTGCTGATTATAGGTCTGTGCACAAGGATTGCTGCTGATTATAGGCCTGTGCACAGGGTGGATGGAGACAATGAGATGTAGTGGGGGGGGGGGTGTTATCAGATTATAGGCCTGTGCACAGGGTGGATGGAGACGATGAGATGTGGCGGGGGGTGTTGTCAGATTATAGGCCTGTGCACAGGGATTGCTGCTGATTCCACAGTCATGTACACTCAGTGGCCACGGTATTAGGCACCTCCTGTACTCAATAAAATGGCCATTGGGTGTATGTTTGAGGTCTTCTGCTGCTGTAACCCACTCACTTCAATGATATGCTGTGTTTTCAGAGATGTAACACATGATTATTTGAGTTACTGTCACCTTCCTGTCATCTTAAATCAGCCTGGCCATTCTCCTCTAACTTCTCTCATTTTTGCCCAAAGAACCTTTTTTTTGCAGCATTCTACAGACTATTATGTGTGAAAATCCCAGGAGATCAGCAATTTTTGAGATACTCAAGCCACCCCATCTGGCACCAGCAATATTTCACCTACAAAGTCACTTCAATCACGTTTCTTATCCATTCTGTTGTGTGGTCTGAAGAACAACTGAGCCACTTGACCATGTCTGCTTGCTTTTCTGCATTGAGTTGTTGCTACATGATTAGATATTTGCATTTACGAGCAGCTGTACAGGTGTGCCTAATAAAGTGGCCACTGTATGCATCTTAACCATGTGGTTGAGAACATCAGTGGCATGATTAGTAAGTCTGCAGATGATATCAAAATTAGTGGTGTGGTGGGCAGTGAAGATGGCTGTCTTAAGCTACAATAGGATTTACATCAACTGGGAAAGTGGGCCAAGGGAGGGCAGATGGAATTTAACTTGGACAAGTACGAAGTAATACATTTTGGGAAGTTAAACATTGGTAGCATGTACAATGAATGATAGGGCCCTGTGAGTGTTGTAGAACTGAGACCTAGAGTACAACACATAATTTAAAGTCAAGTTTATTGTCATCGAACTCTATACATGTATATAATGTAATGTATACAGTATAACGTGTTTAGAAACGAGAAAATGTTTCTCCGATATCACCTCCATGAGCAAGAAGGCACAGCAATGCAACCCCCCTCCCCAATCTTAACTGCATTTTGCAGTAGTACCATTGAGAGCATCCTGACAAGTTGAGAGCATCAACTGCTGGAACGGGAACAGTCGAACGTTGGACCTAAAATCCATACAAAGGTCTGTGAGAACAGCTGAGAAGATCATAATGGTCTCCCTACCACCCATCGGAGATATTTATCACAAGTGCTGCATCATTAAAAATCCCATCCATCCATCCAGCATCTTCTTTGACTTTCTACCACCAGGCAGGAGACTCTGATGCATTAAAAACAAGAACGGTGAGGATGAGAAACAGTTTCTTCCCTCAGGTCATTAGGCTTCTGATCTCCCTGCTGCATCGTATGTGAAGTGTCACGGGTTAATTTGTTACATACCTTACAATATTTAATATTAAATAACTGTGGTTTGTTATTTATGTGTGATTCATCTGTAGATTTTACGCTTACCTTCATAAGTTATCGTGTGTTACGAGTATTACTGTGCTTTACACCTTGGGTTGGAGAAACGCTGTTGAAAATGGCAACGTAAGTAGACAAGGAAGCAAGGAAAGTGTATTGTCCACTTGTCTTCATCAGACAGGCATTGAGTCCATTAAAGCTGTATAAAAAATTGGTCAGAGTGCTGGTCTGGACATATGATAGGAAGGATGTGATAAGCTAGAGAGGGGGCAGAAAATTTTCACAAAGATGTTACCAAGACTAGATAGCTTGAGTTATAAGAAGATTGGATGAGCTGTGGTTGTTTCCCCTGGAGCGACGGTGGCTGAGTGGTGACATAACTGAGTTCTATAAAACCATAAAAGTCACTGAGAAGATGGATTGTCACAGTCATTTTTCCTGGAGTAGGGGAGTCTAAAATGTGAGGGCACAGACTTTAACCTATACTTAAGTTTAAACTATGCCTTACCTCACATACTGAAAGGGGCAGGCAGCACACACAAAATGCTGGTGAATGCAGAAGGCCAGGCAGCATCTCTAGGAAGAGGTACAGTCGACGTTTCAGGCCGAGGCCCTTCGTCAGGACTAACTGAAGGGAGACTGAGTAAGAGATTTGAAAGTGGGAGGGGGAGGGGGAGGGGGAGATCCAAAATGATAGGAGAAGACAGGAGGGGGAGGGATGAAGCCAAGAGCTGGGAAGTTGACTGGCAAAAGGGATACAAGGCTGAAGAAGGGGAAGTATCATAGGATGGAAGGCCTTGGAAGAAAGAAAGGGGGAGGGGAGCACCAGAGGAAGATGGAGAATAGGCAAGGAGTTATTGTGAGAGGGAAAGAGAGGAAAAAAATTAGGGATGGGGTAAGAAGGGGAGGAGGGGCATTAACAGAAGTTAGAGAAATCAATATTCATGCCATCAGGTTGGAGGCTACCCAGAGGGTTGAGGGTACATGGAATAATCTGCCAGATGAAGTTGTAAAGATGGTACAATTACAATAGATAACAGATTCTTGGACAGGTACATGAATAGGAAAGACTTAGAGGGATATTGGCCAAATACAGGAAAACAAAACTAGCTCAGGAAAACACCTTGCTTAGCAAGGACTAATTGGGCAGAAGGGCCTGTTTCTGTGTTGTATAACTCTATGGCTCTATGTCTAAAACCTTTGAGCTTGATGGTTGCAAGAAACAGGAAATTTGAGCGGTAATTATGATTACAAAAATAAAGATGCTGAACTTAAGTAAACATGCAAATTATGTTTGCATAGTCCCAGGGTTGACTTAATTCAGAACAGATTTGTGGAAAGCATAAAGCACTTAAGCAAGATTGATTACTCCATGGAGGGCATTGGGAGTTTCGGTGAAAGAACAGCAATAATTCTAAATATAAGATTCAAATATGTTCCTTAAAACCTTGGGGCCTTAGCAGCTGCAGGGTCAGTCAGTCAGCTGGATATGAAGGACAATTAAAAAATGATCTGCAAGAAGCCATGAATAAGATTACAGTGATAGAGAGGGTGAGGTTTAGATGTACCCCCACTATAAGTTAAAACCCTTCAAACAGTGCAATAATGGTTTTCCTTCAATCAAATAATTTCACTAAAATTAGGAGATACCAACAGGAGCTCTTTGAATTTATCAAAATTACAGTATCATACTGGGTACAGCAAAAATCCAATTGTTTGTTAGCCTCATAACTTTGGAGTTGCCAGAATGACCAATTTTCCAAGCTAAGGAAATGGGGGAAATGAGTGGTGTTACCTTGGACCACTTGCAAATTAGCAGGGAGGAGGTGCTGGGAATTTAGGGTCTATTTAGTTGGATAAATCCCATGGCCTGACCTGGTGCTTTCTCAGACCTTGTGGGAAGCTAGAGAAGAAGTTGTAGAGGTGTTGCAGAGTTTTTTGCTTCAGATCTGGCCACAGATGAGTTTCTGGAGGTTCGGAGAGTGGCTGAAGTGTTGAGAGAAAGGGTCTAATTTGGAACAGCCAGCATTGCTCTGTGTATGGGAAGTTGTGTCTGACAGAGTTCTTGGATTTCTTCAAAGAGGTAATCAAGAGGGTAAATGAGGTAGGGCAGTGGATGCTGCCTATATGGGTTTTAGCAAGGCCTTTAACAAGACACCTCATGGCAGGCTAGTCTAGGAAGTTGGATCAGATGGGATCGAGGGGAGGTGGTGGACTGGATACATAATTAGCTCAATGGCAGAATGATAGTTCATGGTTCTTTCTCAGGCTAGAGACTTATGTCTAGGGCTCTGGGCTTGGACTTCTGTTGTTTGCAATTTATAGAAACAATTTGGAGAAACATACAAGGCATGGTTCGTAAGCTTGTGGATGATGCTATATAAAATAGGTGGTATTGTAGATAGTGCAAAGGCTTTGTAAAATTACAGGTGGATCTTAATCAGGTAAGTATGTGGGTTGAGGATTGGTTAATAGCTTTCAATCCAGATAAATGGGAGGTGATTTGGGATATCAGACTAGGAGAGGACTTTCAAGGGAAATGGTGGGGACCTGGGGAGCGTTATAGAACAGAACAACCTTGGAGTGCAAGTGCATAGCTCACTCAAAGCAGTTTCACAGGTGAGATAGTGCAGTGGAGGCATTTGGCAAGTTGACCTTCATCAATCGAGACGTTGGGTATAGGAGTTGGGAAGTTATGTTGCAGTTTCCTAAGACGCTAGTGAGATGACACTTAGAGTATTGAGCACCATGTTGGTCATCATGTTGTAGAAAAGATGTTATCGAGCTAGAAAGAATCCAGAAAAGATCTGTCAGGATACTGCCTGAATCTGGGATCTGACTTACGAGGAGAGGTTGTGTAGACCAGTACTTTATTCCCTGAAGTGTAAAAGATTGAGCTGATAGAGGTATGAAGTTTGCCACGGTGAGAGAATTTAGTTTTCTTTTAGCACTCAGGGAGAGAGTGTTAAAAACAAGACGTCATAGGTTTAAGATCAAAGGTGAAAGATGTAAAAGAGGCATCAGGAATGACTTCTGCGTGCAAAGGATGGTGTGAATTTAGAATGAGCTGCCAGAAATAGAGTTTGTAATGGGCACATTAGCAACATTTAAAAGCCACCTAGATTAATACATGGATAGGACAGATTTAGATCAGTATGAGACAAATGCAGAAAGATCAGATTAACTCACTGGACAACAATGTTGACGTGGATGAATTGGGCCAAGAGCCCAATTTTCATGCTGCATGACTGATGCTATAGACTCTGTTGATATTTCTTCTATTAAAACACCAAAACACTTCTAATTCACTGTCTTAGTAAAATAATTCTTCAGTGAATCGCAAGGGTTTACAAGGAGTTTGAGAAAACCCAAAGAAGTTTAAAAGGAGCCTGGGAACGGGGGGAGGTCATATAGTCATAGAGTCATGGAGCATCAAAGTACAGAAACAGACTCCTTGGCCCATCTAGTCCATGCCAGCCTGTTTCCTACCTAGTCCCACCTAGACCATGACCTCAATGCTTCCTTCATCCATGCACTGTACCAATCCAAAATTCTCTTAAACGTTACAATCAAACTCACCTCAAGCATTTCCACTGACACCTCATTCCACATTTGCACCACTCTCTGAGTGATGCAGTTCCCATTAAATATTTTTCTTTTAACCTTAAGCCTATGACCTATAGTTCAAATCTCACCCAGCCCAAGGGGGAGGAAACCTGCATGTGTTCACTCTATACCGTCATGGTCTTGTATACCTCTGTAAGATCTCTCTGTATTTAAACCTTAACCTATTCAACCTGTTCCTGTAACTCTGGTCCTCAAGTCCGGGTAACATCCTTGTAAATTTTCTCTGTACCCTTTCAAAGTTATAGATATCTTTCCTGTAGGTAGGTGACGAGAGCTCTAAATATGGCCTCACTGACGTCTTATAGAACTTCATCATAATACCCCAATTCCTGTACTCAATACCATAATCTATGAAGGCCAATGTGCTAAAAGCTCTCTTTATGGCCCTATCTATGTGTGATCCTGTGATGACACATTCAAAGAATTATAGGTCTGTATACTCAGGTCTTTTGTTCTACCAGACACCACATTGCTCCACGATAACATTCACTGTACGATCCTAAATTGATTTGACTTGTTAAAGTGCAACACTTCAGACTTTCCTGCATTAAATTCCATCTGCCATTTATTCGGCCCATTTACCCAGCTGATCCATATCAGTTTGCAAGGTTTGATAGACTTTCTTACTGTCCATAATGTCCCAGTCTTGGTGTTGTCTGCTTTGCAGTTTACCACATTATCATCTAAATCATTAATATAGATGACAAACAACAGACCCAGCATTGATCCCAAAGGCATACCTCTAGTCACAGGCTTTCAGTCAATGAGAAAACCATCTGCTACTCGGACCAGCTGGTAACATGAGCTGGAAAATGGCACATGGAATTTAATGCAGACAAGTGTGAGGTGTTGACTTCCTCACTAAGCCAATGTTGAATCCAATTGACTGCTTCATCCTGAATGCCAGGCAACATAACCTTCTGGACCAGCCTCCCAAGTGGGACATTGGCAAAAGCATTGCTAAAGTCCATATAGAAAATAACCAATGCCTTCCCTTCATTGGAAATCTCCCTTCTTGGTAATCTCAAAAAAACTACAAGATTAGTTAGACATGATCTACCACATACAAAGCCACATTGACTATCCCTAATCTGGTACAGTCTATCCAAATATTTCTACATCTTGTACCTTAGAATACCTTCCAATAATTTACCTATGACTGATGTCATGCTCACTGGCCTAAAATTTCCCAACTTATTCTTAGTGTCTTTTTTAAACAATGGAACAACAATAGCTATCTTCTAATTCTCCACACCTCACCCATGCTAAGGACATATTAAATAACTGCCAGGACCCCCTCAGTTTCTGTACAAACCACCCACAAAGCCTGAAGTGGCACCTTGTCAGCCCTGGGGATTTATCCATCCTAATTTGCCTCAAGACAGCAAGCACCCCCTCTTCCATAATCGAGATATTGTCCATGACCTCACTAATCTCAGTTCTATAGGCCCTCTGTCTGTCTCCTGAGTAAATATAAACACAAACAAAAATCATTTAAGATCTGCCCCACCTCTTTTGGCTCAATGCATAGGTGACCACATTGAGCTTCAAGAGGACCAACTTAACCATATAACCATATAACAATTACAACATAGAAATAAGGCATCTCGGCCCTTCTAATCCATACTGAGCGCTTACTCTCACCTAGTCCACCGACCTGCACTCAGCCCATAACCCTCTATTCCTTTGCTGGCCATATAGCTGTCCAATTTAACTTCAAATGACAGCATCGAATCTGCCTCTCTCTTAAGTGTTCTCTTGCATTTCTTATTCTCCTCAAGCTCTTCATTTGATCGTAACTGCCTAAACCTGATATATGCCTCCTTCTTTTTCTTTAAGCAGGGCCTCAAAGTTCAACGTAAATTTATCAAAGTACATATATGTCAATATATACAACCCTGAGATTCATTTTCTTGTGGGCATAAATCCATAATAGAATAACCATAATAGAATCTATGAAAGACCACACCAACCTGAGTGATCAACCAGTGTGAAAAGACAACAAACTGCAAATACAAAAAGAAAGAAATAATAATAATAAAAGAATAAGCAATAGATATTGAGAACATGAGATGAAGAGTCCTTGAGAGTGAGTCCATAGGTTCTGGGAACATCTCAATGATCGGCAAATTGAAGTTGTGTGAAGTTATCCCCGCTGGTTGAGGGGTAATAACTGTTTCTAAACTTGGTGGTATGAATCCTGAGGATCCTGTACCTTCTTCCTGATGGCAGCAGTGAGAAAAGAGCATGACCTGGGTGGTGATGGTCACTGATGATGGATGCTGTTTTCCTGCGACAATGCTTCATATAGATGTACTCAACAGGGGGACTGGGCCGTATCCACTAGTTTTTGTTGGATTTTCCATTCAAAGACATTGGTGTTTCCTTAGCAGGCTATGAAGCAGCCAGTCAATATACTCTCCATTACACATCTATAGCAGTTTGTCAGAGTTTTAGACATCATGTTGATTCTCCATAAACTTCTAAGGAAGTGGAGGCACTGCTGTGCTTTCTAGTAATTGCTCTTATGTGCTGGGCCCACTTGAAAGCTGCTTGCATGTCGGTCTTAGAGACTGAAATCACACAATCATCATGTCAGCCTTAGAGACTGAAATCACACGATCATCACGTCAGCCTTAGAGACTGAAATCACACAATCATCATGTCAGCCTTAGAGACTGAAATCACACGATCATCATGTCAGCCTCAGAGACTGAAATCACACGATCATCATGTCAGCCTTAGAGACTGAAATCACACGATCATCATGTCAGCCTCAGAGACTGAAATCACACGATCATCATGTCAGCCTTAGAGACTGAAATCACACAATCATCATGTCAGCCTTACTGAAATCACACGATCATCATGTCAGCCTCAGAGACTGAAATCACACGATCATCATGTCAGCCTCAGAGACTGAAATCACACGATCATCATGTCAGCCTCAGAGACTGAAATCACACGATCATCATGTCAGCCTCAGAGACTGAAATCACACGATCATCATGTCAGCCTTAGAGACTGAAATCACACGATCATCATGTCAGCCTTACTGAAATCACACGATCATCATGTCAGCCTTAGAGACTGAAATCACACGATCATCATGTCAGCCTCAGAGACTGAAATCACACAATCATCATGTCAGCCTTAGAGACTGAAATCACACGATCATCACGGGATTTCCTCATGGTTCCTCCATGTTTCGATGTTCAAAGAGAGCATAGAAGGCTCATCTAGAAGTGAAGACCTGTTGCTGCCTATGTCACCTGATTTAACTTATAAGAGGTGATAGCATTCAAGCCCTGATATCACTCAACATCCCTCGATATCCAAGGTTCCCAAAATATGTTGGCCTTGACTTTTAATTCTTTGAGGGTGATTGGTGAAACCAGGTATGTGGAGAGTAAGAAGTTGGGAGGTGATAGGTGGAAATGGTAAAGGTCTGAAGAAGAAGGATTCTGATAGGAGAGGTGAGTGAGCCATGGGAGAAATGGAAGGAGGAGGGCACCAGGAGGAGGTGATAGGCAGGTGAGGAGAGAAGAGGTAAGTGGATTCGGAGTGGGAATTGAAAAAGATGGGGGGGTGAATTTTGGGAGGCAGAAGAAACTGATGTTCATGCCATCAGTTTGGAGGCTACCCAGACAGAATATAAGGTGTTGCACCTCTAACCTGCCTCGTGGCAGTAAAGGAAGCCGAGGACCAACATGTCAGTGTAGGAATGGGGATTAGAATTAAAATGGTTGGCCCACCAGGAAATCCTGCCTTTTGCAGTTAGAGCGTAGGTACTCGACAAAGCAATACCCAAATCTATGTTGGGTCTCACCTCACCTGATTCGAGGTGAATGGGCACATATAGCACTTGTTCTGCTTGCAGGGATGAGTACCAGGAGGGAGATTAGTGGGGTGGGATGAATGGACAAGGGAATCACAGAGGGAGTGATCCCCGTAGAAAATGAAGAGTGGAGGGGATGGGGGAGGTAAAGATGTGTTTGGTGGTAGGGTCCCATCGAAGATGGTGGAAGATGTGGAGAATGATGTGCCAGATACAAAAGCTCATGGGATGGTAGATAAAGACAAGAGGAACTATACTCTCGTTAATGCGGCCATAAGATGTGGTGAGTGTGGATGTCCAGGAAATGGAGATGCATGTGTGGGCAGCATCAGAGGTGGAGGAAGGGAAGGCCCAAGAAGGAGGACATATCTGTTACCCTGGGAAAGAAAGCCTCATCGTGGGAACAGATGTGGTGGATGTGAAGGAACTGAGAAAAAGTAATGGCAATTTTACAGGAAAAAGGGCAGAAAGAGGTATAGTCAAAATAGTCATGGAATCGGTAGGTTTGTAAAAAATGCTGATAAATAGTTTGTCTCCAGAGATGGAGACAGAGTTTGAGAAATGGGAGGGAGGTATCAAAAATGAACCAAGTGAATTCAAAGGCAGGGTTGAAGATGGACGCAAAGTTGAGTGAAATTGACAAGCTCAACACGGATGTGTGAAGTACCATCAATGTAACTCAGAAAGACTTAGGGAGCATTACCACTATACAGGGAGTATAACTTCCTGAACTCACCTTGCAAGACCTTATTGGTAACATTGTGCACCACGACCTCTGACTACTCATACTATGGACTTGATCTGAGACACCTCTGACCTTGGCATCGTGAGGTGTGGGGGGAGTTGGCGGGGGCAACATATCCCCGAAGGTCTCCATCTTCTCCACAAAACCTCCTATCGGTTCTCCTAACCAATGAACCTGCTATCACTGCTGCTTGCCTCTTCCCCCTCTTCTTTTCTGAGCCAAAGGACCAGAGTCAATGCCCGAGACCTGATTACTATGGTTCTCCCCGGTGGATTGTTCTCCCTGCAATACTGTCTCAAAGGATGCACTTATTATTGAGGGGACTGGCGGCAGGGTACCTGAACTACCTGCCTATTGCCTTTCCCTCCTGACAGACAGCCAGGCATCTGCATCCTGCAACTTCGATGTGACTGCCTCACTCTAACTCTTGTCTACCAACCTCCTTGTGCGTTTGAAAGAAGCTTAGGAACAAGATCCTGGTTAACTTTAAGGAGGGCTAAAAAACATGGCCCCATCAATTTTAAAAAGAGTGAAGGAACAGGGCCTCAGTGAGTGTAAGAGTAAATCATGGGATGGGGCTTTGGTGAGTTAAAAGAGAGTGCAGGGAAAGGGTGAGGTAGGCGTATGGGATTCAGGGCTTTGGTGAGACAAATACCGAACTATCAGATTTCTGCACAATCAGAATTTTTAATTATCAGAGTTTTCTTATAACTAAATTAGAACTGTCAATATTGATTTCATGGTCAGAGGGAAAAAGCTATCTCTATTACTGTATTTTCAATCTATTTCCAGGTTAGATACTTAGTAAAATCTGGGGATATGTGCTGAATTTTTTAAATAAGTGATTTGAATGTTAACAGCAAATGGTCAGATGATCTTAAACTGGAGGCAAACCTTCAGCATTAAATTACGAAGCTGAAACAAAGATAATTAAGGAAAGTATTCCCATCAGACCAGCTCATTAAGGAACCCAGGCAGATCAGTTTAAGTCTAACAGCACTAGTTTTACAATTTTCTGCTAATGTGTGAGATGTTGGGATGACTAAATAATTCTTTTCTTCTGACAAAGCACTACTTCCGTTGTAGATTGCACAAAGGAAGAGTAATCTGTTTCACCCAGAGATTAGTTGTCAAATTAGTTAAAGCAAGTAACCAAAATCTCAGTACTGCCTAACCTTTCAAAAACGTCTTTGTTCAAATTCTACTTTCTGGAGATTTGCCCATTCAGTTAAGGATGAGTCCAAAACCTTCATCAGATCTGCCTGATTATCAGGAATGCTATATTGGAAAGATAAATGTTCTAATCAGAGCATCCTGCACTCAAAGACATAATCATGACTCTGTTTGCTTACATGATTGATTTTAATTGAAACTCTCCAGTGCATTTCTGAACCCAGATCCAGGGACAGGCATACCAAGCTACTTTGTTCTTTGATCAAAAGGGCAAGTTGGTTGAATTGGAAGGCTGAAGCAAGCCTTTTAACTATTATTTGGATTGAAATGGAAGCTCTCAATTCTTTATAGGTGTAAGGATCTCCAGCACCCAGGCTAATATAATCAGGAATCAGGTTAGAAGTTTATTCATCATCAGATATCAAAAGGGATTGCCATTGAAAACGAAAATAATATTTCCATTCATCATGGACAAAACCCTCCCTACCATTGAGGAAATCTTCAGAAGACAGTGCCTCAAGAGAGTGGCATCTATCATTAAGGAACTTCACCATTTGAGACATGCCCTCTTCTTGTTACTACCATCGGGGAGGAGTTACAGGAGCTTGAAGACCCACACTCAATGTTTTAAGAACAGCTTCTTCCCCTCTGCAACTGGATTTCTGAATAGTCCATGAATCCAGGAATACTGCCTCCCTGTTACTCTTTAGCACGATTTACTTCTGTAAGTTAAAGTCATTTTTATGTCTTGCATTGTACTGTTGCCCCAAAATGACAAATTTCATGACATATGTCAGTGACAGTACAGATGATTCTAACATAATCAAGTACGCATTATCAGGATATGTCTGCTTCCTAATATACAGTTATCTCTTTTTATTGTGTTCTTCACTTTGAATACTATTTATCTCATTCGATGCCTAGCAGGATTGATCATTTAAGGGCAAAATACTGATATTCATCAATGACCTTTAAACTATCCTGTTTATCTTGCGGTGTGTGATAATATCGTTTATTCTGAATAACTATGAGAAGGAACATTTGACAATACACACATGGTCTTTAACATGGTCTGAAGTGAGAGTTGAAATTGCCTCAGATAAAATTGAAGTTGCTAAAGAAACATAAGTTTTCACCTTCATGTAATATCTTTAAAGTAAAAGTTGTATCCTAAAACAAAGCTTATCTATAAAGCATCCTTCACAACCTCAGGAATTGAATGAAGTATCTTGGACAATAGACATAATTTTAACATAGCGAAATGCAGCAGTTCAATAGTGAACAGTAACAATCCAACAAGCAGTGATAATTGCCTTAAAAGCTGTTCCTTTAAAGTGATATTGGTTAACACTTGAATATGGACCAGGGTATCACTTCTTCAAATTAGCCCCGTGAGATCATATGCATCCATCTGTACATGGAGATGGAGACTTGGTTTAAACTCCAACTGGAAAAACAGAGCAGTAGAAATTTCATCTCTCCTCCTGTACAGTCTTGAACATTGTCATCAACACTTGGTTCCAATGTAAAAGAAATGTAGAATAAATTTCTACTCTTTTGTTTCCACTTTCTCCCCACTGCTTGAACATTAACTTGAATTTTACGTTGAAGTGTTTGGAGAGGAACTGCACAGCCTTCTGACTCAGAGAGTGATGCCCAGGCCAGAGGTGAAATCTTCATCATGGGGCGGGAAAGGAAGAAATAAGAAAAAAAAAATTCAGTATCTTGGCAATTGAAGGAGAATCAATGAAGTTGGTCAGTCACTGCAATTTGACAGCAGAATGGAGAGAGAAGCTGGGAGAGAAGGCAGAATGGGCTGCTAGTGATGGAATCTAATAGGAAAGGAAGGTGGAGTATGGAACCAAGGAAGGGAGGTGGAATGGGAAGATGGAAGCACTAGGGAGAAGGGCAGCTTGGGAGAAGTGTTGAAGTACTGGGTGGATGGAATGCAGAGGAGGGGAATGCAAATGTGAGATACGGGCCACAGTAGACAGCACAATGCTATTACAGCTCAGGGCATCATAGTTCGCAGTTCTATTCTGACATCGTCTGTAAGGAGTCTCCGTACATCCCCCCCATGGAATGCTTGGGTTTCCTCCCACAGTCCAAAGATGTACCAGGTAGATTAATTGGTCATTGTCAATTGTCCCACGATTAGGTTAGGGTTAATTTGGGGCTATCAGGGGTTGCTGATGTGGTGCAGCTCGAAGCATCAGAAGGGCCTATTCCACACTGCATCTCTAAATTAATAAATAAATAAATAACTGGCTTGTGGCGAGAGGGAGCGCGGGTACAACAGGTGCTAGATCCACAAACGCTGCTTGACCTATTGAGTTCTTCCAGCAGTTTTTTGTTCCATATTCCAGCATCTGCAGTGTCGTGTATCTTGTCAAGGGAAGTGGTCTATTTATCAGATTGAGAACAGAACACTATCTGCTTCTTATCTCACCCGCAGGCCTTACCCCAGGGTGTCTGGTTACTGGCTAAAGTGGCAGCACCAAGTCTGGCCAAGCTGCTGAACTTGTGGCTCTGATCCCAGCTCTCATGGCCGTCAGTGGAATTTCCAGTGATATTGCAAGGCCTTGGCCCGTTTGCTTGATGTAGACCTTCCAATGCATCAAGGGTGGTTCTTGAGGTGACAAGAGAGCAGTCAATCATAATGTATGCATTCCCCGTTGGCATAACACACAAGAATTAAGGGAGTCTGCATAGAATGCAGGTCAGTTGACACAGGAATGTTGCTGGTGATCCATTAATCCCAAGTGAGACCAAATATTTTCCTGAGACAGCAAGGCCAAAGCTGGTCAATCCCCACTTTTGTTTAGACAGCATGACCTAACCCTCAGTGCCATAAATCATGACAACATTTTGTGCCAAAACGTAAAATGCTTTATTCAAAAGAAAACAAAGGAGAACACTGAATACTGGTAAAAGGAACAAGTAATAGGAGAATTTATAAAGGATGAAAATAAGTTGTAGAGGCAAACTGGTTTGAGGAGCCATAGCATGTAAAGACAATTACCATTTCTGGGTGAGAGGTGGGGGCTTCAATAAGGTGCCTCAGTCAGTGACAGGGAGATCCCAAGACAGATTAAATATGAAGGAGATTATAAAGAAAGACTTCTGCTCTGTCTCTGATGAACTATTCCCTGCTTTGATTTCACATTCCTTGAGAGAAAAAAAATATTTTCACTAAACCTTAAATTCTTTCCAAAACATGCAGCTACATTTACAAAGTAACTGCCCAAAATTGTACTTTAAGTTTTTGATATAATGTTGTGCTGTAGAAGATGCAGAAATACAAGCTTTTGTGTAGACAAAAATTCTAATGATCATTTGTTTAAAGTATATTTCAAACCTAAGGAAGAAAATACCAATCCTTTAAAATTAACTATATAAACTCAGACCCAATTACATAAATAAAGTATGATCATTTATTTTTCAATATTGATAAATGTTTCTAGTTAAGGTTATAATTTTCTCTTTGGAGACCTAATAGTCTGATGCTGACAGTAGTAAAAGAGTTAAATATTTGTTAAATTCTCAAAAAGTATAATTTCAAAGGAAGGTGATAACATGTTTGCATTGAGTGTTCAAAATTCACAGGTAACACAAAGTGTTGAGAACCAGCAAGACACAGGAAACATTAATGGGAAAGTGAAGGACAAGTTCACTGAATGTATAAATTATGTTTTTCTAGATCTGTATGCTGAGGAGCAACAAGAGAAAAGGCTACTTTATTTATTATTTGTTATTTTTGTTGTGGGCATCACTAAGTCGTGACTGAAAAAAGGTTACAGTTGGGACACTAACCTTGTATCAAAAGGACAGGCAAGTAGGAGACGGTGTGGTGTGGTTCAGTTGGTAAAAAGTGAAATCAAATCCTTAGGAAGAGGTGACATGGGATTTGAAGATGTAGAATACATGTGAGTAGAGTTAAGAAACTGCAGGGTAAAAAAGACCCTGATGGGAGTTATATACAGGCCTCTGAACAGTAGCTGTGGACTACAAATTACAATGGAAGATAGAAAATGCATGTCAAAAAGTCAGTGTTACAATAGTCATGGAGGATTTCAATATGCATGTAAATTAGGAAAATCAGGTTGGTGCTGGATCCGAATGAATTGAATGCCAACAAGATGGCTTTTTCGAGCAGCTTGCAGCTGAGCCCACGAGGGGAAAGGCTATGCTGGATTGGGTGATGTGTAATGAATTGGATTTTACTAGGGAGCTTAAGGTAAAGAAACCCTTAGGCAGTAGAGATCATTATATGACAAAATTCACTCTGCAATTTGAGAGGGTGAAGCTAGAGTCAAATATTTCAGTATTACAGTGGAGTAAAGGGAACTATGAGGCATGAATGACAAGCTGGCCAAAGTTGATGCAGGGATGAAAGCAGAACAACAAGGCTGGAGTTTCTGTGAGCAATTTGGAAGGCACAGGATAGATACATTTCAAAGGCAGGATGATACAACCTTGGCTGACAAGGGAAGTCAAGGACAATATAAAAGCAAAAGAGAGGAGATATAATAGAGCAAAAATATATAGTGGCAAGTTAGAGGACTGGAAGCTTTTAAAAACCAACAGAATACAACTAAAAAAGCCATGAGGGTGGGGGAGGATGAAATATGAAGGTAAGCTCGCCAGTAATATCCAACAGGATACCAGAAGTTTTTTCAGATATATGAAGAGTAAAAGAGTGGCAGGAGTAGATATCAGACCACTGGAAAATGATGCTGGAGAGGTGTTAATGGGGGACAAGGAAATGGCGGACGAGCTGAGTAAGTATTTTGCATCAGCTTTCACTGTTGAAGACACTAACAGTATGCTGGAAGTTCAAGAGTGTCAGGGGGCAGAAGTGAGTGCAGTTGCAATTACTAGGAAGATGGTACTTGGGAAGCTGAAGGGTCTGAAGGTAAATTGTGCAGGCATAAATAATGATCATTCAAGAATCACTAGATTCTGGCATGTTTCTAGAGAACTGGAAAATTGCAAATGCCACTGCACTCTTCAAGAAGGGAGGGAGGCAGATTTAACTCAGGGGTTGGGAAGATGTTAGAGTTGATTGATAAAGAATAACTCAGGGTTCTTGGAGGCACATGCTAAATAGGCCAAAGTCAGCATGGTTTCCTTAAGGGAAAATCTTGCCTGAAAAATTGTTGGAATTTTTTCACGAAATAACAAGCAGGATAGACAAAGGAGAATTGGTCGATGTTGCATACTTGGATTTTTCAAAAGGCCTTTAACAAGGTGCCATACATGTGCCTTATAGCAAGATAGGAACCATGGTATTACAGGAAAGATATTAGCATGGATACAGCAATGGCTGACTGGCAGGAGACAAAGAGTATGAATAAAGGGAGCCTTTTTTAGTTGGCTACAGGTGACTAGTGGTGTTGGGACCATTTCTTTTTGCGTTATATGTCAATGATTTGGATGAAGGAATTGATGACATTGTGGCCAGGTTTGCAGATGATATGAAGATAGATGGAGGGGCAGGTAGTGTTGAGGAAACAAGGAGACTGCAGAAGGACTTAGACAGATTAGTAGATGGACAAGGTTGTGGCAGGTAGAAAACGGTGTCAGGAAGTCTATGGACGTGCACTTTGGTAGAAGTAACAAAAGCATAGACTGTTTTCTAAACAGGCAGAAAATTCAAAAATTTGAGGGGCAAATGTACTTGGGAGTCCTTATGCAGGATTCCCTAATGGTTAACATGCAGATTGAATTGGCTGTGAGGAAGGCAAATGCAATGTTTGTATTCATTTCGAGAGAACTTGAATATAAAAGTCAGGATGTAATGCTGAGGCTTTATAAAGCACTGGGGAGGCCTCACTTGGATTATTGTGAACAGTTTTAAGCCCATTACTTAAATAGGATGTGCTGACATTGCAGAGTTCAGAAGAGGTTCATGAGAGTGATTCTGGGAATGAAAAGGTTATCATATAAGGAATATTTGAAGGCTCTGGCCCTGTACTTGTTGGAATTTATGTGCGTCTACTTCTACCCTATCATCCCTAATCACTACCTGCAAAATGCTAAGCAAAGAGGTTGCTCCAGAAATGTAAACAGCATCTTTAGAAATGCGGCTTCATTCTTATGCCTGTTTCCTCTTTTCCTGCTGGCCGATTGCAGCTTAATCACATTCCTTGTCTTTCCCTCTTCACCCTCTGGTAGCTAAACCTCTCTCTTTCCAGGGGCATCAGGCCTCATGGATCCAGTCACTCCAACAGTTCCATGACCATCTGAACAGCATACATCCAAACTTTCAATTTACAATGGAGTTGGAGAAGAATGGTTGCCTCCTGTTCCTGGATATTCCAATAAGACAATAGCCTTGGACATGGTGTTTATTAAAAATCCACTCATACCTCAACAATAACAGCCACCATCACGCTTCCCAATGTAGTATGATTCTTTCTATTTTCGTTAACCGTGCTAAAACTATTTTGAACACGTAGAGTTTCCCCGAGGAAATAAGACGATTACGCATGACGCTCCTACAGAATGACTACAACGTGAAGGAAATCAATCGGTCCCTTCAAAAATCCTGACTGAAAAGCCAGGAAATCTAACAACGAGGAGGAACCCAGCACTACTGCCTGTCTTCCCTATATTTAGATTGTGTGTGTGTGTGTGTTCGTCCATCGTCAACGTCGATGAGGACCTCGACACCATTATGATGGTGTCGAGACTAGCGCGTGACTTGGATTTAAGTGAGGGAGAGTTGCACAGCGTCAGCCTCACTCTCTCTTCCTAATTCCCATCTGGATCCAGTGGCAAGACAGAGTCGAGACGGCTGGAGATGGGACTAGGCGCAGTGGATGACCAGGACGTCTTCTGTGGCTTGTCCTGCTCTACACGTTCCACAACGCTTGCAGAGACCGCCTTCTTGGCCGTTGGACCTTCCATTGGTCTCGTCCGCTCAATCCGCCGGAGTCTGTCTTCACATGCTGGGATAGACGACTCCCTATCTCACCGAGGGTTTGAGACCCGTCGGCTACCCTCACCTGGTTTAGCCGGCTTGTCGAAGCCATTGCCCGGGAGTGTGGCCGCTGTCGCATACAAACAGCTACGGGGAGCCGCAGGTGAGAGCTGAGGGCTAGGTGGGGACCAAAGGTGGACTAACCGCCTTGAAAAGGACGCGACATGTTCCCCCACCAGAGGTGCCACCCCTCTCTGACACCACATACACCCCATATTTAGATTAGATTATGAGGACACACAGTCCTCTTTTTATTGTCATTTAGTAATGCATGCATTAAGAAATGATACAATGTTTTTTCCAGAAAGATATCATGAAAACACATGACATACCGACTTAAAAACTAACAAAAACCACATAATTATAACATTTAGTTATAACAGTGCAAAGCAATTCCGTAATTTGATAAGAACAGACCATGGCATGGTAAAATCTTGAAGACTCTCGAAAGTCCCCTCACCTCACGCAGACGGTAAACCTCCAGCGCTGCCAATTTGCCGATGCAGCATCCTGGAAGCATCCGACCACAGTCCAACTCCGAGTCCATCCGAAAACTCCGAGCCTCCGACCACCTCTCCAACACCGAGCACCAAGCACCATCTCTGCTGAGCGCTTCGACCCCGGCCCCAGCAACAAGCAATAGGCAAAGCCAAGGATTTGGGGCCTTCATCTCTGGAGATTCTCAATCGCACAGTAGCAGCGGCAGCGAAGTGGGCATTTCAGAAATTACTCCAGGTGTTCCTCCATACTCTCACGGCTGTCTCCATCAAATCCGGATTGTGCACGGCCTCCTTAGTTACACATATGATATTCATTCAGAACAGCCACACGCGCTGCCATCTTCTCCTGCTCGGTGGTATTTCTACGGTTTCTGGAAAGATAACCAAGATCCTGAAGAAATATCAGATTAATACCATCCTCAAATACATAAGGAAGCTCAAATCACAGCTTATGCAGGTCAAAGATTATCTTTGACTCAGGTCGGCTGACATATACAGGATTCCCTGTGAAGTGGAGCATGTTAACCATTACGGAATCCTGCATAAGGAGCGCAGGAAGAAGAGAAGAAGAAGAAAGCCCTTAACTCTGAGTGGAGTCATCAGGACACCATCATTGATGGCGTTTTTTTTTGATGGCTTTCTTATTTTTACGAGGCCAAGTTGCTAGCTCGACGCTCAACCCAGCACGGATGGAAAGCGTTCAAGGGAGCTGGCTGGATTCGAGCTCGGGAGCCTTTGCCTCTACGCCAGCAGCCGGCTGAAAGGAGCACAGGAGGTTTATCAATTTGGGTTACCCAGAGAAATCAGTGTTAGCAGAACATTGCATTTGTGTGGCCATAGGATTGACTTCAACAGCACAAAACTACTGTGGGATTGCCTGGAGAAGAAAGTCAATGAAATAAAACTAAAGGAAAAGAATTTTAACAAAGACAAAGGACTTGCTCTAATTAAGAAATGAAATTTGATTGTAAACAAGGTGGGAAAGCAGAAAACTGATTGGATGATTACTAACCAATCAGGAGGGAAGGACAACAGGATTATAAATACCACTGAACTAGGCATGCCTAGGCATCATCCCTGATGAAGATGGCAGAGTTTGTCTTCAAAATATCGATTAAAATCGATTCCGTACCTGGCTGAAACCCTGAGAAGAGTTTATTCGTCATATACACCAGGAAAGCACTAGATCCCTTCTCACTTACCCCTTGTTCCACAAAAACTGACACCCAAATAAGTATAACCGTAACAAGTGGATGCTGCAACTATTTGGTTTCGCTTGGACAAATGGACCCAGACTCGGTAGTTCCTCCGAGACTCACTTTATTGTTAATACAGAGAAGGAGAAAAATAGAGAGTTGTGAGAAATGCTTTATATTGTACACTACCAACTCCACTAATAGGTAGGGCTAACTTAAACAACGCCTCGTAATCTACAATGCCGAGTATACTTAGCAACGTCTGCGTGGTCCCTGAGGCAGGCGATCAACCGTGGACTGGCTAGGGTGGAGGTCCTTGGCACCAGTTCAACTGCTCAGCCCAGACGTGTGACCCAGGCAAGTGGTCTGCCCAAGAAAGAACTTGCCCACCTTTTATAGCACTATCGCCACCTCCCAGTCCAGCTGGTAGGGGCGAGGCATCCAATCCAACACCAACACGGCCCTAAACTTTTGGTCAGGTGACCTTCAACAATCGGCCTCTGCCTCCTCAGGGACAATGCGTTCTATTAATCTTACAACCAAACAACATAAAAAGCATTCTTTAGGGACAAGGTGATCAATTACTTTTACACAAATCAGCGCTTTTAGTTTGCTTTCAGGCAATGTTATCAGGTAGACCAGAGTCACATTGCTCTCCCCTTGTCTAGAATCAAGGGTCAATTTGCCCAACACGCAGGTAGTCCTTCAAAGCAGGGCAGACCCACAAATTCCTACTCGTTAACAATTTCCTTGCCGTATCCATTTTTCATACCCACACATCCCATCCATACACTTACCAATACACCCCTACGAGGAGGAAGTTCACCACAATATTCATCGCTTTGAATCATTGCGTAAAGTGAAGGCAAGGCTACTTTGTTCTTTAGCCTTCCTTCTGAGATGCTGGGACAAGGACATCATCCATAAATTCATAAGGTTGCATTCCGCAGTGATTTCTCTGGCAGCCAAATGCTGATTAGGAAACATGTCCATTGCATTAGATCCACTCTGGACATCTAGATGAACAGACAACTGTCTCTTTACCTGCAATTCTCAGCTCTCTTGTCTCCTGGTGACTGGGAGTGCATTGACAAGTCCACTGCTGCCCAAGGTGAACACGTTCCGTGAAGAAACACTGCGAGGCAGGTCAAGAAATACGACAAACTATATAAACAAACTGCAGGCATCCCACCATTGGACCCAGAAAGGACTGTCATCAACCAAACTGGGCAAAGCATCGATTCGATCAGTCCTCACCAAAGGGCTAAACTTCACTCCGGTCCCCAGAGCTATACCTTATCGGGACTACATTGGCAGAGCAGAACAAGCAATCTGAAAACTGCCACCGGATACCGTGGAGGAGCCATCAGTTGCGAAGGGTGGTTATTGAAGCTTCAGGATGCCAGTAGAGGTGTGTATACTCATTCTGGGAGCTGTATTTTAGCATACGCATTTTACGAGTACGTATGTGTTGTCTTGGTGTAGCAGTTAGATGTAAGGGAATACAGCAGCCATCAGGAGTTCCGGCGCTTAGCAGTGGCAGACTGCAGAGTACATACTCTGCCGTTTTAAGTATGTGCTGTTTAACTGGTACCCGTCATTTGTGTTTTGCGTCGTGTGGAGATATTTCAGGCAGAGGATTTACCAGATATGTCTGTCAGGATGGCATCTATCGAGGTCAGGCAACATCAGGTCGAGAACCCTGAAAATCTGAGTCAGCCCTTGACTCTGGTTACGACTACTCATAAGCCCTTCACTCCCGGGGAGAAACAGAGCATTTTCCCTCACTTAAAGTCGCATCTGGGAATTCAGAATTCTGATGCAAGTTCAAGGAAATGGTTGAAGTTCCCCAGATGCACCCGGAAGATATACACGTGTTGGTAAAAGTGAAGTGCCCGAGGAATATGCGGGACGGTATGACCCAGGGGGTGCGAGATGGTACACAGGCGACTACCAGGAATGCCAGCAATGAAGAGAGATGTCATTTTTTTTAAGTGAAAGCGAAGCAGTGACTGAGGGGAGGTGAGAGTGACTGGGGAGCGGTAATGGCAGTGACTCAGAGAGCTGACGAGAGAGCCATGGATTATGCAAAATGCAATATTAAGCATATGAGGAGTATTCTGGGTTGGATAATCCAGGGAGGGACGACACAGTCTTCCTGGAAATGATGAAGGAAGGCCTGAGCTCAGCCCATCAGGAACTTTTAGATTTAGGTATAGCAGTGGCGTTGACCTACTCTGCAATAGTTTCATGGGCCAGTGAGAGACTAAAGGAAATGCAAGAGAATTCATAAAGTGGCTATAGTGGATGCAGTTGCTGTGATGCCACAGAGGGTTTGTTTTGTGTGCCAGCAGCTAGACCACGTAGCAAGGAACTGCTGGAATAGACAAGGGAGGGTAAAGGAGTTGATATGCTATCGGCCTGTGCTAGCTGTGGCCTTTCGGGACGTGGTTGGAGGCAATGTCCAAAAATGAGGAAAGAAAAACAGGTGAAAGTCACAGCAGACACGCAGTCTCTCACCCCATCAGCGCCCAGTCCGTCCAGTCTATCGATCCGATCCTAGAGCTGGTGAAGACGGCTTCTAGGTCAGAAAAAGATGTGGCGACGTCCCTCACTGCCAGTGCTGGTGATATGCAGAAGTACACAACAGCCCTGGGGAGCCGGCATTGCGATGTATCAGTTGACACGGGGCATCAGTATTGATAACTGACCTACCCCTGCCAACAACCGGGGACAGGAAATTTATATTACGGGTAGGAGGAAAATCGTTGAAAGCAGAAAGAAACTATTACTATTTATTATTTATGGTGCAACTGTAACGAAAACCAATTTCCCCCGGGATCAATAAAGTATGACTATGACTATGACTAAACAAATCGCAGATGCTCAAAATCAGTGGGGTGCAGCTTCCAGTGCCTTTCTGGGTCTGTCCCAATAATGAGGGCACTACCCTCAGAAAAGACATCCAGAAGGAAGCAGAGGCCATTATAGATTCAGGCAAGGGAGAAATAATAGGGACAAGCCAGGGGCAGCGAACACATACAAACAACGGAGAACACAACAATTGCAACAGCTCTGATCATCAGAGACTGGAGCCAGGCTGGAGTCTATGGATTACTTTTCCAACAGTTCCCAGCAGTGCGAGCTAGACACAAGCAAGATTGTGGTTGAGTAAAGATAAACCCAATTAAAATAGAGGGGGGGCTTGCATAAACCCCATAAACAGTATCCTATAAAAACTGACGCACTGACAGTGGTTCACAAGTCAGTAACAAAAGTTAGGGACACCGGAATGAATCCCGCGAGCGCCATCCTAACAGAGGGGGAGGAACACGGGTACAAAATGGAAATAGAGCAGGAAGAAGATGTCAGTGTGAAGGAAACACCTCTGGCAGGGGAAGCAGAGGAAATTTTTACAGATGGGTCTCGGAGCTACATGAGGGGAAGCCACGGACTGGATGGGCTGTGCTGAAGGACACGGATGAAGAATTGGCTTCAGGATCACTGCCAAGATTTACTCAGCTCAGGTGGCGGAACTGGTGGCCCTGATAGAAGCACTGCGCTACAGTAAAGGCAGACAAGCAAATATATATACAGATATCTGGTGTGACTTCGGCGTGGTGCAGGATTATCTGAGGCATGCACACGACGAGCATTTGTAACCTCGATGCACAGGTAGTCAGCACGGGCACGTAACACAACAACTGCTGGAAGCAGTGACTGCCAGCGGAGGCATAGGGGAGAGCAAGGAGCAGAAAGGCATTGAGTGTGATGGGGGCAGTGGAGGAACAAGGGGCAATTGACATTGCAAGTGTGCAGGAAGAAACAATGGGAGCCAGTTTAGTAAACTTATATGAAGAAGTGGAGGCAGAAGCGAAGGAAAGCTGGAGGAGAAAGGGAGCAAAGGAGGTACTAGGTGGGAGCTGCACACACGGGGCTGTGGTGTCCCTACCAGGTGTTAGGCAGGATATACTGAAGTTCTATCATGGGGTGATGCATCAAGGAAGGCAGAGCTTGGTCACAACCGTCCAGCAGGGTTGGGCGGGGATGTTGAGAAATTCTGCCGCCATTGTATCATTTGTGCCCAGCATTACCCTGGTAAGGGCAGAACGCTACAGCTGGCAAAACAGCCCCAGCTGAGGGGCCCCTGCCAAAACGCAGGGGGGAAAGCTACTCATGTAATTATTGATCACCTCAGCCGGTGGGTAGAGACTTTGACAACAAGGACTGCACCGCCAGCACCGCTGAACGAATTCTAGTTCAGGAACTCCTCCCAAGGTGGGGAACCCCAGTTCAGGTGGACTCAGATCAGGGAGCACATTTCACAGGGGAAGTGATGAAGGAAATGTGCCGACTGCTCGTGGCTCAACAACAGCTCCACGTACCCTACCACTCTCAGAGTTCAGGAAAGGTAGAAAGGATGAACCAAACAACCAAGAACGCCTTAGCCAAAGCTATAGCTGAGATAGGAAGGACATGGGATGATGGATTACCAGGAATCCTGATGAGATTACAAACAACCCCAACTGTATGCTGGGTCTCAGTCCCTACGAATTATTGATGGGGTGAGCAGTACCTTCTGGGGTAATTATGGTTTTCGATGAGCCTGGGACCGAGAGGGGTTGAATAACACAGATAGTGAAAGACCTTTGTAACCATCGTAAAGGACTGAGCAAAGCAGCAGCAGCACATCGCTGATCAGAGAGAGCTGGAGGGAAAGGAGGTAGTCCTCCCTCAGCCCGGTGACCAAGTCACGGTGAGGGTGCTGCCTGAGAGGGCAGGGCTTGCCCCCAGATGGATAGGACCACAGAAGGTACTCTTAACAAATGACACTTATGTCTGTGTGCAGACAGCGAGGAAACACCAGTCTCAGGTTAAACCATTCGACCCATCTTTTTGTTGTCCCCACAGACAGAGCGGGGGATCAAGTGTACCCAGTAACTGTGTAATTACAGAGAACCTGAGGTGAACACCAGCCGGCCACGCCAGACCTGACCACAGCTGATGGAAACGCACCTGCAGGAGAGGTGAAGGCAGAAGAACACCGAAAGCATGCTAAAGGGTAACGGTACTCTGATACGAAAGCTGGCTGCTGAAGGTAGATGATAAATTGAATAGCATAGAATAAAAAAAGATATTGGGGAAAAATAGATGAGGAGGGATTTAAGTTACAGCAGAGACAGTAGGTTCCACAACTTCAATGGCATGGCAGACTGAGAAAGATTGCACATAGTATCTGAAGGCAATCACCCCCAGCCTGAATGGGGAGTGAATACAAGTGAGCTGTGATCAACTGGACAGTACAGAAGGGGCTGCCACCGGGGAGAGTTCCTTGCAGTCATTTACATAGAGACCACCCCAGCCCCTTCCTGTACATCAATGAGAGGGCCTGTGAGCCTCAAGCACTTACCTTGTTGATGCCCCTGGAAAGAGAGTTAGTGACCAGAGAATGAAGAGATGAAGACAAAGAATATGATTAGACCGCAATCAGCCAGCAAGGAAAAAAAATAACAGGCATACAAATGAAGTCACATTTCTAAAGACTGCTGTTTAAATTTCTGGAACAATCTCTCTGCTTAGCATTTTATAGATTGTGATTAGGGATGATAGCATAGATGTAAATGCACATAAAGTATTTGGTGGAAAATTCCGAGGCAGAGCATTTCTGTTGTCCTGTTTGAATAGATCCTCCTTAAGATTGCCTTTCCTGATTTTTGCCATGATTTGGCTATTTGGTATTTGCATTAATGAGCAGATTTACAAGGGCACCTAATAAAGTGGCCATTGATACTATGCAAGATTCTAAGAGCAATTGATCAGAGTGGATGTTGAGGAGTTATTTTTCTTGAGCATTTTTGTTAAAGGTCCAGAACTTTTTAACATGAAACTCCACGATGATACAGCTTGGACTGAATGCAAAATAATAGAGAGAGAGAGAAATTATTTTTGGCCATGTTACTGAATGTTGATTACTTTTCTCTTATAAAGACTACATATTGTCTGTGCTGGCTAGATGCACCCCTGAAGAAAATTCTTATTGTTGGCAGCTGACTGGTAGATTAAGCGGGAATGAAAGAATTAAGTAGATTGGACTAGAAATTTCAAACTCCTTAAATTATGTCTCCCACAGGACGATGACAAGAGATTTGCATCTAACTAATCCCAGAACTCAGCATGTTCTTTCAACTGACTGGCACTCAAGATGGCAATTCGTAGAAATCATCCCGGCCTGAAATAATTGCAATCTATTAAGGCTTGGCAGGTTGGTGTAACTCAAATAAAACAATTAAACAGAAAATGTATGTTTTATATTTCATTAAGTATAGTTGTGCATTTGCTCATTAATCCTTATTTACTCATGGTATAAAAAGGACATCCAAACTCTCTTTCTGTTCCATATATCTCCCAATACTTATGGAAGAAATTCCTCTCTTAGCATTTGGTTATTTTACAGCATAAATCAAGTAAGCCAATCCAAATCACTACAATGTCTTAATTCAAAAATGCAAATGATAAAAAAACTCTAACCTGTGTATTATGCATTTATTTGAATCAACACATTTGAAGTATGCATCTGTGGAGGAACTAGTACCATACATTGCATTAAACAATATTAAAAGCGATTTTAACAGTATAACCACTTTCAATGCAAAGGCAATAATTCTGGGCTAATATTGGTGTATGTGGCTTTTTCAAATAGCCAGCAGTCATTTTATGGTATATGTTTAGATCTTGACCTGCAAAAGACTTTTGATAAAATAAATCTAGAAATCTTAAAATACAAGTTTGAGATAAAGTAGCAAAATGGAAGTTAGGTGATAAATTAACTTACGATAACAAGCAAAGGAAATCAAGCAGTTAATTCTATCTTCACAGCCTCATTCTATGAAATACCCCAGAGACTGACTCGAGGGTCTTTGCAGTCTTTTATGCCTGGCTAAGCATAAATGCCATATTTAAATTTGCTGACAACTCCACTATTAGAGGCCAAATCAAATTTGGTGACAAATCAGCATATAGGAGAAGATTGAAAATCTGGCTGAGTGGCGCCATAACAGCACATCTTAATATCAGCTACACCAAGGAGCTGACTATTAACTTCAGGAGCAGGAACCCAGGGGTTCATGAGCCAGTCCTCATCAGAGAATCAGAGGTGAAGAGGATCTGCAAATTTAAATTCCTTGGTGTTATTATTTGGAGGACCTTTCTTGGGCCCAGTACATAAGTATAATTACGATGAAGGCATAGCAATACTTCTAATTCCTCAGGAGTTCGCGAAGATTCAGCATGACATCTAAAACTTTGACGGACTTCTTTGGATGTATAGTGGGGAGTATATCGACTGGCTGCTTCATAGTCTGGAATGGAAACACCAATGCCCATGAATGAAAAATACTATAAAATGTAGTGGATACGGTCCAGCCCATCAAAGGAAAAGCCCTCCCCACCATTGAGCATATCTACATGAAGGGTTGTCGCAGGAAAGCAGCATCCATCATCAGGGACCCCCACCACCCAAGAAATGCTCTCTTCCCACGCTGCCACCAGGAGCCTCAGGACTCACACCACGAGGTTCAGAAACAGTTATTACCCCAGAACCGTCAGGCTCTTGAACCAAAAGGGATAACTTCATTCAGCTTCACTTTGCCCAACATTGAAATGTTCCCACAACCTATGGATTCACTTTCAAGGACTCTTCATCTCATGTTCTCGATATCTATTGCTGATTTATTATTATTATTTCTTACTTTTTGCATTTTGTTGTTTTTTGCATGTTGGTTGAGCGCTCGAGTTGGTGCAGTCTTTTATTGACTCTGTTATGGATTTATTGAGAGTGTCCACAAGAAAATGAATCTCAGGGTTATTTATGTAAACTTCGATAATAAATTTACTTTGAACTTTAATCACCATATTTCTGCTTCTGGGATACTTTGTAGAAATTGACTGTTGCATTTCTTATGGTATAAAATTGACTACATTGCAAAGGTACTTAACGTGAACTATATCATAGTTTCCTGAGTTAATGAAAGAGACTTTTTTAATAAAAGCTATAATCGTACTAGCCTTGTAAGAACTTAGTCAAGCAATGAGGCTGATCAACCTCTGCCCACCAACCCACCGCCCCACCACTACTTTTCAGAGTCACATGATGTACAGACACTCCTTTGCCTAGCATCACTTTACGCACACACAATCTATTTATGTATATAAGCTATCATATGCACTTATATTTATTGTGTTTTTATTATTATGTTTGTTGAAATCTGAAGTTTTAATCCAAGGTTCTTTCAGAAGTCAGGAAAGAAGCACAAAACTTGTTGGTTCACAATTGTTATATCAAGCGTTAATAGAACAAAAGAAAATTGAAAAAAAGACAGCAACAAGAGCAGAAGCTAGTAGCAGAAGACTTAAAGGTAAAGAGACTGAGATGGCACTGACCTCATGGTTAGCTCTTTTATACCAATAGATAAGGAAAATCCCATTCTAATTTGTAGATAAGGGTCAACCAATGAGATAGCTATTATTCAGATAATATAGTACCAAGAGCAGCTTCCAGACCATATCAGTGCTATACCAGTATAAACACTAGGGAACACACGGAACTTGCAAGTACACATTGTGGCTATTACGAAGCATAATAAACTGTTACATGCATATACGAGCTACTTAAGATACAAACAGGTAATTACTTGATAGACTGCAAAGAACATATCAATTAAACAGTCTAATCTAAGAATTAAACAGTTGGATCTAAATTGTTCCTTATCTTATTGCGTTTGTTTTTGTGCTGTGTCAGATCTCCTTTTGTTCTCCTTTACACCTGTGTACTGGAAATGACATTAAACAATCCCGAATCTTGAGTTGGGTGACAGTGGCATGTCAGAAATATTAGGCCAATGCTGATAGCTAGCAAAATATGATGGTGAACTTGACAATTGAATGGTGTTCTAGACATGCTTGCAGGACAATGAGAACAAGTAAATATATATATATATATACATACATACATACACGCTAAACTACACTAAGTGTATACTTTTGCAGTACATGTGGAACATGTTTGTATTTGCAGATACATAGCACATAATATGGGAATGAGAGGGTTAACATATGAGGAACGTTTGTCTGCTCTTGGACTGTATTCCTTGGAGTTTAGAAGAATGAGGGGAGACCTCATAGAAACATTTTGAATGTTGAAAGGCATGGACAGAATGGATGTGGCAAAGTTGTTTCCCATGATGGGGGAGTCTAGTACAAGAGGGCATGACTTAAGGATTGAAGGGCGCCCATTCAGGACAGAAATGCGAAGAAATTTTTTTAGTCAGAGGGTGGTGAATCTATGGAATTTGTTGCCACGGGCAGCAGTGGAGGCCAAGTCAATGGGTGTATTTAAGGCAGAGATTGATAGGTATCTGAGTAGCCAGGGCATCAAAGGTTATGGTAAGAAGGCAGGGGAGTGGGACTAAATGGGAGAATGGATCAGCTCATGATAAAATGGTGGAGCAGACTCGATGGGCGGAATGGCCTACTTCTGCTCCTTTGTCTTATGGTCTTATGGTCTTATGGTCTAATATTCAGCCTTTGCCAACCCTTGTGGCTCTAAAATTGAAAAGCCTGGCCCCCTTATGCTTACGTCGCTAATGACTCACATGACATTGTTAACAGGGGATTCGACAGGAGATAGGCTGTTGAGGTCCGCATCTTGGCATCAATATTCGATGAGATGAGGAGAAATTTCTTTAGCCAGAGAGTGGTGAATCTGTGCAATTCTTTGCCATAGGCAGCTGTGGAGGTCAAGTCTTTATGTATATTTAAGGCAAAGGTTGATAGATTCTTGACTGGTCAGAGCATGAAAGGATACCAATGGTGAGAGTAAGAGTGTCCTTCCTTGGTTCAAAGGAGGCTTCAGCTTGGAAGAGGCGTTGGCTCTGGCTAAGTTTCTGTTAAGTTCCATTTTTTTCCTCTCTTTTACTATACTTAGTGAAGTAAATGGCTGCTGTGTGTTCTTCGTGCCGGATGTTAGAGTACTGGGAGACCCAAAGTCTCCCGGGGAACTACATCTGCATGAAATGCATCCAGCTGCAGCTCCTTGAAGACCGTGTTAGGGATCTGGAACTACAGCTGGATGACCTTCGGCTTGTACAGGAGAGTGAGGATATCATCGGTCAGAGTTACAGGGAAGTAGTCACCAGGAAGTTGCAGGAGGCAGGTAGCTGGGTGACTATCAGGAGAAATGGAAATGTGAATAGACAGTTAGTGCAGCGTACCCCGTGACTTTTCCACTCAATGATAAGTATACCACCTTGCATAACGTTGTGGGGGATGACTTCTCAGGGGAATGCCACAGAGACCAGGTTACTGGCACTGAGCATAGGTCGATGGTGCAGAAGGTAAAGAGGGAGAGGAGGGGAGCGGTAGTGACAGGGGACAGTCAGTGGAACAGACAGGAGATTCTGTGGGCATGAATGGGACTCCGGAATGGTATGTTGCCTCTCTGGTGCCAGGGTCAGGGATGTCTCAGATCACATCCACATTATTTTGAAGAGGGAAGGAGAGCAGCCACATGTCTTCGTACGTATTTGCACCAAAAACATAGGAAAGAGGTTCTGAAAACAGAATTTAGAGAGCTCGGTAGAAAACTGAGAAGCAGGGTAGCGATTTCTGGATTGCTGCCTGTGCCACATGCTAGTGAGGGTAGAAACAGGATGCTTTCGCAGATAAGTGTGTGGCTGAGAAGCTGGTGCAGGGGCCAGGGCTTCAGGTTCTTGGATCACTGGGATCTCTTCTGAGTGAGGTATGACCTGTTCAAAAGTGATGGGTTGCACCTGAACCCGAGGGGGACCAATATTCTTGTGGACAGGTTTGTTCGAGCTGTTGGGAATGGTTTAAACTAATTTGGCAGAGGGGTGGGAACCGGAGTGAAAGGACTCGGGGTAGGATGGATGGTAAAAATGTAAAGATAACATGCAATCAGACTGTCAGGAAGGGCAGGCAGATGATAGGACAAAATTGCACACAGCAGGGTGAGTATCAGTGCATTAGGAATGTAGAATCAAAAAGGGTAGCAAATACAGTACTCAAAGTGTTATATCTCAATGCACAGAGTAAAAGAAATAAGGTGGATGATCTTGTTGCACTATTATAGATTGTCAGGTGTAATGTTGTGCCTATCACTGAATTGTGGCTGAAGGATGGTTGTAGTTGGGAACTGATTATCCAAGGTTACACATGATATTAGAGCGATAGGAAGGTAGGCAGAGGGGTGGTGTGGCTCTGCAGGTAAAGAATGGCATCAAGTCAGTAGAAAGATGTGACATAGGATCAGAAGATGTTGAATCCTTGTAGGTTGAGTTAAGAAACTGTCAGGGTAAAAGGACGTTGATGGCAGTTATATACAGACCTCCCAACAGTAGCTGGGATGTGGACCACAGGTTACAACAGGAAGTAGAAAATGCTTGTCAAAAGGGCAATGTTATGTGAGATTTCAAGTTGCAGGTCAATTGGGAAAATCAAGTTGGAAATGGATCTGAAGAGAGTGAGTTTGTTGAATGCCTAAGAGAAGGCTTTTAGAGCAGTTTGTCATTGAACCTATGAGGGGATCAGCTATATTGGATTGGGGAAGATATGATATCACGTGCAATGATGTGCCAGTACGTGATTGGACAGCACTGAGCATACACGGGGTTTGCCAGAATGTTTCAGCATGTGGTGGGGTTAAGACATGTTTGTTTATTACTGTAAATAAAAGTTCTCTAATTCTTCCAGAATATGATCCTTTACTGTTAACTCACAGAACATTTAAATAGAAGAAATATAACACTAGCATTGTTAGAGTATTGGCTGATTAGTAGGAGGCAGTGAGTGGGAATAAAAGGATCATTTTCTGGCTGCCTGCCAGTGACTGGTTGTGTTCCACAGGGGTCGGTGTTGGGAACATTTCTTTTTATGCTGTATATCAATGATTTAGATGATGGAATAGATGGCTTTGTTGCCAGATTTGCAGATGGATACGAAGATTGGTGGAGGGGCAGGTAATGTTGAGGAAACAGGTAGGCTGCAGAAGGACTTTGACAGATTTGGAGAAGGGGCAAGAGAGTGGCAAATGAAATACAATGTTGGAAAATGCATGGTCATGCACTTTGGTAGTAGAAATAAATGTGTAGACTAATTTTCTAAACTGTGAGAAGATCCAAAAATCTGAGATGTAAGGGGACTTGGGAGTCCTTGTGCAGAACACCCTGAAGGTTAACTTGCAGGTTGAGTCAATGGTGAGGAAGGCAAATGCAATATTAGCATTCATTTCAAAAGGTCTAGAGTACAAGAGCAGGGATGTGATGCTGAGGCTTTATAAGGCACTGGTCGGGTCTCACCTTGAGTATTGTGGACAGTTTTGGGATTCTCATTTAAGAAAAGATGTAGACATGAGGAAATATGCAGATGCTGGAAATTCAAGCAACACACACAAAAAATGCTGGTGAACACAGCAGGCCAGGCAGCATCTCTAGGAAGAGGTACAGTCGACGTTTCGGGCCGGGACCCTTCATCAGGACTAACTGAAAGAAGAGATAGTAAGTGATTTTTGTGTGTGTTGTAAGAAAAGATGTGCTGGCATTGGAGAGGGTTCAGAGGAGGTTCACAAGGAAGATTCCGGAATAAAAGGCTTATCATGCAAGGAAGGTTTAATGGCTCTGGGTCTGTACTCGCTGGAATTTTGAAGGATGAGGGGAGATCTCACTGAATGTTGAAAGGCCCAGACATGGTAGATGTAGAAAGGATGTTTCCCATGGTGAAGGGCCCAGAACGAAAGGGCACAGCATCAGGATAGAGGGGCATCCATTTAAAACAGAAATGCAGAGAAATTTCTTTAGCTGGAGGGTGGTGAATTTGTTGCCACATGTAGCTGTAGAGGCCGGGTCATTGGGTGTATTAAAGGCAGAGCTGATAGATTCTTGATTGGACATGGCATCAAAGCTTAGGGGGAGAAGGCCAGGGAGTGAGGCTGAGGAAGGGGAAAAGAACATCAGCCATGATTCAATTGCTGAGCAGACTTGATGGACCAAATGGCCTAATTCTGCTCGAATGTCTTATGGTCTTCTGGTCTTAAGATAGAGGGAGAAGGCAGGAGACAGGGGCTGATGGGAAAATTGGATTAGCCATGATGAAATGGCGGAGCAGACTTAATGGGCCAAATGGCCTAATTCTACTCCTATATCTTTTATGGTTTAATGGTCTTAATATTTGCAATAGTACAAATGTTAAATACGCAAAATTTAAGGGTTTACTGGATTGTATTGGGTGCTCACAATGTGGTCTCCTTTGTAAAGGAAAGTCAAAAACAAATTGGTAAACACTTTATTGAACACATCCATTCGGTCTGCAATGTCACTTTATGTCTTTGCCGTATGCCCACTCCAACCTCTCTGTCTTCAGCCTGACATATTTCACCAACACTCACAATTTAAGCTCAAGGAAAAGAAGTACATCTTCTGACCGAGAAAGTTCAGAACTTAATATTGAGTTTAACAATTTCATGTAAACCGCTTTTTCACAATGTGACAGTATCCTTGTCTCTATTGTTTCGTTCCAACTACCAGTTAATAGTTTGTACATTATTACAGGCATTTTCTCTGTTCATTTCACTTTTCCACTTCTCTCGAAGGATCTTTGACCAGAAACATTGACCCAGCTTCTCTCCCCACTGGCTGACCTGTTGAGTGGTGTCATATTTCCCTTCCTATTTCGAGCATTGATTTATTTCATTTATTTACTTAGAGATACAGTATGAGACAGGCCCTTTCAGCCCAGTGAAGCGCACTGCCCAGCAAACCACCTATTTAACCCTAGCCTAGACAGAGGACAGTTTACAATGACAAATTAACCTACTAACTGATCCATCTTTGAATGCGGGAGGACACTGTAGCATTTGGACAAAATCCATGGAGAGGATGCACAAACTCCTTACAGATGGTGTCAGAATCGAACTCCAAACTCTGACACCCCAGACTTTAATGTTGTCACACTAACTGCCATGCTACTCTAGCGCCCCAAAAAAGGAAACCCAGAAGAAGCACAATCGTGGTGTTGTAAATGGTTGAATGTTTGAAGTGGGTTTTTTTCACTCCAATACTTGCATCTGTCCATCTATTGTGTCTGCATCTGATATCACTTGCTAAAGCACATCTTGCACTATGATGTTAACGACTAATGGACACAGCACATATCTGGTGCATCTTAGACTGCACGTCATCCCTTAACATTTGCTTTGTTGGAAGGTTTGATAGATTATTTTCGTGACTTTCGGGCTTGAAGTAAGTGAGGGGAAATAATGTTTTTTCCTCAGCAAGTAGTGGTATTGAGGTACATCACTGCCTGATCTTCAGTTTAGCACATAGAAAGTCTGTTGTCATTGATATTCCAATTGTGATTTCATTGGATTCATCCAAACCCTCTCTTCAATAGAATCCCTACTGTATTATTCACTTCTGTCAGTAACATTTGAAAAGTTTTCTCGTTCATTAACATCACAAAATGATTGATCTGAACTGCAGTGAAATATTGACCTCAAATTTGTGCTTAATGGTTCTCTCCAGTGGCTTTGAAGAAAGCTCCCCAGAAAGATCTGGCAACCTCTGTGGCAAGAACATTTCCTTCTCTGTAACTTGTCTCTGTCAAGCAATATTTCAGGAAATAAGAATAATTATTTTAATGAATGTATTATTTATTATATAAAATACTAAAATAAAATTGAAATATCCAAGTGTGATTATAACAGAAGATGAAAACCTTGAAAATCTTATTTTCAGAGATGTTACAATTTATCAAACTTTGAAATATTTACATGAGTTCACCATAATGCATAATCATGAAAATAAGATTCATGACATGGATTGCTTGTTGTGCAGTAAAATATGGTTTAGCAGACTAAGAAGTGCTTCTTTAGACCTAATTTAAATATTAGACTTTTGGGGTACTTTATAGGGGGCAAATTCATAAGTATCTGAAATACATGTCAGTAGTCTCTCTAATGTGTAATGGAAACGATAAAAATCAGTATAGATCGTTTGAAATGTAGGCTCAATCAAATGAATCAAAAGTATATTTAATTACAAATAAATTTTCAGTGCAGATAGATTTTACTGGAACAGCCATGCGACATGCAATGGTAAATAGAGTTTGCTACAAAAATAGTAATTTATCATTTAGAAGCCAACCCTCAATTATAATGATGGATGCTGTGATGGAACTGGAGATGCTTTTGTCTCCAGACTGTTTCAGTTGCAGTGGCAAGAACCTAGTCTATCTATATTCTGTTTTGAATTATTGACTGTGTTGTGCTTTTTCTATCTCTAGCATTCTGTTATAATTCTGCCAATGTACATGCTTCAATCAAACTATGCAGTCACATGAAAACTAATCTCAGATATAATCAGATTGAAACATAAGTTCATTCTATATGGTTGAGATTGCTTTTACATTGCAACACAGACAATATTTGTATAAGAAACTTTGGCTGAGGTTAAGGCAGTCAGAAGGTTTTTATTTCGACAGTAACAGGCCCTACCAGCCCAACAAGCCCATGCTGCCCAATACCACCCCGGGACCACTTGACGTACGTCTTTGGAATGTGGAAGGAACCTGGAGCACCTGGAGGAAACCCAAGTGGTTACAGGAAGAACATACAAAGCCCTTGTAAGTAGCCAGAATCGAAATTGGGTTGCTGGCATTGTAATGCTGTTATGTTAACTGCTTTGCCTCTTTGCCATCCCTATGCAAGGAGAATGTCAAAGGCTGCTGATTGCTGAGGAGACGTGACCTGCCCCGTTGCTCAGTTAACATATAAATAGAAAGACCAATATGGTTCGAGTTGATTAGTGGATAATCTTCCATCTTTCACACTGATGTTAGGATTTTCAAGGATGACCATCACAACAATAAGGCTATAAAGTGCCTTTAAGATTGGGGCTTGACACTGGATGATTTTCAGTCTTTCAATATCAAGGTAGCTACAAGTGGAATTTTCCCAGCAAATAGGGCTAACAAGATTACTCCACCAAAGAGCTGGCATTGTCCTGGTGAGCCAAATGACTTTCTTCTGTATATGAGCTTCAAGTCTAATTGTCATTCATTATATACATGAATATAACCAAATGAAACAGCATTCTTCCAGGGCTAACATGGAAAACTCACCATCAGCAGCACACAATACACTGCACATAGCACAGGTAGCCCATATGGTTATGATTTCAGAAAAACACACTGCCACAAAGAGAAAAAAATATATAACCCAAGCCCCTGAATTGTCCTGGTCAGCAGGGAGCGAACACTGGAGGGCAGCACTAATGAGTGAGAGGGACCAGCCCCTGAACCAGTATGAAATCCAGTGCACTCTGGCCTCTCCTTTGCCGGTGACTGCAACCTACAAGTATGAGGCACGTGGGCCTTGTCTGTGCAACGACCAAGGAAACCCAGCTTCCCCACTGTCAGTCTCTCCAGTGAACTGGACTTACAGTATTCTACATTACCAATGTCTAAAAGGGTCTTGTGATCACAATAAAAACAACCAAGACGATTACACACATCTTTTTTTTAACCTCGATATTTGCTTGCTTTTCTGCCAACTAATGAGACTGTGTTACATTATTTCATGATATGTGGATCTTGTACTCTTAATTAATTAATATGAAACTGCTGCACAGCCCGTTCCTCAGATAAAATGGAAGGCTGGTAAGATTTCATTTCATATAACCATATAACAATTACAGCACGGAAACAATTTCATTGGATTAGATTTTGATTTTCTCTGATAGTTCAGAGCAGAGTGACTGGATGGCTGTTTAATACCAGCCCCCTCTTTGATTTCCATTAATTTCTTTCAACTCTTTAAACTATCGCACACAAAATTTATCACCACACAATTCTTAAACCTTTAAATAGATTTCTTTTGAATATTTAAAATCTGTGTGTAATTTGCTCTTGCTCTCCCAGCCGATTTCTGCCTAAATTGAGAAAGGTGAAATTGGAGAGTGAAGAAACAGTACTGCAAATCACCTTCTGTCTTTAGTCAGTGGTATTGTACAACAAACAAATAACAAGGCCATAAATAGTAAGCACATCACATTAATCAGTTAAGTGTTTAATTGCCATCTCTTTCCATCATTATCCATTGCATTGCTGGATGTAAATTAGATCTGTTCCTTCTGGGATAGAAAGTGAGCCTTTAGAAATTAATTGGTGCTATTGATTGGCTTGAAAACAAAACAATATACACCCAACAAATAGGTGAGATCTCTCACAGAGTTTGCAGATCCTGCCTCAATTTTTGAAATAACTCCAAAGCAGGGTAACAGCTCTCTGACATTGCATTGGGCAGACACTGAAAACGCCCATGGATTCTGAGGTAGATGTAAAAGGCTCGCCTTCTCTCCACAGTGTGCCATTCCAGAATAGATTTACTTTACACCCAGCAGTGCAATGGTGAAATGAAGTCCCTGAATACCAATTAACGTCTTCAAATGACATATTATGTGAATTCCTAGCCGATTACAATGCTAGCCTGAATTCCAGGAGGAATGTGGTGACCCACAGTCATTGTATTCTTCAAAACACCAATTCTTTATTCTGACTTCAGTTTTTAGACATTGTTTATGCAGCTGCCAGCACTCTGTATGCCCAGTAGCAATCAGAGCGCCTCGGACAGTGATGCAAATAGACAGTCACCAAAGGGCACTGATGCCTTGTAACAAAAACAAAAGGACATGAAGAAGCAGAATTTAGCACACTCATTTATTGTTCATCATGATTAAATGAAAGACACAGGTAATAAAAGTGTTTAATCACATTGCTGCAAATTTGTTTTTGGTTACCTAGTTACATAACTTTGAGAGTAGCTCTGCCCAGAATTAATGACTACAGATGAAATACATTGCATTAACAATTCTTTTAGTGTACAGAATGTTCTTGAACAGTATAATTGCTGTCAGACAACAAATTATTAATGCTGGTAAAAACAATTCACACAATTGTTAAATCTTTTATTAGTCTACTTTGATTGATCTTCACAGAGTGTTATCAAACTTGTCTAGTAACCTTTCTGACAACCGACGTCAAATCAAAAACTTACAAAATTTAAGCTGTATACAGAATTAAACAAAACAACTGCATTAATCACTTTGTACATTTGTAATGAAATTACACATTGAAGGGGACTGTTAAAATAGATTGTATCAAACTGTACATATTGACAGAAACTCTGTTTTAACCTGCATGTAACAATCAATCAATGCACTGCATTATTAACCATAAAAAAACATTTTACACTTTTTAATTTAAAGACTTCGTCTATTCCATCTCGGAAAAAGAAAGTATTCATTTTAAAAACGAACATGAACTGATCTAATATGCTGTTTGTCTCTTGTTATCCACTATTGGTAAAATGCACAAGCCATTTGAAAGGGCCAGATCACAGTGCTCAGGAATAACACTGAGATATGGTAACTGTAGATACAGCAGTTATAGTAAAAGTTAACCACTTTAAAAATCATGCTTACAAATGTGGTTTCTTACAATGTTTGGTGGATTGATATGAATTTCTAAAGGTAAAGCATATGTCTGCTAATTGCATTTTGTTGAGGCCAGTTTTATAGTTGAATATATTTGGCTGGGCTCCCTTGAGTTATTTCAGTAATTGGGGAAGGACCCCCAGACTCTGCAAGGGTGCTTGCCTATTTCATCATTTGGCTGTGAGTGACTTCTGATCTGCATGCTCTGTGACTTCTCAACTCTTTTAGAAAAATGACATTTTGTTTTTAAACCTCCTGAGCAACCAGTAGTCCCCTATAATTTTTTTTAGAAACTCACCTTCTCTCCACAATATGTTAAGAATGAATATACAGTACTTAAGTTCTACTCAGGATTGCAATGGTGAAATGTTGGAAAAACCTTCAATTCAACATTTCAGTTACAACACAGAGTTGGTGTGATGTTAAGCCTTGTTTTGCTAGGGAGTTGGTATATTCCTTACTGACTATTATTTGTACTTCTCATTTAGAATTGCCACTGCTATTAATGCTTACATAGAAACCTCCTCCACATTGGGGAATCCAAAAGCGGACTGGATGGCTGGGTTGCATTTCTTTACCTCCTAGACTTATTATTGAATTCAACAATTTCAGATATTCAGCCAATTCAAACCTTGTGTCAGGTTTCCAGCAGTAATTTTCCCCTCTCCTCTCCTGGAGTTTCTGATTATATTTATACTGTACCTCACACAGATGTAGCCTTTAGTTAACAACACACACAAGATGCTGGAGGAACTCAGGAGGCCAGGCAGCATCTATGGAAAAGAGTACACAGTCGACGTTTCGGGCCAAGACCCTTCATTAAATCAGTTCTGACGAAGGTCTCAGCCCAAAACGTCGACTGCTTACCCTTTTCCATAGATGCTGCCTGGCCTCCTGAGTTGCTCCAGCATGTTGGTGTGTGTTGCTTGGATTTCCAGCACCTGCAAATTTTCTCTTGTTTGTGATTGTACCCTTATGTTATTCACTAGCATTTACCAATCTCTTTCTGGCCAGAATCATGAATATTTGAATCATCCAATCTCTTCTAGTCTCTACCCTAACTTGGACCTAATCTTTTGCTCACTGCTTATCCCCATTTTATTCTGAAATATAAAACTTGTTGTATTTCTAAATTTTCATGAAGCTGACATAAGGGCATCACTTTGAAAACTTTCTCTACAATTTCCTAATTTACAATATATTTTAAACAGTTTGTTTTTTTTCCCTTATTTCTGATTTTATTGGGCTCTAAAGTGTTGGAGACTAAGGGACAAACTGTTAAAATTATATAAATCTATGAGAGGCAAAGATAGGTTAGATAGTTAGAGTCTTTGTCCCAGTATGGGAATGTAAAATAATACAGGGCATAGGCTCAGGATTAGAGGAGGAAAGTTTAGATGATATTTGGGAGGCAGGTTTTTCACAGAGTATGATAAGTGCCTGGGATATGCAATATTTTAAGAGGCAATTGGATGGGCACAGGAACAGACATGGAATGGAGAGATGTAGGCAGATGGGATTAGATTAGTTTAACATCATGGTCAACACAAATATGCTGGTCTAAAGGGCCTGTTCCTGTATTGCACTTTTCTATGTTTGTATATTTCTATCACTATTAATGAGACAGTTTGGAAGGAAAGAATTGTCCACTAAAGAAGAAACTTTCACCAAACAGTGAGCCTTCTGTCTTACTGTCTTTCTGACAGTAAGTCTCTGACTAGCTCTTCTTTCAGTTTGTCCTGACGAAAGGTCTCGGCCTGAAACGTCGACTGTACCTCTTCCTAGAGATGCTGCCTGGCCTGCTGCGTTCACCAGCAACTTTGATGTGTGGTGTGAGAATTCAGGTACATAATTTGTTGAAAGGGTATCACAGGTAGACAGGGTCATAAAGAAATCTTTTGGCACTTATGCCTTCATAAATGATTGTATTGAGTGCAGGAGATGGGATGTTATGTTGACGTTGTACAAGACGTTGGTGAGGCCAATTTTGGAGTATTGTGTGCAGTTTTGGTCACCTACCTACAGGAAAGATGCAAACAAAGTTGAAAGACTACAGAGAAAACTTGCAAGGATATTGCTGGGTCTGGAAGATCTGAGTTATAAGGAAAGATTGAATAGGTTAGGACTGTATTCCTTAGAAAATAGAAGATTGAGAGGAGACTTGATAGGGGTATACAAAATTATGAAGGTATAGGTAGGATGAATGTCAGCAGGCTTTTTAACACTGAGGGTGGGTGGAACTACAGCCAGAGGTCATGTTTTAAGGGTGAAAGGTGAGAAATTTAATGGGAACATGAGGGGAAACTTCTTCACTCAGAGGGTCATGAGAGTGTGGAATGAGCTGCCAGTACAAGTGGTCCATGAAAACTTAATTTGAATGTTTAAGAGAAGTTAGGATAGATACATGAATAGTAGGGATATGGACAGCTATGGTCCTGGTACAGGTTGTTGGGAGAAGGCAGCTTAAATACTTTTGACAAAGGGCCAAAGAGTCTGTGTCTGTGCTGTAATTCTCTATGACTCTATATAGTGTGATAGATTTTCCAGTGGTCTTCAATCTGTTCCGTTACCCATTCATTTCTTAAAGCCCAGTACAGTACTAAATTTTCTGAGGCAGGAACTTTAGGTTTATACTGCCATCTGTCAGCTTGAAGAAAAGACGTAATTTTACACAACTATGTTGGAAGCTGCTATTCAATTAGAATATATTACACTTTGTAGTGCTTCATCTATGCCACTGCAGTTTACAAATGGCTGTAGGAGCAAACTGCAAGATCACACAGAGCTGCTGCTTGAATAATGGGCAATTTATTAGTAACTGATGCACGGCAGGAGACCATCCAAAGCTGAACTGTCCGAGCATGAATTTGATACAGCTTTTACATTCTCAGTTGAGAAAATTACCAGTATAACTACATTTTGATAACAGAATGTTGGCTACAGGAAGACTTAATTAAGTAACAGACTAGGTCCTGATTACAGAATAAAATGGTTATCCACAGGTTTAGCAGTGAACCTAATAGTCTATTACAACAATGGGTGCATGCTCTAACATAATTAGTGAAACATAGTTAACACCGCTGCACCGTTTCCTTCCTATTTTTGTCTGCAGTTCCCTGTTCGCACATGAGCACAATCCCCATCTCTATTTACAAATTATTAGCCTTCACAATTCTTTCCCCTACAACAATGGCAATTGGAAATTCTGAGTTCTGTTGCCTGCAATGTTTGTAAGGGCACATCATCGACTTTATGCAAAATAGAAGCTCTTTCCGGAATTTGGATTGTGTGCATGCATACAGATACATGTTAATGGCCATGTTAGTTAAGTTAATCATTGAACCAATATCTGCAGCAATATTTATAGTGTAAGAGTAGTCTTCTCGGTCAATATCATAGTATGATATACGAAGGATAAGCTGAGTGACCAGTCTTGTGGCACACAGGAGAGAAAAACTCATAGAAACTGTAATCAGAAGGACAACAGATTTTCTTTTCTGTGCCCTGAAATAAAGAGAACATTCTGAGTCTCTAACTCCCTTCAGTTCACTTGAATTGTGAACCCTATTGCTCTGAACAATCACCCTTAATATCAATCCATTTAGTGTAAAGATGATTATCAGTGGAACAATGTAGTCTATAACTGTTTGAAACCACACCAGACCATGTACAAAGAAATGTGAGACATCTTGTTTGTAAACACATTCATATACAATTCTGTGGGTTTCATTAACATTGATGGGTTCAGGTCTAGCTTGAGAGCGATTAGACCAATAATAAGGAATAGCAAGCAAATAACTTAAGACAAAAGTGAGAGTTATTGCAATTATGGCATGCCGTGAGGTACATAATTTTGCCTTGAGTCTAAAGCTATTTATGGCAATGAAACGTTCAACAGTGAAGGTTACCACAAGCCAGACAGAAGCATTGAATGCACCATAATTGAAAATGTCTCTCATGGTGCACCATGGATCTCTTGCCCAAAACGGTTCAAGGACATAGAACCTGAGGACCAGCTCAAGTATTACAATTAGTAAAAGCACGAGGGTGTCTGCAACTGATAGTGCCATTAAGTAGTAAGTGCTTGATTTGGACATCATACAATTTCTTTGCCAGAAAACTAGGAACGTCATAATGTTTGCTGAAAAATTAAAAAAATATAAAAATTAACACCACAGTTACCATTATTCACATTGTTATACTGTAGATATACATTTTGCAAGTTAGATTTTTAAATTCTTTGTTAGATTTTTAAGGCATGAAATCAAACCACATTCCAGGGTTTTAGCCTGAGAAATGAAAGAGTACCCAGTTATCAAAAATAGCTTTCTTTGAATGAGATATCAAACACCATTGAGGTTATATTAATCAGTCAGGTGAATGTTAAGATCCCATGGCACTATTTGAAAAAGAGTAAGCATTATTCTAATGTCCTGTCACCTAGATCAACAAAAGGAGGACAATTGGCTATTCAGATACTCTCTGTGGAATCATAGAACACAGAACAAGAATGGGAACTTCAGTCCATGATGTCTTTGCTAAACACAGTGCCAGTTGAACTAAATCTCTTCTGCCTGCACTTGACCCACACCCGTCTATTTCTTACATATTCATGAGTTAATCTGAAATGCTCATAATTACCACTGTTGTTTCTGCTCCCTCCAACTCCCCTAACAGTCTGTTCCAGGCACCTACATTTTCTATCCCTCACCATAAATGCACGTCTTCTAGTATTTGACATCTCTTCCCTAGACCCTGTTATTTCAAGGAGGAATATGGCTGCTGTATTTGTATGGAGAAATGTGTCATTAAATTTAAATGATTTTTAAAATGATATTTATCATTCAAAGGAAATGATATGGACAAATGTAAATATAAGTTTTTAAGTAAGACTTGCTGACTTTTCCAAACTGTAAAACCTTATTAACGTATTTTTCTTGAAAATATTAACATTAGCATGCCAAAGAATGAAAGCATAAGCTGACTGATTATGTTAGGCCCTCCCCATCATTGAGCACATTTACATGGAGTGCTGCCACAAGAGAACAGCATCCATTATCAAGGACCCCCCTCATCCGAACCATGCCCCCTTCTCGCTGTTACCATTGGGCAGGAGGCACCGGAGCCTGAGGTCCCACAAGTTCAGGAAGAGCTATGTACTACCTTACAACCATCAAGCAGCTGAACCAGTGAGGGTAACATCACCCTGAACTGGCTCCACAACCTATAGACTCACTTTCAAGAACTCTACAAATCAGTATTATTTATATTTTTTATTATTTGCATGATTTGTCTTCTATTCCATATTGGTTGTTTATCAGTATTTCTTATTTATACTTTTTCATAAATTGTGTTGTTTTTTTTTCTGTACCTGCCTGCAAGAAAATGAAGCTCAAGGCATTATATGATGATGTATACATACTTCAACAATAAACTTCCTGTGAACTTTGAACTTTGATATGTGATGATGTGACCAGCTATTTTATTGGCAGAAAATTTACCGCTGTGTCGTGCAACATCCTAAAATGCCATTAATAATCCTGACTCAGAATAAACAGTATTTCACAATGTCACATTTGGCACTTTTACTGCGAGAGCTACAAGTACATGTAGCTTTCAATAGCTTTTTGGATGAGTTTATCTTTGATGAAAATGACTTCTGATAAGATCTGTCTTTGATTCCATACCAGTTACAACTATTTTGAAGGCATCGTTCCTTTGAGATGAAATGATCAGAGGACATGCAATGGATATCTAGTCTTCAAGAAATGACACCATCAATCAATGACATATTCGTATAGTTTTCAACCCCATCTTCTTCTTCAACAGTTTCTCAGGATGTCTCCTCATCAGTGTTACAGTACTGAAAGAACGTATATGACTCTCTCATAATATTTTAAGCAAAACAGTATTAATAATAAGAGGCATCTATAATTCATGCCTAAAATACTTTAATTTCTTAATAATTTTTGAATGAAAATCCCTTGCTGCAGTCTCATCACCAGGCACTTAAATCAAAAGTATATCTTCAGAGTATAATTTTTGTTGAATTGAACTATTAGATTAACGCAATTTATTGACTACTGTAATTCTACCCATTTATATCAATGATTCATTATTTTGCTTGGATAATTTTATCTAAGAAGCTTTAGATACCATGTCCTTATGGTGTAGAGTCAATATCTTGAAATGCAGAGAGCGATATCCTTACAGACCTGCTCTGAAGATGACCATTTTGAGATCTCTGACATTGTGCTATGCACCAGATATCTGCAGCAATATAGTGTCATTTTCATGTTTTTAATTGTTCACTTTAGAATCAAAGGTAATGACAAATCGTGATACCACATACAATCAGAAGTACAATAATACCATCATGAGGTCTGCAGATAAACATAACTCTACGATACAATATTATGTTGGTATTTTGCTGTTAAAACATTTTAGTAAGAATAAAATATATGTATATACTCACAAGGAATTCCAATCACAGCAAGAAGCGGGTAGAACACTTTCTGCAGGATTATCATCCAATGCTCGTTGTCCATTTTTAATAATGAACTTCCCAGTCACAAGAAGGTATCTTCAATATGCCTGAAGCCTCATCACTTCAGATATTTTAAATATATTTTAAATATATTTTATTGCTTTATTACATTTTCCCATGTCTCTCAGCAAATACAGCAATACTACTTTTAATTTAATATGTGTAAGTAGTAGTCATAACTAAATCCAAGTGTTAATGATTACCAGGGTAATCAGGAAGGTGAACAATTTAGTGGTAGATTTCTGATGCAATGATATCATAAAATCTGTCATGATTAAATCATTCAAACTTTACTATCATACCATCCTTGAATTGCTAAATGTTCCAATCTACAGCTGATGTCGTGATAAACTGGTTTATGTGTGTGCTTCAATTTCCTGTAGCCTGACTTAGTTTTCCAGCCTCTTCTGCCATATGGTTTATTCTGGATATTAGAAGGTGTTTTTTATAAAGTTACGTAACTTTGTCTTGCAGATCAAATGCACATTTTTTTTCTGTAACATACCAGTTATGCCACCAGAAATGGCCTCTGCTATACACCTTTAAAAGTTATGGTTCCTCTGTATTGTTATCAAGCACCTCCAGTGGTTGGTTGACATCAGGAAAATTGGATTGCTTTCTACAAAGAAACAAAATGGTGATTTTACTGTCTGACTAATTGTACTCTGACTACTCGTCTTTCTTTTCAGTCCTGATGAAGGGTCTCAGCCAGAAACATTGAATGTTTACTCTTTTCCATAGATGCTGCCTGGCCTGCTGAGTTCATCCAGCAACTTGTGTGTGTAGCTTGGGTTTCCAGCATCTGCAGGTTTTCTCTTGCTTGTGATTATACTGTCTGATTGTCTTTTGCATACTGGTTGTTTGTCTGTCTTTGTTGTGTGTCATTTTTCATTGATTCTATTCTTTGTTTTGTATTTCCTGTGAATACCCACAAGAGAATGAATCCGAGGAAAGCATATGGTGACATATATGCACTTTGATAATAAATTTACTTTGAACTTTGAACTTATGGGTATGTTTTTGCTTGATTTTTTCATTGATTGATGAAACCTGGTATGATAATTAGCCACATGGGATAACGGCAGGTTAACCGAGATCATTACAGGAATAAGTCAGAAATAAATGTCTTTTGTGAGATTGTGGGCATTTACTCTGGACCTGTTTGGTTTACTGAGATCAAGCTGGATTTCACTGACTTAAGCTTTTGTGCTTACAGCATTGTGCCATGGTACAAGTCTAGGTGACTGCAACCACCACTTAGAATTCAACATACTTTCAATATTTTAATCAAAACATGGAAATATGTGGTAAGAATTGAACTCTGTTATACTGATCCTGCAGTTGCAAAAGGGAAGATGTTATTTGCACTTCAAAAGAGGCTTTTCCAGTTATGAGGAAATTGTGAATCGTTTAACTTTCATTTGGAAGCTCTTGAGTAATAGTTCAAATCATCTTTAAGGGATTTCTTTAAAAAATAATTAAATTATTTTAATGTTTTAATTGTTTGCTCTAATTGGAATAGTTCTTGAATGTTTCTGGACATAGGACTGTTCAGAACCTTGACAGCTTTGACAAACTGCAAAGAGAGGGAGATGCCGTTAAAACGAAGAAAGCTTGGCCAGAGGCTAATTTGGAAGCCTTGCTTCTTGAAAAGGAGTCTTCAGCAGTTGTCGCTTGGGCTTTACAGTAAAAAAGCAATAATACTGTACAGGGTATACATGAGCATGTGAGTGATTATGTCAGGGACCAAGTCAGACACCTTAGCCAGCGGTCTGAGTCTGCCTGTAACACAAGACAGGGTGAAGAATCACAACATTTGTTGAGGCTCTATAAGGCACTTGTGAGACCACACTTGGAGTATTGTGTGCAGTTTTGGGCTCTTTATTTTAGAAAGGATGCACTGACACTGGAGAGGGTTCAGAGAAGACTGTATGAGGCAGCTCTTGGGCTGTATTCCCTGGAGTTCAGGAGAATGAGGGGGAATCTCATAGAAACATTCCAAATGTTAAAAAGCCTGAACAGATTAGATATGGCAAAGTTATTTCCCATGGTAGGGGATTCTAGGACAAGATGGCATGACTTCAGGATTGAAGGACGTCCATTTAGAACTGGGATGCAGAGAAATTACTTTAGTCAGAGGGTGGTAAATCTGTGGAATTTGTTGCCACGAGCGGCTGTGGAGGCCAAGTCACTGGGTGTATTTAAGGCAGAGATAGATACCTTCTTGATTAGCCAGGGCATCAAAGGGCATGGGGTGAAAGGAGGGGAGTGGGGATGACTGGATGAAGTGGATCAGCCCATGATTGAATGGCGGAGCAGACTCGATGGGCTGAATGGCCTACTTCTGCTCCTAAATCTTATGGTCTTATTCCAATCAATTTACCTCTCAATCTTCACATAACCCTTTGGAAGGAGACAGCAATCTGCACACTATAGTCAGTGGACATCCTCCAGTAAGTTGTTTTCAGCAAAGCTCAGAAATACTTAATCCTTCACATATGTTATGCAACTCTTACTTACCTGTCCAGCACCAAATAAAGAATCCACCCCCCCGCCCCCAGCAACTGTTAAAGTGGACAGGGCAATGCATATGGCATGCAAAGAGCTCATGGGCACTGGCCTATCATGCTTTAATGATCATCCAGAACATTAAAGAGCATGGAAGTCATCTTTTACTAATACAGTCAAAGACCTCGATCTTACTGCCGATGAGGGATTGGACTTGCAGTCAAAGTAGCTTGGTAAGGAATGCTCAGAATGTGTTAGACACCTTAGAGCAATTCATATGAGCAACCCAGCTGCAGCTTTAAGAATGGCCTCAACGAATGTTCCAGTGCACCGGAGGGAATAGAAAGTGCACTTTTCAAGTAGCGGGACAGCTTTTCAAAGATTGCAAATAAGGATAGCTATAAGTTAAGAGAACGTGGGGATGTGTTAATGGAGCTGCTTTCAGCAAAGGAAAATGGTTATCTGCCTGGCTTAACTTGTTTAGACACAGCCTGAGGCGTTAGTCCTATTGTTGAAAAGATGCCACATTCTTTGTAAGAGAAATAAATTTGTCAAGGTTCTAAGTATAAACAGGAGTATAGAGTTTTCTTTATTTGCTTATTTCATCTGCCATTGAGCTAAAATAAGAAGTAACCCCAGCTTCCCTCTCCCTGCCACAGCGATAAACCTCCCCTAAAGTACATGAACATTAGGACTCCAGTGTCAGTCTGTGAGACCAATGTCTCTTCACCTACAGTTCAAAATGAAACTGTTCTCAAAGGTGACCCAGCAAAACATCGCTCCAGCCATAATAAACCTCACCTGTTACAAAAGTGCTGTGGCTTCAGGTAAAAACCACTGAGGAACAAACGACTTACCTGCAAGAGCAAGGGATTTGCTTCATCATCACATCTAACACGTAACAGCAAGGCCAAAGTGTGGTAAATACAATGACAATAGTCATATTACAGCCTCACATCCTGGTCCTCCTGCGTGGCATCCAAGGTTTTAGATCACGCTTCAGAGCACAGTGGGGAGGAAGAGGAAGGAATTTTGCCTTCTGTGAACTCTTGACGCACACTCTGTGACAGCAGTCTAGCAACTAATTCCTGCTCCAATATATGGCTGAAGTGTATCCTAAAGGGCAACAAGTGAATGCTTTCAAGACATACACTGTTCTTGGAGACCTTAGCCCAGTTGGAGTTCTTTGAACTGTTTGGCACCAGTGGCAATTCATCATCCTACAAATTGAAGGCCTGTGCCGGTGTAATGGAGAGATCAGGTAGAAGAGTGTCAGATTATTAGACTGAAGCATGGAGCGGTGGCATTACTCTGACACGTCCTACACTCATGGAGTGTAATGACATTCCAGACAATCACAAAGAAATAGCGACCCCTGAGGCTGCCCTCTGTCACACTCACCTCAAGCTCCTTGCTGTACAGATCCCGCCTCTAGACTATAAAGCCCAAATCCTACTTGTGCTTGGGAGTGATATCCTCATAGCACATAAGGTAAGAAGCATATCAATAGACCTGGTAATGCACCTAAGCTGGACCTAGGATAGGTCGTTGTTGGTGATATGTGTTTAGGGAATGTGCACGGGACTACCGTTCACAGATTTAAGGCAGGCATTCAGGACAGTGGAATTCCTTCGCTGGCTAGCCCTTGCATAAGCCATGTTAACCTTAAAGAAAAGGTAAACTCCCATTCACAGCTTCAACATGGTCTCTCACAAAGCAAAAGAGCAGATGAAGTCTGCCTTAGGCTAACAGTCTTCAAAAGATCTGAGGAAGATCATAAGCGTGTACACTCTTTCAAAGATGAACTCTTCCTTAAGGCTATGAACAAGTAGGTCTTCCAGAGAGAGTCCAACAGCTAGGTGGCACCTCTCCCCTTTTAAGTCTCCCAGAACCTTTCTGCCCATCAATAGAGACTCACCTCGCTTCTCTGTCGTGCATGCTTGATCGGAAACAGAAGATGAAAGAGCAGTCTGTTGCTTTCATGCAGAAGGTCTCTGACAATGCCTATGCGGATCCAGCCCCCACCCCCCACTGATTAAGGGAGAAGAAAGCTGGTATCCACCCACTTTTGGAGTCTACTACCCCAGAAGGATAGACCGGATCAAGGTGGTTTTCAACTCTAGTGCTCAGTACGATGGCATCAGTGTGATGACCAGGCTTGAATACCAGCCACAACAGGGCCGAAAAGATTCCACAGTCCATGCAGCCAAATCAGTGGAAGCATGTGCCCACAAAGCAAAATCCTGCAGATCACGCTTCCAGATCTGTCTAAGCCTCCTACTCACCAACAGCAACTAGTTCAATAGGTGTCCATAGGTACATTTAATGTCAGAGAAATGTATACAATATACATCCCGAAATTCTTTTTCTTTGCAAACATCCACGAAAACAGAGGAGTGCCCCAAAGAATGAATAACAGTTAAATGTTAGAACCCCAAAGCCCCCCCCAGCTTCCCCCTCCCACGTTTAAGCAGCAGCAAAGTAATAACCTGCCCCCCCCACCAGCAAAAAAGCATCGGCACCCCCACCGAGCACTGAAGCATGCAGTACCCAAAGACTACTCGTTCAACCAGTAATTTGACATACCACAGGCTCTCTCTCTCCCTAATAAGGGAAAAAGAAGTGTCCCCGTTTCACAGCGAGAGGGGAGGCATAACAAGACAACTCACCGATTTATGATGTTAAAAGTCTGTTGTGTCACTTTTTCCGATCTCTGTGCTCAAAGCTCTTGGGTCTCTGGGCACACAGCCAGCAGCCAGCTCACTGCTATCGATCCTTCATGTATTCCCACGACACGCCAGTTTTCTGCAGCAGCACCGACCTCGAACCTGCCCGCCTCCAGAGCCACGAAAAACTGGCACCCTGAAGGCGCGCTAGTCTTCTAGGCCTCGTCGTTAGCATATTAAAAAGCAGCCTGAGAGCGCATCCCATTCCCGCAAAGAACCAAAGTCAGCGTGTAACTCCAGGTCAGGGTTTTCAAAAAAACCTTGAAAAGGAAAAAAAGATAGAAATAGAGCTGTTTCCAAAGATGCAAGCAAAGAAGTCACCATTAGGTGCCATCATCCTAAGCGCCATCCTCCAGTATGGGAGAACACACACAAAATGCTGAAGCATCTCTGCAGGCCAGGAAGCACCTATGGAAAAAAAGCACAGTCAACGTTTCGGGCCGAAACCCTTCGGCAGAACTGGAGAAAAAAAGCTGAGAAGTAGGTTTGAAAGATGGGAGGAGGAGAGAGAGAAACACCAGACGATAGGGGGAGGGATGAAGCAAAGAGCTAGGAAGTTGATTGGTGAAAGAGACAGAAGGCCATGGAAGAAAGGTAAAAAAGGGGGGTGAGGAGCACCAGAGGGAGGGGATGGGTGGGCAAGGAGATGACATGAGGAAGGGACAAGGGGATGCGAAGTGGTGAATGGGGGGAGGCATTACTGGAAGTTTGAGAAATCGATGTTTATGCCATCAGGTTGAAGGCTACCCAGATGGAATATAATATGTTGTTCCTCCAAACTGAGTGTTGCCTCATCACAACATGGAGGAGGCCATGGATAGACATATCAAAATGGGAATGGGAAGTGGAGTTAAAATGGGTGGCCATTGGGAGATCCCGCTTGTTCAGGCAGATGGTGCACAGATGCCTGGCGAGGTGGTTTCCCAATCTACCAATCTCCCAATTTCCTCACCTATCACCCCACTAGCCTCTGCATCCAGCATATAATTCTCCAAAACGTCCACCATCTCCAACTGGATCCCACCACCAAACACATCTTTCCCTACCACCAGCCCCCCCCAACTTTCTGCTTTCCGCAGGGATCCCTTGTTCATTCGTCCCTCCCCACTATCTCCCTCCAGGCACTTATACTTGCAAGCGGAACAATTGCTACACCTGCCCCTACACCTCCTCCCTCACTACCATTCAGGACCCCAAACATTCCTTCCAAGTAAGGCAACACTTCACCTGTGTGTCTGTTGGGGTCATCTACTGTGTTGAGTGCTCCCGTTGTGGCCTCCTGTATATCGGTGAGACCCAACATAGATTAGGAAACCACTTCACCAAGTATCTACTCTCCGTCCGCCAAAAGAAGTGGGATCTCCCAGTGGCCACCCATTTTAATTCCACTTCTCATTCCCATTCCAATTCCAATACATCCATCCATGGCCTCTTCTACTGTCACAATGAGGCCACAATTAGGTTGGAGGAATAACACCTTATTTTCCATTTGGGTAGCCTCCAACCTAATGGCATGAACATCAATTTCTCAAGCTTCCAGTAATGCTTTTCCCCCTCACTATTTCCCATCCCCTTGTCCCTCCCTCATGTTACCTCCTCTGGTGCTCCTCATCCCCCTTTTTTTCTTTCTTTCATGGCCTTCTGTCTCTTTCACCAATCAACTTCCTAGCTCTTTGCTTCATCAATCCTCCTCCAAGTTTCACCTATTGCCTGGTGTTTCTCTCTCCTCTCCCCCAACCTTTCAAATCTACTCCCCATCTTTTTTTTCCCAATCCTGCAGAAAGGTTTTGGCCCAAAACGCCATAAGTACTTTTTTCCATAGATGCTGCCTGGCCTGCTGAGTTCCTCCAGATGTATGTAAGCTAATTGATCCTGATGCTGATGTGGAAATTCGACTACAAGTGACAAGCTATGCAACTGGCACAATAACTAGACTACAAACCTATAAGACCAGAAGATATAGGAGCAGGATTAGGCCATTTGGCCCATCGAGTCTGCTCCGCCATTTCTTCATGTCTGATCCATTTCCCTCTCAGCCCCATTCTCCCAACTTCTCCCCGTAACCCTTCATGCCCTGACTAATCAAGAATCTATCAACATTTGCCTTAAATAATCCCAGTGACTTTGCCTTCACAGCCACCTGTAACAACAAATTCCACAGATTCACCACTCTCTGGCTAAAGAAATTCCTCTTCATCTGCGTTCTAAATGGATGTCCCTTTATTCTGAGGCTGTGTCCTCTGGTCTTAGACTCTACCACCGTAGGAAACTTCCTCTCCAAAACTACTCCATCGAGGCCTTTCAACATTCAATGACATCCCCCCCCCCCACCCGATTTCTTCGGAATTCCAGTGAGTAGAGGCCCAGAGCCATCAAACACTCCTCACATGATAAGCCTTTTCATCCCAGAATCATTGTCGTGAGCCATCTTTGAACCCTCTCCAATGTAAGTATTTCCTTTAGATAAGGGATCCAAAACTGCTCAGGATACTCTGTGAGGCCTCACCAGTGCCTTGTGAAGCCTTAATATTACATCCATATTTCTATATTCTAACCTCACCATGTTGCCTTCCTCACCGCTGACTCAAACTGCAAATTAATCTTCAGGGAATCCTGCATGAGGACTCCTAAGTCCCTTTGCACCTCTGATTTTTTAATTTTCTCTCTATTTGGAAGACAGTCTACATTTTATTTCTTCTACCAAAGTGCATCACCATACAATTCCCTATACTGTATTCCATCTGCCACTTCCTGGCCTATCCTTTCTAATCTGTCAAAGTCCTTCTGTAGCCTCCCTGTTTCTTCAAACTACCTGCCTATCTTTGTATCATCTGCAAACTTGGTCTCAAAGTCATCAATTCCTTCATCCAAATCATGGACATATAATGTAAAAAGAAGTGGTCCCAACACAGACTCCTGTGGAACACCACTAGTCACTGGCAGCCAACCAGAAAAGGCTCCCTTTATTTCTATTCTTTGCTGCCTGCCAGTCAGCCAATGTTCTATCCATGCTAGTACCTTTCCTGTAATACCATGGGCTTTTAACTTGTTAAGCACCCTCATGTGTGGCGCCTTGTCAAAGCCTTCTGAAAATCCAAGCACACAACATCAACTGATTCTCCATTATCTATCCTGCTTGTTATTTCTTCACAGAATTCCAACAGATTTGTCAGGCACGATTTTTCCTTCTGGAAATCATGGTGACTTTTACCTATTTTATTATGTACCTCCGAGCACCCTGAAACCACATCCTTGACAATCGACTCCAATTTCTTCCCAACCACGAAGGCAGACTAACTGGCCTATAATTTCCTTTCTTTTGTCTCTCTCCCTTCTTGAAGAGTGAAGTGATATTTGCAATTTTCCAGCCATCCGGAACCATGCCAGAACCCATTCACTCCTGAGAAATCATTACTAACGGCTCCACAATCTTTTCAGCCAGCTCCTTCAGAACCTAGGGTGTAGACCATCTGGTCCAGGTGGATTATCTTCCTTCAGACCATTCAGTATCTCAAGCATTTCCCTGGTAATGGTAACTGCATTCACTACTGCCCCCTGACACTCTTGCACCTCCAGCATACTGCTAGTATCTTCCACAGTGAAGACAGGTACAAAATACTTTTTCAGTTTGTCTGCCATTTACTTGCTCCCCATTACTACTTCTCCAGCATCATTTTCCAGTGGTCCGATATCTACTCTCACATCTCTTTTACTCTTTATATACCTGAAGAAACTTGTGGTATCCTCTTTAATATTATTGGCTGGCTTACCTTCGTATTCCATCTTTTTCTTCTTTATGACTTTTTTAGTTGCCTTCTGTTGGTTTTTAAAAGCTCCCCAGTCCTCTAACTTCTCACTAATTTTTGCTGTATTATATGCCCTCTCTGCAGCTTTTATGTTGACTTTGACTTCTCTTGTCTGCCACGATTGTATCATCCTGCAGTAAAACACTTCTTCTTTGGACGTATATATCCTGCCTTCTGAATTGCTCCCAGAAATTCCAGCTACTTGGGCTCTGCCATCATCTTCCAATCAATTTTGGACAGCTTCTCTTTCATGCCTCTGTAATTCCCTTTACTCCACTGTAATACTTCTGACTTTAGCTTCTCCTTCTAAAATTGTAGGGCCAATTTTATCATATTACAATCACTGTCTTCTAAGTGTTCCATTACCTTAAGCTCTTACTGAAAGAAGTTGCAGAGGAATGTAAATCTAGTCAGCTCCATCTTGGGCACTAGCCTACAAAGTACCCAGGGCATTTTTAGGGAGCGGCTTCTCAGAAAGGCAGCATCCATTAGTAAGGACTTCCAGCACCCAGGGCATGCCCTTTTCTCACTGTTACCATCAGTTAGGAGGCACACACTCAGTGATTCAGGAACAGCTTCTCCCCTGTTGCCATCCAATTCCTAAATGGAACTCTACCTCACTTTTTTAATATTTTCTGGTTTTTGCACAATTTTTAATCTATTCAATATATGCATACTGTAGTTGATTTATTTATTAATTATTTTTTTTAAAAATTCTTCTTCTATATTGCATTGAATTGCTGCTGCTAAGTTAACAAACTTAACGACAGGTGTTGGTGATAATAAATCTGATTCTGATTCTAATCCATTCTGGTTCAGTACACTACACCCAGTCCAGAATAGCTGATCCTCTATTGGGCTCCACCACAAGCTGCCCTAAAAAGCCATCTCGTAGGCATTCTACAATTCCTGGGGATCTAACACCTCAACCTGATTTTCCCAATCTACCTGCATATTGAAGGTTAAATTGACCTGTTGATATGCATTTTCTATCTCCCTTTCTAATGGCTAAACAACATCTTTGGTACTATTTGGAGGTCTAATATAGCTCCCATTGGGGTCTTTTCACCTTTGCAGTTTCTTAGCTCAACCCATGATTCTACACCTTCCACTCCTATGTCACTTCTTTCTAAGGATTTGAATCATTTTTTACCAACTGAGCCGTCCCACCCCCTCTGTCTACCTGCCTGTGCTTTCAATATAACATGTATCCTTGGACGTTAAGCTCTCAGCTATAATCTTTTAACTGCCATGACTCAATGATGCCCACATCATACATGCCAGAGATTACTACCCTGGAGGTCCTGCTTTCTACCTAGCTCCCTAAAATGTCTTTTCAGGACCTCTTCATCGTTCTTACCTATCTCATTGGTGCCGATATGCACCAAGACTTCATTCTGCCCCTTTAAAATGCCATGGACCCGATCTGAGACATCCCTGACCCTGGCACCTGAGAGGCAACATACCGTCCGGGTGTCTCTAGCACGCCCATAGAATCTCTTCTCTGTTCCTCTTACAAAGGAATCTCCTATCACCACTGCAGTCTTCTTCACCTCGCTTCTGAGCCTCAGTGCCAGAGACCACAGCTCCCCCTGGTGGTTCGTACCCCTCAACAGTATCCAAAGTGGTATGCTTAGTATTGAGGAGAATGGCCACAGGTGCACTCTGCTCTGACTGGCCATTTCCCTTCCTTCTCATGACAGTCACCCAGTTACCTGCCTCCTGCAACCTTGTGGTGACTACCTCCCTATAGCTCCCATCTATCACCTTCTCAATCTCCTGTATGAGCCAAGGTCGTCGAGCTGCAGCTCCTGTTCCTTAACATGTTCTCCCAGGAGCTGCAGCTCAGTGCGCCTGGTGCAGATGTAGTTACCTGGCAGGCTGGAGGTCTCCCAGAATTCCCACATCTCACACAACTGCCTCTGGGGCCATTCTCACTGCACTAACTGTGCCCAAACAAATGAGAAATGAAGAATAAAGAAGAAATAAAAACTTACCAGATACTTAGCTCGCCCAAGTCTGATGAGCCAAAGCCACTCCAACCTACCCCAGATAGGGTTTGAAGAATTCTCCTTCTGAAACTCTGTGCAAAGACCACTTGTGACTCTGATCCACACTGCGCGCTCTTTCAAGCCTACCGCACAGCTCCCTACTGAGTACAGAGGTTGGCATAGACATTTGAGACCCCACACCACCAGCGTACTCTCCCAAGGCAAGAAACAACATAATCCACTGTGCAGACCGCTTCTCCTCTGATGAATTAGACATTTTTTCTAAGGGAGGAAACCTCAAGAAGAACAACCCACTCACTAAATTGAATCCAATCAGGGGTAAAGACAGCCTGCTCAGAGTTGGAGGAAGATTAAAGCATGCATATTTAAACTGCCTAGAGATGACCCTCACTATTATGCAGGGCAAGTGTCATGTCTCCACGTTGCTCAAACACCGCTATCAGGTGGAGCATTAGAGACGTATCCTCAGAGACTTGACACCAGGAACTTGAAATTACTGACTCTCTCCACTTCTGATCCCTCTATGAGGATTGGCTCATGTTCCCTCATCCTACCCTTCCTGAAGTCCACAATTAGTTCTTTCGTCTTACTAAATTGAATGCAAGGTTGTTGCTGTGACATCGCTCAACTAGCTGACATATCTCACTCCTGTACGCCCTCTCATCTCCATCTGAGATTCTGCCAACAATGGTTGTATCATCAGCATAGTCAAGGGTATAGAGAGAGTAGTGCTGTGGGCTACGCATACACCCCTAAGGTGTGTCACTGTTGATCATCAGCGAGGAGAAGATATTATCACCTATCCGCACAGATTGTGGTCTTCCGGTTAGGAAGTTGAGGATCCAATTGCAGAGGGAGGTACAGAGGCCCAGGTTCTGTATCTTATTGATCAGGACTGTGGGAATGATGGTGTTAAATGCTGAGCTATTTTCAATAAATGGCATCCTGACATAGGTATTCGTATTGTCCAGGTGATCTAAGTCCGTGTGAAGAGCCATTGAGATTGTGTCTGTCATTGACATACTGTGGCAATAGGCAAATTGCAGTAGTTCCAGGTCCTCGCTGAGGCAGGAGTTCATTCTATCCATGACCAACCTCTCGAAACATTTCATTGCCAGTATTGTTATACAAGTAATCAACCTCCATATGATACGTAGAGACAGTTTTCCAGCTATCATGGTGTGTTAAGACATCGTTAACTTTAGTGATAGTGCCAAATTTGGTTGCACTCAAAAAGCAGCAATTATGGTAAAAAAAAAATCTTGATACAGCATCAGTGTAGGTTGCACTCAAGTAAAAAGTTAAATTTCGTACATACACAGCTTTCAATGGGTCTACTCTCAATAGCACTCAACTGTCTTCACTGAGCAGTCAGCAGAGAAGGGCATCAGTACTAAAAGCACCATCCTTGTAGGAGCCAAACCGTGACTCCTGATAGGGGCATGTGAGAACTCCATGGTCAATGGAGAGGACACATAAGTGATAATCAATGTAAAATTTGCTAGGGGAGAGATCTTGTTCATGAAAGCGGCCAGGAAACCTATCAGGAACACTAATAAAAGAAAGATGCTGGAGATATCTGGAGTTAAGAGAAAGAGAACCACATGCCAAGACACAAAAACACATAGTTCAGAATCAGGTTTATTATCACCGGCATGTGACCTGAAATTTGTTAACTTAGCAGCAGCAGTTCAATGCGATACATAATCCAGCAGAGAGAAAATAATAATAATAAATAAAATAAAAATAATAATTAATAAATAAATAAATTAGATATATTGAATAGATTTTTTAAAAACATGCAAAAACAAATATACTGTATATATATATATATATATATATATATATAAAGTGAGGTAGTGTCCAAAGATTCAATGTCCATTTAGGAATCGGATGGCAGAGGGGAAGAAGCTGTTCCTGAATCACTGAGTGTGTGCCTTAAATCTTCTGCACCTCCCTCTGCAATTGTTACTCTATCCACCTCTCCTATTTATTCCATTGCACTCTACATTATTCCACAACCTTTTCTGCACCACCCTCCGCAAAGAGATCAAGTCTCCCAAGATCAGATGATGAAAGAATTTTCCCATATTCTTCATCCCCTTCTTTACAGCAAAAACAAAGAATAGGAGAGACTGTCCATCCCACTGGAATAACCACTCTACCCTCACAAGCAGATGAACCGAAGAGCCACAAGACATTTCCCAAGCAAAAGGTGTACAGATTCTGTCAGACATTCTCACAAGTGTTTATTTAGATTATTATATTCCTATCCCGTTCCCAATTTGACCAGCACTAGATATCCTCATTAGCATTTGTGCTTCAGTATTGCTCTAAAGCTGTTTTGGATGCTTCTGATAAAGGTGGCTAACTTCTTTGTTCTTTACCTTTTGTCTTTATGGTGTGTCAGAATAGGCTCCTGGTTTCCTTGTCAGCACACCACCAGAAAATAGCAGAAGCACAGAAAGTGGAGGAAGGGGAAGTGTGGTGTGCAAGGGGGAGGAGAGACATTCTAATGGTAATCTGATAATGATGGTCAAAGCGCCATTGATCAACGTAACACCAGAGGCCTGATATCAGAGGGAAAGTAGATTAGAAACAGCAAACCACTAGCAATACAACAGACGTGGGCAGGCTGCATTATGGCAACTGCTTTAGGGAATCCATGCAAATTTATCAGAGGCTAGGTCTATGCATCCATGCTGCCCCAAGGGACTTTGATAAGGAATCTTAATTATTAGAATGATTTGGATATGCAATAAAATGCCTGCATGCTATTAGGATTACCTCACTGGATGCAGGAATGACAAAGACCAAGGAGGAGCCCATCTCCATATGACTAGTGGTCTCCTAACTCTTATAGGAAGCTCCTATAGGAGCTAGGAGCTCGACCTCCTTGCAGACCATCATGTTAAGCATCCATACCAGCCTTCGGCACATTTGTCATTGTTATCCCTTGCATCCTTCCCTCTCTCTACTCTTCCCTCCTTCACCCCTACCCTCAAGTCACACAAAATGTCATTCTGCACAGATTCAGTGGCCATTGGTCATACGGCACCTACTGGAGGCATCGACAGATGGCACGCGTCTTTCTGCTTCTGCGCATTCTCACACAAATCTATCCCGAGGCCTGTCTCTGTCACGGAGAAGCAACAGCGTGCCACCAGTGAACAACTTGATGCAGTCAGAAAGGAGAGAGCTGCCATCTGTGAAGTAATCGCTGCCTTCACTGAACAGCCAGCTGACAGCAGCTCTCAATAGCCACAGGAACATGTGAACTCATCACAAGTGTTCTCTTTGTTCAAATAGGAGGGCTGGGTGTAAACCAAGTCCGGAAGTTCCCTTTTGTGTTCCTCACTTAAGTCCTCTGAGATGATGTTAATGCGTGGGACTGGCCCCTAGCACAGATTCCTAAACCTCTTACCACTCACATCTGCTGTACTGCCCATCACCTGCAGCCCCTAGTCTACCTTGCCTTTCCCCAGTGGCACATATTACAGAATTAGAGGCATGGCATGGCTGAACTCATCACTGCTTTGCAGGAGTGGGGACATACCCCACACGTGCTCATCGTTTCATCATCCCACTGAGTTACGATGGAGTGTTGACACAGGGAAAGGAATGAAGTCAGCAAGGATCGGTCACCTGTAACTTGGGGTCTCTTCGCTGATCAGCTCGAGGTAAGGAAGATGAGAGCAAACTGCTGTATATTGTGGCGATGCCCAGGCAAGTCACCCAGTGCCAGGAGTGTACCCCCTTTAAATAGTAAGAAAAGCAGAACTTAATGTGTTGTTCTCCTAAGGATGGCTTCATGATAATCACTGCATGACTTTGAACTTCAGTGTGGGTCAATACCGGCACTTATGTGCAAAAATCATGTGCTAACCTGGATGGCGGTTAGTGTGAATTCACACAGACTTGATTTATGACACAGCAACACCTTATATTCCGTCTGGATAGCTTCCAACCTGATGGCATGAACATTGATTTCTCGAACATCCGGTAATGCCCCCCCTCCCGCCTTCACCATTCCCCATTCCCATTTCCCTCTCTTACCTTATCCCCTTACCTGTCTATCACCTCCCTCTGGTGCTCCTCCCCCTTTTCTTTCTCCCATGGCCTTCTATCCTTTCCTATTAGATCCGCCACCCCCACTACTGTCCCCACCCCTGTATCTTACTTGTCAATCAAATGCCCAGTTCTTTACTTCACCATCCCCCCCTCCCAGTTTCACCTTTCACCTTGTGTTTCTTCTGCTCCTCCCCCCACTTTCTTACTCCTCATCTTTTTTTCCCACCCTGCTGAGGGGTCTCGGCCCGAAACGTCAACTGTACTCTTTTCCATAGATGCTGCCTGGCCTGCTGAGTTCCTCCAGCATTCTGTGTGTGTTGATGGATTTCCAGCATCTGCAGATTTTCTCTTGTTTTTCTCTATAATTGAATTCCAAGGTTTTTCTCTTTTTTTGAACTCTTATTCTTTCCCCCCATTTCAAAATCGTCACTCTCATGGGCCGTGCAGCTGCCCCAATTCTCACCAAATCTGAATCCCTAAGAATTAAAATGAGAGCTTGTATAGAGCCTCAGTCAGGTTTTCAGAAAAGTCTTTCCTTCCTCTCGCGCCCCACCCTATCCTCCCAGTTCCTGCTCAGCCTGATCCTCTTTTTGAGTTCAAGGCTAGTCTTAGTATTGACACACAAGGTTTCAGTATCATTTTTATTCATTGTTGTTACATACCTCATGGAGATCTTGTGACTTTCTTGTGTGCATGATGTAATGGTCTTTTGGAGGTCACCTGATATAATTTTCCCACCGATGTGAGGTCACGTGGTGACATGTTCACCACGGGTATAAAAGGGTAGACCCCTGGTGACGCAGTTAGTTTTCCAGCTAGAACGTTCATCAGTGTCTCTGTTTTCATTGCGTATTAGTTTTATGATGCAGTTTCATTTTTAAAATGGAGTTTTACGTTCTATTATAAGGTACAATAGTGCTGGACTGGCAATTTCTGCTAGATTTGTTAATGTACCTTTTCAGTAGTATTGGAGAGTGAAGACTTCATCGAAGTACAGGATCTGAAGGATTAAGAGAAGTTGGTAATGTTTGGCAGTTTAATAAAGGATCAACCTTATTGAGTCTTCGTTGACAAAGTAGCAACCTGCATCAAAGATAACTCCTGCCGAAAGAGCAAGGAAGTTCATGCAAGGTTTGCTCTCTAAAAGAAATTAAGGTCAGTTGTTTTAAGCCGTTTATTTCCTTCATCCTGAATCCTTTGGACAGAACCAGCAGGAAAGTCACGTCTATGAAGAAATCCTTCTCCAGAGAAGTCTCTCCCAAATGAATGTATAAATCTGTTGGACTTTCGAATTTACCATTTTAAGAACTGTGTTTGACTTTACCGCTTTAAGAACTGTTTTCGCATTTACTGCTTTAAGAACCAGTACTGAGTGGCGATTTGTTGAATGGCCACATAGCGGTTAACTTCCGGTTAAGGTTTTCGTTTGTTTTTTATTGTTTATCCATTTTTAATAAATGTTTGGTTGTTTTTATATAACCTGACTCGATTGACATTCATTGTTGCCGGCTAGGTAACATATATTGTGGGGGCTCGTGGGATCTTGTTCTAAATTTTTGAGTTTAAGTGCTGATTTAATTGTCATTCTGATTTGGAAAAGGGGAATATCCGATTTTTTTTTAGTTTGATTGGTGCGTGAGTGGTATTCAGCAGCAATGAATATTGACGTCTTTATGGATTCGCCTGACCCGGAGTTTTTAGAGAATGCGAGAAAACCTGTTGTATTGGAGATTGCTAGGAGGTTGGATATTAAGGGAATTGTGAAGGGAACCACAAAGGCCTTAATTCAAAGAAAAATCGCTGAGCATTATATTAGTTTGAAAACATTTGATGATGAAGTGTTAGATAGGTTTCCAATGAGTAATCTGGAAATGCAGTTACATCTGAACAGATAAAGTTTGAAAGATTTAAAGAGGAAATGGCCGAAAGAGAGGCTAATAAAAATAGGGAATTTGAAGAAAAAGAGCAAAATAAATGAAGGGAATTTAAAGAAAGAGATGCTGAAAACAAGGGGAAATTTAAGTTAGAGATGGAGAAATTAAGGATGGGCAATCAGTCTTCTGGTTCTAAGAAACAGTTTATTGCTAGTCGTGAGATTATTTTGACTCCTCCATTTAATGAGGTTGAAGTGGACAAATATTCCCAACATTTTGAAACAGTTGTTCTGAGTTTAAAGTGGCCGAAGGACCAATGGCCAGCGATGTTACAAAGTTTAATTAAAGACAAGGCACAACAAGTTTATACAGTTTTAGATGCTGAGCAAGCACTGGATTATGATATTGTTAAACAGCATATATTAAAGGCATGAGTTGGTTCCGGAAGCGTATAGAGAAAGGTTCAGAAATTTGAAGAAATCGATGGAAAAAACTTATGTGGAATTTGCCTATGAAAAACCTGTGTGTTTTGAGAGATGGGTTTCCTTTAAAATTGTGAATGGGGAGTATAATAAATTAAAATAGTTGATTTTATGGGAGGAGTTTAAAAGAAGCATTCCTGTTGAAGTGAGAACATACTTAAATGAAAGGGACACTGCTACATTGCAAGAGACTGCTAAATTAGCTGATGAGTATGCTTTAATTCATAAGAATAAATTTTCTCCAGGTAGAACTTTTAAAAGGAAAAATAGCACAGAGAGTCAAGGTAAACCAGAAATTAAATCTGAAGTTAGTGAGAAAAGTAAGGATGAAGGGAGAGATGTGAAGGAAAGACATTTTGGCATTATTTGTAATTATTGTAAGAAACCTGGACATGTAGTAGCTAACTGCTTTCAATTGAAAAAAAAGAGAAGGAAGCCGTCCCAGAAGCTTGTGTGCAGCATATTGAAAAACCTGTAAAGCCACAGGGTTCAGAAAACATTAATGAAGATTTGTCAGAGTCTGACCAAGTTAAGAAGGGATATGAAACTTTTATAACAGAAGGATTTGTATCCTTGAAAGAAGGATCCAATTCAGTACCAATAATAATATTTAGAGATACCGGAGCTTCTCAATCACTAATATTAGAGAGTGTGCTAAAGTTTAGTGATGAGTCTGACATTGGTGAGGTAAATTATAATACGGAGTTGGGCGTGCCCTTATGCCAGTACATTTACATAGAGTAAATTTAAGGTCAGAATTAGTTACAGGGGTTGTTAAAGTAGGACTACAATCCAGTTTACCTGTGAATGATGTTTCTCTTTTGTTAGGGAATGATAGGTGTACAAGTTTTTCCTGAAGTGCATTTGACAATAAATCCTAATTCTGAGGAACCACAGAGGGATTCTAACACAGATTCTTCCTGTGTTGTAATGAGAGCTATGGCTAAAAAGACCGATGTAAAGGATGAGGTTGTTACCCATGACTGTTCAACACAAGATTCAAATTTTGAGGATGTCTTAGAAACTTTCTTACCTACATTATTTGATCAGGATTTTGGTAGTAAGTCTGACCATGAGTATTTGTCTTCATCTCGGAAGGAGATGATAGCAGAGCAGGGTAGAGATCCCGAGATAGTTAAATTAAAGGAGCAAGCTCTTCCAGATAGTGAAATTGAAAAAGTGCCAGTAGGATATTATTTTGAAAAGGGAGTATTAATGAGAAAGTGGAGATTGCCTATAATTCCTGCTAGTGAGGAATGGGAAGTTAATCACCAGGTGGTAGTTCCTAAAGTTTATCGAAATGAGATTTTAACTATGGCTCATAGTATACCTTTGGGTGGTCATTTAGGTGTAAAGAAAACTACGAACAATGTTTCTAAACATTTTTATTGGCCTAGTTTAAGAAAATATGTGGCGACATTTTGTAGAACGTGTCATACCTGTCAAATTCTGAGTAAACCTAATCAGGTTACTCCAGTGGCCCCACTGCAACCAATTCCAGTTTTTGGTGAGCCATTCTCAAAAATCATTGTAGACTGTGTAGGTCTTTTACCAAAAACTAAATCTGGACATCAATATTTGTTAACTGTTATGTGCACAGCACCTAGGTTTCCAGAGGCAGCACCTCTTAGGAATATAACAGCCAAAACTGTGACAAAGGCTCTTATAAAATTCTTTACTTATTTTGGGTTGCCTAAGGAAATACAATTGGATCAAGGTAGTAATTTTATGTCTGACTTGTTTCAGCAGATAGTTTATAAACTGGGAGCAAAACAGATTATCTCATCAGCCTATCATCCAGAATCACAAGAAGCCTTGGAGAGATTTCATTCAACATTAAAAACTATGACATATTGTGTGGAAAATGAAAAGGACTGGGATGAAGGTGTACATTTACTACTTTTTGCAGTACGAGAGGCAGTGCAGGAATCATTAGGTTTCAGTCCTTTTGAAATTGTGTTTGGGCATAGAGTTCAAGGACCCTTGGCCTTGTTGAAGGAACAGTGGATTAATAAAGAGGTACACACTAATTTGCTAGATTATGTTTTAAAATTTAATGAAAGATTATATAAAGCTTGTAGCTTGGCAAAGGAAAATTTAAAATTGGCTGAAGAGAAGATGAAGACTTGGTATGATAAGGAAGCTAGAATGAGGTTATTTAAGCCTGGAGATAAGGTGTTGGTTCTTTTCCCAGTGCGAATGAACCCATTACAAGCTAAATTTCATGGTCCTTATGAGATTAAATCTAAAGTAAATGATGTGGATTACGTGATAAAAACCCCAGATCGGAGAAAGACAACACAGCTGTGTCATATAAATATGATAAAACCATATTATGAGAGAGAAGCTGCTACTATGACTGTTGTGATCAATAATGAGTCTGATCTTTCTAAAAACTTAATGGATGATTCATCTGAAACTCATTTTAAACCCAACATTATTTCAGCCAGGTTACCAAATTCAAAAATTCTAGAAAATATTGATGAAAAGTTAGCTCATTTACAGTAAGAGAAGAGAGAGCAGATGAAACGATTAATTTTTAAATATAAAGATTTATTTCCAGACGTCCCTAGAAGAACCACCATAGCTACACATGTTGTAGATGTTGGAGATGCAAAACCCATAAAACAACATCCGTATCGAATGAACAGGGAAAAATGTGAACTTGATGAACAAGAGATTAAGTATATGATAGAGAATGATATTATTAGACATTCTAATTCGAATTGGAGTTCACCGTGTGTTATGGTGCCTAAGCCAGACAATAGTATTAGGTTTTGTACAGATTACAGGAAGGTGAATGCTGTGACAAAAACTGATGCATATCCAATCCCTAGGGGAGATGATTGTGTGGATAAAGTTGGACAAGCCAAATTGCTTACAAAGATTGATTTGTTAAAAGGTTATTGGTGTGTTCCATTGACGGATAGAGGTAGAGAGATTTCTGCATTTGTAACCCCATCTAGGTTATATGAATATAATGTTCTTCCATTTGGGATGAAGAATGCACCAGGTACTTTTCAGAGGATGATTAATAGTGTGATTCATGGATTAAAAGATACAGATGCCTATATTGATGATTTAGTTATAGGAAATATTACGTGGAAAGCACATATTACTGCGGTGGAGAAACTATTTGAGAGACTTTCAAAAGCTAACTTAACTATTAACTTAGCTAAAAGTGAAATTGGTCATGCCACTATGACTGTTAAGGAAAAGGGTTAAGGAAATCAAACTCCAATTTAATAACACAGTTTAATATTACAGGATTACAATATTTTGATCACTCATATTAAGAGTAAAGGTAATGTGATCACTGATTGTCTATCTAGATGTTAAATGTACAATGAAAATTTTTTTATGGAGTGGTATTTTAACATTTGTAACACTCCTACTGTATATTAGTTTGTAAAGTGCTGAAAGATAAGACTGTATATATTGTGTATGTTGTAAATTTTATATCTTTGTATTTTTTTGTGTAAATTGTTAATTGGTTAAAATTTTGTTCCTTAACAGACCAATTTTTTTGGAGGGAGGTGTTACATACCTCAAGGAGATCTTGTGACTTTCTTGTGAGAATGATGTAATGGTCTTTTGGAGGTCACCTAATGTAATTTTCCTGCCAATGTGAGGTCACGTGATGACATGTTCACCACGGGTATAAAAGGGAAGACCTCTAGTGACGCAGTTAATTTTCCAGCTAGAACGTTTGTCAGTGTCTCCGTGCCCATTACGTATTTGTTTTATGACGCAGTTTCATTTTTAAAATGGAGTTTTACGTTCTATTGTAGGTACAATAGTGCTGGATTGGCAGTTTACCTTTTCTGCCAGATTTGTTGATGTACCTTTTCAGTAGTATCGGAGAGTGAAGACTTTATTGAAGTACAGGATATGAAGGGTGAAGAGAAGTCGGTAATGTTCGGCAGTTAAATAAAGGATCGACCTTATTGAGTATTCGTTGACAAAGTAGCAACCTGCATTAAAGATAACTCCTGCAGAAAGAGCAAGGAAGTTCATGCAAGGTTTGCTCTCTAGAAGAAATTAAAGTCAGTTGTTTTAAGGCATTTATTTCCTTCATCCTGAATCCTTTGGACAGAACCAGCAGGAAAGTCACGTCTATGAAGAAATCCTTCTCCAGAGAAGTCTCTCCCAAATGAATGTATAAATCTGTTGGACTTTCGAATTTACCATTTTAAGAACTGTGTTTAACTTTACCGCTTTAAAAACTGTTTTCATATTTACCGCTTGAAGAACCAGTACTGAGTGGCGATTTGTTGAACGGCCACATAGTGGTTAACTTCCAGTTAAGGTGCTCATTTGTTTTTTATTGTTTATCCGTGTTTAATAAATATTTGGTTGTTTTTATATAACCTGACTCAATTGATATTCATTGTTGCCAGTTACGTAGCAATTGTTCTATTTCTGCTTTCCACAGGTCTCCAACCATCATCTTCTTCTCATTTGTTTTGTTTTATTTTTATACTTGCAGCTATTTCAGGGCAATGTCTGCCAAGTTGCTTCCGACTCAACAGAGCAAAATGCATCTTTCCTACATAAGTGATTCCCGATCTAATAAAATTACAGGCAGATTGGCTTCAGGTCTTTATTCTAGGATTGTGTTTTCATGCACCGTAGTCACAATAGGGGGCTGGGATATACAGTGCCTCTAAAAACTATTCACTGCTCTTTGAAGTTTTCATGTTTTATTGTTTTACAACATTGAATCACAGTGCTTTTAATTTGGCTTTTTTGACACTGATCAACAGAAAAACACTCGGTGGTATCAAAGTGAAAACAGATTTCTACAAAGTGATCTAAATTAATTATAAATATAAAACATGAAATAATTGATTGCATAAGTATTCACCCCCTATAATATGACAGACCAAATCATGACTGGTGCAGCCAATTGGTTTTAGAAGTCACATAATTAGTTAGTGTCTGAGCTATATATAAACCTGTGTGCATTCAAGGTGTTTAATTTGATTGTATTAAAAATACACAGGTATCTGGAAGGTCCAACCGCTGGTGAGTCAGTATCCTGACAAAAACTATGCCATGAAGACAAAAGAAACTCCAGACAACTCCGCAAAAAGGTTATTGAAAAGCACAGGTCGGGAGATGGATACAAGAAAATTTCCAAAACACTGAATCAAGTCAATCATGAAGAAATGGAAAGAATATGGCACAGTTATAAATCTGCCTAGAGGAGACCGTTCTCAAAACCTGGGTGACTGTGCAAGAAGGGGACTAGTGAGGGAGGCCACCAAGAGACCTATGACAACTCTGGAGGAGTTACAAGATTCAGTGGCTGAGATGGGAGAGACTGTTGCCCGGGTGCTTTGCCAGTTGCATCCTTATGGGAGTGGCAAAGAGAAAGCCACTGTTGAAAAAGATTCACATGAAATCTTGGCTAGGGTTTGCCAGAAGGCATGTGGGAGACTTTGAATCCAGCTGGAAGAAGGTTCTATGGCTTGATGAAACCAAAATTGAGTTTTTTAATCATCAGATTAAATGATCTGGTGTAAGCAAAAACACACATCATAAAAAGCACACCATCCCTACCTGTGGTGGCTGCATCATACACCGCAGCACACCCTAGGTTTGTGAAGGTAGAGGATAAAATGAATGCAGCAAAATACAGGGAAATCCTGGAGGAAAATCTGATACAGTCTGCAAGAGGACTGTGTCTTGGGAGAAGGTTTGTTTTCCAGCAAGACAATGACCCCAAGCATATGTCCAAAGCTACACAGGAATGGCTTAAAAACAACAAAGTTAATGTCCTGGAGTGGCCAAGTCAGAGTCCAGACCTCAATCCAATTGAGAATTTGTGGCTGAACTTGAAAAGGGCTGTTCATTTATGATCCCCATGCAATCTAACAGAGGTTGAGCAGTTTTGTAAAGAAGAATGGGGGGGGGGAAATTGCAGTCTCCATTTGTGCAAAGCTGATAGAGACCTATCCACACAGACTCAAGGCTGTAATTGCTGCCAAAGGCACATCTACTAAATACTGACTTGAAGGTGGTGAATAATTAAGCAATCAATAATTCTGTGTTTAATAATTGTGAGAAATTTAGATCAATTTGTAGAAACTTGTTTTCACTTTGACAGGAAAGTTTTATCTGTTGATCAGTATCAAAATGTCAAATTAAATCCACTGTGATTCAATGTTGTAAAACTACACATGAAAACTTCGGGTGGGGAGGGGGAGAATGCTTTTTATAGTAATAAGCCTTTCTATATTTACAATAAAGAATGTTATTCTCCTGATTGTTATGTTAATACTGAAATTAAAAATGAAAACCACACTTTATTTACACCTGTTTTAATGACCCAATTATTAATTGTTTTCTTCTATCTATTCTGATATGTCCCTTACATGATTTTAGATACTCCCCCATCAAATCAAATCAAGTTTAATTGTCATTCAAACTATACATAGATACATTCAAATGAGACAGTATTCCTTTGGCGCCAAGGTGCAAAAACATGAGAAATAATGAGAAAGGAAAAAGAAACATAGTCACAGAAGAAAACAAATCTTTAGTCCAAGTCCTGGGTGACAAATCCAACAAATTGATGATTTGGTTCCTCACAGTTCAGTCTGTAATTCCACCAATCCACCACTGGAGGGCAGCACCAAAGGGAGCGACCACCACCAACTGAGCCCAGATACCACGCTACAATGCAAGCCTGAGAACTGAGGCTTAGTCCTAGCTACAACCAAGTTGACACTACTGCCTCGCCACCTGTCTCGTTACAAAACAAGGGAAGCAGACCTGCAGCAATCAATGTCCAACAAGGTCTTGCGATCACAAAAGGAACATCCAGGACAATCACTCTCGGTTTCACTTCATGCTGCCTTTACGTCAACTTGAAGGTACCAACTCCGGTACCTCTGAGTAGCACGCAGCAGCACAGTCTCCACCCAGGTCAGCTCTTCCAAACTCAGTCCAGCTTCTCCTGCTTAGTTCAAATCCCCTGGCTCGAATCCCCAGGCCTTAAAGCTCTGCGCTTCTTTCCAGATAACAGACCCAACCAAATCTCCTCCACCACCACTCTCCTCTGACTGGCAGAACTGGTCATTACCCTCATTAATTTTTCCTTCGGCTCTTCCCACTTCCTTCATATTATAGGTGTAGCCATGGGCACTCACATAGGATCCCAGCGATGTCTGCCTTTTTATTAGTTAAGTGGAACACTCCACGTTCCAAGCCTACACCAGCATAGCTCCCCAACTCTTCCTATGCTACATCTATGACTGCATTGGGGCTGCTTCCTGCACCAATACTAAACTCGTTAATTTCATCAACTTTGCCTTGAACTTCCACCCTGCCCACAAATTTACCTGGCCCATTTCCAACACCTCTCTCCCCTTTCACGATATCTCTTGTCTCCGTCTCTGGAGATGGTCTATCAACTGATATCTTCTATAAACCTACTGACTCTCACAGATATCTGGACTCTTCCCCCCTGTCACTTGCAAAAAATGCCATCCCCTTCTCTCAGTTCCTTCATCTTCACCACATCTGCTCTCAGGATGAGGCTTTTTTTTCCAGCACAACTGAGATGTCCTCCTTCAAAGAAAGGGGCTTCCTTTCCTCCACCATCAATACTGCCCTCACCTGTATCCCTTCCTCTCCTCCATCAACACTACCCTCACCTGCATCTCTTTCATTTCGCGTACATATGCTGTCACCCTATCCTCCCACATCTTTCCCTCCCTCCCACTTTCCACTTTCTCCAGGCATCACTCCCTATACGACTCCCTTGTCCATTCATCCCTCCACACTGACCTCCCTCCTGGTACTTATCATTGCAAGCAGAACAAGTGCCACACCTAACCCTACACTTCCTCCCTCACTTCCATTCAGGGTCCCAAACAGTCCTTCCAGGTGAGGTAGCAATTCACCTGCAAGTCTATTGGGGCCATCCCAATTGTATCCAGTGCTTCAGGTGTAGCCTCCTGTATATTGGTGAGATCCAGCGTAGACTGGGAGACTGTTTCACCGAGCACCTTCACTCCGTCCGCCACAAAAAGCAGGATCCCCTGGTGACCACCCATTTCAATTCTACTTCCCATTCCCATTTTCAAATGTCAATCCATGGCCTCCTCTACTGCCATGATGAGGCCACATTCAGGTTGGAGAAGCAGCACCTTGTATTCCGTCTGGAAAGTCCCCAACCAGATGGCATGAAAATCTATTTCTCAAACTTCTACTAATTGCCTCCCACCTTTTCAACACTCCCTATCCCTGTTTCCCTCTCTCACCTCACCTGCCCATCACCTCCTTCTGGTGCTACTCCCTCTTCCCTCTCTTCCATATTCAGTCCTCTCCTATCAGGTATCTCCTTCTCCAAGTCCTTCATCTCTTTCACCAATCAATTTCCCAACTCTTTACTTCTCCCTGTTTCACCTATCACCTCCCCCCACCTTCTTACACTGACTTCTCCTCTTTCTTTTCAGTCCTGATGAAGGGTCTCGGCCTGAAACATCGACTGTTTACTCTTTTCCATAGATGCTGCCTGGCCTGCTGGGTTCCTCCAGCATTGTGCATGTGTTGCTTTGGATTTCCAGAGTCTGCAGATTTTCTTGTGTTTAGATATTATCATGTTCCCTATAAGCTTCATTTTAAATTAATAAGACCAATTCTTTTCAGGTGTTTGTATTGTAGTTCCACAAGGCAGGAAATTTGAGGTTAGGCGAAATGCTTACCATAGTTTATCATGATATGCATTGCATAATCAGTGTCTGCATTGACAGAATTATCCAGGTTACATTTATGAGTTAAGCAAAAAATGCTGCAGGAACGAGTCCAGGCAGCATCTATGGAGGGGAATAAACAGTCAATATTTCGTGCTGAGACCTTTCATCAGGAGTACGTTACTCTAGACTTCCAGCATCTGCAGAACCTCTTGTATTTATGCTGATGAGTTGATTGGTATAATATACAAATTATGAAGTATATTCCAATCTTTTAATAGTGATTAAGTAATCACACTTCACCTGGATTGGTTGAATGGAATCAGCAGTGCTGAAAAATATGAGCTACATATGCAAGATTCAATGACTTTGTGTAGAACAGTAATAGACTGCCACCTAGTGATCATATCTGTAACATTATAATACTTTTGTCTGCAGATTAGATTTCACCTATCTTCAAATTCATTCACACCATAACATAGCAGCAGAACTGGGTCATTTGACCCTCCGAGTCTGATCCACCAATTGATCAAAGCTGATCTACTTCCCTCTCAACCCCATTCTCCTGCTTTCTATTGGCAGAGCCAATGAAAAGGTGTTAAAGGTCAATCAGATAACCTACAGCCAATGACACTGGAATGCAATATTTGAATTGGTAAGGAACAAATATAAAAGTGGACACTTCCAATGTGCTATCAAGAGACCCACCAGTGCAAGGAAGAACTTCCCCCATACCAGGGGCTGGGGAAATAAAAGATCGATCACCCGGCCAACTGAGACCCCCTGTTTCAGTGTTACAAATTGGACAAGTGTTCTTTGTGAGTGTTACAGAGAGAACAATAGAAATCATGTTCTAAGCTGTTGGCCCGGGATCAACATAGTTACATCGTTGTTTGTATAGGGACAATAAAGTATGAGCCATTAATTACGAGTTGTGCAGTGCATTTCCTAAATAGTCAACACTTCCTCACCTCTGTTGAGGTTATGTCCTCTGGTCCTAGACTCCCTCACTATGGGAAACATCCTCTCCAGATCCACTCTACATAGGCCTTTCAACATTTGATAGGTTTCAATGAGATCCCCCCTCATTCTTCTAAATTCCAGCAAATAACAGGCCACAGCTATCACTTGCTCCTCATGTGATAAGCCGTTCATTCCTGGAATCATTCTCGTGAATCACCTCTGGATCCCCTCCAATATCAACACCTCCTTTCTTAGATAAGGGGTTCAAAACTGCCTACAATACTCCAAATTAGGCCTCACCAGTGCCTTATAAAGCCTCAGCATTACATCCTTGTTTTGATATTTTAGTCCTCTCGAAATGCATGCTAACATTTCCCTTCCCCACCACTGATTCAACCTGTTACATTGCTCAGTTAGTGAAATCACTCTCTCAGTGGTGGAGACCCAAATTCAATCCTAATCTTGAGTGCAGCCTGTGTAGAATTTGCAAATTCTCTCCATTGCCACATTTTTCCTTTGGGTGCTTAAGTTTTCTCCCATTATAAAGCCTGGATTGGTCACAACAAATTGTTCCTGGTGCGTAAGTAAGTTGTAGGATCAATGGGGAATTTTAAAAATGGGATTAGTGTCAGTATAGTATACACATTCAATGACTAAGCCATTAAAACTTAAGCTACAATGATTATGTTGACCAAGATTAGAAACTAGTTGCTTTGTTCTCTACATACAAAACTATAATTCCAGTCCCTTCACAAGTTTTAAGATTGTGCTTGCTGGAGACTAGAGATTTTGCAGATGCTGGAAATCAGGAGCAACACGCACAAAATGCTGGAGCAGGTCAATCACCATCTATACAGGGAAATGGACAGTTATTCTGGAGCAAGGCCCTTCAGCAGGTCAGGAAAGGAAGAGGCAGAAGCCAGGGCAAGACAGGAAAGTGGATGGGGAGGAGCCCAAGATGGTTGTTTAATAGACAAGTTCAGAGGGGGAAGGTAGAAGGGTGGGATGAAAGAATTATTGAGCTTCATCTTTAGTTATTGAATATACTTTGTGATGGTGTACAATCAGATAAAGTCATACAATTAAGAGATTAATGTCCATTACATTGAAACTTTAAAGTAATGGTTAGTTTTATAAAGTGTACATTTTTGGTTAGTTTTATAAAGTGTGTATTTTTGAAAATGGCAGGTTTGTAGGGGACAAAGGTTACACCATTTGCAAAATAGCCATAAACACCAAACTAAAATATCTATTTTCTAGTTCTGACCTCTTGATAATTCCAGATCTTAATATTTCCACCAGCAATATTGAGATATAGTGTTTACAGTTTTCATCTCTGGAATTCTTTTCCTAAATTTCTTTTACTCTTCTCTTCAATGCCCCTTAAAATGTGGATCAACAACATATATTCATTTATCAAATGATATTGAAAAACCTCTCTCATTCTTAAGTGAATACAAACTCACCCCAAAAAAGAAAGTGCCCTTATTTAAACAAATTTTATATTTTTTTAAAATTCAAAAATCAGATTTAAAAAAATGTTCGTCCTCAGCTCTTCAGTTTCCCCAATGAAGCTGCTAATATGATATTCAGTTTAGAAATTCATCAACACAACTTACAGCACAGAAATTTATACCATCATGAACTTTATTAAGGTCTGAGACTACTGTCTAAAAATGAAAATAATGTCATTCAAAAATGATTTGTTTAGCAAATATGCTATTTAAATGTTCATAAAATTTATGTTGTACATTTTAAAATGAAAATTCTAATTGTCCAATGAAAGAAACTTTCAAGAAAAGAATGAAGGAAATCATGCTCATCAGTTGTCAACCAACATCAAGTTCAACACTTACATAGTCCAGTTAAAGTAACCATGATATATTTCAGTCAATTTGAATAATATTTAGTCATACAATTTCTGGCTTGCTGCAATATTAGTACATGTTCAATAGCAGTGAAATTTCAGACGACATCAATACCTCACATGAATACATCCACATCTGTTTTGTCTACTTAGTGGTACTTTAATTATTTAATCTCAATAGAGAAGTTCATTTCAAAATAGGGTATTTACACAAATTTGCAGATCTGTTTTAAGTTACATCTGAACAATATGCCAACAATTAGACAGCTATATTTGATAGTGAAGCTTAATTACTTTCCTCCAATGTCTTTTTATCTCTAATTATGCATATATTAACTCAATACCACAAGAGGACTAAATCCAGAATGCAGAATTAGAAAATTAATTTTTCTTTTAATCAACATTTAGATCTACTACTTATTAAATTTTCCTACTCAGAACACAGATGGATATATCATTAACTTCTGTCCAGTGTCTTGGAATCTAATAAGAAGCATCTTATTCATTACAGCTGTATTTCAGTAGCACGCATGTAACCAACAGTACTTGGCATTGGCTGAAAAATTTCTGGTTAGTTCAGTTTTCTGCATTTTTGTAAATTACCAGGTGAGAAATTAAATGATTTCAAGACACACTCAAAAACTTAAATGATGGCTCATAAGCTGATCTGCGTAATCAGATGACCTTCAAAAGCAGTGTAAAACTAGGTAATCCATAAACCCCCTTCACTGTGTCAAAAAATAGCAACACCCATATGTAAACTTTGCCTACTATTCATTGATCATCTGCCTGCCTTCTTGTGTGTACTGCAAAAGAAGGCTTGGAGAAATAAAGGTTAAGCAAATAGGTTTCTGAGATGAAGCAAACTTCTGATTAAAGACATTACTCTGGGCATGCTACTTACAAATGAGATGCTGGTTTTCAAAGTCAACATTTTAAAAAGACAATCACCTTCACAACTAACAGAAGATTTCTTCAATGTTACCTGAAATTTCTGAATAATTTGGAACATGTACCAAACATAAGGTACTGACTTTAATGAATAATTAGCTACATTTCACAGAAATACTAGATTTTACTTTTAGAAGAAATAAAGTAAGTATACTAGGGACAGTAGTAAGCTTGAATTTTCACAGCATGTTTATTTTGATGTACAAATGAATCATCCCTGGCTGAAAATTGAACATTTAATTTTACATCTATGGTTAAAATATAAGATTAAAACAAATTTGGCAAATTATTTACCCTTTGAATACATATACTAATAAATAAATGCACCAAATGGTAAAATTTGAACCAACAGTCACAATTAAAGGCCAATTCCAACAATTTTGAGGAAAAAATCTTGAGATAAAATAGTAGCTATGTCCTAATGGTTTCCTAGAAGCTAAAAGGTCTGCAACTTTCTTAAGCTCAGCTGTAAATTTCTGCATTTTGTGCATGTTAGAACCATCCGATTTATAAACTCTCAACTTCCAAACTGTCTAATTATATTGTATATGCATGCACATTTGAAAAACGTTGTTCCAAAAAATTCAAATACAACGTACTTCACGTAAAACAGTAAAGAAAGGACATTGCTGTCAATTTCACATAGCATTGAAATATGTGCCACTAACTGAAATAAGCTGCCATGTACTGTGCAAAAATCAGTATTTCTACAATTTCCTGCAATCATCAAATCTGTCAATCAGAAACGTGATATCCATGCTATCTATCCATGATATTGTATTCAATGACACTACTCATACTCATCACATTCCACTAACAGAAATTTATCATGACTAGTAAGTTAAGATTGATTTGGGTTTGACTTTACTTCATTATGTAACACATTCGCATTAATGAAATCTTTGACCATGTAGTTTTTAAATGGAGACAGGTAGCGTGTTAAAAGTAGTGAAGGTCAATTCAAAACAAATCAAGTTCTGCAATATAAAACAAGTAGTATGACAATGAAACAATTTTCAATTGACAAATCAGTCACTTTTAGTGTTCCAAATCATTTTCATTTAAAGAAATCAGCATCTTTCATGTATTGTGCATAACAATTTCTGTCCACAGACAGCAAACAGCGAAATTTTAAATGCAAAAAAAAGCAGGGTGATTCTTTTCAGATTATTGGAAACATTTGAATGAATTTTTTAATTTTTCCAGAGGTTCAAAAATGGCTTAGATAATTGAATGCACAATGTTTAAATTATCAACTTACAATTTGGTAATTTCAGCTTTTTTGCTTTTCAAATGTAATTCATAACCATTTTGTGCATTTCTAAACCAATCCCCCACTGCAATCAAAATCCCATCAACAAACTATACAAATCAAAACTAAATGTAATATATTTTAATCCATTTCTAATTGTGCAGAATTAAATAATATATAATTAACAGAGAAATTTAGGAACTTCAAAATAATGCACCATACAAAGATCCTCTTTACAATGAGTTAACTTTTGGCTCCAGTCTCCAGATTACTATAAAAGCAAGCAATCACCTTTTGTGGAAATATATTAAAAAGAGAGCAATGTTTCTATCGGTTACCACCAATGCTAATTTAAAACATTGCATACTACATGAGAATGTCATTAAGTGACATGGGTACTCGGTATATGCAACTTCTTACTGCTCATATATCACTGCTAAGTATTTAATATTTCATACTGTCAAAATAAGGGAAAACCAATTCCTACAACATCAAGCAATCTGCAAATTCTGTGTATAAAATGAGAAAGATGTAAAGATGAACTACTGTTAAACAAATTACTTTCCAGACAAGATTAGTTTTTCCTGATTCTCAGATCCGGGCTCCAAATGCTGTACACACTTCAGCCCTCAATACTTGCATTTCAGCTGCTAATCACCTTTGACATTTATGAATCACAAAATTCTACATTCCTTAAGTCACTTCTCTATAAACTGAACTCATTCTCCATATCTAACATGCAATTCAATTAAGTGCCAATTTTTTCCTCCCAGTTTTGTATTGTTTGAAAGGGAAATAATACTAAATACTGGCAGAAAAGGGATATTGTGGATGCCACCAGTCCAGTAAACGCACACTATGCACAGGATCCAAGATAACTTGGAGTCCTTGGTCCTTTTTAGGCTTCTTGCCTTGTGGAAGCGGGGAGTCTTGAAAGAGCATTCTGACACGATGGTGCCTCATATCAGTGCTCACATTTATTGTAAACTGTAAAAGAAACAAAGGCTTTTAACAACCTGAGAAGGCTGAACATACAGTACATTAGTCAGTAAAGGTTTTAACGGCAAACTTGTAAGACAGCCTACAAAACTTGCATACCACAGAGATGATGTTCCATAGGTATGACAAATGTTGTTATATGAAGTAAATTCAGCAGCAGATAAATCAATCCGAATAAAAGCCAATGCAACCTTCAAACAAGTTTTTAAACATATGTAATTTGGTTTAATATTGCAAATAATTAATAAAGTTGTCCATGGAAGACTTTTGCAATACTAGTCACAAGATTTTTCCACAGATTAGAACAAGACATTTTTTCCCCCACACGATGTATCTGCCATGTTTCAAATTTTGCCTACTCCTGAAACAATAGTACCAGAGTGACAAAGAAATAAGCCAGCTGTTTAAAAAAGGTTTTTATTTAATTGTATCTTTCTTGAAACGGTCCCAGATTGCATAGCCAGCTAAACAATATATCTTCTATTTTCCTAATTTGATTAATATTACAGATGTATGGTTAATGATATAGGCATGTAGAATGGAAATGATTGATGGTAATTTCAATTATCAGTCAAGCTGCAAAGGTATTTGTCACACCCCACCTTATCCCCTTCTTTGGCTGATGAGATGCTAGGAAATACTACAAATACTAGGAAATCGGAAGCACAACAAATTTAAACCAAAGAAATTATGCACACTAATACATTTAGAACATTCAAACTTGATCTTACCAAAGCTAATGTCATTCCCATAACCACAGGTGTGAAGATGAAATTGAGAGTGGTGATCTGCAATAAGTAGCAGTCTTGGTCAGGGTTCTTGTGTACTTGTTCATACTGTCTAGGAAACTGTAGTCCATTTTGACAGCCATTCTTCAACTTAGGTGACTGATGGATACAAGTTGTACAAATTACTTGACAATAAACCATTTCAACTACAAACTGACTCATCTACTAGCTCTGACAGCAAATATGTGAGGGAGGTAAAACAAATGAAATTTTAAAGACAAAAAAAATTAACTGGGAATTAGATTGTAGCTTAAAGCATGACAGCTATTAATTTCCACCAAACAAAATCTAAATACTCCTAAAGGTGTGAACACTTTTCTGTGCTAGAAATCCACAGGTCTAAGTTACCCAGTAACCTGAGTTTCAACAGCATTCCAAGGACTTTAGTAATAAGAAACTATATTGCTTGCAGTCAAAATTTTCAACAGACCATAAGACAGTGCAAAATTAGGCCATTGGTCCATTGAGTCTTCACTATTGATCGTGCTGATTTATTATCCCTCTCTTCCCTTCTGTAACTTTTGACGCCCCTACTAACCATGAACCTATCAAACCCTGCTTTAAATATACCCAATGACTTGGTCTCCACAGCTGTCTCTGACAAGAAATCCCAAGGATTTGCCACCGTCCGGTGAACTCCTCCAGATCTCTATTCAAAAGAAATTCCTCCACATCTGTTCTATGAACATTTGGAAAACCATGGCCTAATTAGGGAGCAAACCTAACTTTGCAAGGGGCAAGTTGTTTCTCACTAACTTGATCATGTTTCTTGATGAGGTGATGAGAGTAATTGTTGAAAGTAGAGCGCTGGATGTTGTTTACATGGATCTGACAAGGCACCATGACAAGGTCCCATGGGAGGCTTATCTAGAAGATTAAGATACATATGATTCATGATGGACATTTAGATTCAGAACTGCTTGCCCATAAAAGACAAGAGGGTAGTGGTCGAAGGGACTTATTCTAACTGGGGGTCTGTGATCATCGGTGTTCTGCAGGGATCTGTATCTGTAAACCTCTGCTGTTTGTGATATCTCAATGACCTGGATGAAAATATAAGTCTGCAGATAATACAATGATTGGTGGTGCTGTGGATAGCTTTGAAGACTGGTAAAGAATACAGCATGATATCAATCAGTTGCAGATATGAGAGGAGAAATAGCAGATAGTTAAACCCAGCCAAATGTGAAGTGTTGCACCTTGGAAGGTCAAATGTTAAAGAAACAGTACACTGTTAAGGGCAAGAACTTTAATAGTATTGATGAGCAGTGGAATCTTGGTGTCCAAGTTCATAGCTCCCTGAAAGAGGCTACACAGGTTGAAAGAGTGGTTAAGAAGTTATATTCATGCTTGCCTTGATTAGTCAAGGCACTAAGTTCAAAAGTCAGGAAGTTGTGTTGCAGTTTTATTAAACACCAGTTAGGCTATGTCTGGAGTCCTGCATACAATTCTACTTGACCCACTTTTTGAAGGATGTGGAGGCTTTGGAGAGGGTGCAGAAGAGGTTTACAAGGATGCTGCTTGCATGTACTGTAACAAGAGGCTGAACAAAATTGGGTTGTTTTCTCTGGAATTGCAGAGGCTGAGGGAAGATCTAACAGAGGTTTATAAGATTATGAAAGGCATACGTAGAGCTTTTTTTGTCTGGGTTGAAATGTCTAATACCAGAGAACATGCACCTAAGGTGTGAGGGCGTAATTGCAAGATGTGAAGGGCAAGTTTTTTTTTACCCCGGAGTGTGATGGGAGCCTGGAATGCGCTGCTTGGGGTAGTGGAAGAAGCAGATCGACTAGAGACTTTCAAGACGTGTTCAGATAGGCACATAATGTCCATTTTTCTCACATCTGCGTAGGCAGAGGGGATCAGTTTAGTTGGCCATTTGATTACTACTTTAATTGGTTCGGCACAACATTGTGAGCTGAAGGGCCTGTTCCTGAGCTGTACGGTTCTATGTTCTAAATGGACTTCCTTCTCTTCTGAGGCTGTTCCCTCCGATCCTTGACTCCTCCACTTCTGAAAAACATCCTCTCAAAATCCACTCTATCTAGGCCTTTTAATATTCAATAGATATAAATTCAATGATGGGCTTTAATGATGCACTGAAAGATTGTTTGGTTTGTGGAAACTTACAAGAAAGCATTCAAAAATGGCTACTAAACAAAGTACAACTCATATTTAAAAGAGCAGTTGAAACAGAATAAATTGTGTTACTGTTATGGCAGGGGCTCACATACACCAGAAAAATGCAAGTTTAAAGGCAAAACTTGCAGAAAATGTAACAGAGAATTGAACTAAATTAAATGGACTTTAATACTTACACCCTTAATGTACATGAGTAAAAATCTTTACGTTAAGCTTCTGTCTAAATGTGCAAAGTGCAATTTATAGTAATTTATAACAAATAGTATGCACAACAGGACAGTCAATATAACATAAAAATAAAGTTGTGTCAGTATGAATTAATCAGTCTGACGGCCTGGTGGAAGAATCCTGTTGATCCTGGCTTTTATGCTGCAGTACCGTTTCCTGGATGGTAGCAGCTGTGGTTCAGTTGACTCAGGTCCCCAATGATTTTTCAGGCCCTTTTTACACCCGTCTTTGTAAATGTCTTGAATAGTGGGAAGTAGGACGCGAAGAGCATGGCGGGGATACAAAAGTAAATAGACTGCACAGGGAAGAGAAAAAGACTAAAAAGATGCAGTTTTAAAAAAAAAACACTAATCTCCATGGTGTTGATGAAAAATCTGATAATAATGAGTTACACAGGATTGGGTAGCCTTAAAATTTACAATATGAAAACTAACAAGAGACAAGCAATATGATTTACATCAGAAGTGAATGGCAGGGATTCTGCAGGGAGCGCTCATGGAGTGAGGTCGCTTCTGGCTCCGCTCCATTCCCATCATCTTTTTTAACCTATGATCTCCTTGATCTAATCAATTTTTACCCACACCAGAAAATTTATTCTATTTTACTGATTTTTTCTTAAATTGCAACTCTGGAATTCAAAGAAATGAGTAAAAGATCCAAAGCCAAAGACGGGAAAGATTCTGACGGAAACGGAGGAAAAGGAAAAGGTGACTCTAAACAAACGGAGCTATCTTATGAGGTTACGATGAAGTTTCCAGAGGAAAAGTTCGAGGAACAACGTCAAAATCTATCTGAAAGTTTATCTGATAAATTTGAACAACAACGTCAAAGTTTTAATGAAGATTGAAAATCAATCACGGAATCTCTGAAATCCCTGGATTGTGAAGTTCAAAAACATCGAAGTAAAATCTCTGAACTGGATATTAAATCTCAGAAGATGGATTCAAAAGTCGAGAACTTAGAGCAGAATTTAGCTTCGACCATTAAACAACTGCAACATTTTAAATCCAAAGTCATCGATCTTGAAAATCGACCGAGAAGACAAAACTTACATATAATTGGTCTACCCGAGGATGTTGAGGACGGAGACCCTTCAATATTCTTTGCTCAACTTTTAAAGGATACGTTCAGTTTTTCCCAACGAGCCTCCATTACTTGACCATGCCCACCGTATACCGCGGTCAAAGTCGGCATCGGCTGTATCCAAACAGAGACCAATTATTCTTCGTTTCCATTATGTTAATGTTAAAGAACAGCTTCTCCAGACTGCTCGTCGACAAGGAATGATCAAGTATCGCCAGCATTCCTTCAGGATAGTTCAAGATTACAGTTCCGAAGTGATGAAGGAGCGACTGACTTTTAAACCTCTGATGTCGGAATGTTATCAAAAAAATCTCAAACCGGCATTATTGTATCCTGCACGTCTCAGAGTCTCTCTTCCTGATGGATCTCGTCACGTCTTCCATTCCATAACCGCCGCTCAAAGCTTTTTGGATGATAACTACCCATCTGATGCGGACACCACCCTTTAATTCATGTTCTGTGCTCTCAGTATCAGCTTTTTCCTCTGGTGTTTTTTTTTAAAAAAAAAATAAACCTTCTACTACCGTAAAACGAAGGTTTTTTATAAGCTCAAGATTTTTGTTTTGTGCTTACTACTAGTTAATACTTTACAACTTACATAAAATAGTTATTTCTTGCGAATAACGTTACTTTCTTTTAATTTTTCCTTAACTTTTTGTTTTCCGATATTATTACTAACGATTTGATCTGACGATCATTTTCAGTTATATGTTCTTTATTTTTGTTTCTGTACAATTAAAATGGCGATTTGTTTTTCTTTTTGCATAATCTCCTTTGTTCTTTTTGAGACGCCATGTTCTTGTTTCTTCTTCCCATAATCCCCTTTTTTTTGGAAGCGATATTTTATTTACTCTCATTTATAATTAACTAATCATACATATTGATACCAACTTTTTCTTATTTATGTATCTGAATAATTATACTATGTAGATTATTTTAGTATAGTGTTTAATTTATATATATATATATATATATATATATATATATATATATATCAGTTTCCAGGGGGGGTCATCTATATAACATACATCTTTGGAGTTGCCTCCTGCAGAAATGGGGTTAGATTTAGTATTAGTTAGTTCTTTCTTCGGCCTTTTCTGGCTTAGTTCGGGGTTCTTGGGGATGATGGGTGGGGTAGTCTTTTTCTTTTTTAATTTTTTCTATTGGGCTGATTTAGTACTACAAAGATGTCTGCAGTGTCGTGATTTCCAGTTCCTCTCTGATCATGTATTCCTCTTCCGATTTCATGAGTTCGCATTATGGTTAACCCTTTACTCACCAAAGGGTTAATCTTAAATTATGGCTCACATTATTAATTTTGTCTCTTGGAATACAAATGGTTTAAACCATCCAATAAAACGGAAAAAGATTTTCAAAGTATTCCAAAGACTGAATGCTCATATTATTTTTGCACAAGAAACTCATGTAAGGCAAGAGGATAATCAATGCTTCTTTAAGTTTTGGAAAGGACAATGCCACTCGAACTCCCAAGCCAAAGTTAAAGGCCTCTCAATTTTTATAGATCCCTCAATTACATTTATTCATCAAGACATTATCTCAGGTCCTAATGGTAGATTTTTGTTAATCACTGGGTTACTTTTTAATAAAAAGGTTGCTATGGTTAATGTTTATGCTCCAAATGTGGATTACCCTGAATTTTTTAAACACATATTCACTTCCTTTCCTAACTTAAACGAGTATATGTTGCTAATGGGCGGTGACTTTATGTTTGAATCCCATGTTGGACAGATCTATAGGTAGTCCGGCTTTACCGAGTAAGTCGGTTACTCTTATTAGCTCTTTTATGTTTGATTCTGGTATTTCAGAAATTTGGAGATTTCTACACCCAAAGGATAAAGAATTCTCATTCTTTTCACATGTTCATCGTTCTTATTCTCAAATTGACTATTTTTTTATTGACTCTTGATTAATCCCATCTGTAATTGATTGTAATTATAACATTATTGCCATTTCAGATCATGCTCCAATGAAACTTTCTATCAAGTTAATGGATACTTCTTGTACTAATAGACAATGGCGATTTAACCCTATTTTGCTTCAAGCCTTGGACTTTGTCAAGTTTATAAAGGGACAGATTGATTTCTTCTTTTCAATTAATACTACGGAAGAAGTTTCCAATGGAACAGCTTGGGACGCTTTTAAAGCTTATATCCGTGGTCAGATAATTTCCTATTCGGCTGGTTTGAAAAAAAACGTGCTAAGAATGAAATACTTTTGTTGGTTGATAAACAAAGAAATTGATAAAAAATACACTATTTCTCCCAGTAAGGAGCTGTACAAACACAGAGTTGAACTTCAATTGGAACATAGCTTACTATTAACATCCTTAATTGAAAATCAGTTAATGAGAACTCGAAGTGATTTTTATATTCATCGTGATAAATCGGGTAAATTATTGGCTAATCAATTGAAATTTGCTTCGGTTAAACGCCAAATTACTAAGATTCGTAAACACGATGATACTTTGACAGTTGATCATGATGGGATAAACAAAACCTTTCAAGAATTTTATACCTCTTTATATCACTCTGATTTTCCTCGTGATTTTAATACCATGCATGATGTTTTAAGTAAACTGAATTTTCCGAAATTATCACCCGAAGATTGCTTATCATTAGAAACTCCTATTACAGAGGAAGAAATAATAACTGCAATCTCATCATTGAATTCTGGTAAAGCACCCGGTCCGGACGGGTTTACAGTGGAATTTTTTAAATCCCTTTCCTCTATCCTCTCTCCGTGGTTGTCTAGAATATTCAAAGAAGCAATCAGTTTAGGTAAATTACCACAATCATTTTATGAAGCCTCTATTCCCTTAATTCTTAAAAAGAATAAAGATGCTACTGATTGTGCATCATACAGACCGATATCTCTTTTGAATGTAGATTCAAAAATTTTAGCAAATAGGTTAGAGAAGGTATTACCTCAAATTATATCTATGGACCAAACTGGATTTATTAAAAATTGTTATTCATCCTTTAATATTAGGAGGTTAATGAATATTGTTTATACCCCTTCACTTATTACCCCATTATTATCTCATTAGATGCTGAGAAAGCCTTTGACAGAGCTGAATGGCCTTATTTATTTAGTGTGCTTGAGAAATTTAATTTTAGTTTGATATTTATATCTTGGATTAAATTGTTATATTATTCCCCGGTAGCTTCGGTTTGTACTAATAATCAAAGATCTCCCTTTTTTCGTCTATTTCGTGGTACTAGGCAAGGATGCCCACTTAGTCCTTTACTATTTAATATCGCCCTTGAACCTTTAGCAATTGCTATCCATGACTCACCCAATATTTTTGGTATTACCTGCAGAAATGAAATACATAAATTATCACTATATGCAGATGATTTGTTATTATATATCTCTAATCCGGAGATGTCAATTCCTGCTATTCTAGCTTTGTTGGCTCAATTTAGTAATTTTTCTGGCTACAAATTGAATCTTAATAAGAGTGAATTATTTCCCCTAAATAAGCAGGTACCTATTTATGGGCGTTTACCATTTAAATTGGTTACTGACTCATTTATATATTTAGGGATAATAATTACGAAAAAGACTTATTTAAAGCTAATTTTTTTACCTTTAATTGATCAGATTAAACTTTTGTTTACTAAATGGTCACCAATATCTTTGTCTTTGATTGGTCGGATTAATGCTATTAAGATGATTATTTTGCCTAAATTTCTATATGTATTTCAATCGGTTCCAATTTTTATCCCAAAATCTTTTTTCGATAATGTTGATTCAAAAATTTCCTCATGTATATGGCAGAACAAAAATCCTAGGCTAAGTAAAAAGTATTTACAGAAATCTAAAAAAGAGCAGGGGCTCGCCCTCCCGAATTTTAGATTTTATTATTGGGCAATTAATATTCGATACTTAAAATTTTGGTTACAAGATTTGGATGTATCTTTAAATCCACATTGGGTAAATCTTGAATGTAATTCATTACAAGGGTCTCCTCTGGGTTCGGTTTTAGGAACTTTGTTTCCTTTTATTTCTTCTAAATTGTATAAACAAATGAATAAGCCAATAGTTAAGCATACCTTACGTATATGGTTTCAATTCCGAAGATTTTTTGGGTTCAATCAATTTATTTTAGCAAGTCTCATTATATCTAATTTCCTTTTTCAACCTTCCATTATGGATCAAGCTTACTTTGATTGGAAAACCAAAGGTATGGTACGTTTTTGTGATTTATTTTTGGATAATTGTTTCATGTCTTTTGATCAACTTTCTAATAAATATAACTTATCCAGATCTCACTTTTTTAGATACCTACAGATTAGAAACTTTTTAATTACGGCTTCTCCTCATTTTCCACACTCATATCCAATGGATACTTTGGAAAAAATTTTAGATCTAAATCTCTCTCAGAAAAGTGTTGTAGCAATTATTTATAAAATAATTATGAATTTATGTCCTGATGTTTCCAATAAAATTAAAACTGATTGGGAAAGAGAACTTAAGATTATTATACCGATCGAAAAATGGGAAAAAAATTCTTCAATTGGTGAATTCATCCTCTATATGTGCTAAACATGTGTTGATACAGTTTAAAGTAGTGCACAGGGCTCACATGTCCAAAGATAAACTATCTCGTTATTACTCTTATATTAATCCAATATGTGACAGATGTCATTTCAAGATGGCTTCTTTAACTCACATGTTTCAGTCATGTCCTTTGTTGGAAAAATATTGGAAAGATATTTTTGATATTATTTCAACAGTTTTGAATATAGACTTACAACCTCACCCAATTACTGCTATTTTTGGGTTACCAATGATAGACTCAAATCATTTAACCTCTTCAGCTTGTCAGATGGTTGCATTTCTTACTTTAATAGCTAGAAGATCCATTTTGCTGAATAAAGAGATTAACCCTCCTACTGTATTTCACTGGTTTTCACAAACTATGTTGTGTTTGAATTTGGAAAAAATTAGAAGTGTGGTTTATGACCCTTCCATTAAATTTGAAAAAAACTTGGGAGGCCATTTATTCAGCATTTTCATATGATGTAATTTGATTATTTCCAAACTTATTTTACTTCTCTGTACTATTGGTTGAGAGGAATGGAGTCGTCGACACTAAGGTTCTCTTCTCTTCCATTTTTACATTGTTAAAATTGCCCAAGTCTTTTTAGTTTAGTTGACTAATTCTGTTTAGATTGTTTTTTTTGGGGGTGGGGTTTGCCTTTTTTTGTTTTTTTTCTTTTTCATGATTTTTCTCCAGTTATTTTTTTTTTGTCCTGTGTTATTCATTGTTGTCCTACATGATTGGGAGCTTTGTCAATTTATACTATTTGATTTTATAATTACTCATCTTAAGTATAACAATGTATTTCCAACAATTTTGTATTATTGCTATGTTATGTTTATATTTTATGAAACTAATAAAAAGATTGAAAAAGAAAAGTGAATGGCAAATTAATTAAAATCAAATTGGACACTAGCTCAGATGTTTCAGTCATTCCTCAAAATAAGTTCAAATGGCATTTCAAAGATACCAAATTGAAGCCTGCAGATATCCTACTTAAGAACTTAAACTGGAGAAATAATAGCTCCTGTGAGAATGACATTCATAATAGTGAAGTACACAACCAAAAAACAGAAGGGCCAACATTGTGGGACTGTGAATGGTTCAGGCAACTACAACATGATTGTGGAGATCCATCCACTATTAGCATACCACATCCCCTGTAACAGAGTCAGCTGAGAGTAGATTAGAAAAGGTACTGGACGATGTCACAGCAGTGTTCGAGGGCGGCATCGGAAAACACAAACATATAAAGGATGAAATAGTGCTAAATTAAAATGCAACATCCAAGTTTTTCAAAGCCTGTCTGGTTCTTTATACCATCCATGATAAAGTAGCCAGTGAGCAAGATCGCATGGAGGCTGAAGGAATTCTTTCCAAGGTTGAATGGAGCCAATGGACAATGTCACTGGTCCCAGTAGCCAAGAAGATTGGGTCTGTCAGGATCTGCAGTGATTTTAAGGTCACCATCAATCCAGTACTGAGAGTAGATCAATACCTTCTGCCTAGGATAGGGGATACCTTTGCAAATCTTTCTGGAAAGAAACACTGTAGCAAAGCTGACTTAGCTGAGGCCTACCTACAGATGAAGATAGAAGAACAGCCCGAAGTGTTTTTCACCATAAGCACCCACAAAGGGCTTTATCGCTATAATAGACTTATTTTTGAAGTAGCTCCGGACCAAGTGCTGACAGGCTGCCCAGGCACTCAACGTTACAAATGAGGAATTACAGGGAACATCTCCAAACTGTCAATAGCGTTAACAATTAGAAGATTCAATAGTGTTAACAATTAGAAGATTATGGGCCCACAGCACAACGTGACAAGTCTGAATTCTTTAAATCAAGCATCACTTACTGTGGTCACACCATTGACAGACACATTACACAAGTGTGCTGAGAGAATTCCAGAAATGGCAGATGCCCCAAGACCAAAGGAAGTGTCAACCCTTGAACTCATTACTGCAGATTAGGAAGAAATAGCAATGAACAAGGCAGTGAGATGCCTTTCCAAAAGGTAAAGGAAATGGTGACATCAGAACTGTACTCACACATTATGATCCACATTGTCCAGTGAAGCTTGCCTGTGACACTTCGCCTTATGGTACAGGTGCAGTCATGTCACATGTTATGTGATGGACGTGAAGGCCTCATAGCCTTTGCATCACATTCCCTTAACACTACAAAGAAAAATTACGCACAGATTGATAAGAGAGGCCTTGAGTTTGGTTTGTGGTGTAAAACGTTTCAACCAGTACTTGTACGGGAAAGAGTTTGCCCTCATTACTGATCATCAACCACTGTTGTCCATTTTCAATCCACAGGAGGGTGTTCCACTAACAGCAGCAGCACGAATGCAGAGATGGGCTCTGTTTCTTGGAGGACACAATTACAAGATCAAATTCAAGAGGACAGCCTGTCATGGAAATGCTGAGAGGTTGCTCAGTTTACCCTCGGCAAAGGTAATAGCTGAAGAATTTACAAATGTGGACATTTCTCTTGGCATATTCTCCCTCATGTAAATTGAAAGTCTCCCCGTTCTGGCAGAAATGATCCAAAGGGAAAGCAGAAAGTGCCAAGATGAACTTGCCCTTGACCGATGTTGCCTTCTATAGGGACTGAGAATTGTTGTACCACCCAAACAGAGAGTTAAAATGTTTAAGGAGTTGCAATACACGGCATTATTCTGAGCATGGTCAAAATGAAGTTGTTGGCTTGAAACTTTGTCTAGTGCCCTAAGATAGATCAGTAGATCGAGCAGCTTGCATACACATCCAGAAGATGCCAAGAACAGTGCCTCTCCATCCCTGGGAAAGGCCTGCACTGCTCTGGCAGAGGATTCATGTGGATTTTGCTGGACCATTCGTGGGCACGGATTTCGTGGTAGCAATGGATACAGCTACAAAGTAGCCAGAAATGTTCCCAATAGCCTCCGCTATAACCTCACATGCTGTTGATGTGTTGAGAAACCTCTTCTCAAGAACCGGTATCCCAGAACACTTAGTCAGTGACAATGGACCACAGTTTGTTGTGGAACAGTTTCAGTCATTCCTGAGAATAAATGGAATATGAATGACTTGGCAAAAAGGTTGGTTCAGAGTTTAAAGAACACACTGCAGTGAATCAGAAGCCTGCCAATTTCTTCTTTGCATGTCGTGATACAGCATACTGCAAAGCCATCCACTCACCATCTATGCTGTTCCTGGGTCGTTCCTTGCGCTCACGCTTGGATCTCCTCAAACCAAATCTCAAAAGGAGTTTGCAGGGCAAACAGCTGAAACAAATTCAGTTCTCCTCAAACAAGGAGGTTTGATGCTTCACTCCCAGAGAAGGATGACTGAGATGAGAAGTAGGTACTTGGAAAGATTAAGGAGAGAACTGGACCAGTATGCTACACAGTAGAGATTGCGCATGATGTTATCTGGAGAGAATGCATCGACCAGTTGAGGAGACTAGACTGGATTGTTAAAGAAGAAAAGTGTCCAGAGCTGTACAACTTCCTGCAGTTCCAGAGTCAACTCCTGGAACCAGTACGGAGGCTGCAAAACCCAGGAATTATTTCACAGCCACAAGTCTCATCTGCCAAGTAGAATGATCCCCCGTGTCAGAAAAGACGTCATCCTGCAAAAGTAAGAAATCATCCACAGCAATTAAATCTTTAGGGCTGAATGGGACAATTTAAAAATTACTATTCTGTGGATGTCTATAATATAATTTGTAATATATAACAACCAGAGAGCAATGAGCTATGTATTTGTGTTGAAACGTATTCTATATTGACTTGGAGTTTATAGCTAAGCAAGGAGGATTGCAGTGAATTTATTATTTAAGTAGTATTTGAGTAATACTGTAAATATATTGTTTGATTAAGCATTCTTTGTTTATATGTAAGTAGTACATGAATAGTATATGTCATTATGTCACATCATATGTGAGTGCCTCACTAAAAAGAAAAGAAACTCAGTAGGCAAGTATCCTGGCTCCTCTGTTTTTCTTTCAATTAGTTTCTGAAGTTACAAAACATAACATACCTTTATTCCTTCTACCAAAATGCATGACTGTATAGTTCCCTACACTGTATTCCATCGGTCACTTCTCTGCCCAGTCTCCTAATCTGTCCAAGCTCTCCTACAGATTCCCTGCTTCAACACACCCTGTCTCTCTATTTGTAATAACATGTGCTCTATCTTGTTTAGCAGCCTCATGTATGACACCTTGTCAAAGACCTTCAGAAAATCCAAATAATCAACATCCACTGATTTTCCTTTGTATATCCTGCTTATTAATTCCTCAAAAAAAAAACTACTGGTAGTTTCTCTATAGAGATAAGAATCCAAAGGACAGTTTTTACCTAGCTCAGGGAAGTCAAGGCCAGACATAACCCTTTTACTCTATTAATATTTCTATTTGGACTCAACAAGAGTCGGGATACACCTAGGATATCCACAATAGAAAACTCCACCCCCACCCCCCTAGTGGTTAAGTTCTCCAGGCCTGTTTGCTTGACAATTTTGCTTCTTTGCAGCCTTTTTGTCCATCTTAATTACATCAAAAGCATGCTTTCTGTTACTCTTGCGATTTCCTTAAATGCAAGTAGTTTAACCATAAATAAGTTGTCCTTCGGAAGAGTCTGATAAAAGCAAACGATATATCTATGGTAACAAGTTGCACTTAGCTTGGTATCTACCCAGAGAGATAAAACTGAGAATGCAACTTCTACTTAGTTCCATAAATTGAAAAAAAAATCTGTGATATTGTTAAAACATTTAGAAAACACACAAAAAAGCTACATTTAGAAAACACTAATTATCAACTTAAAACTTCAGTGCACACCTGCTTTTTGAATTTATAGTTGAACTCCCATCTTTGGTCTGATCTATTTCCACTTCCTTTCTTGCACCAGTACAGTAAGCACTAAAAATAACATTTATTTATGGTCAATGTTCAAACATTCAGCTTCACACATTAGTTACAAAGAAATCATTCTAGGAAATTGGAAGAGTAAATAATTAAAAATTACAACTTCAGTAACACCAGATAATGCTTTGCCAGTAAGATTTGTTGCACACAAATTAAAGGCATTCATATACTTACATATTTCCATCATTTTTATAAATTGTCATCAATATTTAGATAAAAGCGCACAACAGTAACTACATTATTAATTTTGCTCGATCTGCTAAAATTAGCCCAACAGAAATGTTAAACAGCTGCCTATAAGACAAACACATTAATTGTTTGAACAATATACCAACTAAAGGAACAAATATTCATGTGGAATTCCATTACTGCAGACATACATAATAGCTAAACTACTCAAGTTCATACAGGGTAATGTATCTGCATTTGTAGAAGCACAATCTAATGACAGACACTTAATACTTTTGAAGTACTTTGTGCACACTAGCTCCATACAAAACAGAGGTAGAAAGGAGGGCAGGGACTTGATTATATGTCAGTGAATACATATGATTAGTAGATACGTAAATAAATGCGTGTCTGAAGAGAACATGTAGTAAGGTGGCATCTATTCAAGGTGAACACAGAGAGTTTCAATAGCCAGGGCTAATTCCTTCCTTTCTGGCAAGGCCTGTCACAGCAATATATGAAGGAGAAGTCCAAAGTTAGATGTGAAACACAGCAACATAGTTGAAAAAGCATTACTTTGATGCACAGTACACCTGATCTAGTATGCTGTCCACTGTCTGTGTGGAGTTTAGATACTCCCAGTGACTGGCTGGGCACATTCCCCCACAGACACTGCAGTTTCATCCCACATTCCAAAGATATTCCTGTAGAATGACAGGCTACTGTAAATTTCCCCTAGTGTAAGTGTGTGACATAAGAATCAGAAGTTGATGAACACAAGAGAGGTTATGCAGGAGCAGAGAAAAATAGTGGGGAAAATGCCACAGATGGGATTGCTCAGATCTGGTGTAGAAATATGGTCCAAATAGCCTCCACCTCTATGAAAAATATAAGGAAAGGTATTTGGTCAGAGCTTCACCCATATACTTTTAAAATAAACCAACAAGGTTATAGGACTAAAGGTGATGAAGTGAGTGTGGCCATGACTGAAACAGGATGTGAAGATGGTCAGGAAAGTTAATAGAGCATTGCTGATTACAAGGCAAAACTAGCCAAGATAGACAGGGTTGAACTATGTACTAGCATAGCTATAGCAGCTAAGGAAACAACCACAGCTGGCCTTCCAGAAAGATCAGATGAAGTCATGTTAGTTGAACTGAGGAACAAAAATAGGGACAATCATCTTAAGATCTATACACAGGCCCTCTTGCAAAGTACGAGATAAGACTGCAGATATTTCAGCACAAGTATAAAAGCAAAAAAAAGGCAGCGAGAGTTGGAGAGTTTTAACTAGGCTAACATTAAGTGTGGTCCTGGGTATGACTCTAAACTGCAACTGGTGATGAGACTCTGATTGGGGACTTTCAGAACTTTGGGAAAAGTGGAGTTACCCCTTAGTCATTCATTGCTCCCAGGGCCGCTCTATGACCCAGAACGGTAGCACCTACAAGGGTTCCTGCTCAGGATACGAGCGAAGGCCAACGGCAGATCCGGCAGGTTCAGTAACTGAACTTATGACGGAGAAGGCAGATGAGCTAGGACCTCAAATGTCAACGGCTATAGTATAGGCGGACGAACATTTGGGAAGAGAAATGGCGATTTCTTCAGTTCGCCCAACGGCAGGCAATAGCAAACCACTGTTGCTAGATACTAGGTTTCCTAGAATCTATTTGCTAAGAAAACCATGGTCAAACTCACAAAATGTATCACACAACAACAGTCAAGAGGCTCTTCAAGACAATTCTGAAGATGTTTCACTCAGTAGAGTTGATTCTGGTCAGCAGGGGATCCCCGACTCTCATCAAGCTACTGCTCATAAAATTAAAGTAACACAAAAGAATATCATTGCCACTTGGAACGTAAGAACCCTATATCAAGCAAGAAGATTGGACAATGTGATAAATGAAATGGAAAGACTAAAGATTAACATCATGGGAATTAGCGAAGTTCATTGGATAGGTGCTGGAACATGTCAGAATAGAAATAAAACACTAATTTATTTTTGTGGAACATCCCATACTAATGGAGTAGGAATTCTTATAGATGAAAATATGGCAAAAAGTGTTTTAGGACATTGGGCAATATCAGAAAGACTGCTCCTTGTTACATTCAGAGGACAACCATTTGATTTAGCAATTATACAGGTATATGCACCTACAACAGATGGAACAAATGAGGATATAGATAAATTCTATGAAGAGCTTGAACAAGCAAAGAATGGATGCAAACCTCAAGATATTGTTATTGTCATGGGAGATCTAAATGCTAAAGTAGGACAAGGTGCTGATGGAAATACCATAGGAAAATTTGGACTAGGGGAAAGAAAGAGGTGAGAAATGGGTAGAATGGTGCAAGATGAATAATCAGGTCATTATGAATACCTACTTCAAAAACCATCCAAGACACTTGTGGACCTGGAAAAGTCCAGGTGATAACACTAGAAATCAAATTGACTTTATTACTATAAACCAAAGATTGAGAAACTGTGACTCAATGCAAAACATATCCAGGTGCAGACTGTAATAGTGACCGTAACCCAGTAATATGTCATGTAAAAGTAAAACTTAAAAAAACAAATGCAGCCTGAACAATCCCTTGACTACTTGCAATTAGTTAAAGAAGAAAACTTAAGGCAAAAATTTACAATTGAAGTAAGGAATAGATTTCAAAGTCTAGAAATAGAATCTGTTGAAGATGATAGCAATCATGTAGAAATGAAACTTAACTCTCTAAAGGATGCCTTGGTAGAATCAAAGTCAGTGATTCCTAAAAAGGAAAAAGCACAAAGAATAAATGGATGACAGATGAAATCAAAAATCTAACAGAGGAAAGGAGACAGAAGAAAGCAAATCCTATAGAATATAAGTCCTTAGATAAAAAAGGCTAAAAGCTTATGTCAAAAAGCCAAAGAAGAATGGTTAAACCAGGAATGTGAGCAAATAGAGTCCCTATTACTGATCCAAAAAGGTTACATCATCAAATCAAGAATATCACTGGTAAAAAGCTCCTCTGTTCTTCAGGTGGATGTTTGAAAGCAAAGGACAGTACCATTATCATGGAAAAAGATGAGGTTATGAACAAATGGATTGAGTATATTCAGGAATTGTTTGAAGACGATCGAAAAACCAGAAATTAAGAAAAACACTGAAGGTCTAAAGTATTCTAAAATCCGAAGTTCGTAATGCAATAAATAAGATGAAGAAAGGAAAGGCAGCAGGTCCTGATGAATTAGTAATAGAACAAATTATCGCCCTTGAAGATTATGGAATTGAAAAACTTACTGATTTAATCAATGACAATTATAAGACTGGAATAATACCAGAAGAGATGAAAAAAATCAGCATTTATCACTCTTCCTACAAAACCTGGAGCAATAGAATATGAATTACATTTAATGAGTCATATCACCAAGATACTTCAAAGAATTTTGATGACAAGAGCTAAAAGTAAGATACAAGCTGAAATAGGTAAAGAACAATGCGGTTTTGTGAAAGACAAAGGTACAAGAAACACAATATTGATGTTAAGGATACTATCAGAACGAGCTATTCAAGTGCAAAAAGATTTGTTCGTTAGTTTTCTTGACTACACAAAAACGTTTGATAAAGTGAAGCACAGTAAGTTACTTGAAATATTACAGAAAACTCTAGACCTAGATTCGAAAGGTCTCCACCTAATCAGAAATCTGTACTGGGAACAAACTGCCGCTGTAAGAATAGATGGAGAAGTGAGTCAGTTTACGAAAATCAAGACAGGCGTTAGACAAGGGTGTGTTTGCTCTCCTGATTTATTTAATGTGTATAGTGAAACAATATTACAAAAAATAAGAGACATCTTGGGAATCAAAGTTGGCAGTGAAAACATCAATAATTTCAGATATGCAGATGACTCTGTATTAATTGCAAGTACGGAGGAAGAACTACAAAACTTAATTGATATAGTTGTTGAAGAAAGTGCAAAAATGGGTGTATCTATCAATTGCAAAAAGACAATGTACGGTGATATCCAAAAAGGAGAATCCCATCTGCAGGCCGAGAATAAATGGGGAAGACATAAAACAAGTACAGAACTTTTGCTACTTAGGAAGCTGGGTGAGATCAGATGGCAGGTGCGACATGGACATCAAAAGAAGGATAGGTTGGCAAAAGACACCTTTACGAGAATGAAGAGTATATTGACCAATACTAAACTAGGCACGACAACCCGCCTCAGAGTACTGAAATGTTACGTTCATCCAGTTATACTATATGGCTCAGAATGTTGGACATTATCTAGCAGCATAAGGAAACGAATTGAAGCAGCGGAGATGTGGTTTTTGAGGAGGATGCAAAGAATATCATGGACGAAACGAATATCTAACAAGGATGTCATGAACAGAGCAAACACAAAAAGAAATAATGTATGAGATCATGAAAAGGCAACGTAACTTCACTGGACATGTGATTAGGAAAGAGGAGTTAGAATGCATGGTGATTATGGGAAAGATTGAAGGGAAGAAAGCAAGAGGAAGACAGAGACAAATGATGATGGAGACAGCAGCCAGAGAACTGGAAATGAATGCCAATGAATTGACCCACTTGACCTGAAACAGGAGTGTGTAGGCCATGGCAGTCAAAGCTCAAACCGGGCACGGCACTTGATGATGATGATGAACATTAAGTGGAATGGAACATTCTGAGCAAACAAGTTGAGTAGGAGCAAAATTTTTATTAAAACATTTTTAGTAAAATTCAGACTTAGCAAAAGAAATGGTCATGGAACTGAACTTGGTTTTAGATTAGTAATGAAGGCAGCACTGGGAGAATGTATTAGAGGCAGATAATAATTTAATAAGACTAGTTTAATTTAGCACACATATACAAGAAGGATGATAAATGCAGAATAAAAGTCCTACATAAGGGAAAAGGCAATTTCATTGAGTAGAAGTAAAACTGTGAACAGCTGTTTGAAGTTAGGTCAATATTATTGCAATAGGAAGCAATCAAGGAAAAGATAACAAGCATTCAGAACTAATACATCATCACTGAAAGAGCTCTCAGTGCCAGATTTCATGGATGTTACAGGACATACAGGGCACAATAATCTTGTATTGTTTAAAATCAGAGGTCACAGTCTCAAAATATTCAGGACTGAGGTGAACAATTTCTTCACCCAGATGTTAGTGGATTTTCTACCCTGGTGAGCTATGAAGGCTCACTTCATGCAGATCTAGGAAAAAGATAAGACAGATTTTTAAACATTCGTGGAATTAAATCATTTAATTCAGCAAAGTGCCTGACATAAAACAGAAGACCATAAGACATAGCAGCAGAATTAGACCATTTGGTCCATCGAGTCCGCTCCGCCATTCAATCATGGCTGATCCTTTCTTCCCCTCCTTAGCCCCACTCCCCTTAACCTTTGATGCCGCATCAAATGAAGAATCTATCAAGTTCTCCCTTAAATATACCCAACCACCTGGCCTCTACTGCTGCCCATAGTAATAAATTCCACAAATTCACCACCCTCTGGCTAAAGAAATTTACACGCATCTGTTTTAAATGGACACCCCTCTATCCTGAGGCTGTGCCCTCCTGTCCTAGACATGCCACCATGGAAAACATTCTTTCCACATCTACTTTGTCTAAGCCTTTCAACATTCAGAAGGTTTCAATGAGATCACCCCCATCCTTCTAAATTCCACCGAGTACAGACGCAGAGCCATCAAACGTTCCTTGTACGATAACCCTTTCATTCCCGGAATCATCCTTGTAACCCTCCTATGAACCCTCTCCAATGCCAGCTCATCTTTTCTTAGATGAGGAGCACAGAACTGTTCACAATATTCAAGGTGAGGCCTCACCAGTGCCTTATAAAGCCTCAGCATCTCACCCCTGCTCTGGTATTCTAGACCTCTTGAAATAAATGTTAACATTGCATTTGCTTTCCACAGCACCGCCTCAAACTGCAAGTTCATTTTTAGAATGTTCTGCACAAGGACTCTGGAATCCCTTTGCATCTCAGATTTTTGGATTTTCTCACCATTTAGAAAATAGTCCGCACATATATTTCTACTACCAAAGTGTATGACCATGCACTTTCCAACACTATTTCATTTGCCAATCTCTTGCCCATTCTCAAAATCTAAGTCCTTCTGCAGCCTGTTTCCTCAACACTATTTGTCCTTCCACCAATCTTTGTATCATCTACAAAATTGACAACAAAGCCATTTATTCCATCATCTAAATCATTGATATACAGCATAAAAAGAAGCGGTCCCAACACTGACCCCTGTGGAACACCACTAGTCACTGGCAGCCAACCAGAAAAGGATCCTTTTATTCCCACTCGCTGCCTCTTACCAATCAACCATTGCTCTGACAATGCCAGTAACTTCCCTGTAATACCATGGGCTCTTTCAAGCAGCCTCACATGTGGCACCTTGTCAAAGGCCTTTTGAAAGTCCAAATATACAACATCTACTATATCCTCTTTATCTATCCTATGTACAATCTCAATTAATTTGCCAGGTAAGATTTTCCCTTAAGGAAACTATGCCAACTTTGTCCTATCTTGTCCTGTGTCACCAAGTAAACCATAACTTCATCCTTAGAAATTGACTCCAACATCTTCCCAACCACTAAGGTCAGGCTAACTGGTCTATAATTACCTTACTGATGCCTTCCTCCCTTTTTGAAGTGTAGAATGATATTTACAATTTTCCAGTCCTGACACTATACCAGAGTCCAATGGTTTTTGAAGGATTATTACTAATGCCTCCACCGCTACCTATTTCAGAACCCTAGGATGCAGTTCATCTGGTCTGGGTAACTTATGTACTCTTAGGTCTTTCAGCTTTGTCAGTACCTTCTCCCTTGTAATAGTAACTGCACTCATTTCCCTTCACTGACACCCTTCAACATCTGGCACACTGCTAGTGTCTTCCACAGTGAAGATTGATGCAAAATACTCACTTGGTTCATTTGCCATCACTTTGGCCCCAATTATTATTTCTCCGCCTCATTTTCTAGTGGTCCTATATCCACTCTAAACTTTTTTTTTAACATATTTGAAAAAGCTTTTACTATCCACTTTGATATTGCTTGCTAGCTTGTTTTTATATTTCATCTTTTCCCTCCTAATAATTATTTTAGTTGCTGTCTGTAGGGTTTTAAAAGCTTCCCAATGTTCTGTCTGCCCACTAATTTTTGCTTTGTTGTATGCCCTCTCTTTTGCTTTTACATTAGTTTTGACTTCCCTTGTCAGTCACAGTTGTACTATTTTGCCATTTGAGTATTTCTTCATTTTTGGAATACATCTATCCTGACCCTTCTTCATTTTTCCTAGAAACCCATGTCATTGCTGCTCTGCTGTCATCCCTGCCAGCATCTCCTTCCAATTTACTTTGGCCAACTCCTCTCTTACCACTGTAATTTTCTTTACTCAATATGAACTTAATCATATTGTGATCACTGGCTCTTAAGGGTTATTCTACCTTAAGCTCCCTAATCATCTCTAGTTCATTACATAACACCCAATCTAGTATAGCTGATCCCCTCATAGGAATGGTGAGCCATGAATGGTGGAGTAGATGAAATGGATCAAACAGCTTACTTCTGCTTTTATGCTCTGTTGTAGAAAGACTGGGAAATCTGCATTCCACAAGTCTTTGTGCAACATTAATTCTGTCAAAAGTAAACTTGGGGTTGATTACTGCAATTAAAAGACTTTATATGATCAGAGTTCACCAGTCCAAACAATGGAAAATTACTGGAAATTAAATTTCCACTTACGCTGCAATTCTGTAACGTGGTTGGAGTTGACTCAGGAATTGCTGGTTTCTCTAACAAACGAGAACGAAATGGCTCATACATGAGATACAACGAACGAATCACAGAGGCCCGCAGTGAACTAAACCTTCCTATGACCTCGCGTTGTAAACGTTCAGGCAAGTACACATCTGGACAGTAATATCTATAAATTATGCAGAATTATGGATCGGTTAAGAGAACAAATACGCTTTCGTTAAAAACAACGTAAATAAAGCACGTTTATGCTGAACCCTGAAGATACACAAGGATGAATGAAAGAAAAAGATATCTAATGTCATTCCAAGCTGTTCACCATTAATTGGTTCAGATTACAATGCAGTTACTGTATCTTATAATCTCACATTTCCATCAGAATCCAAATCAAAACTATGTGAGAATTACCAAATAAATCTCTACTCCTAACTTGGGCATTTAGGAAAATGGTGGGCATGGAAAACCTGGCAACACTACAGCTGCACTTTGATTTCAACTTAAAATACCAAAGTATGATTTGCAAAGATAACCCTAGGAGACAACTTGTGTGCACAGAATGCATCCTGGCCTGCACAGAATAGTTAACATACTGGTCATAAATGGTGTGCAAATTCCATCTATTAAAAAAGGGCACCTTCACACCTATTGCTGCATCTACAAAAATCAGCTTCTGAATTAACACTTGTAGCTAGCAATATGTATAGAATAAAAATAGTACTCAGAAATAAACTCACCTTTTGTACAATCTGGTCCAAAAAGCAGCTGTACAGGTAACAGCCCAAGCATTTTTACAAATCAGAGCAAATTTAACAGTATCTTCAGGACGTATGTAAGATGACAGGAATAACCAAATATCTATCGGGTATTGTTCTCCACAGTCCTCTTCATCCTCCACTGGCAAAGAGGGAAAACAAACTGTTCATTTTGACGAATATAATTTATATATTTGGATGGTAAAATGCATTTTTTTGGCTATAACAATAAAATAAATTCCATTTTGGTTAACACAGGAATTAGTTGCTATTGTAACTGTAAATCAAAACTATCAATTGCAATTGTTAGGCACGCAGTACAAGATTACTCCTTTCATTTATATTTTTCTGAAGTATAACAAAATCAAGGCTGGTGATTGAAATGTTGGACAAATGTAACAGATAGGGAAACTACTTCACACACTTTATTTTTAAAAGTTATAATATGACAGGAGAATTCAATACTGAGGTCTGCAATTATACCAGATGCACAAGCTGACTGTGTGATGCACCATTCATATTTTTCCAATCTCATCACTCTGTAATAATGACATCCTTTGGAACATTTGGGATTTGGAGATACTGCTTAAGTAAATTACTGAGCATAATAAAACCACAACTTGACAATGGAAGGCAATAGAACTAGAAAAAGGAAAAAAACACACTTGCTTTACTTACAGCAAATGTTTGCCAAAGAAATGCAGAACTTGGATATCAACTTCATGTGACAAGGCACAACTTTAGTGATACAAGCATAAGAACCACTTAACCAGAGGAACACTGTGATAACTGCACCAAAACCCAGATAATCCACACACAATATTTTGGTGGAGTTAGACTGACAGTTTTTCCCAATTGTCTATTAATCCTATTATTACAAAGCACTGAATTTTTTTTTATTGAGATGCTGCACAGACGTATAATAACTTGTTTTAAGGGGCTCTGGTGAGTTTAATGGGAACATGGGAAATGGGGAAATGAGTTTAAGGGAAGTGTAAGAAATGATGAATCAGGAGTTGAACCATCATTGATTTCCAAACAAGCAATTTTATTGCAACAATTTTTAAAAAACTGGTCTACCCATTTTCCTGAAATGCATTTAAAAATCACGCAAAGGACTCTGGAAAATATTCAACATTTTTGATTTAAATATATAATTTTGGAGGCAAATCTTACCTTGCTGTCGTTTACTTTTCTTTTTCCTAGAGACCTTCAACTCATTTGAGTGGCCATCAGCATCTACTTCATCACTGCTGTCACAGTCCAAATGATCCCCAGCTACAGAGGAAAGAGCTTCTTCTGCTGCAGGGACTTGAGATGCCTCCAATCCACACAGCAACTTTACTAAAACAATATTACAAATACATTAGACCAGCCTGTAATTCCAAAATATCACAAAAATTTATAATGAAATATTTTAGAAAACATTCAATGATGTTTCAACAATGCATTAAGGCCATGCTAAATAGTATTGCTATATTAAATGTGCAAAACAGAACATTCCAATTCAAAATATTCTGTTCCCATGGTCCTGGGTTCAACCTACAGGCAACATTTGAAATTATGGGGCCATCACTAATGATGACAAAGTTATTAAATATGAAACAATTAAAATATTTATCCACAGTATACAAAAAAACTTCTGTAACATGGTAATGCAATGACCTGGGAAAGGTTTCCCTGCTAATGTAATGGTTCCTCTGTAGCGCAGTGTTTGGGCTATGACTAGAGATAATGGGGCTTTGGAAAGTGGACTGGCCAATGAGGGGAGGTGTTTTCTTTCCTCCGTGCCCAAGCGAAGGTTTCGCAGTCTTTGGTTCAACGGAAGATGGAGAGGGAAGATGCCAGAATGGGGAAGTTGTAGGCTGCAGGACAGAGTGGACTTGGAATGGGATCAGAAGTCAACACCAAGGGAGAAACAAAAATCGATGGAGAACAAACAGGCGGGAAAACCATAAGCTCCAATGTTGCACATTAGACTGTTTCATGAGAATGAGCCCTTTTCCTTTTTTTGTTTCTTTACTAACCCTATAGTCAAATTAAGAATTATACAGCTCAATCGTTTAATTGCATATTGTGTACTGTTTGTTATTTCGTGGTACTGATTTGTAACAGGGGAACACATCACACAACATCCACCCAAATAAGATCTGGCCGGGCCAGAGCTGCTGGCCGAACCCGAGCATTACAGTAACATTCAAGCAAAGCCCTAACAAAACTGAAGAATCCACAATAATATGCTTTTCGTGCAACTTCTTATTGGCTAGGCTATCAGTGCTGTCACACACATGAATTCTGCTTCTAATGGCAGCCAATTTCCCCAGCCCAGCTGCAAGGAGCAATGCAGCCTCCATTGCTTCACTCATTCCTCCATTACAGAAGTCCCACTCAAATCCTCATCCAGAAACGTCACTGACAGTTGAGGTAGAACAGAAGGCAGTGGATATTAACAGGAGCAATCCAAACTATTATTAACCAATATGAAATGTTTTTGTTAACAAATATAAAATGTGTTCTAGCTAAAGTTTCACTACCACCCAGAAACAAGGATCTGGTTGAAATTTGCAAAACAATATAATTAATAAATTAGCCACTTGTTTCATAATCTTGTCCGCCTTACAACAACTTAGCTGGAAAATCTGAAGCTCATTCTTCAATATAGGTAGGGCCTAACATTTACGATACTAAGGGTTTATCATCAAACCCAGTAAACCCCAGGGACTTCTCCACTGTGCCCATCCCACGTTATGAATGTCTGACTTATGGACAACTTGTACATATGAACGAGCGTTTGGAAGACTGACAAGATGGATATGATAGTTGTGCAGGCTGGATGAACTCAAGTATCTTGCGTCTGTCTTCACTGTGGAAGACACAAGCAGTATGCCAGAAACTTGACAGTATCAGGGAGCAGAAGTGAGTGTAGTTGCTATTACTAAGGAGAAGGTGATTGAAAAGCTGAAAGATCTGAAGGTGGATAAGGCAGATCAGTCACCTGGACCAGATGGGACTACACCCAGAATTCTGAAAGAGGTAGCTGAAGAGATTGTGGAGGCATTCGTAGTGATCTTCCAAGAATTACTAGATTCTAGAATGGTTCTGGAAGATTATTAAAATGCAAATACCACTCCAAACTTTAGGAAAGAAGGGAGGCAAAGGACAGGAAATTATAGGCTAGTTAGCCTGACTTCAGTGGTTGGGAAGACAGAGGCTGAGGTTTCGGACTAACTGGAGGCACAAGTCTGAATAAAAGAGACCCTTCATCTGTTTGGCTGCCGCTGATCAGTGGTGTTCCACAGAATCAGTGTAGGGACCATTTCTTTTCATATTATATGTCAATGATCTGGATCATGAAATTGATGGCATTGTGGCCAGGTTTGCAGATGAAACAAAGATAGGTGGAGGGGCAGGTAGTCTGCAGAAGGACTTGGACAAATTAGGAGAATGTGCAGTGAGGTGGTAGATGGAATATAGTCTAACAAACTGTATGGGCTTTCTGAAACCAGATGTGCAAAGAGAGTTGGGAGCCCTACTGCAGGACTTCCTAGAATTTAATTTACAGGTTGTCTATAGGAAGGAAGGCAAATGCAATGTTAATAGTTATGTCAAGAGGACTAGATTATAAACGCAAGGATATAATGGTGAGGCTTTAAAAGGCATTGGTCAGACCACGTGTGGAATATGGTGAGCCCCTTATTTAAAAAAGGATGTGCTGGCATTGGAAAGGGCCCAGAGAGTGATGACAAGAATGATTCTGGGAATGAAAGGGTTAGCATATGAGAAGCATTCGATGGCATTAGACCTGTACTTGAATTTAAGAGGGGAGTGGATGAGGTATCTCATTGAAAGGTCTAGATAGAGTGGATGTAGAGAGGATGTTTCCTATAGTGGGGGAGTCTAGGACCAGAAGGCACGGTCTCAGAATAGAAGGACAGACCTATGGAACAGAGATGAGGAGGAATTTCTTTCTTTGAGGTAGTGAACTGATGGAACTCATTGGTACAGACGACTGTGGAGGCCAAGTCAGGACTGGTGATCCAGAGCTATACAAGTCGTCCAGGTATGATCTATGGTAGGCTATCTTAAGAATAAAACTGCAATTCCAATTGAAGTTAGAGACAGAATTGGATGTACTGGGAGGGTTTGGAGGCCATAACTTCCTACAAAGCAAACCCTAACATCGTGAACGGCTGTGATGCTTCACTCCCAGATGAGCTTAATGACTTTTTATGCATGCTATGAAAGGAAGAATGAAACTACACCTGTGTGAATCCCTGCAGCACTTGGTGACCTTGTGATCTCTGAAAGGAGGCTGCCTCAGAACATCTTTCAAGACAGTGAACCCTCGCAAGGTGCCAGGCCCTGATGAAGTACATGGTTGGACTCAGAAAACCTGTGCCAGCCAACTGGTTGGACTGTTCAAGGACATCTTCAATCTGTCAATACATTCAGAGTTTCCCACCTGCTTCAAAAGGGTGATAATCATACTAGTGCCCAAGCAGAGCAGGGTGAGCTGCCTCAATGACCATCACTCAGTGGCACTCACATGTACTGTGATGAAGTGCCTTGAGAGGTTGATCATGGCTAGAATCAACTCCTGCCTAAGCAAAGACCTGGGCACACTGCAACTTGCCTATCGTCAAAATGATGCAATCGAACTGGCAGTCCACTTGTCCTTGGATCACCTAGACAATAATAAAACCTACATCAGGCTGCTGTTCATTAACTACAGCTCAGCATTCAACACAATCATACCCTCAGTTCTAATCAACAAGCTCCAAACCCTGGGCCTCTGTACCTCCCTCTGCAACTAGATACTTGACATCCTCACCAGGAGACCACCAGCTGTGTGGATTGGAAATATCATCTCCTCACTGAGGATCAACATTGGGGCACCTCAAATATGGGTGCCAAGCCCACTGCTCTACTCTCTCTAAATCCACGATTGCACAACTCAAATGGCACCTATAAATTTGCTGATGGCACAATGGTTGGCAGAATTTCAGATGGTAATGAAGAGGCGTACAGGAACAAGAATGATCAGCTGGTTGAATAGTGTTGCACCAACAACCTAGCACTCAACATCTGTAAGACTAATGAACTGATTGTGGACTTCAGGAAGGGTAAGTCGAGGAAACACACTTCAGTTGTCATCGCAGGATCAGAAGTGAAAAGGGTGAGCACTTTTGAGTTCCTGGGTGTCAATATCTCTCAGGATCTAACCTAGACTCAAAGTATTGATGCAATTAAAGAAGATACAGCAGCAGCTATGTTGCATTAGGAGTTTGAGGAGAATTGGTGTGCCACTAGAAACACCACAAATTTCTGCAGATGTAACATAGAGAGCATTCTAATTTGTTGCATCACTGTCTGGTATGGAGGGGCCACCGCACAGGATTGGAAAAAGCTGCAGAAAGTTGTAAACAAGAGGAAATCTAAAAATGCTGGAAATCCAAGCAACACACATAATTCTGGAGGAACTCAGAAGGTCAGGAAGCATTGATGAAGGGTCTCGGCTTGAAGCGGCAACTATACTCTTTTCCATAGATGCTGCCTGGTCTGCTGAGTTCCTCCAGCATTTTGTGTGCAGAAAGTTGTAAACTCAGCCAGCTCCATCATGGGCATTAGCCTCCCCAGCATCCAAGATCTCTTCAAAATGTGATACCTCAAAAAGGTGGTATCCATCATTAAGGACATGCCCTCTTCTCATTGTTACCATCTCATTCGCTCTTCACTCAGTCCAGGAACATCTGGACAGCAAAGATACATACATAGGATGCTCTTTAATTGACTACAGCTTGGCTTTTAATACCATCAACCCCTCAAAACTAATCAATAAGCTTCAGGATCTTAGCCTCAATACCTTCTTGTGCAATTGGTTCCTTGTTTTCCTCACTTGCAGACCCCAGTTTGGATTGGCAACAACATCTGCTCCACAATCTCCACCAGCACAGATGTACCACAAGGCTGTGTGCTTTGCCCATTGCTCAACTCACTTTACACTTCTAACTGCGTGGCTAAGCACAGTTCCAAAGCCATATTCAAGTTTGTTTACGACATCACTGTCATAGACCGAATCAGCATATAGGAGGGAGACTGAAAATCTGGCTGGGTGGTGCAACAACAACCTCTTAATGTCATCAACACCAAGGACCTGATCATTGACCTTAAAACTGTATGAGCCAGTCTTCATCGGAGGTTCAGAGGTACAAAGGGTCAGCAATTTTAAGGCCAACGGTGTTATTTCAGAGGAGCTGTCCTGGGGCCAGCACACAAGTGCAATTACAAAGAAAGCATGGCAGCGTCTCTACTTCCTTAGGAGTTTGTGAAGATTCAGCATGACATCTAAAACTTTGACAAACTTCAAAAGCAAGTGGTGGAAAGTATATTGACTGGCTGGATCATAGCCTAGTATGGAAACATCAATGCCTTTAAATGGAAAATCCAACAAAAAGTTGTGGATACAGCCTAGTCCATCATGGGTAAAGCCCTTTCCACCACTGAGCACATCTACATGAAGCATTGTTGCAGGAAAGCAGCATCCAGCATCAGGTACACCCACCACCCACGTCATGCTCTCTTCTAGCTGCTTCCACTAGGAAAGTACAGGAGACTCAGGACTCGACCCACCACGTTCAGGAACATTACCCCTCAACCATTAGGTTCTTAAACCAGTAGGGATAACTTCACTAGTCCCACCACTGAAATGTTCCAACAGCCTATGGACTCCCCTTCAAGAACTCTTCATCTCATGTTCTTGATATTTATTTCTTATTGACTAATTATTATTTCTTTCTTTTTGTATTTGCACAGTTTATCTTTTGCACACTAGTTGAAAGCCCAAGTCGGTGCGGTCTTTCATTGATTCTATTATGGTTATTATTCTACTGTGGATTTATTTATTTATTTATTTGTGGAACGGAAAGGCACCAGGTCCTGATGAATTAGTAATAGAACAAATTATCGCCCTTGAAGATTATGGAATTGAAAAACTTACTGATTTAATCAATGACATTTATGAGACTCGAACAATACCAAAAGAGATGAAAAAATATCAGTATTTATCACTCTTCCTAAGAAACCTGGAGCAACAGAATATGAATTACATAGGACCATAAGTTTAATGAGTCATATCACTAAGATACTTCGAAGAATTTTGATGACAAGAGCTAAAAGTAAGATAAAAGCTGAAATAGGTAAAGAACAACATCGTTTTGTGAAAGCCAAAGGTACAAGATTTGCACTATTGATGTTAAGGATACTATCAGAATGAGCTATTCAAGTGCAAAAAGATTTGTTTGTTTTATCGACTACACAAAAGCAGTTGATAAGGTGAAGCACAGTAAGTTATTTGAAATATTACAGAAAACTCTAGATCTAGATTCGAAAGACCTCCGCCAAATTAGAAATCTGTACTGGCAAGGATGTGATCGGTAAGTGGGAAGCCTTCAAAGGAGAAATTTTGAGAGTGCAATGCTTGTATGTTCCTGTCAGGATTAAAGGCAAAGTGAATAAGAATAAGGAACCTTGGTTCTCAAGGGATATTGCAACTCTGATAAAGAAGAAGAGAGTTGTATGACATGTATAGGAAACAGGGAGTAAATAAGGTGCTTGAGGAGTATAAAAAGCGCAAGAAAATACTTCAGAAGGAAATCAGGAGGGCTAAAAGAAGACATGAGGTTGCCTTGGCAGTCAAAGTGAAGAATAATCCAAAGAGCTTTAACAGGTATATAAAGAGTAAAAGGATTGTAAGGGATGAAATTGGTCCTCTTGAAGATCAGAGTGGTCGGCTATGTGCGGAACCAAAAGAAATGGGGGAGATCTTAAATGGGTTTTTTGCTTCTGTATTTACTAAGGAAACTGGCATGAAGTCTATGGAATTAAGGGAAACAAGTAGTGAGATCATGGAAACTGTACAGATTGAAAAGGAGGAGGAGCTTGCTATCTTGCAGCAAATTAAAGTGGATAAATCCCCAGGAACTGACAGGGTATTCCCTCAGACCTTGAAGGAGACTAGTGTTGAATTTGCAGGGGCCCTGGCAGATATATTTAAAATGTCAGTGTCTACAGGTGAGGTGCCGGAGGACTGGAGAATGGCTCATGTTGTTCCGTTGTTTAAAAAAAGGATCGGAAAGTAATCTGGGAAATTATAGGCCGGTAAGTTTGACGTTGGTAGTGGGTAAGTTATTGGAGGTCGTACTAAGAGGCAGAATCTACAAGCATTTGGATAGACAGGGACTTATTAGGGAGAGCCAACATGGCTTTGTGCGTGGTAGGTCATGTTTGATCAATCTATTGGAGTTTTTCGAGGAGGTTACCAGGAAAGTGGATGAAGGGAAGGCAGTGGATGTTGTCTACATGGATTTCATTAAGGCCTTTGACAAGGTCCCGCATGGGAGGTTAGTTAGGAAAATTCAGTCGCTAGGTATACATGGAGAGGTGGTAAATTGGATTAGACATTGGCTCAATGGAAGAAACCAAAGAGTGTTAGTAGAGGATTGCTTCTCTGAGTGGAGGCCTGTGACTAGTGGTGTGCCACAGGGATCAGTGCTGGGTCCATTGTTAATTGTCATCTATATCAATGATCTGGAAGATAATGTGGTAAATTGGATCAGCAAATTTGCTGATGATACAAAGATTGGAGGTGTAGTGGACAGTGAGGAAGGTTTTCAAAGCTTGCAGAGGGATTTGGACCGGCTGGAAAAATGGGCTGAAAGATGGCAGATGGAGTTTAATACAGACAAGTGTGAGGTATTGTACTTTGGAAGGGCAAACCAAGGTAGAACATGCAGGGTAAATGGTAAGGCACTGAACAGTGCAGTAGAACAGAGGGATCTGGGAATACAGATACAAAATTCCCTAAAAGTGGCGTCACAGGTAGATAAGGTCGTAAAGAGAGCTTTTGGTACATTGGCCTTTATTAATCAAAGTATTGAGTATAAAAGCTGGAATGTTATGATGAAGTTGTATAAGGCATTGGTGAGGCCAAATCTGGAATATTATGTTCAGTTTTGGTCACCAAATTACAGGAAGGATATTAATAAGATTGCAAGAGTGCAGAGAAGGTTTACAAGGATGTTGCCGGGACTTGAGAAACTCAGTTACAGAGAAAGGTTGAATAGGTTAGGACTTTATTCCCTGGAGCGTAGAAGAACAAGGGGAGATTTGATAGAGGTATATAAAATTATGATGGGTATAGATAGAGTGAATGCAAGCAGGCTTTTTCCACTGAGGTAAGGGGAGAAAAAAAAACCAGAGGACATGCGTTAAGGGTGAAGGGAGAAAAGTCTAAAGGGAACATTAGGGGTGTCTTCTTCACACAGAGTGGTGGGAGTGTGGAATGAGCTGCCAGACGAAGTGGTGAATGTGGGTTCTTTTTTAACATTTAAGAAAAACTTGGACAGATACATGGGTGGGAGGTGTATAGAGGGATATGGTCCGTGTGTAGGTCAGTGGGACTAGGCAGAAAATGGCTCGGCACAGCCAAGAAGGGCCAAAAGGCCTGTTTCTGTGCTGTAGTTTTTCTATGGTTTCTATGGAACAAACTGCCGCTGTAAGAATAGATGGAAAAGTGAGTCAGTTTACAAAAATCAAGACAGGCATTAGACAAGGGTGTGTTTTCTACCCTGATTTATTTAATGTGTTCAGTGAAACAATATTACAAAAAACAAGAGACATCTTGGGAATCAAAGTTGGCAGTGAAAACATCAATATTTCAGATATGCAGATGACACTGTGTTAATTGCAAGTACGAAGGAAGAACTACAAAACTAAATTGATATAGTTATTGAAGAAAGTGCAAAAATGGGTGTATCTATCAATTGCAAAAAGACAGAATGTATGGTGATATCCAAAAAAGAGAATCCTATCTGCAGGCTGAGAATAAATGGCAAAGACATACAACAAGTTCAGAACTTCTGTTACTTCGGAAGCTGGGTGACATCAGATGGTTGGTGCGACACAGATATCAAAAGAAGAACAGGGATGGCAAAAGACACCTTTACGAGAATGAAGAGTATACTGACCAATACTAAACTAGGCATGACAACCCGCCTCAGAGTACTGAAATGTTACATTCATCCAGTTTGTTATATGGCTCAGAATGTTGGACAATATCTAGTAACATGAGGAAACAAATTGAAGCAGCAAAAATGTGGTTTTTGAGGAGGATGCAAAGAATATCATGGACGAAACGAATATCTAACGAGTATGTCATGAACAGAGCAAACACAAAAAGAGAAATAAGGTATGAGATCATAAAAAGGCAACGAAACTTCATTGGACATGTGATTAGGAAGGAGGAGTTAGAATGCATGGTAATTATGGGAAATATTGAAGGGAAGAAAGTAAGAGGAAGACAAAGACAAATGATGATGGAGACAGCAGCCAGAGAACTGGAGATGAATACCAATGAATTGATCCTCTTGACCCGAAACAGGATTGTGTGGGCCATGGCAGTCAAAGCTCAAACTGGACACAGCACCTGATGATGATGATGATAATGATGATGATGGATTTATTGAGCATGCCCACAAGAAAATAAATCTTTGGGTTGTATATGGTGACATATATGTACTTTGAACCCTGAAGAGGTACAGGAACCTGAAGGCACACATACAATGTTTCAGAAACAGCTTCTTTCTCCTCCATCATCATATTTCTGAATGGTCAATGAACCCATGAGCTCAGTATTTTCCCCCTTTCTTTTTGCACTATTTATTTTTTCTTCTTTTATACATGTATATACTTATTATAGTAATTTTTAGCTTTTATTATTAGGTATTGCAATGCATTGCTGTTGCAAAACAACAAAATTGGACTTTGTTCTTTGACACTGACCAAGATAAAATTTACACTGGCAAATTTCTACAGTGTCATGAAGACTAGAAATCACTAATGATGAGTTGAAGGATGGCACAGTCATTCTACGGTTGGTCAAAGACCTTGGCTTTCAAATGATGTCCAAAACTGAAAAGCCTCTGTACATTTCGGTGTCAATTGTTGTGGGGCAGGAGGAGGAGGGAAGCCCAAAGAAATAGGCAGAAGAATTGTTTTAACAATGTTAAGGAAAAGCAGCTTTGTATAATGGCACACATTTAAATACTAATACACGTCCATACCAATCATGCCTCATTCCTAAACTTTCTGCTTTATTCATAACATTTGAGTGGAAAAACTAAAGATAGGAAGAACAACAATCCATTCACAACATCAATTGAAATAATGCTAAGTGTTCTGTCAGTGATCAGTCAATAGCATGCTACAGCAGCCTCACTTGAATAAGGTGGTCACAATTACAAGATTTAAATCTGGCCCAAAGACTGGCAAATTGTCAGTGCAGTACTAATCAGATAGATACAAAAGATCTCATACTATAATTCAAAGTAGGAACAAGTTAGCCATAAACATTACTCCCATTAAATGACCACCGCATATTGCTCCTAGTGGGTGAGTGAGTGATACAATCTGGGGATATTTGATGAAAGCATGGGAAGAACAGAAAATGGGACTGATGCGACATTAGTGAAATGGTCTTAATGGACTCAGTAGATGGAAGTCTGATTTAGTGTTGTACCTTTCTGACTCTAGATCATTAAAAACCATCCAGCTGATTTAATTCACTCTGCCGAAATTATTTAACACATTTGTTTTCTTACTTATCACTAATTTATGACATTTCAAAACTACTTCATTCAATGAAATGCACACTCTACCGTAATGTCACTAAAATTCCTGTATTAATGCAGGTTGCTTCTTTCTAGGCTGTGAACCATCATGAGTTAATCCTTTGCAAGAAAAGTACACTGAATACTTATCAGGTATATGGTCATACATACATGTGCAAAGACAGGTGCACTTCAAAGATGCATGTTAGCCTACTGCTCTACTCTCGCTACATTCCTAACTGTGTTGCTAATCACAGCTCAAGTGCCATCTATAAATTTACATATGACGCCACTGCTTTTGGTAAAATCTCAGATGGCGACAAAGGAGTGCACAGGAGTAAGATAGATCTGCAGGTTAAGTAATGTCGCAATAACATCAGACTCAACATCAGCAAGACCATTTGGTATGTTACCAAAAACTCGTGCAGATTTCCATAGATGCATGGTGGAGAGCATTCTGACTAATTGTATTACAGCCTGTAATAGAGGCTGCAATGCACAAGATCACAGGAGGCTCAGCCGGCTCCCATCATAGGCACAACCCTTCCCGCCATCAAGGATATCTTCAACAGGTGGTGCCCCAATAAGGTGACATCCATCAGTAAGGATTCTCACCATCTGGGATATGTCTTCTTCTTGTTCTTACCATAGGGGAGGTGGAACAGGAGTGTGAAGACCCATACTCAATGATTTAGAAATAGCTTCTTTCCCTTTACCATTGTACTTCTGAACTGTCCATGAAAACTACCTCATTATTTCTTTTTATTACACTATTTATTTTATACTTTATAGTAGTTTTATGTTTTTGCATTATACTGCTGCTGCAAAACAACAAATTTCACATTATGGGATAATTATAATAAACCTCATTCAGATTTCTGCCTTAAACAGAAGATGGAACAATCAATGTAACAATCAGCAGTAAAGTTCATGGATGGAGACCTAAATCTATGCATGAAAAGCTTAATCAATTCAAAAAATATTTCCAGAGCAAACCTTCTTTTTGAATTGCATTTGCCACAGCTTTCTTCACTCTGCCAGTCTTCACAATAGCTGGGTCCGAATCGGCATAATCTGCCACAGTAACTGAAAAACAAAAGTTAAATATTTTTAAAACTCTGATGAGCAGATCTGTAAAATAAGAAAAATAAAAACATACATCCTTTGTTGCCACCAGATGAGAACTTTTTAAGTGCAGCTAGGAGCCCTCATCCAAGCTTGTCAAGTAGAATACCAGAAGTTAATAAAAAACAAATCTTAACATTTCACTTTTCATACCACCCACATAATGCTATTTACTTCTACCTACACATGCATGATCAAACTAAGGCTACCCAAACTCTTTTCATACAGCATCTTCAGACTGATAGAACTACTACAGTATTACTTGGCATACTGAACCAGCACCAGACAGTGCCAATACTCCAATGAAACTGAACTGAAATTAATACAGCAGAGAATCTGCAATGCTAGTTTTCCATAACTGACCAATGGCTGTGCCAGCACTTACAGCCCCTATTTTCCTTAATTGTATTCCTATTTGAAATATTATTCAGAGATGCACAAGAGAAAAGGTCCATTAAAAAATCTAATTGGTAGAGCAAAAACAGAGAAAGGGAATTTAATTGTGTGCAGTATTAGGCAGAGCTGCTGTGTGACAGCTCAAGCAATCCAGGTTTTATCTTGAACTCCGGTGCTGCCTGTTAATGTAGACACACACTCAATGTTTTAGGAACAGCTTCTACCACTCTGCTATCAGATTCCTGAATGGACAGTGAACCCATCAACACTACTTCATTATACTTTTTTATCTCTATAATTTTTTTATGTATTGCAATGTACTGCTGCCAACAAAGCAACAAATTTCACGGCATATGGTAGTACTATCAAATCCAATTAGAGTCTGCACAAGTTCTTTTTAAAAATTAAGTATGGGTTCGTCCTCCAACCGACTAGATGCTCCACATCACAAAAACATGCTCTTATCTGAGCTTCAAGTTTCTAGGAATGAACATCACCAACAGCTATTCTAGTCCAACTATATAGATGTCTCGGTCAAGAAAACACACTGCCACCTCTACATTCTCAGGGACTAAAGAAATAGGCTACAGGACTAAAGGTGGTAGATTTGAATGCCCGCAGTATACAGATTAAGGTTGATGAACTTGTAGCAGTTACAGATTGCCAAGTATTTGTTGTAGGCATCACTGAGTCACAGCTGAAAGATTATAGCTGGGAACTTAATGTCCAAGGATACACATTGTATCGAAAGGATAAACAGCAAGACAGAGGGGACTCTTGATAAAAAGTGAGATTAAATCATTAGAAAGCGATGACATAGGGCCGGAAGGTGTTGAATCATTGTGGATAGAGCTAATGCAAGGGTAAAGAGACCCTAATGGGAGTTATGTACAGACCACCAAACAGTAGTAAGGGTGTGGTCTACAAGTTACAACGGGAGACAGAAAATGCATGCCAAAAGACAATGTTATATTATGTTATAGGGGGATTTCAATATGCACGCAGATTGGAAAAATCAGGTTGACGCAGGATTCCAAGAGAAGAAATTTCTAAAAATGCCTACAAGATGACTTTTTAGAGCAGCTCATGGTTGAGCCCACTAAGGATCAGCTATTCTGGATTTGGTGTTGTACAATGAACCAGAATTAATTAGAGCTTAAGGTAAAAGTACCCGGGGGGTGGGGGGGGGTTAAATGATCATAATATGACCAAATTCACACTGACATCTGAGAATGAGAGGCTAAAGTCAGATGTATCAGTACTTCACAGGAGTAAAGGGAACTACAGAAGCACGAGAGAGGAGTTGGCCAGGATCCATTGGAAAAGAACACTGGCAGGGATGACGGCAGAGATGCAATGGCTGGAATTTTCGGAAGCAACTTGGAAGGCACAGGACATACACATCCCAAAGAGGAAGAAGTATTTAAAAGGCAAAATGACACAACCATGGCTAACAAGAGAAGTCAAAGCCAACATAAAATTCAAAAAGAGGGCATATTGACAGGAATTAGAGGATTGGGAAACTTTTAAATACCAACAGAAGGCAATTTAAATAGTCATTAAGGTAAAGATGGAATATAAAAGTAAGCTACCTAATACTATTACAGAAAATACCAAAAATTTCTTCAGATACATAAAGTGTAAAAGAGAGGCAAGAGTGGATATTGGACCACTGGAAAATGATGCTGGAGATGCAGAAATGGGGAACAAGGACATGGCAGACAAACAGAGTAAGTACTTTGCATCAGTCTTCACTGTGGAAGACACTAGCAGTATGGTGCGAGTTACAGGAGTCGGGGTCATCAAGTGTGTGAAGTTACCATCACTAGAGAGAAGGTTGTTGGGAAACTGAAAGGTCTGAAGGTAGATAAGTCACCTGGACCACGTGGTGTAGACCCCAGAGTTCTGAAAGAGGTGGCTGAAGAGATTCTGGAGGCATTAGTAATGATCTTTCAAGAATCACTAGATTCAGGAATGGTTCCAGAAGACTGTAAGGGGATTGGAGGGAGGGGGATGGGGACTGGGGAAAAATGGATCAGCCATGATGAAATGGTGGAGCAGACTCAATGGGCCAAATGGCCTAAGTCATTCCTATATCTTATGGTATTATAGAAATTTAACATGCCCAGTAAACTTTTTTTTAATCCATGCACTGTAGAAAACATCATGTCCGGGTATAGCAGATACTATTGGTCAGATTATAAATAACAAAAAGTTTGTATTTAACAACCCCTTACTATTAAATACAAACATTTTCCTGTTTATAACCTAACCAATAGTACCTGCTTAGTCAACTAAAAAAATATTTGAAGAACAATCCACGACTGTTCTACTTAATGGAGGGAGGAACGGCTCCTCTCCCGTCAGATTGGCTTCTTTCCTCTTTATACGCTTAATCTCGAGTCGAAACATCGACGAACCCTCTGTTTTAGCAGATGGTGTTTGGACCACTAAATTCTTTCAGCAGGTGTGTATGTTTGTTCCAGTTTACAGTTTCTGTAGTCTCTTGTGTCTTCAGGTACTACTGGAAAGTCAGGTAAATGGGCGTGGAGTCCATTCAAACTGGCCTTTTGTTGTTCAATCCTCCCAATTACAGTAACGATTAAGATCAGAATGCGACTGTCACGAGCGTCTATCGATAGAACATTTAATGGTCCATTCACAGCTATTCAGTCAGGTCAAAAACTGACCCGCGTTTAATGATAAATGGGCGAACTAACGATGAACGGCTCAACTCCAAGACTGACACATCTATAAGCCAATCGGATGCCCCTTAAGACAGAAAGAACCAACCAAGAAAGGGAAGCGACTAGCAGTTAGGTTGCGCTGCCGCGTTGATTGAATTCACTTTCCCTCGGTCGCTTTTACCTGCTTCAGAAGAAATGTTTCCCCGGTATTTCAGCCGTTTTCTGTTCCCTTTCTTTGGCATGGCGGCGGCGGCGACGACACAGAACCGAAACACGCTATCGAGAGTCCTTCCATGTTGCAAAGCCAACAGGAAAAACGGAAAGAAAAAAGAAAATCGTTGGGTGAATAAAATACAACCCTCCGGGATCTTCAGCCATATTGGAAGTGAGACTCCCATCAGCCCCAGCGCCCGAGGGTGGGAGCACGCATGCGCAGGAAACGAGCGTCAGGAACATGCAGATGCTGGCAATCTGAAATTAAAGCGAAATGCTGGGGACGCTCAGGAGGTCGGGCAGCATCTGGGAAAGAGAACCAATGTTAACAATTGCAGTCGGAAAATTCCCTGCAGTTTTCAGCTTTGGCGTTTGTCTGATTTCAAGTTACCGATCAAATTTACAAATCAAACAAGTACTTTAGTTTGATTCCAATTCATTGTTATTCCTCTTCGAAGCAATGCTACTCTTAAGGAAGTTGAAGGAGCCAGAGGAAGATAAGATAAAAACATTTTTGTTTGACTCTTGATTTCTTTGTTTGATTTCTGACTGACTCTTTTGCTTCAGTGTTTCCCTCTGATGTTGATACACCATGACCAACATTTGCTTCCACAAGTTGCATCTCTTCTGGTATTTTCTGTTTGATTTCAGAATTCCAGCATCTGCAGTCTTTTCGTTTATATGGACAATAAAATGCTAGCCTAGCCAATGATGTTCAAATCTGGAAATAAACAAAATATAAATGTACACATGTACTGGAGACCATCTACCTAAATGTGTTGCAGACATTTCCTTACATTTAATTACGCCTTGAATAATACAATAATGTTTTCACCAGTTCTTATCTCTTATGATTTACACAATTTGATACAAATGACTGAACCAATTCTTAAACAACAGGAATTCTGCAGATGCTGGAAATTCAAGCAACACACATCAAAGTTGCTGGTGAACGCAGCAGGCCAGGCAGCATCTCTAGGAAGAGGTACAGTCGACGTTTCAGGCCGAGACCCTTCGTCAGGACTAACTGAAGGAAGTTTCAGTTAAGCAACCAATTCTTAAACTGCTTTCTACCTGCCTGTGCCTAGCCTATTTTTTCTGCCATCAGAGACGGAATGTGAAATATGGTTTATAGAGTAACACAGTGCAAATACTGACTCTTTGACCCAACTTGTATTTGCCAACTTAGATGCCCATCCAAGCCAATCCCGTTTGCCAGCTTTTAGTTCATTCCCCTTTAAAAATTTCCTGTTAATTAACCTGTTCAAAATGTTTTTATTTTATCTTCCTCAGGCTCAACCACACTTGATAGTTCCATGAACATACCACTTTCTGTGTGAACAGGTTGCCCCTCAGGTCCCTTTTAAATCCGCCCCCCCCCCACCATCACCACCTTAAAGCTTTGCCCTCTAGATTTTAATTTTGGTCTAAACCCAATTCCCTTTCCTTGGGAAATATGCTCTTCATGATTTTGTACACTTCTATATGGTCACTCCTTAGTCTCCTATGCTCCAAGGAATAATGGCCGAGCCTGCCCGACCTCTCCTTATAACTTAGGCCCTCAAATGCTGGCAACATTCTCACAATCCCTGCTCTTTTCCCATCTCAATAAACGCTTTCCAATAACAGGGTAACCAAAACTGTACACAATGTTCCAGCTGTGGGTTCACCAATGTCTTGCAGAACTGCAGCAATAACGTCTCAACTCCTGTACTTATTGCTCCGAGTGATGAAGGTGTACAAGCCAAACGTGGCCTTCATCACCCTGTCTACTCATGATACTGTGGGAAACCAGATATATGTAGTAACTGGGTTAACTGTCTGGACACACCCCTCTGCTGACTGCCCCTGTGGCTCCTCCCACAGACCCTGAATAAAGGCGATTTCGCTCTGCTCCTCTCCCTCAGACCAGGAGCAGACACTTGGCATGGAGGTCACATCTTACTGCGAATAAAAGCCTTCCAGTATTTACCCTACTTCAGTCTTTTGGAATTATTGAAGGTGCTTCAATTTTATTCACAGTAAATTTTAAAGCATGGAACAATCTCTGAGACCTGACAAGTTAGATCTCGATCCGCAAACAGCTGAAGCTGGAAATGCTTTCGAACTCTGGCTGGCCTGCTTCGAATCGTACCTAGAGGAGATTAAAGCGACCAACCCCGTAGCGAAGCGCAGAGTTCTACTCTCCAGGGTCAGTCCACGGGTCTACTTGCTGATCAGAGACCAGCCGAGCTACGACAGCACGATGACCACACTCAAAGGACAATACCTGTGGCCGGTAAACACCGTCTATGCGCGCCGTTTAGCAACTCGAAACCAGCGGCCCGGGGAATCAAGCGCTGAGTTTGTCCGAGCCCCACAGACGCTCCTGCGATCCTGCAATTGCCAAGAACTGATGGCAGTACAGCATGCAGAGCTCCTAGTGAGAGACACCTTCATCACGGGGACCAGGTCAGTGTTTGTGTGCCAGCGGCTGTTGGAAAAAGCTGATCTTACCTTAAGTTCAGCGATCGAGCTGGCCGATATGCTGGAGGCCGCTCTGCACAACTCTAAGGCTCTCCAGGTACGCGATCCCCCGATGGCCTCGGCGCCGCAGACCCCGCAACCCGCCGGCGAATCGACCTTGGCTGCTGCCAGTCATGAGTCTGCGAAGTGCTACTTCTGTGGACTGGAGAAGCACCCCTGGAAACACTGCCCGGCTTGACAAACTACCTGCTCCAACTGCGGAAAGAAGGGCCACTTCGCCAAGGTCTGTAAGGCCAAACCGCGAATGGGATCAAGCAGCGCCGCGTGCGAGACATGGGGATCGCCATCTTGCCTGCCGCTATCTTCCCTGCACGCCGCCACCACATGTGAGACATGGGGGTCGCCATCTTCCCTACACGCCGCCACCACGTGCAAGACATGGGGGCAGCCATCTTGGTTGGCGCCACCTCCCACCACCTACAACCAACGGGTGCTCACGGGGCACCCCACCGCGCCGGACCAAGACAGCGACTCAACCCTGGCCTCCGTGACCCTCGACCAAAGCGCTCCTCACCAGCTCGCAAGGTCAATGATGGACATCCTGGTGGAGGGGCGCAGGACAGGCTGTCTGTTTGACACAGGCAGCACAGAGAGTTTTATCCACCCGGACACGGTGCAGCATTGCGGACGCGTGATAGTCAGAGGGTCGCCATGGCTTCCAGGTCGCATACAACAGACATGCGGGGGGTCCAAGGGGGTTGTGTAGCGACGCTAGTGGTGCAGGGCACAGAATATCGAGACTTTACATTACTCTCTTGCCTCAACTGTATGCCCCTGTGCTATTGGGGCTCGACTTCCAGAGCCACCTGAAAAGCGTGACAATGGAGTATGATGGGCCCTTCCCACCAATCACTGTCGTAAATCCCCAGTTTTGTAGGGATACGTCACATACCCCATTACTGACCACACACACACACCGACCCGCGCATCCCACCCAACATCATGCCAACTGCCGCACGACCGACGCCACTTATGGCCTCTCCACCCTCAAAATCCCTCCCCCACCGCTGTTCGCCAACCTGACACTCGACTGTAAACCTGTGGCTACTAAAAGCAGGAGGTACAGCGCGGGGGACAGAGCCTTCATTAAGTTGGAGGTGCAGCGGCTGCTCAGGGAGGGGGTCATTGAGGCAAGCACAAGTCCTTGGAGGGTGCAGGTGGTTGTTGTTCGGAACGGGGAGAAGAATAGGATGGTCGTGGACTATAGCCAGACCATCAATAGGTTCACGGAGCTCGACACATACCCTCTATCCCGCATCGCGGATACGGTCAATCAGATAGCATAGTACAAGGTGTACTCAACCATAGACCTAAAATCCGCTTACCATCAGCTCCCCATCCGCCGGGAGGACCGCCCTTACACTGCCTTCGAGGCGGACGGCAGGCTTTATCACTTCCTGTGTGTCCCCTTCGGTGTCACGAATGGTGTATCTGTCTTCCTGAGGGCAATGGACCAGATGGTGGACCAGTGCCAACTGAAGGCCATGTTCCCATAACTGGATAACATCACCATCTGCGGTCACGACCGGCAGGATCACGACAACAACCTCCAAAAATTTCTCCTAGCGGCTAAAGCTTTCAATCTCACCTATAACAAGGACAAGTGTGTGTTTGGGACCACCCTACTTGCTATCCTTGGATGTGTCGTGGAGAATGGAGTCATTGGCCCTGACCCGACCGTATGCTGTTGGAACTCCCTCTTCCCAACACCCTCAGAGCCCTCAAAAGGTGCCTGGGCTTCTTTTCATATTACGCTCAATGGGTCCCTAACTACGCAGACAAGGCCCGCCCCCTGGTCAAGTCCACCACATTCCCCCTCTCAGCCGAGGCCCGCACGGCCTTTAGCCACATAAAAGGGGACATTGCCAAAGCAGCAATGCATGTGGTGGATGTGGCCATTCCCTTCCAAGTAGAGAGTGAGGCCTCTGACTTTGCGTTGGCTGCTACCCTCAACCAGGGCGGGATGACCGGTGGCGCTCTTCTCCCGTAACCTTCAAGGCCCTGAAATTCAGCACTCCACGGTGGAGAAAGAGGCCCAGGCCATAGTGGAAGCTATTAGGCACTGGAGGCACTATCTCACCGGCAAAAAGTTCACCCTGCTGACTGACCAGCGCTCAGTCGCATTCATGTTTATATAACCAACAGCGGGGCAAAATCAAAAACGATAAAATTCTGAGGTGGAGAATCGAACTCTCCACCTTCAACTATGACATCATGTACAGGCCTGGGAAGCTCAACAAATCCTCCAATGCCCTATCCCGGGGAACGTGCGCCAGCGCACAGATCGACCGGCTATATGCCCTACATGTAGATCTTTGCCACCCCGGGGGGGGGGGGGGTCACCCGCCTTTTCCACTTCGTGAAAGCCCGGAACCTGCCTTACTCCCTTGAGGAGATCAGGATGATGACCAGGGACTGCCAAGTCTGCGCAGAGTGCAACCGCACTTCTACCGACCCGAAAAGGCACCACTCATCAAGGCCACCTGCCCCTTTGAGCGACTGAGTGTTGACTTTAAGGGCCCCCTTCCCTCCACCGACCACAATGTGTACTTTCTTAACGTTATCGACGAGTACTCGCGGTTCCCCTTCGCCATCCCCTGCCCCGACACCACTACCACGTCAGTTATAAAAGCCCTGCGCAAGCTCTTCACTCTGTTCGGGTACTCATGCTATACCCACAGTGACAGAGGGTCCTCGTTTATGAGTGACGAGCTGCGCCAATACCTACTGGCTAGGAGAATTGCAACTAGTAGGACCACAAGCTATAATCCCCGGGGGAATGGACAGGTGGAGAAGGAGAATGCCACGGTGTGGAAGGCCACACTCTTAGCCCTCATGTCAGAGGGACTGCCGGTCTCCCGCTGGCAGGAGGTCCTTCCCGAGGCACTCCACTCCATCCGCTCCCTGTTAAGCACGGCCACCAATGCCACCCCTCATGAGCGGCTCTCTTCTTTTCCCAGAAAATCGACCACTGGGACCACCCTGCCAACTTGGCTGACGTCCCCAGGGCCCGTGCTGCTCCGGAAACATGCGAGGAGCAATAAATACTCCCCGATGGTCGAGAGGGTTCACTTACTTCATGCGAACCCCCAGTCTGCCTATGTGGTTTTACCTGATGGGCGGGAGGACACTATCTCCATCCGTGACCTGGCGCCCACAGGTGCACTGGGCCTCTACCCTGAACACTCTATGGTGACTATTAACCCTGTATCCACCAATATATATACCCACCAGACACCGCACTCTCCAAGCCCTACACAGACACCACATGACACTCCCATACCGGGCGCAATGCACACGCACGAGGGATTACCGACGCCTAACGTGCTGACACCTCAAGTCAGGCCGGAGCCAGCACAACCGCCGTCACCGATGCAATCACCACCGGTGCTACATAGATCACAGCGACGGACTCGACCGCCTGATAGACTTAACCTGTAAATATACTTGTTTTAAATATTGTCAGTCACTTCACCCTGTGGAACTCTTTTAAAAAAAAGGAGGGGTGAATGTGGTAAACCATGTATATATGTTGTAACTGGGTTAACTGTCTGGACACGCCCCTCTGCTGACTGCCCCTGTGGCTCCTCCCACAGTCCCCTGAATAAAGGCGATTTCGCCCTGCTCCTCTCCCTCAGACCAGGGGCAGACACTCAGCATGGAGGTCACGTCTCACTGCGAATGAAAGCCTTTCAGTATTTACCCTACGTCAGTCTTTTGGAATTATTGAAGGAGTTTCAGATACCACCTTCAAGGAACTACAGTACCATGCAAAAGTCTTAGGCACCTGTAAAAAAGAATTCTGTACAGTGAAGATGCTTTCAAAAATAATGAAATGAAAAGTTTCTAAATACAGTATCAAAAAAATCACTATAAACAGCAGTAAACAGTAAAAAAAAGCAAAATTAAATCAATATTTGCTGTAACACACACAGAATGCTAGAGGAACTCAGCAGGCCAGGCAGCATCGACGGAAAAAAGTGCAGTTGACCTTCCGCCCGAAACCTTTCGGCAGGACCACCTTTGCTGTGACCACCCTTTGCCTTTAAAACTGCATCAATTCTGTTAGGTATACTGTTGCAACACACATCAAAGTTGCTGGTGAACGCAGCAGGCCAGGCAGCATCTATAGGAAGAGGCGCAGTCGACGTTTCAGGCCGAGACCCTTCGTCAGGTATACTGTTGTGCAGTTTTATAAGAAAATCATCTGGTACATTCTCCCAGCAGCTTGAAGAACTTGCTACAGTTCTTCTGCAGAGCTTGGCAGTCTCGCTTGCCTCTGTCTCTCCAGGCAATCCCAGACAGCTTCAATGATTTTGAGATCAGGGGTCTGTGGTGCCATACCATCTGAAACCATAAATGTAGGGCGCCTAAGACCTTTACACAGTACTATATGTACTTGTATTCCTCTGCCCCTCTGTTCCACAACTCTCCCCAGGGTTGCCCCCCCCCCCACTGTGATGTACCCTGGTTTGACTTAATGCTTCACATGAAACATTAAGAATATATGTTGTAACTTTTTAAACTATCAGTTCCTGTGATTTAAGTTTTCCTTATTTTGATTCAGGGATTTTAATTTACAAATCTTTCTACCTGTATGTTTTATTTTCTATCTGGGAGTTTTATTTTCAGTATTTTCATCATCTATTCAATTAGAAATATTTTAGAAGTAGTTGTGCACATAATTTTGATATAGGCTCAGATATGATATCTGCCACATATTATAATTGTAGTTAAGCAGTCACAAGTATGCCTACATGTGTTGATGGAATGATGTGGATCATTTCTATCATCTCTTGTTCAACATCAATGGTCATTTATGAAACTTCAATCAGACTGCTCTTCAATTTCTAAAAGAGCTAATGTGCATATTGAGGTGGAAACAAATTTTATATCTGTATATATTTATAAATATATATTTTGTAAATCTAGTCAGCTCTATCTCGGGCCCTAGCCTACAAAGTACCCAGGACATCTTTCGGAAGCGGTGTCTCAGAAAGGCAGCGTCCATTATTAAGGACCTCCAGCACCCATGGCATGCCCTTTTCTCTCTGTTACCATCAGGTAGGAGGTACAGAAGCCTGAAGGCATGCACTCAGCGATTCAGGAACAGCTTCTTCCCCTCTGCCATCCGATTCCTAAATGGACTTTGAAGCTTTGGACACGACCTCACTTTTTTAATATAAATTATTTCTGTTTTTGCACATTTTTTAACAATCTATTCAATATACGTAATTGATTTACTTGTTTATTTATTATGATTTATTTAATTTAATTATTATTATTATTCTCTCTCTGCTAGATTATGTATTGTATTGAACTGCTGCTGCTAAGTTAACAAATTTCATGTCACATGCCGGTGATAATAAACCTGATTCTGATTCTATATATATATACAATGAATATTCTTTAAAAAGTTAGAGCCAGATTGTGAATATAATTCAATATTCTTACTCTCATTATCTATACATTTGATATAATAAAATAAGTAAATTTGTAATCAAAAGATATTGAGGATACCAAACAATGTTAGTTATTTTTTCACTCTCAAACTTAATTACTTCTTGCACATTAGTTATCTTCAGAGTAACGCAGCTTTTGTTTGGTACAATATTGCTTGTCAAAAAACAAATGCTTTTTTTGATAAGCAAGAACCAACTTCATTTTCCATTCTATGTGCTTTAGTGAAATTCAGAATATTCTTCTGCTTTGTATTAAAATAATGAGTCTTTTCCAGCAACCAAGCTGAGCTTCCTGTAATCAGCATAGTGAGTAGTTTCCATTTGTTTTATCCTTATTAACGGTGTTAACGATGTCAACATTTCTTTTTGCGGCTGAGAAATACAAATATTTTTTGTTCATAGCTTTTGTTTATTTAAGTGATAGTCATTCTTAGCATCGTAAGCATTTTCCAGGTTTAGCTATTAGAACATAGAATGTGGAACATTCAGCACAATACAAGCCCTGCAGCCCATGACGTTGCGCCGAGCTTATAAAGTACTACAAGTTCAATCCAATGCTTCCCTCCCACATAGTCTTCTATTTTTATCTTTCATCCATGTGGCTATCTAACTGTCTCATAAAGGTCCCTAATGTATTTGCCTCTATCACCACCCCTGGCAGCGAGTTCCATGAACCCACCCTTCTCTGTGTAAAAAAAAACCTAAAATTATGCCTTCTTATATTAGCCATTTCTGTCCTGGGGAAAGGGCACTGGCTTTCCACTCTATCAATGCCTTTTATCATCTCATACACCTCTATCATCACCTCTCATCCTCCTTTGCCCCAAATAGAAAAGCTTTGGCTTGCTCTACCTATCCTTACAAAACATGCTCTCTAAATCAGGCAGTGTCCTGGTAGATCACCCTTGCATTCTCACTGAAGTTCCACATCCTTCCTGTAATGAGGCAACCAGAAATGAACGCAGTACACGTGTGGTCTAATCAGAGTTTGACAGAGCTGCAACATTACTTCATGGTTCTTGAACCCAGTCCCCCCATTAATGAATGACAACTCACCATACACCTTCTTAACCACCTTATCAACTTGTGTGACAACTTTAAGGTCCCTATGGATGTGGACCCTAAGATTCCTTTGTTCCTCCACACTGATAAGATCCTGTCATTAACCCTGTACTCTGCACTCAAGAACATTTCAAAGTGTATCACTTCACACTTTTCTGGAATGAATTCAATCTGCCACTTCTCAGCTGAGGTCTGTATCTTGTCAATGTCCCCTTGTAAACTGCAACAACCTTCTACACTATCCAAATACTACCAACCTTTTGTCATCTGCAAACTTACTAAGCCACCATTCCACTTTCTCATCCAAGTCATTTATAAAAATCACAAAGAGCAGTGATCCCATAACTGATCCCTGTGAAACACCACTGCTCACTGAGCTCCAGGCAGAATATGCTTCATCTACTACCGCCCTCTACCTTCGGTGGGCAAGCCAATTCTGAATCCAAATAACCAAGTTTCCCTGGATCCCACGCTTCCTGACTTTCTGAAAGAGCTTACCATGAGAATTTTTGAATTACTTACTACAATCCATATACACAACATCCACTACTCTACCTTCATCAATTTGTTTTGTTACTTCCTCAGACAATTAAATCAGGCTCACTAGGCAAGACCTTCCCCTCACAAAGCCATGCTGACTGTCCCAAATCAGACTATCTCCAAATCTTCGTAAATCCTATCTCAAAGGATCCTCTTCGATAGTTTGCCCACCACTGATGTAATTCCCAAAATTATCCTTATTACCTTTCTTGAACAACGGAATAAACTATGACCCTCCAATCTTCTGATGCTACTCCTAGGGCCAGTGAGGACACAAAGATCATTGCCAAAGGCGCAGCAATCTCTTCCCTTGCTTCCTGTGCTAACCTGGTCTATATTCCATCTAGCCCCAGGGACTCATCTATCCAAATGTTTTTCCAAAGCTTCAGCATATCCTCTTTTTTAATGTTGACGTGATCCAGCATTTTAGTCTGTTTTACGCTGTCCTCACAATTGTCAAGGTCCCTCTCACTGGTGAATACCGATGGAAAGTACTCATGTAAGACCTCCCCTCCATCCTTCCACTCCAGGCACATGTTTTTCCTCTTTTATCCTTGATCAGTCCTATCTTCACTCTCGTCATCCTCCTGTTCTTCACGTACGTGTAGAATGCCTTAGGATTTTCCTTAATCCTACTTCCTTGTTCCCTTCTAGCTCTCCTACGTTCCTCTCTAAACTCCTTCCTGGCTACCCTATAACTCACAGGGGCCCTGTTTGATCTTTGCTTCCTGAATTTTAAGTATACTTCCTTCTTCCTCTTGTCTCGCTGTTCCACATCTCTAGTCAACCATGGTTCCTTCACTCTGTCATCCTTTCTCTACCTTCACGGGACAAACTTGTGCAGAACCTCATGCAGTGCTCCATAAGCAACCTCCACATTTCCATTGTACCTTTCTCAGAGTACTCATGTTCCCAATTTCTACTCCCAAATTCCTGCCTAATGGCTTCATGATTGACTCTCCTGCAGTTAAATACCTTTCCACATTGTCTACTCTTAACCCAGTCAGGGAGTTGTGGTCACTGTCTCTGAAATACTCATCCACCAAGAGATCTGTCACCCGACCAAGTTCATTGCCTAGTACTAGATCCCTGTATGCTTCTCCTCTAGCCAGCCTGTCCATATATTGTGTCAGGATTTTTCCCTGGGCATACCTAACAAATTATACCCATCTAAATCTTTTGCATTAAGGAAGTGCCACTCAATATTAGGCAAGTTGAAGTCACCCATGACAACAACCCTGCTATTATTGCTTATTCGTCTTCGGCCCACCAGGGGCATCTTGCCAGAGTCCACTATCTTGGCCTGATGGAAGGCTGATCAGTCCTGCAGCTTTTACTTTTACCATACAATTTCAAACATCTTCTCGTGAAGACCCTTCCACTCCCAGGGAGGAGGTCTTTGGAGCTTCTGTTCATGTTTCTGTAGCTCTGAGTTTTTACTGGCTCGCCCCATGCTCGACCATCCTCCTCTTGCAGCCAGGCTTGGGCCCATCCATGGTAAAGTTCTGTTATGTTTGCATCTTTCCAAAATCTCCCTTTCCAGCTCCCCTCCAGCCGGCCCCCTAGGCCTGAGTCGATGTAGTAGTTCAGTAGAAACAGAGATACTGAAGGGAGAGGGGGGTAATCTACAGAATAATAGAGTGATTGCTCCCTTTCTGTTTCTGACCTCTACCCACACTGAATCAGTAGACTACCATTCTACAATGTCTTTTCTTTCTGTAGCTGTGATACTATTCTGGATTAACACTGTCATTCACCCACCTCTTTTACTTCCCTCCCTGCCTCTTTTGAAACATCTAAATCCCAGAACTTCCAGCAGTCATTCCTGCCCTTATGAAAGTCAAGTTTCTATAATGTTCACAACATGAATTGAACTGAATTGAATTGACTTTATTTCTTACATCCTACATATACATAAGGAGTAAAAATTTTTACGTTACATCTCTGTCTAAATGTGCTATGTGCAATTTATAGTAATTTATAATAAATAGTATGTGCAACAGGACAGTCAATATAACATAGAAATACAATTGTATCTGTGTGAATTAATCAGTCTGATGGTCTAGTGGAAGATGCTGTCCCGGAGCCAGTTGGTCCTGGCTTTAATGCTGCGGTACCATTTCCTGGATGATACCAGATGGGACAGTTTGAGCCCTTTTTACACACCTGCCTTTGTAAATGTCCTGAAGTTCAAAACTACAAATGCGCTGATCTGTCCGGAGCACTCTCTGCAAAATCCTGCGATTAGGGGAGGTACAGTTCCCATACCAGGCAGGATGCTCTCAGTTATGCCCTGTAGAAAGTCCTTAGGATTTGAGGTCCCATACCAAACTTCTTCAACTGTCTAAGGGGAAAGAGGCGCTGTTGCGCCTTTTTCACCACACAGCCGGTATGTACAGACCACATGAGATCCTCGGTGATGCGGATGCCGTTCAGTCTCTCAACCCCAGATCCACTGATGTCAATAGAGGCTAGCCTGTCTCCATTCCTCCTGCAGTCCACAACCAGCTCCTTTGTTTTTTTGTGACATTGAGGGAGAGGTCGTTTTCTTGACACCTCTGTGTCTGGGTGATGACTTCTTCTCTGTAGTTGGCCCCATTATTATTTGAGATTAGGCCAATCAGTGTAGTATCAGCAGCAAATTTAGTTAGCAGATTGGAGCTGTGGGTGGCAACACAGTCATGGGTATACAGAGAATAAAGGAAGGGGCTTAGGACACAGCCATGAGGGGCTCCTGTGTTGAGGGTCAAAGAGGCAGAGGTGAGGGAGCCCACTCTTACCATCTGCCGGTGATCTGACAGGAAGTCCAGCATTCAGCTACCCAAGACAGAGTGAAGGCTGAGGTCTCTGAGCTTCTTGCTGAGCCTGGAGGGAATTATGATGTTGAATGCAGAAGTCCAAGAAAAGCATTCTCACATAAGCATTCTTCTTTTCCAGATGTGTAAGGACAGTGTGTAGAGCTGTGGCTATTGCATCATCTGTTGATTGGTTGTGTCGGTAGGCAAATTGTGGAGGATCCAGTTTGGGTGGTAGCAAGCTGCAGATGTAATCCCTAGGCCTCCCGTCCCATGATCCTCTCATATCCCTTTTGCCAGTCAACTGCCCAGCTCTTGGCTCCATCCCTGCCCCTCCTGTCTTCTCCTATCATTTTGGATCTCGCCCTCCCCTTCCCACTTTCAAATCTCTTACTAGCTCTTCTTTCGGTTAGTCCTGACGAAGGGTCTCGGCCCGAAACGTCGACTGTACCTCTTCCTAGAGATGCTGCCTGGCCTGCTGCGTTCACCAGCAACTTTTATGTGTGTTGCTTGAATTTCCAGCATCTGTAGATTTCCTTGTGTTTGCGATGTAATCCTTGACCAGCTTCTCAAAGCATTTGCTTATTATTGCGATGAGTGCGACAGGACGCCAGTCGTTCAGGTATGTTACCTTGGTATTTTTAGGTACAGGAACAATAGTGGATATTTTGAAGCAGGAGTCACTCTACACTAGGAGAGGGAGAGATTAAAAATGTTTTTAAACACACCTGCTAGTTGTGTTGTGAACACTCTGAGTACTCGCCCTGGGATGCCGTCTGGTCCCGCAGCCTTGCTACTGTCCACTTGTTGGAAACACCTGCACACTTCAGCCTCAGAGATGACCAAGGCAGAGGCCTCTTTGGTGGCTCTCCTCAGGGGCTCAGTGGTGGCAACATTGAATCAAGCGTAAAAAAGATTTAGCTCATCTGGGAGAGAGGCAGCGATGTTGGCAACACCACTGTGCTTAGCTTTAAAGTCTGTGATGGCGTGTGGACCGTGTCATAAGGTGAAGAGTTTTGCCTGGATCTTGTCCCTGTATTGTCATTTCACTGCCTTGATGACTTTGCGCAGATCATAGCTGCATTTCTTGAGTTCCTGCAAAATAAGCTCTGTGTCGCATGGTGAGCGCTGCTCGCATGCAACTGTTGATCCAGGGTTTCTGGTCTGGATAGACCCCGATCAGTTTCTGATAGGTCCATGTACTGATCCATGCTCTAAATTCACCACCCTTGTTCCTGATACTTCTTGCGTTAGAATAGATACATTTCAACCCATCCAATTGACTGTAATTATGCCCCATCTACCACTCTATCCTTCCGCACAGTCTCTCTACACGTTGCTTCTACCTTTACGTCAACTACCCCATTCTTTGTCCTATCATTCTGGTTCCTATCCCTCTGTCAACCCAGTTTAAAACCTCCCCAAAAGCTCTAGCAAACTTGCCCACAAGCATATTGGTCCCCCTCGATTTCAGGTGTAATCAGTCCCTTTCATACAGTTAGGTAACGTGTCGCTAATGATTTCAGACTTGCATCTTTTCTGCACTAAGTACATATCAATGGCAAGTTTAAGACAAGATTCCCTGATTGTATTAAATGGAGAATTTTTATCACACTTATTTGAAAACAACCCAGTTCTGAAAATGAAGGAGGGTTGGCTTGCCACTTTCTGCAGCTGTACTGTAAGTTTGAATGCACAGTAAAAAAAAGAAGTTGCAAAAAGCAGTGAACTCTGCCCAATGCATCAGAGGTACATCTCTCCCCGCTACCTCAACATTAGCAGTGTCTGCAGTGTTACATACCTCATGGATATCTTGTGACTGTCTTATGACCATGGTGTAATGTTTTTTTTTGTTGGAGGTCACCTGATGTAATTTTCCCGCCAATGGGAGGTCACATGATGACCTGTTCTCCACAGGTATATAGAAGTGAGACCCCTTGGGTGATGCAGTTAGTTTTCCAGTTAGAATGTTAGCCAGAGACTCCGCTCTGTTGCGTGTTTTTTTTAAGACACAGTTTCGATTTAAAATGGAGTTCTACGTTCTATTGTAAGGTACAGCAGTGCTGGACTGGCAATTTCTGTCAGGTTTGTTGATGTACCTTTTCAGTAGTATTGGAGAGTGAAGACTTTATCGAAGTACAGGATCTGAAGGATTAAGAGAAGTTGGTAATGTTCGGCAGTTTAATAAAGGATCGACCTCATTGAGTCTTCGTCGAAGAAGTAGTGACCTGCATCGAAGATAACTCCTGCCAGAAGAGAAAGGCAGTTCATGCAAGGTTTGCTCTCTCGAAATAAAGGTCAGTTGTTTTTACGCCGTTTATTTCCTTCATGGTGAATCCTTTGGACAGAACCAGCAGGAAAGTCGCGTCTATGAAGAAATCCTTCTCCAGAGAAGTCTCTCCCAATTGAATGTATAAATCTGTTGGACTTTCGAATTTACCATTTTAAGAACTGTATTTGACTTTACCGCTTTAAGAACTGTTTTCACATTTATCGCTTTAAGAACCAGAACTGAGTGGCGATTTGTTGAATGGCCGCATAGCGGTTAACTTCCGGTTAAGGTTTTCATTTTTTTAAATTGTTTATCCACGTTTAATAAATGTTTGGTTGTTTTTATATAACCTGACTCAATTGATATTCATTGTTGCCGGTTACATAACAGCAGCATTTGCTGCCTCAAGAAGGCAACACCGATCAAAATCCCCACCATCCATGCCATCCCATCTTTTCACATTTACCAGAAGGTCCACAACACCGGGTTCAAGAACAGATATTTCCCTTCAACAATTCAGTACTTGAACCAACCATCAAGACTAGTCACTACACTTTAGCAAAATTCTGATCACTTTGCACAAAATAGACTTTTTTGTACTAATTGTTTTCTTGAAAAAAATTGTGCATATTGTGTTTCATGTGAATGCTGCCTATATGATTCTACGAGGCTGTGATGCTGCTGCATGTAAGTCTTTCATTGCACCTGTGCAAATGTGTAATTGTGCGTATGAGAACAGACTCTACTTTGATAAACATTGAATTAATCAAATCAAACTGAAAAGTTAAACATACCTGCTAGTTTTAGTTCATTATTTCAAATAATATGCAACCAAAATTTATTGTATTTCCTTGTTTTGATTTTGCAAACCAATGTTTCATTGCAAGTGGGTCAAACAATTCTGTCAATATAACTTTCAGCTCAAAAAATTAGAATAACATTATTGCACCACTGCATTGTGTGATATGAGTTTTTCTAGATCTGTCATTTAACTGAGCCTCTATTTCCTTCATTGACTTTGAAGAACATTTTTGGTCCTTTTGAAAGAAGTCATATAAATGTAACCCATTTAATTATTTGGATAAGGCTTTAAATATGCACTGGCATTCTTTATTAAACTGTCCTATTCAAGGCTGAAGAATTAGGTACCTTAAAATGTCAGTGGAGTCAGTAGGCTAAGATTCTGCAAGCTCTCAAATATGGATATGAACTGAGCAACTAATGCCTTCATGTTTCTTATCACTAGTTATACCCACGTTTATCTTCAGGTCCTGAAAGTCCATTCAAATGAAACAATTATCCAGATCCTTTGTGAAAGGTTTAGCTAGCATGTCTATTATTATTTTGTAGAAGGTCAAAGAAGTCATAATAGCTTTTCCTCATTGAGCTTTGACCAGCAACCAATTCGGGCATCAGAAGTTTGAAAGCAGGGGATTTCACTCAGGTCTACTGCCCAAGTAGAAAAAGGCAGCAGCAGATCATAGCTGCGCAATTGAGCTTTGACCAGTGACCAGTCGGTGTTTAGGATTGATTAGCAAGAGCAAACTAAAGCAGGCAGGGGCTAGCGCAGTGGCTGTTGTCTGAGTGGACATGATTTTGAGGATTTAGCTCTTCGAGGCTTCAGCAAGGCAAGGCTTTAGTCAGAGAAAGCAAAAAAGAAAAACTCTAGGTAGAGTTTTTTTCCTTCCTTTCTTTATATCTGTTCAGTTAGGACAGTAGAGATGCCAGGCAGGATAGTTGAATGCTCCTCATGCGGGATGTGGGAAGGCAGGGAGTCCTCCAGTGTCCCTGACGACTACAACTATGAGGAGTGCATCCAGCTACAGCTTCTAACAAAACGCATTAAGGAGTTGGAGCTGGAACTGGATGAACTCTGGATCATTTGGGAGGAGAGGTGGATGATAAATAGAACATATTGGGAGGTAACTGCACACAAGGTGCAAGACACAGGAAACTGGGTGACATTTGGGAAGGGGAAAGGGGTTAAGGAGCCAGTGCAGAGTACCCCTGTGGTCATCCCCCTCACAACAGGTACTGTTTGGATACTCTTGGGGAGCTGACCTAAAAGAGGAAAGTGACAGTTGTTGGGGTTCTGGTACTGAGTCTGCCTCTGACTCAGAAGGGAAGGGGGAAGAAGAGACGCGCTGTGGTGATAGGAGATTTGTTAGTTAGGGGAATGGACAAGCGGTTCTGTGAGCGAGAATGAGATTCGCAGATGGTATTTTGCCTCCCAGGTGCCAAGGTCCGGGACATCCTGGATCGAGTCCTCAGCATTCCTAATTGGGAGGTTGAACAGCCAGGGGTCGTGGTTCATGTAGGTACCAGTGACATGGGTAGGACGAGTGATAAGGTTCTGCGTTGGGAGTTTAGGGAGCTAGGTGCTACGTTAAAGGACAGGAACTCGAGGGTTGTGATTTCAGGATAGCTCCCCATCCACATGCTAGTGAGGCCCAAACTAGAAAGATTATAGAGTTAAGCACATGCTAACGAGCTGGCATAGGAGGGAGGGCATAATGTTTTTAGATCATTGGGCTCTCATCCAGGAAATATGGGACCAGTGCAGAAGGGATGATTTGCATGTGAACTGGAAGGGGTTTAATATCTTAGTGGGAAGGTTTGCTAATATTGCACGGTGGGGTTTAAACCAGAGTTTCAGGGGGATGGGAACCAGAGTGCCAGACCATGTAGTAGAGAGGTTGTGGAGCCAGATGTTGGTAAGACTTCAGACAAAGTTAGGAGTCAAAAGGTTGAGCGTGGTGTGACTGGTGTCCTGAGTTGCGTATATTTCAGTATCGTAGGAAAGGCGGATGATCTCAGGGCATGGATCAACACTTGGAATTTTGACTTGTAACCATTAGTGAGATTTGGTGCAAGAGGGGCAGGAATGGCAGCTCAGTATTCCGGGGTTCCGTTGTTTTAGATGTGACAGAATGGGAGGGACTAAAGGAGGAGTGGTGGCATTATTGTCAGGGAAAATGTCACTGCAATTCTCCATCAGGACAGACCAGAGAGCTTGACTAGAGAGGTATTATGGGTGGAACTGAGAAATAAGAAAGGTATGACCACGTTAATGGGTCTATATTACAGACCATCCAACAGTTCAAGGGATTTAGTGGAACAAATTTGTAAAGAGATTGCAGACTGTTGCAAAAAGCATAAGGTTGTTATAGTAAGTGATTTTTACTTTCCACATATTGACTGGAAATCCCATCCCATACTAGAACTAGATGGGATAGAGTTCGTCAAATGAGTACAGAAAAGTTTCCTTCATCAGTATGTAGAATTCCCAATGAGAGAGTGTGAAATATGGGATCTACTGTTCAGGAATGAGACAGGACAGGTGACATAAGTTTGTGTAGGGGAACACTTTGCATCCAGTGACCACAATGCCATATGCTTCAAAACAAATATGCAAAAAAGATACATTTGGTCTCTGGGTTGAGATTTTAAATTGGAGAAAGGCCAATTCTGATGGTATCAGAAATGATCTGGCATGTGTGAATTGGACAGGCTGATTTCTGGCAAAGGTGTACGTGGAAAGTGGAAAGCTTTCAAAAGTGAAATTTGGAGAGTACAAAGCTTGTAGATGTCTGTCAGAATAAAAGGTAAAGATAACAAGTGTATGCAACATTGGTTTTCAGAGATATTGAGGACCTGATTAAGAGAAAAAAGGAGGTGCATCGCAGGTATAGACAGGTAGGAACAAATGAAGAGCTTATAGAGTACAAGAAATGCAAGAAAACACAAGAAAGAATTCAGGAAGGCTAAAAGAAGGCATGAAGTTGCTCTAGCAGACAAGGTGAAATAGAATTCTAAGGAATTCTAGGATATGTTAAGAGTAAAAGGATTGCAAGGGACAAAATTGGTCCTCTGGAAGACCAGAGTGGTAGTCCATATGTGGTGCTAAACCAGATGGGGGACATCTTAAATGCATTCTATGCATCTGTATTTGCTCAGGAGATGGATATAGGGTCTATAGAAGTGGGGCAAAGTGCCATCAACTTCATGATCCTTGTACAGATTACAGAGAAGGAGGTGTTTGTTCCTGAGGCATATCAGGGTGGATAAATCCCAAGGGCCTGACAAGGTGTTCCCTTGAACCCAATGGGAAGCAAGTGCAGAAATTGCCAGGGCCCAAGCAGAGATATTTACATATCCTTAGTGATAGGAGGGGCACCAGAGGATTGGAGGATAGCCAATGCTGTTCTGCTGTTTAAAAGAAACTGTTAAAGGAAACCAAGAAATTATAGGCCGATGAGTCTGATATCAGTTGTAGGAAAGTTACTGGAAAGAATTCGAAGAGACCAAATATGTAATGTAAGTATTTGGATAGACATGGGCTGATTAAGGATAGTCAGCATAGTAGGTTCATGGCAGATCATGTCTAACCAATCTTATAGAGTTTTTCGAGGATGTTACCAGGAAAGCGGATGAAGGCAGTGGATGTTGTCTACATGAACTTTAGTAAGGCATTTGACAAGGTCCCGCATGGGAGGTTGGTCAATCAGGTTTAGTTGCTCTGCATTCAGGATGAGATAGTAAATTAGACATTGGCTTTGTGGGAGAAGCCAGAGAGTGGTAGTAGATGGTTGTCCCTCTGACAGGAGGCCTGTGACTAGTGGTATTCCGCAGGGATTGGTGCTGGGTCCTTTATTGTTGGTCAACTATATCAGTGATCTGGATGATAATGCAGTTAATTGGATCACCAAATTTGTGGATGATACCAAGATTAGGGATATAGTGGACAATGAGGAAGGCTATCATAGCTTGCAGAGGGATCAGCATCAGCTGGAAAAATGAGCTGAAATCTGGCAGTTGGAAGTTAATGCAGACAAGTGTGAAGTGTTGCACTTGGGTAGGACCAAACAGGGTAGGTATTGCACTGTGAACGGCAGGGCACTGATGAGTGTGGAAGAACAAAGGAATCTGGGAGGTCCATTATTCATTGGAAGTGGTGACACAAGGAGATAGAGTCATAAAGAAAGCTTCTGACACATTGGCCTTCATAAATCAATGTATTGAATACAGAAGAGAGGATGTTATGTTGAAGTTGTACAAGACATTGGTGAGGCCTAATTTGGAGTATTGTGTGTAGTTTTGGTTACCTACCTACAGGAAAGATGTAAACAAGGTTGAAAGAGTACAGAGAAAATTTACAAGGATGTTGCCAGGTCTGGAGGTCCTGAGTTATAAGATTGAACAAGTAAGGACTGTATTCTTTAGAATGTAGAAGATTGAGCGGAAATTTATGAGAGGTATACAAAATTATGAGGGGTATAAATGCAAGAAGGCTTTTTCCACTGTGCTTGGGTGTGACTACAATCCAGGGTTATGGTTTAGGGGTGAAAGGTGAGAATTTTAAAGGGACATGAGGAAAAACTTTCACACTCAGATGGCTGTGAGAGTGTGGAAAGAGCTGCCAGCACAAGTGGTGCATGTGAGCTTGATTTCAATGTTTAAGAGGAGTTTGGATAGGTACATGGATAGTAGGGATTTGGAGGGCAATGGTCCTGGTGTAGGTCAATGGGAGTTGACAGTTTAAATGGTTTTGGCATGGACCAGATGGGCCAAAGGGCCTGTGTCTGTGATGTACTTCTCTATGACTATTTCTTATTTATTTTCAAACTTGAAAATATAGTTGTGATTAAAATGCTTGAACTACTACTTTGCATTTGAGACAAAATGCAGTATTCATAGAAACATAGAAAACCTACAGCACAATACAGGCGCTTCGGCCCACAAAGTTGTGCTGAACATGCCCCTACCTCAGAAATTACTAGGCTTACCCATAGCCCCCTATTTTTCTAAGGTCCATGTACCTATCCAAAAGTCTCTTAAAAGATCCTATCGTATCCGCCTTCACCACCATTGCCGGCAGCCCATTCCACGCACTCACCACTCTCTGCGTAAAAAATGTAGACATCTCCTCTGTACCTACTCTCCAGCAGCTTAAACCTGTGTCCTCTTGTGGCAGCCATTTCAGCCCTGGGGAAAAGCCTCTGACTATCCACACGATCGATACCTCTCATCTTATACACCTCTATCAGGTCACCTCTCATCCTCCATTGCTCCAAGGAGAAAAGACCGAGTTCACTCAACCTGTTTTCATAAGACACAGTCCCCAATCCAGGCAACATCCTTGTAAATCTCCTCTGTACTCTTTCTATGGCTTCCACATCCTTCCTGTAGTGAGGTGACCAGAACTGAGCACAGTACTCCAAGTGGGGTCATTTGTATTCCCATTTTTATACAGAACAACTTAAGGTATATGGAAACTAACAAGGAGCGAGAACATAGGATATTAGGTATCTAGGTCAAAGAGTCTGGTTCTTTCCAAGGAATGGAGGAAAAACTTAGGGAAGGAGATCTGGAGCTCACAAAATTGCCTAAGGAACCTGGAATTGGTGACTGCTGTAAGCTTGGTGGAAGTTCTAATGGTGACAAAGCACAAGACCTGAGAAGGATCTATTTAGTTTCAGAAACACATGTAACCTTTAGTGTCCTCTGTGTTGCAAGCAACTGAGGAAGAATTTCTAATCCCTTTTAAAAATGCAAACACGAGGAATTCTGCAGATGCTGGAAATTCAAGCAACACACATCAAAGTTGCTGGTGAACGCAGCAGGCCAGGCAGCATCTCCAGGAAGAGGCGCAGTGACATTTCAGGCCGAGACCCTTCGTCAGGACTAACTGAAGGAAGAGTTAGTAAGAGATTTGAAAGTGGTAGGGGGAGGGGGAGATCCAAAATGATAGGACAAGACAGGAGGGGGAGGGATGGAGCCAAGAACTGGACAGGTGATTGGCAAAAGGGATATGAGAGGATCATGGGACAGGAGGCCCATGGAGAAGGAAAGGGGGGGGGAAACCCAGAGGATGGGCAAGGGGTATAGTCAGCAGGACAAAGGGAGAAAAAGTAGAGAGAGAGAAACAATGTGTGTATATAAATAAATAATGGATGGGGTACGAGGGGGAGGTGGGGCATTAGCGGAAGTTTGAGAAGTCAATGTTCATGCCATCAGGTTGGAGGCTACCCAGACGGAATATAACGTGTTGTTCCTCCAACCTGAGTGTGGCTTCATCTTTACAGTAGAGGAGGCCGTGGATAGACATATCAGAATGGGAATGGGATCTGGAATTAAAATGTGTGGCCATTGGGAGATCCTGCTTTCTCTGGCAGACAGAGCGTAGGTGTTCAGCAAGACCATCTCCCAGTCTATGTCGGGTCTCGCCAATATATGGAAGGCCACATCAGGAGCACCGGACACAGTATATCACCCCAGCCAACTCACAGGTGAAGTGTCCCCTCATCTGGAAGGACTGTCTGGGGCCCTGAATGGTGGTAAGGGAGGAAGTGTAAGGGCATGTGTAGCACTTGTTCCGCTTACAAGGATTAGTGCCAGGAGGGAGATCAGTAGGGAGGGATGGGGGGGGGAACGAATGGACAAGGGAGTCGTGTAGGGAGCGATACCTGCAGTAAGCAGAGAGAGGAGGGGAGGGAAAGATGTGCTTAGTGGTGGGATCCCGTTGGAGGTGGCGGAAGTTACGGAGAATAATATGTTGGACCTGGAGGCTGGTGGGGTGGTAGGTGAGGACAAGGGGAACCCTATTCCTAGTGGAGTGACGGGAGGATGGAGTGAGAGCGGATGTGCATGAAATGGGGGAAATGCGTTTGAGAGCAGAGTTGATGGTGGAGGAAGGGAAGCCCCTTTCTTTAAAAAAGAAGGACATCTTTCTCTCTCCTTTTTCTTCCTCTGTCCTTCTGACTATACCCCTTGCCCATCCTCTGGGTTTTCCTCCCTCCCCCTTTTCCTTCTCCCCGGGCCTCCTATCCCATGATCCTCTCATATCCCTTTTGCCAATCAACTGTCCAGCTCTTGGCTCTATCCCTCCCCCTCCTGTCTTCTCCTATCATTTTGGATCTTCCACTCCCCCTCCCAATTTCAAATCTCTTACTAGCTCTTCCTTCAGTTAGTCTTGACAAAGGGTCTCGGCCTGAAACGTCGACTGTACCTCTTCCTAGAGATGCTGCCTGGCCTGCTGCGTTCACCAGCAATTTTGATTTCTAATTCCTTGTTTGGAATCAAGTACACAAAATTGACTTTGGGATCCATGGTAGGAGCAAAGAAGTCAGCTTCAATATATTGTCATTCAGAGAGGTAGAAATAGACTTCAATAATTTTTTCCAAAAATTCTCAGAAAATTAATCAATCCAATGTTTAAACCTTTGCTACCAACTCGGTTGTTTTAATCTGGAAAATATTCCTGCGACCATGCAATGACTATTTGCCATCGCTTAATAATACTATGTGAGAAACCCAAAACTGGACAGTTATTAAAGTGAGTTTTAACTAATACAATATTTAATTTTACAATGGATAGTCCTGTGAATATAGCCCTGTACTGTTTTTGTTAAAATAAATTTTTTGCCATTATGCTATTCTTCATAGGATTCATACTTTTCCCAAAAACTTTTCTATCAGATACCAGCTTTCAAACACGGGCATTCCTACAGTACATAAGCATTAGCATGCAGTTTTATGCAATTTGTCGGGGGGGAACTCGGGGATTGAGGGAAAAGGATGATGCCATGGCAAAAATCCATGTCCCAATCCACACCCCCAACCCACATCCTCACATGCACACACTCTCTCCATTTTAAACATAACACATAAGACATAGGAGCATAATTATGTCATTCAGCCAATCAAGTCTGTTCCACCATTCCATCATGACTGATTTACTATCCCTCTCAACCACATTCTCCTGCCTTCTCCCCATAACCTTTGATACTCTTGCTAATTAAGAAATTTACCAATCTCTTTTAAAACAAAGACTTGCCCCCCCCCCGCACAATTGTTTCTGGCAATGAATTCCACAGATTCACAACCCTCTGGCTAAAGACATTCCTTCTCTTCTCTAGTTCTAAAGGGACATCCTTGCAGTTCAACGCTTTGCCTCACGGCCCTAGACATCCCCATGATTGGAAACATCCTCTCCACACTCACTCTTTCTAGGTCTATCAATAATGGGTGTTTCAATGAGATCCCCCCTCATTCTTTGAAACTCCAATGAGTGCAGGCTCACAGCCATCAAATGCTCCTTATATGTTAACCCTTTCATTCCAAAGGATAATTTATTTATTTATTTAGTGATACAACATGGAATAGCCCCTCTGGCCTTTCAAAACATGTCACTCCAGCAACCTGACATCCCTGGTTAACACTAACCTAATCACAAGACAATTTACAATGGCCAATTAACCTACCTGGTATGTCTTTGGACTATAGGAGGAAACCAGAGCAGCAGGGGAAAACCCTCATATTCCACACTAAGGAAATACATAGACTCCTTACAGAATGGTGCTGGAATCGAACTACAAACTCTGGATACCCCGAGCTGTCATGGTGCTGTGATAAACGCTACGCTACTGTGGTGCCTATGCGTGGTACATTCTTGTGAACCTTCTCTGGACCCTCTCCAACGGCAGCACGTCCTTTCTTAGACACGGGTTCCAAGGAAAGGAACGTGTGGAATGCCTGCAACATGGCCCTTTAGATCAGCCAATGAGTGAAAAGGCAACTCCGGATCAGACCCAAATAAGAAGCCCAAATCAAAAGAACCCCAGGTAACAGCAATCACAATATGACAGAATCCACCCTGGAGGGAGGGAGAGAGAGGGGGAGAGAGGGGGAGGGAGAGAGAGGGGGAGAGAGAGGGAGGGAGAGAGAGAGAGAGGGGGAGGGAGAGGGGGAGGGACAGAGAGAGCAAAATCAGATGAAATAGCACTACAGTGGGGTAAAGGGAATCGGTAAAAGGCTGGCGATTGGAGTCGGCCAAAGCTGACTGCAAGGGGACACCAACAGGGAAGACGGTAGAACTACAATTGTCGGAATCCTTGGGAACGACTCAGAAGGTGCATGATAACCTCATCCCAAAGGAGAAGAAGCACCCTAAAGGGAGGATGAGGCAATCACAGCCGAAAAGACAAGGCAAAAGCAAAAGAGAGAGCATACAATTTTAGACTTGGAGTCAATGTAAAGAGGATTTTTCAAATTGATTCCCGGGGTGAAGGCCTTATTTTGGGAATAGAGATTGAGCCAGAATGGTGTAAACTCATTGGAGTTTGGAGAAAAAGGCATACCATGTAGATGCTGAGAGACTTTCTCAGATTCGGAGAAGTTAGAACTGGGCAATGTGATCTCAGGATAAGGAATTGGCAACAAAGTGCAGAGAAAGCTCTTTACTCAGAATGCCATTAATCTTTGGAACTTTGTATCACAAAGGACCATAGTCTCTTAGTGACTCAGTATATTTAATGCCTACACTGATAGATACCAAGGGATTGGATTTCAAAACAGACTTTAAACCATTCAGGTTATTAAGTCTATGCCTGCTCCTTGAAGAGCGATCCTGCGAGTCGCATCACCCATTCTTCTCGCAAATTACTCTCATTCAAGTACATATACAATTCCCCTTTGAAGGTACTATTTGGTTCTTTTTAAAACCGCTTTGTATTCTTTACTGCAAATATTAAGATGTTGCTAATGGCATCGTTTCTCTAAGTGACCAATTCAATCAGTTACGATTTACACACCTCTATCGAATTTCTTGTGTTTCCACTTGTGCGGAAATTAAAATCTGCGGCTTTTAAATAGAAGACAGACACAGATAAAATTTAATAGGATTGCTTCTGTTTATATTTTGTTTAGCAGTGGTATTCTAGACTTACCATATTGATTTTGTGCTTGCAGTTGGCAAGTACATGTCACTCCCTAAGAGGCAAACAGAAAATTCCTCACCCATTCACTTGCATTGTTAAACAGTGAGCAGCTTTGAACCTGCGCAGAAGACTCTGATGACGCAACGGTGAGGCAGGAGTGGGGCCCGGCGCATGCGCGGCCACAGCCGATGCCGGCAGAATACTGGAAGAGCACGAGTGCGAGTCCCGGTTACCGGAGTGACTGGGAGCGGCGCTTCATCGGCGGCCTTAAGGCTGGCGGCAGGGGTCACCTATCGGCGCTCAAATTCATGTAGAGCTTACGGGTCTGTGATCTTGTTCGTGTTTTTTTTGTGTGGAAAAGAAGCATCACCTGGTTAGTTTCTGAGTGGTTCTGGAGGATGATGTGCGAGGTGATGCCCACCATCAGCGAGGATACCCTCAATCAGAGGGGCTCGCAGAACGGCTCGGAGGACGCGAATTTCGAGCAGCTGATGGTCAACATGCTGGACGAGCGGGACAAGTTGATGGAGACCCTGCGGGAAACGCAGGAAACTTTGTCCGTCACTCAGGAGAAGATGCAAGAGGTGGCTCACGAAAGGGATCTACTGCAGCGCCAGCTTAATTCGGCTCTACCTCAGGTAACGGGCATAAAGGAACCGGTGTCCCTTCCGTGGGGGGGGGGGGGAGAGAACAGCCACGTCTCTAAAAAGCGGAAAAGGCTTTATTAAGTAAAGCCTTCTCCTGGGATTGCAAGCGGGTGTTCGAAATCGCCAGGGAATTCTTTTGTTATTTGTGTATTGGTTCATAATTATATAACGCTTTAAAATCATCTTGTGTTATACCCATTACAGTTCACCGTCTAATCAATATGGGGCGATAACGTGGGTGTTGCATGTAATAAAGCAGCGCTTGCTTATCTTTCTTAGACAGCACTGATTTATTTTGCTAAACGAGTGTGGTTTCTAGGTTAATTATGTAAGAGAACCTACTCTTTAAAAAGAACTCTGAAAAGGTGTAGGGAAGTCCAAATGCGGTTTCAAGGAGTCTTGTACCTGTGTTCAGGTAAACGAGTGAGCGGATGAGACGTAACGGTTTTGAAACTGTTAAATACCTGGCCGCAGTATGTTTGCGCGTCACCACCAGGGGGCTGTGTCTTAGACCAAGAACATTTATTTAACGTTCCAAATTATTGTTTATTCTCTTTTATTTTTTTTTGGTTTAGATACGTTTAAACCTGAGAGTTAAAAAAATGTACTTCAGCACTCATATTTTGAAATAGTGTATCTGTGAAACAAAGATAATCAAGGTCTGTCCTATTGATCATACTGCAGTGTCGTTTTTATATATAATCTTAATGAAACCTTTTCTGTGCAGTTACTGGCAGTAATGGAGTCGAATGTCTCGTGTAAGCATATTATTTTTAATATTGTTTCTGTTTAATTGTGGTTTTGTGTTTTTAGTAAGTTATTTTCTGTAAGATTTAATGAAAGCAAAATTAATTTGGATATCATTTTGAGATGGAACACTGGGTTTACCATGAATCTATGATGTTAGCTTGCACCAAATGGAGCAGCAGCACCAACAACTATTGTGAGAACTTGCAGCACAATACACATATAGAAAGTAATAAATGGTTGGACTGTGCCTATGGTTATAGAACATGAATTTCTGATATCTGAAAACAGTTTAGTGTGCCCATGTGCCCATTATTGGTGGATGGGGAAGAGGAGAATGATTTACTATTTTTCTCTCTAATTTTATTTTTGCCTTTTGTAACGTGTCCTCTGTTTTCACTAGACTCCTATCTGGGGATAAGTATAACATAGAAGTTACTCTGAATCTCTTCTCCAGTCAAGTATTTATAGGGGAAAATGTGGTTTCTTCAAAGGACAATACCTTCCAAGTAATGTAAGCTGTTTTGAAATGCTAATGAAGTTAAATTGACTCAGTACAAGTGAGTAGTTGGGGATGGATGATATATCCCAAAAAAGGTCCAATGTAAGTAATCAGGAAAAGTAAAGTGCTGCAGGATTACTAAAGGCAATCATGAGATTCTGAAGAACTTTTATGAGGAAGAGGAAAAAATGTCATTGTGAAGAAGTTTACTAAACACAATTAAGCAGGGAGGTTTTTAAAAGTTATTAGATGTGTAGATGGAAGTAGATAGGTTTGGGGTTGAGAAGATTTGAGAAAGAAAAGCAGATTGTAGCAAAATAAATTAATGTGAAAATTGCAAACTTATTAGAAAGGATCGGTGACCTGATTAGTTCACGTCTTTTATGCTCACTTTAAAAGGGAGAATAACACTACACCTGTGTAATTCCTCACAGCATCTGGCGTTCTCTGTCTTGGATTCTGATGTCCAAACATTCTTCAAGAGGGTCAGTCCTCGCAAAGCATCAGGCCCTGATGATGTACCTGGCCAGGTAGTGGAAATCTGTGCCAAGCCACTGGCTGGAGCATTCAAGAATGGCATCTTTGTTACATTGATAGCTAGGAGGGCCATTTTGTTGAAGTGGAAGGATACATCAGCTCCCACTTTGTCACAATGGTTCTCTCAAGAGATGCTATGTCTTAGTTTGGAGAAAATTAGAAGTCGAACCTTTGAACCTTTATTTGATTTTGAGAAAAGATGGGGCTCATTTGCTTGTTATTATCATTTGAGCTAATTGATAGATTCTTTCCATGATCTAATTGTAAATTTTTTGGTATATTTTCTTTTCTTGCTGGCGGTTTGATGTTTATTTTTAGAAGCTTTTTGTATGACGCATGGCTCCGGGGTTGTACACCCAATGGGGTTTTTTTTCCACTTTTTCTGCTTAGGTTTTTTTGTTATCACATTTTTTTTCAATCTTTAATGTCTTTTTTGAGACATTGTAAGTGTTGTGACTTCAATGCACTCATGTTATTTCTTTTGTATAATATAACAATAAAAAGATTTGAAAAGAAAGAATGACATTTAGTTAATGCTGTGGTGTCAGGTTCCCAGTTGCTTCAAAAGGGCAGGTGCCCAAGAAGAGTAGCGTGATCTGCCTCAATGAATATCAACTGGTCGTACACTTACTATAAGGAAGTGCTTTGAGAGGTTGGTTGTGTCTAGAATTAACTGCTTAATGAGCAAGAACATAGACCCACTGCTATTCACCTACAGGCTCTCCATTCAGTTTTGGAACACCCAGAAAAGAACAAAATATATATCAGGCTACTGTTTAGCAATTACAGCTTGGCGTTCAGTACCATGATCCCCTCAGTATTAATAGCCATACTTTCTAATCCTTGGCCTCTGTAACTCCATCTGTAACTAGATCCTTGACTTTCTCACTGGGAGACCACAGTGTGGATCTGTGATAACTCCTTACTGACAGATAGCACAGACACATCTCAAGGATATGTGCTTTGCCCAGCGCTCTACCCTCTCGAATGTGTGGCTAAGCACAGCTAAAATGCCATCAGTAAGACCAAGGAGTTGATTGTAGACTCCAGGAAAGGGAAGTTGGGACAACACTCTCAAATCCTCATTGAGAGTTTGTTGGAGGGAAAAAAAGTGTGACAGCTTCAAGTTCCTGGGTATCAGCATCTCTTTGGATCTGACCTGGGCTCAAAATATTGACATAGTGCTACTTTGGAGTTTGAGCAGATTTTCAGAGGTTAGATGTTTGGTAATGAGCATTTTGAATGGTTGCATCCCACCGTGGTATGGAAGCTCCAGTGTACAAGATCGCTAAAAGCTGCAGAGGGTTGTAGACTTACCCAGCTCCATTCAACAATTCAGAAACTGCTTCTTACAAAGCTGCCGACACCCACCCTCCATCAGATTTCTGAACAATCTATGAGCATTACTTCATTATTCATTTGCACTATTTATTCATTTTGTAATTAACGATGATATTTCTCTTTCATTGTACTTCTGCAAAGCAACAAATTCCACATCCTATAAGACAGTGACAATAAACCAGATTCCAGAATGACAGTGAAGTGTGTGTAATAATCAGTGGCAGGAAAGACAGACAGGTTTTTTATGGGTTAGAGTTGATGTTGAGCCTTGAGGACCGTAAAATTATTAGATTTCTGTGACAAAAGTAGTTATTTGGAGTTTTGCAATGATGTGACTATCAGTCTTGAGGCATGGCTCAAGATTGATTGCCTTTTGCTATATTTCTCATATTTCAAGGTTTAGGGAACCTTGCTTTTCAAGAGAAATTGAGATCCTGGTTAAGAAAAAAAAAGGAGGTGCTAGCAGGTATAGACAGGTAGGAACAAATGAGGTACTTGAGTATCAGAAATGCAAGAGAACACTGAGAGGGTTTAAAGAGGGTTTGAGGTTGCTCTAGCAGACAAGGTGAAGGAGAATCCTGAGGGGTTCAACAGATATTTTTAAGAACAAAAGAATTGCCAGGAACAGTTGGTCCTTTGGAAGATCAGAATGGTAATCTATGCATGGAGCCAAAAGAGATGGGGATATTAAAGGATTTTTTGCATCTGTATTTAGTCAGGAGACTATAGATGAGAGGCAAAGTAACAGAGAGGTCATGTACTCTATAGGCATCACAGAGGAGGAGGTGTTTGCTGTCTTGAGGACAAATCCCCGGGCCTGACAAGGTGTTCCCTTGGAGTCTTTGGGAGGCAAGTACAGAAATTGCAGGAGTCCTAACAGAGAATCTTAAATCATCCTTAGCGACAGGTGAGATACCAGAGTATTGCAGGACAGTTCATTGTTCTACTGTTTAAGAAAGGCTGTAAGAATAAGCTAGGAAATTACAGGCTGGTGAGCCTTACATCAGTAGCGGGAAAGTTATTGGAAGGTATTCTAAGAAACCAAATGTGAGTGTTTGGATTGACAGGGATTGATTAGGGATAGTCAGCATGCCTTGTGTGTGGTAGGTAATATCTAACCAATCTTAGAGCTTTTCGAGGAAGTTACTGGGGATGTTGATGGCAACGCAATGGATGTTGCCTACATGGACTTCAGCAAGGTATTTGACAAGGTCCTGCATGGGAGTTTGGTCAAGAAGGTTCAAGATGAGTTAATAAATTGGATTAGATATTGGCTTTGTAGGAGAAGCTGGAAAGTTGCCTCTCTGACTGGAGGCCTGTGACTAGTGGAGTGCTGCAGGAATTGATGCTGGGTCCATTGTTGTTTGTCATCAATATCAATGAACTGGATGATAATGTGGTAAACTGGATTAGCAAATTTGTGGATGACACTAGGATTGGGTGTGTAGTGGACAATGAGAAAGATGATCAAAGCTTGCAGAGGGATCTGGCCAGCTAGAAAATTGGGCTGAAAAATGGCAGATGGAATTTAATGTTGACAAGTGTGAAGTATTGCACTTTGGGTGGACCAACCAAGACAGGGCCCTGAGGTGTGGGGTAGAACAAAAGGGATCTGGGCATACAGGTCCATAATTCGTTGAAAGTAGCGACACGGGTAGTTATGGTAATAAAGGAAGCTTTTGCCGCATTTGGCCTTTTTGGATCAAAGTATTGAGTACAGGAGATGAGATGTTATGTTGAGGTTGTATGAGATGTTGCTGAGGCCTAATTTAGAGCATTGTGTGCAATTTTGATCACCTATCGACAGGAAAGATGTAAATAAGATTGAAAGAGTATAGAGGAAATTTACAAGAGTGTTGCTGGGACTGGAAGACCTGAGTTTTAGGGCAAGATTGAATAGGTTAGAGCTAGAACATAGAAGATTGAGGGGAAATCTGATAGAGGTATACAAAATTACGAGGGCTTTAGAAAGGGTAAATGCAAGTTGGCTTTTTCTACTGAAGTTAGGTGAGACTACAACGAGAGATCATGGGTTAAGAAGAGTGAAAGGTGAAATGCTTAAGCAGAACATGAGGGGGAACTTCTTCACTCAGAGGGTGGTGAAAGTATGGAATGAGCTGCCAGCATAAGTGGATGCTATTTCCATTTTGACGTTTAGAGAAATATGGATAGGTACATGGATGGGATGGGTATGGAACGCCAAGGTCTGGATGCAGGCCGATGAGACTAGGTAGCTTAAATGCTTTAGAATGGCTTGTTTCTGTGCTGTAAGTTTTTGAGACTAATGTGGAAAAACTTTGTTAATCCAATTAAACAGAACAGTACAAAGATGTTGTTGTAAGTATAGGATCAGATATTGACATTGCAGCAAACCAAACAGAATTACAAATAAGAATTGCTTAACATCTGGAAATTTGGTATCTGTATTAGAGGACTTCACAAACAGAGTAAAGAAATATTTGGTCGTTTTAGTGAAACCCATAATTACATAGTTAAGTTTGACTTTGTCATCTAATATGCAAATGTTTGGTGTGATTTGATACTTTAGGCATTTTAGGTGTCAGAAATACAAAGCAACATCGGGCTGTCACTTTGTTAATGTGTTTTTTGTACTTTTTTAAAACTGCTTTTGTGGCTGTGTATAGAAATGGGACATTGTTATTCAATATGCAAAAGTACATAGGTATAAACTTTCAATGAACCATTATGCTAATTGTATGGTTCTGAGATCTGCCTTGCATATTACGGTACTGCAAGTTCTTTTAGGCGGTTGACTATGCATTTGAGGAGGTATGCTGCTATTTCATGAATATCGTTAATCCTTCAATTCTAATATATTGATTATGTTATACTTGTGCTGTAAAATGCCATAACTCTGATCCTATATGAGGTGAGACGTATTCTCCACACTTTATTTGAAGATGGAAAAGTTTATCAGTTTTTTAATGGCCTAGTTTAGATTTGTATTTTCATTTTCAGAAGTGATTGAAGAAAAGAAAAACAGATAAGAACATCAATGAGAAAATGTCCTTGAAACATGGGAATTTCTTTGAGGGCCTGACAAGGTTGTTGCAGAGTTGATGTTTCTTCTAACTAAGAAGTCCAGAATCATTGTGTCAAAATGGGGAATTGGACATTCAGACCAGAGATGAGAAAAAATTTCTTCACTTAAAGGGTGGAGAATCTTCAGAAATTTCTACCAAAGAAGGCTGTGCTAGGGTTAGTTATATACTAGGGTTAGTTCTAGTGCTAGTGTAATGAACAGATTTTGAATCAAGGAAGATAGAGTTGGTACAGACAGTTGGTAAGAGAATAGCTATGATCGTATTGATGGTGAGCAGCATGAGGTACAGTATGGTTCCCTCCTGCCCCTATATGCTGTGTTGGGTAACAAACACAAAAGTGTGTTGGTCATTAGGTAGCACAAAGAGCATTATTTTGTAGACTTGCACAAAGGGAATTGTATAGTAGGTTAAACCTTGCTGGAAAATGTGTTAATGGTGCAGTGTTATTTGGGTGTAAATGAACTAGAAAATTCAAAGGATAAAGTTTGTAAATGATGCATCTCCAAATCTTGCTGGTTGATTTACACTACATAGGTTTTGTTGAATTTAGCTTTTTTGACCAAATGGTTGAGGAATCATTACCTCTCAGTTTCCTTCCATGATGGCATCTATCTATATCCTTTGTCATGGTTAATACAAACAAATGTACAACGTCAAGATTTTTGTTTCATTTTTGAAGGGAAGTCCAAATGATAAAATTCTATGTTTATATTGATGAAAGTGAATGATACCCTTGCTTGTGGAACTAACAACTTTAGCTATTTGCTATCATCACTAATCACAACAAGCATAATTACATCTCTTGTATACTGAAGATTACCTGATGCTGCATTGATCTGTTTCTATGTTTATGTCCGACCATGATTACTTGGTGAAATACAGGTTATAAAAACTTGCAAATTCTCAGCTATGGATTTATCATTCCAAATCTCTAACTTTCATTTTGACAATTAAGATGCTTTCAAATAAAAGCTGTTTGCAGAAGACTTATCATCTGAGATAATGTCTCTTTAAGTGGCTCAGTATCAAATTTTGTGTGATAACATTCGTATAAATCACAATGAGATGTTTTACTATATCAAATACACCTTTGAAGATGATTTAAAGGGTTTGACTTGGGACTCTCTGAGCCTGAGAAAAAGGGGAAGGAGAGAAACATTTTTTTTTCTCTTATAATTCATGGATAATCCCTTTTCAGTAATCCTTTTAAATAGATATGTTTCCTATAAGCAGGCTAAAATGGGTGAGATTGGGGTGTTGAAAGAGACAATTTTGAGTTTGAACTTGATTCACATTTTCTTCTACGTAAGTAAACGTGATTGAGTCTACTAAAATAAAATGGCTTAAATTATTTGTTAATGTAATGTTTTTTAGACTTGATCTATTAAACTTCTTAACTTTCCTCCTCAAATTCCTGACTGACAGTATAATGCGTCATCATGCGAGGAGATGGTTCAGGAACCTGAAGACACAAAGTCAATATTTTAGGAACAGCTTCTTCCACTCTGCCATTAGATTTCTGAATGGACAATGAACCCATGTATAGTACCTCAGTATTTTTTGCTCTACTTATTTAATTTATTTTGTGTATTATTGTGATTGATATTTTTATTATGTATCACAATGTACTACTGCTACAAAACAGCAACTTTCAAGACGTATGCCAGTGATATAAAATCTGATTCTGAATATTTTAATGTGAATACTAATTTGGGAAACAGCATAAGTTTCTAGCTCTTTTAATTCAGGAATGTAGAACAATGCAAATAAGGAAATCAGTGCATCTACTTAATGTAACAAACAAATTTAATGATTTTGGCATTTTGTTGTTTAGCTGTGATGGAGTAATGTCTGTATTGTCACTCTAAGGTGTCTCTTGCCTTGTAAATGTTTGTATAATAGTTTAATTGCTAAATCACAATTAAGGAGAATCTCATAAATCTCATTTAGAATGGTTAGTGAAGAGGTTAAGTGTGCATTGAAGTTTGATGCTACAATATGTATCCATTAGAAGGTTTGGAAATGCAACATTACAGTTTCGGTTCATTTAATTAGATGTGCAGTAATTAGAGTAAATTATTTTTATATTAATGTTTTTTCTTATGTGCATTTGGTATCTTGTGTCAAAAGCTAGCAGGCAATTGAAATTGAATCAATTTATAAGTATTGGTTGCTGTTATTGCACTTGACGGACCGTTGTGAAGCAAATGGTTTTATTGTGTCTAGCAAACAAGAATTCCTTTAATGGCCAGGTTCAAAATTGAATTTTGGCATCACCTGAATGCCCCGGTTAGATACCTTTTCTTAGTCTATTTTAATTGATTGGTTGGTGGTGTGTGGGGGGGTGTGGTGTCTGAGTACTATTAATTGTCTTTATCTCTGTTTTATTTTCCCTTAGCTAAGTTCACTATAGCATTAGCATGCATACAGAACAATTTCAGAGTGAGGCAGGTATAACATAATGTCCATGTGGCTATTTGGCTAGGATGGATAAATTAATCATTGGTGGCAGAAAGTATATTATGAGAATTAAGTAGTCTTTAGTTGTTAATTTGTAATTTATTTGAATTTTTAGATAGAATTGGATTTTTCAGCTGTAAATAATATTGACAACATTTTAAAGAAAGAGACTGGAGAAATGAACGGGCAGGTGGCAGATCAAGTTTAACCAAGAGAATTGGACACGCTGCAGGCAGGAAGCATGTTCCTGCTGATGGGTGAGTCCAGAACCAGAGGCCACAGTTTAAGAATTAGGGGTAGGCCATTTAGAACGGAGTTGAGGAAAAACTTTTTCACCCAGAGAGTGGTGGATATACGGAATGCTCTGCTCCAGAAGGCTGTGGAGGCCAAGTCTCTGGATGCTTTCAAGAAAGAGATGGATAGAGCTCTTAAAGATAGCGGAATCAAAGGTTATGGGGATAAGGCAGGAACTGGATACTGATAGTGGATGATCAGCCATGATCACAGTGAATGGCAGTGGTATAATTGTGGGGAAAAAAGATCAACATTTGTTGTGGAGATTGAGAGGAATGATACAATTTTAAGGCAAATAGAGGAGTGAAGACATTAGGAGTATGAGTTGTATATATCTTCTTTGGAAGACAGAAGAGGAGTCCATTAATGTGATCTGTGATTTTTGATTTTACAAAGTAGAGGCATGGCTTACAGAAGATAATCCCAAAACTGGTAAGGTCCCAGAAAGGGTACTGTGACCAGTTTGGATTAATACATTTTAAAGATTACAAAACATTGGAGAAGATCCAAAGATTACTCATGAGAGTGGCAGCTAACATAAAGAATGTTCCTTTACTTGGAGTGGGAAAAGTGAACCCAGAAAAACTGGAAATATTTTATTTCACCTAGAGAAAGTTAACTGGAGTTAATGGTGTTCAAAACCTAGATGGTTTTGTATACTAAGTAAGGAACATCTGTTGCTTTATTTTTGCTTAATTCTGTATCGGAGGAAATCTATTACTATAGAAAGAGATATCATAGGTGTCAAATATACAGTATGCCAGAATAGTTGATATCAGATGCATTAAGTTTAAAATCTTGAGATAAATGGAAGTGGAATGGTGTTTTGGAAATGCTTGGAGAATTAGGTCTAATGTGATTGCTCTTCAGACTGAGGTTTGACCTCTTTAATGAAGATGAATGGTCTTTCTTTTTGTTCCCATGAAGTTGATTTGTACAGCTGACAGCCGTAACCTTTTGTTTCTGATAAGTTCCCATTCTGTCGTTGTTCTAGTCTTTCCTTTTTGGATCCAAAGTGATGACCCCATTTTAGTCAGTCAAGCTCCTTATTATTCTCAATCACTCTCTCAGCTTCCGTCTTTTCATTATCTATTTTCATCTTGTTGTGCTTTCTCATGTAGTTTGCACTTTGAGAAGTAGTCATCAAAACTTAATACAAAACACTAAAGTTCACAATGGAAAGCTGAGGACCCAGTTGCTTGAAAGACACCATTTAATGCGTTCTTATTGTAATCATGTGTTGAATGCTTTTCTCCTTTGTTCTTCACTTAGTTTCATGACATAGGTTGATAATCGGCTATTTCCAACTCCTGTACTCAGAGTATTTATGAAAACTCTTTTGGGTCTTCCATAAGCAGACAATCCCCTAATTACTATGTTAGTGATAATCTTATGAGATTTAATTTGATCCGACAGACATTGAAAATTTGTAAAAATATTGTCAACAGCTAAATATGCAAAAATTCAGCTGCTGTAATGCTGATAAATTTTTGTAACTTCCTTAATTCCCACAGCACCCCATGCCTCCCCCCCCCCAAACAATGGAATGAAGATTGTTACCTACTGATATGAAAGTAGGCTTTCCATTGCTAGAAAACTTTTGAGAATGAATCATCTATTTTCTTGTCCTACTGTTAGTGACCTGTGGCACAAATGACGAGGTTTATTTTAAACCCCTTCATTTTTTCTATTCAATTTTGAGTTTCAAAGAAAAAGAGGCATGCCTTTTCTACTCTGCCTCCATTTACGAAGTTAATTGAACATGTTTTTGTATTTTTTACACTCCATCTCCATAAAGGTGATCACTTAATGTTAATTTAGCAAGTCTGTCTTTTTCTTATGTTGTTTGAATCTATGCTTATTTTTTGCTATAGTTTTTATTCACCATGAGTCTTATCACAATTGTTTTTTCTTATTGAAAAAGTTGATTGGTTTGAAAATGCAATTTGCTTAATTATTGACCATAGTTACTTAACCAATCATGCCTTTTAGTGATACACACTAGGTTTTGTCTTACCATTACTCTAATGAATATTCATAACATGTTTGAACTTCTCAGTCATTATTAAACTTCCCAAAGTTTAGTTTAACTAATTCTTTCTTGCTTCCCATTATGCCGCTGGCATTTAGGGCAGCAGTGAAGGTCCTCCATCTCTGTGAGTGTTCAGGGCTTTTTTCATAATGTCAGTAGTTTCCTCTTGGTTTTCACTACTGTCAGTCAAGCAAATCCTAGTTGGAGACTCGGGAATACCATTCCACTCTGATGTACAAGTATTCTTCATTGCTGTTTCCATAACAATTTGGATTTGCCATTAGGATTGTTAGTCCTGAGGTTAACACCTGAACCTGGAGGTCTGGTTCTACCCTTTGACCTGTTTAGCAAGAAACAAAGCACAAGGCCTTGACTCCAATCGCCATTGCTCTCTGGATCGTTGAGGTACGCAAGTCTCCAAACCACAACAAGGTTGTGGTCCTCCTGGAGGCTGACCAATTCTACTGTTGGTTTATGCTACTTGACTTCCAAGCTTCTCTCATTCTAAGCTGTCAGCAGCAAGTTTGTCATCTATCAGTGTTTTTTGTTAGTTGAGTTTAGATCAGTTCCACTGCTTGATTATGAAATCAGTTGTACTCACTGCTTTAATATGATATTTTGAGTATAATTAGATTAAATGAGTGTGTAGTTATCTGATAAATGGAATATAATGAGGAAAATGTGTAATTGGCCATTTTGGGCTGGAAAAGCAAGAGTATTGGTGAGATGGTGCAGAGGAATATGGGTGTTCCAGTGCACCATTCATTATAGTGCTAGTTTGCAGGTTCTGAAAATAATTACGAAAGATAACACATTTTGATTTATTGCTAGGAGAATTGAATACAAAAATAGAGGAGGTTATGTGTCACTTACTTAAGACTTTGGTGCCATTACACCACCAGCACTGTATAGAGTAGGTAAGAACAGATGTGACATCATTGAAGGTTTATTAGGCTGGTTTTTTTTGACAAAGTTGGACATGCAGCCTTGTATTTGTAGTTTAGAAGAGGGAAATGGCTCTTGGGATATGCAAGATCTTGATAGAGTGCATGTGGTATGGATGCTTCAGCTGTTCATTGACCTTGTCACTGTAAGAATGAGGGCCCACACCTTTAAGATATGTGTGAGTTGAGTCTTTGTTCTTTGGTCTTCAGTCTTAGGAACATTCTTCCAAAGAGTGGTGAAAGCTGACTCTGAATATTTTAAAGGCAGAGTTAGTTAAACAATGGGGCAAAAGTTTACTGCAGGTGGACAGGAAGGAATATGGAATTGATATTAGTCAAGTCAGCCATAATTATTAAATGACAAAGTCCGCATGGTTTCATCTAATATATATGAATATATATTGCTGCTACTCTTCTGTTTACAATTTTCTTTTTCTATTCTATTGAACGCACAACTTTGAATAGTTAATTGCTAGAAATGCTTGTTGTGTAACTAGATGTATGGAATAGCTATTGTTCATAACCTTTCTGAGGAGTTTTTTGTTACAGGTTTCTTATTTGTGTTTGTGTTGTCTTTCTGTATATATTTTGTCCCTCTTAAGCCTGTTTTTTAAAATATAATGTGGTTTTATTTTAAATAAGACAACATCTGAATTGCATAATAAAAATTATAAAATAAAATTTGAGAACTGTCAAAAGATTGAAAAGAGATGGCAAGAAATCTTTATTAGATTATGTCAGAAATGATAAGGAAAGCACAAACTCTCTAGAAGATGATATTATCCAAATCAGATGGTAAAGTGCTGGGTAAACATTTGTATAAAATGCACAGCCTTAACATGCTCAGTGGCTTTCCCTGCTTATGTAGTCAAGACAAAAAATGCTTTAATATCAATTCATATCAGTCTAATGACCAAATCATTTTAGCCAACAGGTGGAACTGTAGTGCACTCTTCTTGCTCCCAGCACAGCTTTCCCATATCTGCTGCCCATGCAATTGTGAACAAGTTCAGTCACTTTCCCATGATGTTGGGAGGAAGTGGGGGCATTACATTCCTATGAAGTGCTCTTTTCTGTAACGCGATGTTGCATCATCTGTGTGTGCATCCTTGAAAAAGAAAAATACCAGTTTTTTCTCACAGTACTGGGAGCAAATTTTATTCCATATCTCAAATTTTTGGGGAGTCATTTGTGAATCTGTAAGGATGAATTACCCAAATGAAATGCCAGTACTCTGCATAAGTTTTTGCATCTATTACGCTAGAATTATTGACTGTGCACAAAGAAATTTTTTTTTAAAAGTCAATGTGCTGAGTTTTACTGGCATGGTTAGTATTTGTATACTTATTGGCTCTATTTGTTTCACTTGGTAATTTGTTGCTTGTATATGCACTTGCATACTTGTTCTGTATCAACAATCCATGTACCAGCTGACTCTTGCAGCCTAATTTCTCCTTTACTCACTTTGAATGCTAGTTTCTGCCCCACTGAGAATATTCAGAAGATGGACTTGACAAAAATTTGCTGATCTGCTGAAAGATTTGATACACTTGTCTTGGACATTTGCAAGCTCCTATTTTTCTTGGTGTCCTAAAGATTTATAGTCTGATTGCACGGATATTTGCCAAATCTGTTTGGTATAATTTTTCCTTCAGTGATACTTTGTTTTGAATAAAGCTTGTCCTCCTTTTATTGTTTTAAATATTACTCTGAAAGGACTATAATGCAGTGACTGCAGTGAGAGAATATATTGAAAGCACTATGCTGTCAACTTGTAGATTATGCCATGGAAGGGTCCCTTTCTGTCATCAGCTTGAATTAATTCCAGATTTTGGGCCCAAGTTGCCTGATCGTTGTCATTATTAATGATGTATTGCTACTGAAATGCTAGTAACACTTTTGTAAGTGGGGGGGATATAAAACAGTGGATTTTGGTCAAACTGTATGCTAAAGCCTGGGGTGTCTGTAGCCTTCTGTATCCTGGCAATTTAAATGCTCATTCAGATATTTAAAGTCATAGCAGAATCCAGCACAGAAATAGGTTCTTTAGTCCACTGACTTCATTGCAACCACCCTATTAACTCTTTATTCTAACAGTAACCTACACAAAAGTAGGAATTTACAGGAGACTGTTTACTGATCAGTTTGCAGGATTTCTGAGATTTGGGAGGAAATCCACATGGTCAAATGAACCTTTTGGTATTATGGTCTGAATTATAACATTTTAAAAATTTATTTTTGGGTTGCTGGCAAAGCTGTGTTTAATTTTGTAGATGATTTCCTAGAATTACTGAAATTCGAGTGATATTCTTCCATTGATTAATCATGAATTCCATAACTTGAAGGCATCAAATGCGATCATTAGTTGAGACCTCCCAAATGGTCAATTCAATAGCCTGAACAGTATTCTTTTGTAATCCAGGAACTCTCCTAAAAATTATATGGGCTAAGTGTGAAAGGAGATTTGGGTGAACTGTTAGCTAATTATGTTTTGTAACTCCAGAAACCAATTGAATGAGTCTGTAGTGGAGGCTGTTGGGAACATTTCTGGCCACTACTTTGCTGTATCCACTACTACCAAGAAATATGTGGCCATAAATGGTCTGGCAAAATTCCCATTAATCCTCTGCTAGGGCAAGGCAGGCCTTTCCCAGGGATGCTCTTGGCATTTTCTAGACATCCTTGCAGTACATGGCAAGCTACTCAGTCTATCCCAAGCCACCAAATAAAGCTTTGAACTAAAGGTTTCATTTACATTACACACCTCACTACCAATCATGTAGTTCCTCCAACATTTTAGTTCTCAACTTGGATGGTACAACAACTTCAATCGCCACATAAGGCAATCCCTGTCAAGGGCAAGTTCATCCCCGCACTAGTAAAAATGGGGGATCTGCAATTTCTGCTGCACATTTTAGCTGCTTTGGGTTGCAATGTAGACCTGAGACAACGTTGGGTCTTTTCTGGTTTCTCTTTGGATCATCTCTGACATAATAGGGAGATTTTCAATTTGCATGAGAGAGAATACGTCAAGAGAAGTGTCCTCTTCTATAAATTTTTCAGGTATTTCCTTTTCCAAGGGTAAATGGGATAATCCATCAGCATTTTCATGATTAGTTGTCCTTTTGAGTTCTATCTTATTGTATCCTCCAAGAAGCAGAGCCCATCTCTGCATTTCTGCTTCTGTAGTTAGTGGAACACCCTTCTGTGGACTCCAGTGGTTGATGATCAGTAATGAGGGGAAACTTTCTCCCATTCAAGTACTAGTTGAAATGTCATACACCACAAACCAGACTTGAGGCCGTTCTTTCAATCTGTGCACAATTTTTCTCTGTAGTGTTAAAGAAACATGATACAAAGGCTATTGGGCATTCACTTCCATCACTCCTAGCATGCGACATCACTGCATGTACACTGTAAGACAAGACGTCACAGGGAAGCTTCACTGGATGATGTGGCACGGCTTTGTCCGTTGTCATTTCTTCCTGTTCCAATGTAATGAGTTCAAAGGGTGGAGCACTGTAACCAGGTTTATAGTAATTGACAAATCCTAAAAAGTGCTGCAACTGTGACATATCCTTTGGGCATGGGGGTTTCATTACTGCTTGAATTTTCTTAGTGCATTTGTGTATTGTTTGTGTGTCGATGCCGTGATCACAGTAAGTAATCTTTGGTTTAAAGAATTCACAGTTGCTGCATTATGCTCTGTGCCCATAATCTTCTAATCTTTTTAAATGTCTTGAGATTTTGGAGATGTTACCAGAACAATAACGTCACCCAGGTAACACTGGATGCCTGGGCAGCCTTGCAGCACCTGGTCCTTAGCTTTCTGTTATAGTGCAGGTGCAAGTGCCACTCCAAAAATAAGCCTATTAAAGGGATAAAGCACTTTTGAGTGCTTATAGTGGGAAACACTTTGGACTGTCTCCCATCTCCATCTGTAGGTAGGCATCAGCTGAGTGCACTTTGCTGAAATGTTTCTCTCCAGAAAGATTTGCAAAGATATCTTCTATCCTGGGCAGAGGGTATTAATCTATCTTCAGTACTGGTTTGATGGTGGCCTTAAAATCACCACAGATCCTGACGGACCCATTCGTCTTGGTTACTAGGTCCATTGGCATTGCCCATAGGCTCCACTCAACCTTAGAACAAATTCCTTCAACCTCCATGCGATCTAGCTCACTGGTTACTTTATCACGGGTTTGTAAAACTTGGATGTGGCATTTTCATTTAACACTATTTCACCCTTGATGTATTTGATTTTTTTCAATGCCACCCTTGAACACTGTTGTGGCATCTTCCAGAACCTTCCTTAATTTGTTTTCAATTGACTCTATTGCAGGGAATGTGGCATGCAAATGGTGAATGGATCTCCAATCAAGTTGTATTTGTTTCTGACGGTTATAGCCCCCAGAATGCTGGCCCTCCTGTTTTTACCACATACAAGTCCAATGTGGCTTGCTGATTGTTGTATTTCACTGTTACAATGTCATTCTCACTGGAGTTTTCTTTTCTCCAGTAAAAGATATAGTTGGATATCTGTAGGCTACAGATCAGTATCTTTGAAATGCTGTATAAACTCATTTGTGTAATGACTGAAACAGCTGAGCCAGTGTCCAATTCTATTTTAATTAATTTGCTGTTCACTTCTGGTGTAAGACATATTGTTTGGGTCTTGTTAATTTTTACATAGCAAATCATAAAGCTACGCATTCCAGTGTCATGCTCATCATTATCTTATTTTTCAACAACCATGCTCTTTTCAAAACTGCACCTTGACATTTTATCTTTATCTCCTGCCAGTGCAGTGCATGTAATTTTGTCTGCCCAACATGGTCTTTGTGCCCTTTTCTGCAAGTTTCGCCTTTCAACCTGCATTGCTCTAATGTATGTGAGCCTCTGTCACAAAGGTTACACAATTTGTCTGGACAGGCAGGTTTCTCTTTAGACATTGTAATTTTGTTCACGCTTACTTTCATTTCTGACTGAACTCAATACTTCTGCTGTTTCTATTGATACAGCAATTTCAACTGCTCTTCTAAATATGAGTTGTGCTTTGGTTAGGAGCCATTTTTGAATGTTTTCTTGTAATATTCCACAAACTAAATGATATTTCAGTGCATTATTAAGCCCATCACTGGACTGACAATTTCTTCAATTCAGCCGCATAAACTGAAAAAGGCGCCCCTTCCTTTCAATTGTGTTTACGAAACCTGAAGTGTTCTGCAATCAACAATGATTTTGGTTCTAAATGTTCCTGCATTACTTTCCTGATATCAACAAAGCTCATTTTGGCTGGTTTGGTAGGAACAATTACATTTCTAAGTAGACTGTATGCTTTTCCTCCCACTGCACTCCACAGCACTGACACTTAACCATGAGGCAAAAAATTAATGTATGGATCGAATAACATTCCTTTTTTAATTGGCTTACCGGTTCAAAGCAAAAATAACAATGTTACCACGAGGCTTGATAGGACATTAGTCAGGCCGCACTTGTGGTATTGTCAACAGTTTTGGACCTCGTGTTTCAGAAAGGATGTGTTCTCATTGGAGAGAGTCCAGAGGAGGTTCTTAAGGATGCTTCCAGGAATGAAGGGGTTAACATGAGCGTTAGGCAACTTTGGACCTGTAGCCATGGGAATTTAAAAGAATGTGGAGGGATCTCATTGAAATCTACCGAATATTGAAAGGACTAGATAGGGTGGATGTGGAGAGGATGTTTCCTATGACAGGGTTATTCAGAACTAGAGGGCATAGCCTCAAAATTGAGGGGCAACCCTTCAGCATGGAGGTAAAGGAGGAAGTTTTTTTAGCCAGAGAGTAGTGAATATGTGGAATACTCTGCCACAGACTGTGGCAGAGGCCAAATCCGTGGGTATATTTAATTGCAAAGTTTATTATTTCCTGATCGGTCAGGGTATCAAAGGATAGAGGGAGAAAGTGGATGTATGTGGTTGATTGGTATCTGGGATTAGCAGACTTAATGGGCTAATTCTGCTCCTATGTCTTATGGTCTTGTGCAGTATGACTATGGAAGAAATTCTTTGGAAAAAATATGCCATTGATGATTCAGCTAGTACTATGACGAAAGTGTTTTATTCAAGTCGGAACCAGAAAATGCTCAGAACAGGTCATTTTAGTGGAATTTGAATTGTTCTTTCCATGTGGGGAATCTTCACCCAAGTTTTAAACTTAACCTAAACTTTGAGATGTAGGAATCTGAACATTGTGCATTTGTTTAGTATAGAAACGTAGAAAACCTACAGCACAATACAGGCCCTTCGGCTCACAATGCTGTGCTGAACATGTAGTTACTTTAGAAATTACCTAGGGTTACTGACAGCCCTCTAGTTTTCTAAGTTCCATGCACCTATCCAGGAGACTCTTAAACAACCCTATCGTATCTGCCTCCACCACCGTCGCCGGCAGCCCATTCCACGCACTCACCACTCTCTGCGTAACAAAAAACTTACCCCTGACCCCTCCTCTGTACTTGCTTCCAAGCATCTTAAAACTGTGCCCTCTTGTGTTAGCCATTTCAGCCTTGGGAAAAAGCCTCTGACTATCCACACGATCAATGCCTCTCATCATCTTATACACCTCTATCAGGTCACCTCTCATCCTCTGTTGCTCCAAGGAGAAAAGGCCAAGTTCACTCAACCTATTCTTGTAAGACATGCTCCCCAATCCAGGCAACATCCTTATAAATCTCCTCTGAACCCTTTCTATAGTTTCCGCATCCTTCCTGTAGTGAGGTGGCCAGAATTGAGTACAGTACTCCAAGAGGTGCCTGACCAGGGTCCTATGTAGCTGCAACATTACCTCTCAGCTCTTAAACTCAATCCCACAGTTGATGAAGGCCAATGCACCGTATGCCTTCTTAACCACAGCATCAACATGTGCAGCAGCTTTTAGTGTCCTGTGGACTCGGACCCCAAGATCCCTCTGATCCTCCACCCTGCCAAGAGTCTTGCTATTCATACTATATTCTGCCATCATATTTGACCTACCAAAATGAACCACCTCATACTTACCTGGGTTGAGCTCCATCTGTCACTTCTCAGCCCTGTTTTACATCCTATCAATGTCTAGCTGTAACTTCTGACAGCCCTCCACACTATCTACAACACCTCCAACCTTTGTATCAACAGCAAATTTACTAACCCATCCCTCCACTTCCTCATCCAGGTCATTTATAAAAATCACGAAGAGTAGGGGTCCCAGAACAGATCCCTTAGGCACACTACTGGTCACCGACCTCCATGCAGAATATGACCCATCTACAACCCACTCTTTGCCTTCTGTGGGCAAGCCAATTCTGGATCCACAAAGGTCCCCTTGGATCCCATGCCTCCTCACTTTCTCAATAAGCCTTGCATTGGGTACTGTATCATGGTGTTGTTATGGATATGTATATCTATATGCTATAATAATCCACAAGGAAGATCAGTTGAATAGTGATGAAATACGTGCAGCTAATGTAACTAATTAAGTTCCAACTTAAGTGATCCAGCGCAAAAGCGAGGGTAATGTCTGAAGTGTAGAAGGAAATGGACATTGGTTGAACATAATGCCGTGCCAGTGGGGAAGGAATGAGGCTTTGGGAAGTTAACTTAAAATACTGTAATATCTCTGGCCATTATTTTGTAACAATTAATCAAAAACAAAAATAAATCAACTTACCAGCTCTTTACTACTTCCCTCCCCCTTCAAGTTTCACCTATCACCTTGTGTTTCTCTCTCCCCTCCCTGCCTTTTTTACTCCAGTCCTGCTGAAGGGTCTTGGCCCAAAACCTCGACTGTACTCTTTACCATAGATGCTGCCTGGCCTGCTGAGTTCCTCCAGCACTTTGTGTTGTTTGGATTTCCCGCATCTGCAGACTTTCTCTTGTTTGTGAAGAAAGAATGCTTGTTGATTTAACTTGAGGGTAATGTCAAATTCAGAGATATACTGGGATTTAATAAGCATAGAAGCTACAGATCAGAATCAAGGAATTGTGAATGTGCTGAACAATGGAATTTGAAGTTTCATTGTTGGTCATATAATCTACATATCTTTAAAAATGCAAGCAGTGCTGTAGTTCCTCTTATCCAAAGGTAGTAATGCACAGTTGTGTATTTAAGTTGCTTAAAGAATACAAGATGAACTATATGAAAATCTATCTTTCCCTTAAACCTCTGCAGTTGATTACATAGAACCATAAATGTTATGTGTAAAACATGATTAGATTTTAATTGATAAATTAAACTTGATAACTTTTATCATGCAATAGTCATGTCTTACACAACATTTATGGTCCTATGTAATCAGCTGCAGTGATTTAAGGGAAGGATAAATTTTCACATAGTTTACCTTGTGTCCTTTAAGCCATCAAATTCTTTTATTTTTTTCCCTCTGGCATGAGGAAATTAAATGAAAACCAGCATTGGATTGAAGTTACAACACAAACAAAATGCTCACAGCTACCTGGACTATACCTCTTCCCACCTTGTTCCTTGTAAAAATGCCATCTCCTTCTCTCAATTCCTTTATCTCTGCTGAATCTGCTCTCGGGATGAGGCTTTTTATTCCAGAACAAAGGAGATGTCCTTCATTTTCCAAGAAAGGGGCTTCCCTTCCTCCACCATCAAAGTTGTCTTCTTCCATTTCATACACGTCTGGTCTCACCCCATCTTCCTGCCACCCAACCAGGGATAGGGTTCTTCTTGTCCTGACTTGCCTCCCCATCAGCCTCCGCGTCCAGCACATGATTCTCTGGAACTCCCACCATCTCCTTTGGGATCGTACAACCAAGCACATCTTTCCTTCCTCCTCTTTCTCCGTCTCTCCCCCCCCCCCCCCCCACTTTCCACTTTCTGCAAGGATTGCCTCCTAGAGTCTCCCTTGTCCATTCATTCCTCCCCTATGATCTCCATCCTGGCACTTATCCTTGCAAGTGGAACAAGTGTTGCACATGCCCCTACACCTCCTCCCTCACTACCATTCAGGGCCCTGAATAGTCCTTCCAGGTGAGGCAACACTTCACCTGTGAGTCTGTTGTGGTGGTATACTGTGTCCAGTGCTCCCGGTGCAGCCTCTTGTATATCGGTGAGACCCAATGTAGATTGGGCGCCTGCTTTCCCAAGCACCTATGCTCTGCAGAAGAAGCGGGATCTCCCGTTGGCCACCCATTTTAATTCCATTTCCCATTCCCATTCCGATATGTCTATCCATAGCCTCTACTGTTGCAATAAGGCCACACCCAGGCTGGAGGAACAACACCATATATTCTGCCTGGGTAGCCTCCAATCTGATGGCATGAACCTCGATTTCTCAAACTTCTGGTAATGCCCCTCTCTCCTTCATTTCCCCATACCCTTTTCCCTCTATCACCTTATCTCCTTGCCTACCCATCGCCTCCCTCTGGTGCTCCTCCTCCTTTCCATCATCTCCTGTCCTCTCCTATTAGATTCCCCTTTCTCCAGCTCTGTATCTCTTTCACCAATCAACTTCCCAGCTCTTTACTTCACCTTCTCTCCCCACCTTTCCCGGTTTTTCACCTATGACCTTGCTTCTCTCTCCCCTTCCACCGCCTTTTAACTCTACTCACCTTTTTTCTCCAGTCCTGCTGAAGGGTCTTGGCCCAAAAAGTTGACTGTACCCTTTTCCATAGATGCTGCCTGGCCTGCTGAGTTCCTCCAGCATTTTGTGTGTGTTGCTTGGATTTCCAGCAGCTGCAGATTTTCTCTTGTTTGTGATTGGGTTGAAGTTGAATTTCTTTTAGATGAACCATAGGAAGTCCGATTTTGATTATTCCATTTCTAAAATTTATATGCATCAACATCATGGATTGTTCTAACCTCATTCTACAATAAAATAAATTAAAATGTGTTCAAAAGCTAACATGTATGTATCTTTGTATTTAAATAATACACTTATCCCCTCATCCCCAACCTTAACACTGATTAGTCTGGATCATATTCTGTGCCTAAGGATCTGCCAAAAGTGAGGTATCTCATGCCATGTCTTTATGCTGGTTTTGATTGATACAGATTCAAAACTGCATTATTGTATCGAACAACTGTCACAATATAGTAAGTCTTAGTATATTTTCTGCTTCGTGACAGTGCTGTTGTTATCTTAAAATGTGTTAATATGTGATTCCTTGGATAGTAATATGTGTTGAAATAGGGTTAAAAAGAAATGCTTGATTCTCTCTTCATAAATTTCTGGGCATGTGTTAAGCTATGCAGGAAATTATAGGGGAGAGAAAAAAGAGAGATGGTCCCTATGATATGTCTCACAGCTATGCTAACAGCAGCAGGAAATAGATTAGTTTTATGCACAGTGATACATTGCTTAAAATTGTATATATTGATTCTTTATTCATTCATATCATATGGGTGATACTGTTAACACCAGCAATGAATATCATTGAGAAAGCAATGGTGAGCAGTTTCCTTGAAACTAGTTTCTGTGGGAAATTGGAGAGTGCGGTTAGGTAAGGTGGAAAACATTAGCAGTATATTTTAAAGTATAGGTGTATGTGGTTTGGAGATCCCATTCACCTCCCGATTTTTATCCTCTAGACTAGGTGTTCCCAGGCTTCTTAATGACATGGATCCAAACCATTATCCATTACCTGGCATATAAGCGAAACAAATGTTGCTTCTCACTTCATTAGTATTTAGATCTTGCTGTATGCAGGCACCAGATTACATTATTTAAGGAATTGTAAATTACCCTTTCTTGCATGGAAATAGTGAGTTGATAATTAGAATAGTGGTGAAGTTGTAGGACTAACAAAGCAGGTCCAAGAGTTGCTGTGTGATATACTTTACCGGACGAGAAAGCGAATCGATCAGGGAACACAGGTATAGAAAGTCCAAGCACTAGCTAGGCTCTATCCGGTCCATCAGGAGCAAAGTAGGAATGCTCGTTATAAATAGTTGTTTACCTTAAGAATTTAAATAAATACGATCACTTAATCTTCAGTAGATCAGAAATTCTTCCCCCCCCCCACCCCCAACACCAAAAGTATAATAATGTAGCCTCTACAATGTCAATCTTGTTTTGTGTTTGGATTCACGGAAACTTGCTCCCCTGGAGGGTTCATGTGTGAGAAATATCAGCTAATCCAACACCTCAGGAACAAGGTGGCTGAACTTGAGGCAGCTGACTTGTGACGTTGTAGAAAATTGGCAGATGTGGTCCAGGTGTCCTTTAGGGAGCCACGGTTGAGAGTCCAGACCAGAAAGAAAGAGGTGGGCGACCATGGGAAGGAAGCCCAGGGTATGAGGTGCACACTGTCCGAGGGCATCAACCTCAGTGTTGAATGTGTCCAACCATTCTGAACATCTAGTGATGCTCTATGATGACCATGAAACCTCTGAGGTGGTAGGCAGGACAGAGAAGCCCCAGAGGACCCCCTCTAATAATAAACCTAAACCCCATTTTAAAAAAAAGTAGTAGTGATAGTAGAGGACTCAGTGATCAGGGGTTGAGAATCAGGTCCGTACTGACAAGGAGTTATATACGGTGTGTTGCCTGCCAGGAGCACAAGTAGGAGATCTCCCTGGATGAGTAGATAAGCTCCTGGCTAGAGCTGGGGTGGATCCAGTAGACATTGTCCACATCGGATCAAATGACATGGGTAAGGGCAGGCTGTCAGTTCTGCAAGACAAATTTAAAGAGTTCAGTGAGAAGCTTAGGGGCAGAACTGACAAGGTGGTCTTCTCGGAAGTTCTGCCTGTGCCACGCACCAGTCCAGGTACGATGGAGGAGATTAGAAGATTTAATGCATGGCTCAAATCATGGTGTATGTTAGAAGGGCATAGGATTATGGGACATTGGGGCGCCTTCTGGGGCAGATGGAACCTGTACCACCAGGATGGGTTGCATTTGAACCAGAGGGGCATTAATGTACTGGGCAGGGGTATGCTTCAATTAGTTGAGGACCTTTTAAACTAGAGGGCGGAGAACTTAGAATTGGCCAGGCTCAACTGTTTCAACACCTTGGTGGAGAATAACATATTAGGACGTAAACTGATTATAGGCTTCAAAAATATAAAAATGGGTCAGAATAGGATGAAAAACATCAGTGATAGTCTAAGAATGTCCTGTATAAATGCAAGAAGTATTAACAATAAAATAAACAAGCTGGAATTATGTGCAGGCGTGTATAAGTATGACATAGCAATAACAGAAAGCTTGCTGACCTCAATGGTGATGAATATAGTATTAAAGGATGTACTTAGCAAAGATAGGCAAGGTCGTAAAGGTGGAGGAATAGCCATATACGTAAGAAATAATTTAAATGTGAGGCTGCTGGGACCGCAGCTATTTACAATATACATTAATGATTTAGATGAAGGGATTAAAAGTAACATTAGCAAATTTGCAGATGACACAAAGCTGGGTGGCAGTGTGAGATGTGAGGAGGACGTTATGAGAATGCAGGGTGACTTGGACAGGTTGGGTGAGTGGGCAAGTGCATGGCAGATGCAGTTTAATGTGGATAAATGTGAGTTTATCCACTTCGGTAGCAAGAACAGGAAGGCAGATTACTATCTGAATAGTGTCAAGTTAGGAAAAGGGGAAGTACAACGAGATCTAGGTGTCCTTGTTCATCAGTCACTGAAAGTAAGCATGTAGGTACAGCAGGCAGTGAAGAAAGCTAATGGCATCTTGGCCTTCATTACAAGGGGAGTTGAGTATAGGAGCAAAGAGGTCCTTCTGCAGTTGTACAGGGCCCTGGTGAGACCACACCTGGAGTATCGTGTACAGTTTTGGTCTCCAAATTTGAGGAAGGACATTCTAGCTATTGAGGGAGTGCAGCGTATGTTCACGAGGTTAATTCCTGGGATGGCGGGACTGTCATATGTTGAAAGATTGGAGTGACTGGGCTTGTATACACTGGAATTCAGAAGGATGAGAAGGGATCTGATTGAAACATATAAGATTATTAAGGGATTAGACACACTAGAGGCAGGAAACATGTTCCCGATGTTGGGGGAGTCCAGAACCAGAGGCCACAGTTTAAGAATAAGGGGTAGACCATTTAGAATGGAGTTGAGGAAAAACTTTTTCACACCGAGGGCTGCGGTTCTGTGGAATGCTCTGCCTCAGAAGGCAGTGGAGGCCAATTCTCTGGATTCTTTCAAGAAAGAGTTAGATAGAGCTCTTAAAAAATAGCGGAGTTGAGGGATATGGGGAGAAGGCAGGAAAAGGGTACTGATTGTGGATGATCACAGTGAATGGTGGTGCTGACTCGAAAGGCTGAATGGCCTACTCCTGCAACGACGTCTATTGTCTCTTGCTTGTGATAGCTGAATCGAGACTTAGTGAAGATAGTGGGGTGAGAATTGAAAGCTATAAGGATAAAGAAATAACACCCTATCCTTGTTATATGCGGGGGATATGTTCCTCGCAGTCGACGCTTAGTATGGAAAACGCATGATGTGAATAATTATTTAAATGGAGAAAATAGGGATGCGTTCTGGAGGGCTTCCTAAATATGTTTTAACTGTAATTTATTCACACTTTCATACCAATACGACGCAAAAGCAGTACCAGAAGGCAACATTTCATCAATTTAAGGTAATAGTCAACATAATAAATCATAGAAAGTTAACATACTAGAGTGTACAGTGTTGGCTACGGGAGGTGAGTGGTTGTGCAGTGGTGTTGGGCAGCTTTACGTGGATGAGGTGGATGGTTGTGGGTCGTCAGGATCATCAAGGACAGCAAGGGGTGAAGGAAGACTCACAGAACTGTCAGAACTGCTGGCAGCAGGAGATGACACCGGTTTGAAGATAGTGGTGAGGGTTGTTTGCTTGGCAGCATTTTGTTTTTCTGCATAAATTTGCTTGTAGGGAAGAAGGATTGACTGCAGGGAACAACTGAAATGCTGACTCCGTTCTGTACTTGGGTCCATGTCCATCGCCATTTGTGCCAAGTGTTCCACAGCCTTAAAAAAAAATTCTGCCAGTCAGCACTAGCTTGCTCACCACGCACAGCTAAGTTATGAAGCCTGTGATGATTAACAAACTTAGAAAACCATCCCCTACTTGCATTAAAGTTAACAATATCACTTGACACTTCCTCACTAGCCTCTGAACAAAGGTGACCATAAATTTCCAAAGCTTTCACACGAAGGTGATCAGATCTGAGTGTTTTTCTTTCTTTGTTTCATGCTCAATGTACAAACTCAACATTTTTTCCATTTTTGTCATAATCGGGTTACGCACTTTGGTAACAATCTTTGAAGACACTTGTGATGAATCAATCACTGCACTGTTTATTTTCTCTGTATTTTTCTGTATGTGGCTGATCGTGGACTCACCCAGGCCGAAGTAGCATCCCAGAGCTGTGTTACCTTCACCTGACGCTGCCCTATTTATAATTTCTAACTTATTTTCAGGTGTTAAAGCATTTCTCTGCTGCTTGGCTGATGGCCCAGGACTTGACATAGGATGCTTAGGAGGCATAGTTAAATATTTCAAGCACAAAATCAGTGCGCCATAGGTAATAACGACAAAAGTTTGAGTGCAAGATTGCACATCCACACGCTGCCAAAACGAATGCGAGACTGGCAGGAATGAGACTGTGAGGCGTGCGCATGTGACTTGTATTGGCGGAAAAGCGGTGCTTCTCGTTCCAACAGCCTCGTATAACACAAACGCGACGAAATCTGCAACATACACAAGATGCTGGTGGAACGCAGCGGGCCAGGCAGCATCCATAGGAAGAAGCACAGTCGATGTTTTGGGCCGATTGTGCTTCTTCCTATGGATGCTGTCTGGCCTGCTGCGTTCCACCAGCATTTTGTGTGTGTAGCCTCGCATAACTGAGTTTTGGACGCATATAAGGAGAAGTTGGTAGAAATAGGTTTGACGCAAAACTGAATCCGCATTGTCTGAAGATGCATATAACGAAGATAGGGCATGGTTTTATGTTATAGATCCCCAAATGCTGATTGTGATTTTGGTGAATAACTATATCAGAATATTAAAAAAAAACAACTTCTGAGGGTGATGTTATAGTTGTGGGTAGCTTTATTTTCTCAAATACTGAGTGGGCAGACTCAGTGACTAATGGATTACAGGAAAGTGAATTGATTGTGTTAATGAATAATTGTTTTTTGACCCAGTATGTAAATACACCAACAAGAGGGGAGATCTGTCTAGATTTGATACTTTTAGATAGAATTTTGAGTACAGAAGTTGTTGAGCCTCAGGAACAAGTTATCATAAAATTGTTAGTCTTGAAGGTTTTTGGGAGAGCGTATCAGTAAAAACCAAAGCCATTAAATTAAATTTCAGAAGGGCAAAGTTTGTGCAGATGCGGCAAAGACTTCAGAAGGTAAACTGGAAGGAACTGCTTGATGTTGAGTCAGTCGTGGAACAATGGGGCCGATTTAAAGAGATACATGCAGTGCAGGAAATGTTCGTACCCAAGGTCGGGAGAAGTGATAATAGATCAACTACATGGATGAGTAAAGATGTACATAAAAAATCCAGGTGATAAAAGAAGAGCAAGTATTAATCTCCACATATTATCAGTTGGTAGATACTATAGCTTTCACATTATAACTTGTGCTGCTCTGTGAAATAAACTATGTGCATTCTTTTACATGATCATTACAAATTATTTGATTTATTGGGAAGGTTGGCATCATATTGAGTTCCCAACAATCAAATTTGCAGTATACAGCTTTGAAGCAAATCAGGTAAGCTAGTTTTAGAGCATAAAATTCTGCATGTATGGGTTTTATCATCCAAGTTCTCCTGATTGAACTTTTATAATGTATTTAAACACTCTTCTTGGAAGTAGTACTTCAGTTACAACAGATAATGTTGCTTCAGCCTTTTATTGTGAGATCAACTCTTTCAGATATCCAGCATTTGTAAGATAACATTTAGCAGTCATCTGTGTCAGTTGTTGAGAATAAAATATCCCTTTGGTGATTCCTATACCCAGCTCACTAAATGTTGTTTCAGTATTTTTTTATTCTAGGTTTGAAGGCATCTAAGCACTTTCAAAGTGTTTTTAAACAATTTTTTCACGTTGTTTTATTAATCTGGTATGAATTTGTATTTCCTGTGGCATAACAGGAGGCTGGTTGGCCCAATTAACTTTATGCTGAATTTTGGGGCAATTATATTCTCCTATTTTCTACAATGCATTTTCTTTACAGTCTTCTCTATCACACATGGCCATATAGACCATCAATTCTCCAACCACTGATCTTCGCATTGAGCAATATGCAGTAGCCAATTGAATAACAACCAGCGTGTCTTAAAGATGTGGGAGAAAACTGTACTTTTGGGATATTGAGGCTCCCGAACCAATGTGGATAACTTCATTCACTGATCTACAACCTACAGACTTATTTCAAGGACTCGTTACAACTCATGTTCTCAGTATTTTTATTTGTAGTTTGTCTTTTGTACATTGGTTGGTTGAGTCTATATTTATAAAATGAATCTCAAGGTAGAATATAGTATCACAGAGATTGGTAATAGATTTGCTTTGAACATTTGTTATAGGGAGAATATGCGAAGTGTGTGGCCTTGCTAGTAATGTTTGATTTCACAGTTTCAGTTAAGTAATTTGGATTTAAGTTAAAGTAAATTTGTAACCTTTCTAGTGGAGCATTAATCTGATCAATAATTACTGATGTATACACAGACATACCACCCTGCAAAAACTCATTTCAGGGAGGTAGCATCATCAATTTGCATGAGACTTCCGGGAGAGGTGGGATGTCTGCAATAGAGTAGCTCCTTAGCAGCTAGCCAGCTAGTTTAAATAACGTTAGCTGTGCTAATGAATGAATGACATCTGTTACACTCACCTCAACATGTCTTTTACAGTCTTAACCCACCATGGGCAATAGAAAAGTCACTGTTGCAAACAGTGCAGCGAGCAACAGTCATTATTTTTGACCGCTATTAGGCAGGGGTACACATTAGTGTAGTCCGGGGTGACGTATGTTTTATATTTTTTTGTGGAACACTTTGCCATGGTGCGCTCTCGCTCGCTCTCTCTCTCGTGGTCGCTCGCGCGCTCTCAAACGCTCTCGCTCGCTCTCTCTCGCTTTCTCGCTCTCTCTCTCATGGTCGCTGTCACGGTCTCTCTTGCTTTTCTCTTGCTCGCTCTCAAAAAAATTGATTTCCGTGATATTGTATATAATTTGTGGGCATCAGGGAGCCACTATTAATATGTGGGAGACTCCCGGAAGTTCCGGGAGAGGCGGGATGTCTGTATTCAACTCCAAGATCATTCAGAATTAAAAGATTTTTTTTGGAAACTATCTACTCATTAGCTTGAAGAGAAGGATTAGCTGCATCAGTTTTTTTCCCCTTTAAATATCAAGTTGCTTACAAATTGTTCAGTGGTTTTATGTTTACGACAGAGTATATCACTCAAGGAATAACATTTATTTTAGATAACAATCTTTTTGACTGGATTTAAAAAAAATGGAAGGATAAGCAATTATTTGTTTGCAGAATACATAGCACATCAGTGCCCCCCTCCAAAAAAAAGATGGTGACAATTGTTCTTTTTCTTTTCTCCTGCCTTTCCTAGGATATGTGCAGAGCTCTGTAGAAGCTAATTTTTTTTAATATATCACCATCACCTCCACCTAGTTTTGGAAGAGGTGTAAATTGAAGAAACATTATCTGAAATTGTACAGTTGTATAAGAAAGCAATGCAAATGAAGGTGCTGGCCATCAGGATGTTAAACTTAAGAGTCTAGAAAGTTCTTATATGCCCATTTGAGAGTACTTTTCCTTGACATTTGTGTTGAGTTTTTTTAAGGACAAAGTAGGAGGTTTGATTTTTTTTTCTCTTGCAGACTGTTTTGGATAATTATTTAAAATCTTTGTTCAAAGTAAATTTATTATCAATGTTCATGTATGTCACCATATACAACCCTGAGATACATTTTCTTGTGGGCATACTGAATAAACTCATTATAGAATAATAACCATAACAGAATCAATAAAGGACTGCACCCTTGTTTTATAATTATTGTTATTAGTTATTTGGGAATATTTCACCATATTTATAATTATTTGGAAACCAAGTGTTTTTTGCATATGACATTTCCTACTTTCTGGAAAAGATCACATTGATGATAATATATTACTATCAGAATGCTGTCACTGTATGCCAGAGGGTAATTGTTCTTGTCTCTGCCATGCACTCTTGTTAGGAGGTGACTTCTAGAACTGCAAGAGTTTTGATCTACCCACATCAATAATAAATATTGGCAGACAATTTTTTAGTTGGTCTTTGGTCTTTCTTACTTGCCTTTGATTTAGTTCTGAATACAATCATTAGAAATGTACAAAATCATTTGTCTAGTCAAGGTTATTCTGTGAATGGCTGCTGAGTTTCTACGCAAGTCTTTAATTTCACATCCTGCAGTGCCATTGGATTTCATTCAACTAATTTTTAATGTGAAATGGCTAGGCCTCATATATGTTGTATAGGTTAGCAGTATACACATTATAATACGACACTATGGGGCATTCCTTTTTATGCAAAAGCAGCAGATCAATGAGAATTTATACTGAGCATACTGATTCTGATAGGATGTTGTAGTTTGCAGCAAATCCATTTATTGGCAAAAGGCTTTAATGAGGTGAGTATCAGTGGTTGCAACATGCCAGAGTTTCATAGTCATGTACAATTTGCTGTCTATAGGTACTGATGCAGAAAATATATGGCATATGATTGTTCCAGCAATTAAGCTTGAAGGTTTCTCACTGAAATAGAACTTATTCTAAGAGATATAAATTTAAATCTTTTGTATTGTAAAATCATGCTGCAAAATGAGATGAAGACAAATGGTTGGCTGGCAAGGCAAGGGAGATTATTAGAATTTATAACGTGGAAGAGTACAGCACAGGAATAGGCCCATCGGCCCATAATTTTATGCCAAACCAATTCGATTGATAATCAAATTAAAATTAGTCAATTGTTTTGCCAATAATGCAGAAGACACTTATAAATATTTAAATTTTTAATCTTAGGAGAAGGTTGCTTGATGGTTATTATTAACAATTGGACACAATAATTTCACTCAAATCTAAATGTACTATTTTAACTTGTCTGTTTTTATTTACTAGGATAGTAAAGTAGATTCACAACTAAGTTTTTCAACAAGATGCTGGTAAAGGACAACTGTTGAGCAGGGTAACATGGGTAACAGTTTTCTGATTTCTGTGTTTTATCTGCTCAAGTATGGATTCCAGCATTTTCTGTTCAGTTACTTCAGTATAAAATGAATATCAATTGTCCTCTTAGTGCAGAATCCTAACCATAGCTTCAGTTTTAGACAATGAATTACCAAAGTGCTGTAGATGAGTGAAGCACCCTTTGGATAATGGCTGGATATTGTCCAAATAAATGTTAAGAATGAATGATAAAGCTGTGCCTTGAAGCATTGATTTGAATCTTTCACAAATACTAATGAACAGTAATTTGCATTACTGTTCCTGGGCCTCCTAATGGTCATCATTTATCTGAAACATTAAATGTTTTTCTTTCCATAGATACCATCCAACCACTGGATATTGTTTGAAACTGTAAGTAGTTCATTGGTTCACAGATTTATCATTGATAAGGTTACAAGCTCTTATTTGAAATGGCATACCCTTATAATTGAATCAGTTTGTACAAAATTTATTAGCCCTTAACTTTAAGTCAGCTTAGTAAATTGGTTTATTATTGTCACATGTACCAAGATACAGTGACACACTGCCATCCATAGAGATTATTTCACCACGTCAGTAATTTGATATAGTACAAGGGAAAATAATCAAAGGATGTAGAATAAAGTGTTACAGAGAAAGTAAGGTACAAATCATACCAAGTAGATAGAGGGCAAGAATTCATCTTATTGTACTAGTGGATAGTTCAATGGTCTTGTAACGGTGGGATTCAAGTTGTCCTTGAGCCTGATTGTAAACATGAGGTTCTGCAGATTCTGGAAATTCAGGGGAACAAATGTGACGCGAATACACATAAATTAAGATGTTTGCTGGCCTGGGCTTGCACCAGTGGCATCAGCAGTGGTCTGCCACCTGTCCTCAGGGCAGGGAGAGATAAGGAACAATGAAGCAGCATTTGGAGATGTTAATGAAGGAACCATCAGTCTGGGTATTGTCAAGATCGGCTCCCCCTTTGAACCCTGAACTGTTTGAAGTGATGGACAGGCGATCTGGAGATGTGTAATGAAGGGACGGGAGAGAGACTGTCTAGAGCGGCTCCCCCTTTGAACCCTGAACTGTTTGAAGTGATGGACAGGCGATACCCCAGCAGGGGGATAAAAAGGGACAGGTTCGCTAAGGCAGGACACACACGACACTCGAGGTAACGAGACCCTGGAAGCGATGCGCCTCTCACGAGTCGGTGGGAAGTATCGGGCCACAAACGCACAGGGTGGAAACGTACGATCAGCGGGAACCTGGTGTGTGTCCGCCCTTGCTTGGGTGCCGGGTTCACTGCAGAGGATCGACTGCATCTGGAGGAGGGGTCACAGTCGGTGACCCCAGGTGACATCACAAAGGACTCGCCCGAAAGCTGCTTGTGAGCAATATCGCAGGTCTGTGAGTGGAAGCCGTTTTGGAATGATCATTCGTTCTCGTTCTCTCTCTCCCTCCCCCCACGTTGTCCATCACCATGGCAGCGATTACTGCGAACTGAACTAAATTGAACTGGACTTTGTGTCACTTTGAAATTGGTCATTTACCCCTAGACAACGATAGAGCTTGATTGATCCTGTTATCTTAATTCTGTGCACATGTGTGTTTATCATTGCTGAACTGTTGCATTTATTATCCTTTCGATTACTGTGATGCTTGTTTCGTTAATAAAACTTTCTTAGATCTAGTAATCCAGACTCCAACTGAGTGATCCATTTCTGCTGGTTTGGCAACCCAGTTACGGGGTACGTAACACAAACAAACAGAAAATGCTGGAGGAAATCAGCAGGTCATGCAGCATATATAGAAAGGAATGAACAGTTGATGATTTGGGCCGAGATCCTTCATCATGACTGGAATGGAAAGAAGGAAGAAGCCAGAGAGGGAAGGGGAAGGAGCTCAAGCTGGCAAGTGAGCTGTGAAATCAGGCAAGGGGGGTGATAAATGGGTGGGGGAGGGAGATGAAGTGAGAAGCTGGGAGATGATAGGTGGAAGAGGTAAAGTGCTAAAGAAGGAATCTGATAGGAGAGGAAAGTGGACCATGGGAGAAAACATCACGTTTCTCTACCTTCCTGTTGGGAAAGAGGAGAAAAGAACATTTGGGGTTTGGGGGGTCTTTGAATATTTTGGCTTTTTATGAAGGCAACGAAAAGCATAGAGGGAGTCTGTGAAAGGGAGGCTGTTTTTTTATGATATGGACACATCTCAACACAACTCTGTAGTTTTTTGCAGTCTAGGGCAGAGCAGTTGCCATACCAAGCTACAAAACATCTGGATTGTTCATGCTGAAATAAGTACATAAAGAAGAGGAGTTTCACTATAAGGCTCATATAGGTTAGAAATCTATTCATAATTAACAAGTGGCCTAGATCTAAAATTCAATTTGCACTTAATGCAAAGCATGAGGTGTTCCGGATAAGTCTGGGGCGACCAAGAAGCTCAACACATCTGAAATAAACTTTAAACGAGCAGATTTAGCACAAAGTACAGGAGCAGACCCTTCAGCCCAACTAATTAAGTTAATCATGCCTAATTACGTTAATCCCGTCTGCCTGCACATGGTCTATATCTCTGTTCTTTCCATGTTCATGTGTTTAAGTGCCTCTTAAGTATCTTATCATATTTGCCTCCAGCACCACCTCTTGCAGTATCCACCACTCTGTGTAAAATAAATAAACACTTCTCCTCTTCCTTCTGCCTCTAATGCTTCACTGAAAACAACACTAATTTGTCCAGCCTCTCCTTGTAGCCGAGATGCTCTAATCCTGGAAGCATCCTGCTAAACTTCTGTGCACTCTTCAAAGCATCCATATCATTTCTATATGTAGATAAATATAGGAACCAAGTCACCATCATCGATACGTGCCATGTTGTATAACGTGGGCAATCATGGTCTTTCCATGACCATGATTGTTCTTGACAATTTTTTCAGGAGAAATGGATTGCCATTGCCTTTTCTGGGGAGTGTCTTTTCAAGATGGGTGAACCAGCTATTGTCAACATTTGCCTGGCCTGAGTTGGCTGGTGCAGGGTTCTGAGTTGGCTGGTGCAGGGTTCTGAGTTGGATGATCAGCCATGATCATAGTAAATGGCGGTGCAGGCTCGAAGGGCCGAATGGCTACTCCTGCACCTATTTTCTATGTTTCTATAACCAGGGCTTGAGATATGCACCAACTGTTTATCGACCATCAGCTACCTGCCTCTATGGCTTCATGTGACTGTGATCAGGGGGCTGAGCAGGTGCTACACCTTGCCCAAGGGTCCCTGCAGGCTGGTGGACGGAAGGTACACCTTTTCCCTTCTTTGGTAGAGATGTAACTCCACCTTGTCACCCGAAGTATGGGATGTAATCATTGAGAATGCATTTAATTTAATATCAAATGGATGATGATAACACTGAGAAAGTTTTGAAAGTATTTGTTTAGTTATTTGTGACATAATATTCAATAAACCTAATGTTGCGATGAGTTAAACAAGTAGATACATTCCTAAGAAGATACTTCTGATGCTGGAATCCAGAGCAAAAGATGCATGCTGTAAGAGCCCATGGTCTAGACCTGAAACATTGACCATCCCTTTGCTCCCAATCATGCACTTCCAGTAGTTAATTGGATTGGATACATGCCAACTTGTATATTTGAAACTTTACAGACAGGCTAAACCCATAAATAACATTTTATTAAAACAAAGCTTTTCCACTTTTGACTATTTGAGTCAGAATGAACTTTCAGAAACAGAAAATGCAGCCACACTTGACATATGATATCTGCTGAAGATATACTACCCATGCATTAGCTATTAGTGACTTTAGGGTTGGGTGGGTAGAAAGACTGGGGGGGGGCGCGTGGGGAAGAGAGAGACATTGTTAAACACCTAATTCGTGAATAAATTTTCATAGATCAGTGCAAATTTGTTCTTGCAGTACTTTCCCCTGGTTGTGATTTATATGGGATTTTAGTTATCAATGCATCAGGTATAGCATGAGGATGAGCTTTGAAGTTCCAAAGACACTTTGGTGCTCTTTTGCAATAGAACAACCAGATCTGAATTGAACGGCTCTCATCTTGTTTCTCTAATTGCTGATACTGTGTAAAATTTTTATTAGGTGTTTCAATCATTTGAAAATCGTTTGGTTCAGAAAATTTTTTAGGCATTGCAGTGTTTTCAGACATACTATTGAATTCATGGTCAAAGTCATGCTAGGTTGAAGAAACAAGTATTATTAAACATTTGTTGCTTGTAATAATTTTATAAGTTTAAGTCATTGAAAAGCAATGGAGAGAAAAGTTATTGTAGCCCAGATATGGTATGCAGTCAGTTCTTCTATATTTGAAGTGTGAATGGAGTCTGAAATCTCCTCTAAATATATCTTTGTAGGTTTTGTGTGAGAAAGGTGACTTCCAATTTAGCTATTTGACTTAAGTCAAGTCTTTTGAATATCTGCGTGGAAATTTAATCATGTATGTTTCCCTGGCAACATATATGTAGCTGATTGTGTGGAATTTAACATTGTGGTAAAGTACATAATAGCCTTTTTTCCCCCTGTTGCCCAGAACGGCTTGATGTTGCCATGCTGTTTGTGTGGGAAGGTGAGGTATTTATCACTCAAAAGTAATCAAGATCCAGAAAAATGAACTGAGGAAGGATGTAGCATCTGTGAAAAATAGCAGTGCTGTAGTCATCATCACACCTTATGTACAACTGCTTTGAAGCATTAATGGGTTTTCAATCACTCAGTCATTAATAAGCAGGAATCCAGCTGGATGTCCGGTATTGATGAAGGAGCATATAATGATAGCCCTAATGTTTTCCAGAATTATGGCATATTGCAGTAGCATGTTATCAAGGACATTTAAAATTGTTAAAATGTCTTCTTGTCTTCCTAGGCACTTAAATTATATTGATATTTTTGCAACTAATTAAAAATTAAATGATTTAAAATTTGAGGCTTCAGTTAATTCTTGACAAAACTAAATTTATACTCAAGATCCTATGTTTGCTGTCAAGGCAACAGTGAGGCTCAAAGCATCATCATCATTCAAGTGCAAATGCTTTAGCAACTTGAGCCAAAAGTGAATGTTTGATTAAATGTAGAAATAGAAAAGCTGTCTCAGAGGTTGTTAGCATCACGAAAATGATACCTGTCTACACCCCAAAATTTAATGGCACCCTCTGTATTTGCAGGATAAATATCAAATAAAAGCTTTATAGTTAATTTGATATCCAAATTCTTTGTCATCTGTTAATTTATATTGGTGGTAATGAAAAGTATATTGATTAATTCCATTGGAACATGCTAAGCCTTCTGCATTACACTACTCCAACAACATCTGCAAAATATCAGGTGAAATAAAAGGCAAGATTGAAGGTTTGTTTGTTGAAGATTACTCGTTAATCAGAAAGTATAGTGGAATAAATAGATTTTTTACAGGTGACAAGTGGGTACCAAACTTATTGATATTTAGGTCTCAGCTTATCTTGATCCCTATCAAAGAATTCACTGATATTTCCAAGGTTGCTGATGATACCGAACTTGATGCAAAAAGATGGGTTTGGGAGTAGAGAGTAGGTTGTTAATAGGCTGCCAAGAGAAGCAAACTGAGGAACTGGGCAAGAATTTAGTAGGTGAAATATAATCTGGGCTCATTTCTGGATATTAAGGGACTGAAAGGAAGTGTGGACAGTGTTAGAAAGTAGGAAAGTAGGATCAAAAGGAGGTCATTTTGCAGTTGAACATGCCTGATTTCAATATCATATTCTAGCTGTCTCCTCATTATGAATGCCTTTTGTCTCCCAGAATCTGTCTTCGATATGTTTATGTCTTGTGCTCCAAAGCTTTTTGAGGTAGAAAATGACAGATTCAAGATTCTTTGAGTGAAGAAGTATATCCTCATCCCAATCTTAAAAAAATAATTCTGGAACTATGATCTCCAAAATGCTCCATATTTCAAAGACAGATGGTCTCATTCTTCTATGCTCAAGTGAATACAGGCCCATTTAACCAAATGATTAGTTACTCATCAGTCAGTCCTCCATTCAGACTAATGAACTTCTAACATTACCTCTCTGGGAATAAACCACATTTCTTTAAGAGGACCAAACTGTGCACACGACTTAAGGATGTAGTTTCACCAAGGCCTTGCATAACTGTGCTATGATATCTTTGCTCCTGAACTCAAAACCTCTGGCAAGGAAGACCAATGTACCAATTTAGCACTCTTTTTGTTTGTTTTTGGTGTCGTATACATGGATACCCTGGTCCCTTGTATATGAGCATTTCTGAACCTCTCAGCATTTCAATAAAATTTGCATTTCTGTTTAATAATACACTTTCAGGGATAGTGCATTTTGGGGTGCAGTCAATCTGCAGAACGGTCGTGGAGGAGGAAAGGGACTGGGTGACTGTCAGTGAGACAAGTGCACATAAAGTAGTCCAGGAGACTGCTGAAGGCATTCTAGTTCCCAAAGCACTTCTGAATGTTGATGGGGGGGAAGAATGTTTCTATGGGGATTGCCGCAGCAACCAAATCTGAACTACCAATCCTTCCTGGTGTAACTCCTTTTCCACACATTCTACTTGCAAGCCACCTTATCCAAGTACGTATTCCAAACAGAAATGGGTCTCCTGGCTCCTTGAGCCTACTCTGCCGACTAGTGAAATCATTGCTGATCTAATTTTAACCTCAACTCCACATTCCTGTCTACGACCCTCATTGCCGATCAAGAATCTAATCGACTACGCCTTAAAAATATCCCAGTTCTGATTTAAGTAAGAAAATGTTCCAAATGTTTGTGACAGTCATAAAAAATGTTTTCCTCATCAGTTTTCAATGGTCTTTTTAAATGGTGACTCTTAATTTAAAATTCAGCCAGCAGAAGAAAAATTCCCTTCACGTCTACCTTGTGAAAACACCTCTCAGTCCTATTTTGTAATTAAGTTGCTTCTTGCTCTCTTGCACTCCAGCAGCTAAAATTCAGCTTTTACGACCTTTGCTCATAAAAGAATCCACCCATTCCAGGTATGAGTCTAGTAAACCTCTTCTGTATTGCTTCCAATGCATTTGCATTCTTCCCTAAGGAGACAATGACTCTCGCTTAGACGCTGCGCTCTTAGTAGGTGAAACATGCCTCCCTAGTTTTGCATTAAACTCCCCAAGCAGTAAATGTTTTATTAGCTTTTCTAATTACTTGCAGTATTTGCATTCTACCCTTTAGACGATCATATTGCAGCACACCCAGGCATCTCAAAGATATGCAATTTCTTGCCATTTAATTTTTGTTCATTCAGCCTGTCAAAATGGAAAATTTAGTATCTTGCCACACAATTTGCCACATTTTTGCCAAGTTAATCAATTTCTTTATATTCTTTTGTGGCCTCCTTATTTCCTGTTTGCAATTTGGATTGTACCTTTATAAAATTTTGCAACAGTAATGTTATTGCCATGATCAAGTCATTCATATATTTATAAAAGGTTGAGGCTCCAGCACTGATTCCTGTGGCACACCACATGCGATGTGAAAATTGTACATTTGTGTTCTATAAATTTTTTTAGTTATTCTCGTAGATTATTCTCTTTAATTTTTTTTTATTGGAATATGTCATTCTGTGTGTTCTGAAAGATCCCCTAAATGTTGTCTGCTGTATCTTGATTGACTGGTCGCGTAATCTAATTTTCCAGTTCACTTCAATTAGCTCTGCTTTCATGCCCCTCATAAATGCCCCTATTTAAATTTATAATGCCGCCTTCTTTCCTTCAAATTGTAAAATTCGATCACTTGTGTCGGAGTGCCTTGACTATAAAGTCATTATTTAACCCCGTCTTGCTTCCGGTAAGATGGCAGCGGCTTCTGCAGAGTCAACCAAAGGTGTTTACAGCCGCCCAGGAGAGAGGTGTCAGAGTCGGTGCCCTCCACTGGAAGTAGTATGGTGCGCCATTCAAACTGGAGTTGGTGTTTACTCAGCAGAAGACAAGCCATATTGTGTTTGACTGCAGATTTTTGTCTTGGACTGTATTTTTTTGCGTGACTATATTTGAAAGATATCTTTATGTGCTTGCTTTGTGTTTGTGTGACTGTACGACTGTGTGTTGCATCATGGCCCCGGAGTAATACTATTTAGCTTGGCTGTATTCGTGGTAGGTTGAATGATAATTACACTTGAACTATGAACTACCTTGCTTTGCAGTACCAAGCCTCCAGAAGTTGTATACAGACTGTGTTTGAGCATTTGCTGAGACACAGAAGCACGGTTGTGGAAAGTGGTTCCATTTTAAACCAAGGTCTAATTGTAAATCTTGGTGGGCTACATGTTGTGTAGGAGGGCCGGGTGAAAAAAGGAGCTTTGTTTTGCAGGTGTTTAGTGAGTCCCATTGCTGGTTTGTAGTTTGAATTTCAAATATGCACATCTAGAAGTGACTTGACCACAACATCTTGACTATTGAGGTAGGAGTGAACTTTGTTCCAGAGTGGAAGTGATGGAAGGTTAATAATTTTACATTTATCCTGTAGCTTAGCTGCACTCCAGTGGGAAGCTTATTGGGTGTGAGATATAATATAGCTGCAAGGAAGATTGAGAAGGTTGCTGTGGTTGTATAGCTTTGGGATTAGGTCTGTGTTGAGCTTATTGAATCACGAGAATCATAGCTTGCATACTATTATGTTACAGACATAGAACAGGAATGAATCTAAGAAAAGGGAGCGGGCAGTATGTTAAAGGCAGTTTGAGCTGCTCAATAATTCAGCAAGGTCATTGCCATTTTTTCTCTGTCATTTTGCACCAAGAGAAAACATCAGCCCTGAGAACAAGGCATGCTGCAATGTACGCATATCTCTTGATTTTCTTTGTCCAGATTTCTCTTGTAAATGGATGACATCCAAGTCTCCATGGAGTTTCAGGGTACTGAATTTCAAAACTTCGTGAACAAATTCCTCCTAATTTCAGTTTGAATTGGCTTGCTCCTTATTCTGAAGCAGGGATCCCTGGTTCTGAGATTCTCATTGTAGTAACTTCTACTTTGAAAAAGGCACACTCGACAACTTCATGCCAAAGAAACGACTTTATCTTGAACTTCAAAACCGTTATGTATATGCAGAGGCTTTTTACAACCTGTACGGCATTGCAGGCACACTATATACAGAGCACACCGGAAGCAAAGAGAATGGAAGAAAAATCCCCCATTATCCTAATTAGTATTAACTTACTTTTAATAATGCTCACATTAGAACTCCTCTCCCCTTTAAAATCCAACATTCCCCAAATGTAAAAACTAGGAAATAAAAATAGTGGTGTTATTAACTTGCGTACCCCTGAAAACTTGTACTAGTATCTCAGCAACAGTTTATCAATACAAAACATCTGGAAAATGTGATAGATTCAACATTCAATCTAACAAAAACAAAAAAAGAACTGTCCCGTCAAAGATTCAGTCTGTCAGGAGGTTTACGAGTGCGCTGTGATCTGCACACTACCCCCGGTGACCCAGCAGGCACAGCTGGTGAGGGTGTTATTATTAGATTATGAAGACACGCAGTTCTCTTTTATTGTCATTTAGTAATGCATGCATTAGGAAATGATACAATATTTCCTCCGGTGTGACATCACAAAATATAGGGCAGACCAAGACTTAAAAAACTTACAAAAACACATAATTATAACATATAGTTACAACAATGCAACAATACCGTAACTTGATGAAGAAGTCCATGAGCACAGTAAAAAGTTCAAAGTCTCTCAAATGTCCCACATCTCACGCAGACGGAAGAAGGAATGCCCGACCACAGTCCGACTCTGAGTAGTCCGAAAACTTCGAGCCTCCGATCAGCCCGCCGACACCGAGCACCATCTCTATCCAAATGATTCGACCTCAATCTCAGTCGCCAGCAGCAGGCAAAGCTGGGGATTTTGGGGCCCTCCCTCCGGAAGATTCTCGATCGCCCAGTAACAACGGCAGCGAACCTGCGTTTCAGAAATTTCTCCAGATTTCTCTGTGCTTTCACGTCTGTCTCCATCAAATCAGAATTGTCCGCGGCCCCTATTTAACGGATACAATATCATTTTCACCGGAGGGCTGCGCGCACGCGGTGTGATGCTATCTTCTCCAGGAACATGTTTTGGGTGGATCTGGTTTTGGGGGCATGAGAGGGGTCTGTGTGTCTGCGTGAGAATGTCCATCTTCCTCAAGGGACCCCGACCACTCTGCCAGCGTCTCGCCCTCTGGCAAAGTCACTGGTGGACATGCTTCCACCATAGTCTGTCTCACAAATGGAAACTCTATGGAACTGTCTGCCTCTGAGCCAGTATCATGATGCAGGCACACATGGTTCTGATGCCTGCGGAAAACACGCCCATCGGTCAGCTTAACAACAGAGGAGACGGGACGACTCTGCTTAAGAATAACCTCAGGCAGTCATTGCTGATTGTTTCTCACATAGACATTGTCATCCGGTTTTAACTGTCTCTCTCACACATGTTGATCATGTCCCTCCTTCTGCTTTTCCTGCTTTCTTTCCAGTTTCGCCTTCATGTCCGGACGCTGCAGGTCCAATCCTGACTTGGGCCTATGCCAAATCAGCATTTCTGCTGGAGGGCGGGCAGTCGTAGTCTGTGGCGTGAGGCGGTATTTAAACAGGAAACGTGAAAGCCGAATGCTAAGAGAATCCCCTGGCATCCGCTTCAGGCCTTCCCTTCACTGTCTGAACAGCCTGCTCAGCCAATCCATTGGAGGCTGGGTGGAAAGGGGCTGTCCGAATGTGATGATTGCCATTCTGCTGCATGAACTCACTTAACAGTTCACTGGTGAATGTCGGGCCATTATCAGTGACCAGAGTGCCAGGCAACCCGTGGACTGCAAACACTTGCCTGAGGTTTTCTGTGGTTGAGGGGGCTGTGATGTTGCTCAAGATGTGAACTTCTTTTCATTTAGAATGTGCATCTACCATTACAAGAAACATCTGCCCCATAAAAGGGCCAGCAAAGTCTAAATGTAGCCTAGTCCAGGGGTGGTCTGGCCACTCCCATGGGTGCAAAGGAGCTGGTGGTGGCATATTCTGATTAGTCTGACATTGCGTGCATGATTTTACCTTGTTCTCCAGATCCTGATCCATTCCCGGCCACCAAATGTAGGACCTTGCAAGGCTTTTCATTCGAGACACTCCTGGGTGAGTCTCATGAATTTCCTCCACAATCTGTGAATGAATGACCAAGGGGAGGCACGATGACCCTCGTCCCTGCCCCCCCCCCAGAAAATGCAGCCATCCTGCAGTCTGAGTTCTGTCTTGCGTTTGGCATAAGGCCTCAGTTCCTTTCCTTCCAGAACTCTGGGCCAACCTTGTAAAAGAAAAGTCTTAACTTGATAGGACTGGGTCCCTCTCTGTCCACTGCCTGATCTAGGTCACCTATACAGGTGTCTCTGACAGCTTCTTCAATGAAAATAGTCTCTGGAGGCACATATGTAGTAACAGGTGTCTCAGGTAAAGGTAGTCGACTCAGGGCATCGGCGTTCGCATTATCCCCACCGACTCTGTACACTATAGTATACTAGTAGGCTGACAATGTAAGAGCCCAATGCTGTATCCTGGCTGAGGCTAGTAGTGGGATGCATCTAGTCTCACTGAACAGGCTCATTAGTGGTTCATGGTCCGCATAAATTGTAAATACGTGTCCATAAAGGTACTGATGAAAGCGTTTGACCGCAAAAACAATGGCCAAATCTTCTTTGTTCAGCTGTTAATATCCCTGCTCAGCAGCTGTCAGGGTACGTGAAGCAAAACCAATAGGCTTCTCTGAATGGTCCTCCATTACATGTGAGAGAACTGTCCCGACTCCATAGCGTGAGGCATCGCATGCAAGGGTGATCTCCTTGTCTGGGTCATAGTGAACAAGCAGCTTCGCTGAGTGGAGGAGTTCTTTCACTTCCTTGAAAGCTTTCTCCTGCTCTTCACCCCACTGCCACTTAGTGTCATTGTGAAGCAGCTTATACAGTGGGGTCAAAACCCTTGAGAGGTCAGGAAGAAACTTGCCATAATAATTCACCATGCCCAAAAATGATCCGAGTTCCGTGACGGTCCTAGGGCGTGGGGCCTCCTTAATAGCTCTCACATTGCCCTCCACAGGAAAAAGCCCCTCAGCTGTGATTTTGTGTCCCAGGTAAGTCACATTTGATGCCAGGAACACACTTTTTCTGCGTTTCAACCTCAGCTCTGCGTCTGAGAGCCTCTTCAGCACCCGTTCTAAATTAGCCAGATGCTCCACCTCCATAGCCCCCGTGATCAAGATATCATCAAGGTACACTGCAGCAAAGTGTCCATTGTCCTTTGGAAAATGGCAGGGCTGGACGCCACTCCAAACACCAGGCGATTGTATTTGAATAATCCCTTGTGTGTATTAATTGTGACGTACTCCTTTGAATCCTCGTCGAGCAGCAGCTATTGGTAGGCGTGGCTCATGTCCAGTTTTGTGAACAGTTTACCCCCTGACAGGGTCACAAACAGGTCATCCACCCGTGGCAATGGGTACTCCTCCAGCCTAGAGACCTGATTCACTGTAAGATTATAATCCCCACATGTCCTCACCGTTTTGTCTACCTTCAAAACTGGAACAATGGGAGCCGCCCATCTTGAAAACTGGATGGGTTCAATAATGCCCACCCTCTGTAAACGTTCCAGCTCCTCCTCGACTTTGCCTTTCATGGCGTAGGGCACCGACCTGGGCTTAAAAAAAATGTGGTGTAGCCTCAGGGTCGACATGGAGTTTCACTGTCACGCCCTTCAGTATTCCTAGCTCGTCCCTGAAAACGTCACTGTACCGCTGCAGAATGTCCTCCGTTGTGTGTGCATACTTAATTTCATGCCAGTTGAGCCGGATTTTGCCAAGTCGGCCGTGACCCAAAAGACTGGGTCCCCTGCCGTTAGCTATCACTAGCCTGGTTTCGGCGTTCTGATCCCTGGCTGAAATGTCCACATGTAACACCCCTAAATGAGGTATGGGCTGCCCCGTAAGGGTCCTAAGTTTGAGCTTTGACGGTCTAATGGGAGGCAGGTTGGACCCCCATGTCCTCCTGTCGGTCTCCTCATTAATGACCGATGCAGTAGCCCCTGAATCAATCTCAAACTTAATGTTCTTTCCCCTGACAGTGACTGTGGCAGTGACAGTGACAGGTGGTTCCTCATCTGTGTCCACTGCAAACATGTTGTAGGCGTACGCTGCCTCTTCATCTGCTTCTTCTAGATGGTGTGTGGCTGCCTGAGCCTGTTGAGCTTTCCCCTGCCCAGGCTTAATCTTACCCTTTGAACTTCTGCACTTTTTAGCTATATGTCCCTTTTTGCTACAAGCGTGGCAGCATCTTTGAATTTGTAGTCATTTGCATAGTGCGACCCTCCACACCAGAAACATTCCACCCGCTTTGCCTGTTTACCAGTCTCCCTCCTGACTTGATGCACTGCCGCCGACTGTGACCCCCCCCCCCCCATGTCCTTTCTGGATATCCTTGACATCATTAGCAGCCATCTCCCTGCCTTGGGCAATCTGAAAGGCTTTCTTGAAAGTCAACGGTGGGGTTTCCCTAACAGGCGGCGTTGTATGCCGTCATTATTAATGCCGCATACGAATCTATCATGGAGCATGTCTTCCAACACAACTCTGAAATCACAATGCTCCAACAGCTGCCGGAGCTCGGCCATGAAGTTGGCCACAGACTGACCTGGCTTCCTGAAACGGCTGTGAAACTTACGCTGTTGGACTATCACAGAAGGTTCCGGATTGTAGTGGTTCCCCACAAGCTTGACCAGTTTGTCATATGGAATGTCCCCTGGTTTCCGCGGTGCCGCTAAATTCCTTATTAGTTTTTAAGACTTTGCCCCACACACACTCAGGAGAATAGAGCACTTCTTAGCCTCCTCGGTAATTCCATTAGCACAGAAAAAGTGTCCCAACCTTTCCTCATACTCTGGCCAGTCCTCGTTTCCTTCCAGAAATTCCCCGATAGTTCCAAACGTAGCCATCTGAAACACGAAGCTCCCGTTCAAAAAACGTGCCAGTACGTTCACAAAATCAGTTCACCTCATCGCCAAAAATATGTAGTAACTTCTACTTTCGACAACTTCATGCCAAAGAAACAACTTTATCTCGAACTTCAAAACCGTTATGTATATACAGAGGCTTTTTACAACCCGTACAGCATTGCAGGAACACGATATACAGAGCACACCGGAAGTAAAAAGAATGGAAGTAAACCCCCCCCCCATTATCCTAATTAGTATTAACTTACTTTTAATAATGCTCACATTACAACACTCAGCAAGATGAACATCTTCCTTGTATCTGGCCTTTAAAATCCTTTAAGAATATTGTATGTTTTGTTCAGATCTTTCTTCTGAACTTCAGAGAATAAATGCACAATCTCTCCTAATATGGCATTTTTTTTTTGTTGCTAAGGTGATGAAAACAATGGGGCCTCTTATTTTAATACTGCAGTCCTCTGGTAGACCAACATACTAATTGCCTTCCGTATCCCTCACTAAGCCTGTATGTTGATTTTCTGTGATTTGTGTCACTCGGGTCCCTTTTGAACATTAACATTCAAGCGTTCCCAACCTTCCTTCTGCCACGGACCCCTATCATTAACTGAGGGGCCCATGAATCTGAGGTTGGGAACCCTTGTTTTTAAAACAAAACTCTAGTTCTCCATTTTGTGAAGTTATCCACTTTTGTGCACATTTTTCCAGTTTAAATTATATCAGCTATATTCCTGTCCATTCCTTGTCTCTGTCTTAAAGTATCTTTACATTCTCCTCTCTACTCACAATTCCATCTAGTTTTGTAAACACAAGGATGAGAAAGATGAGGTTATGAACTTGGCTTAGAGGTTTTTGTCCACCAGTTTTGGAATGTCTGCATGACCATGTCTACTTCAGAGGTTTTGTTATTCGTCAGATGATGTGTGACTATTTTGTTCCCTTGTCCATTTGTTGCGAGTGTGAGAGAGGATGAGAAAGTTTCCTGTCAGATGGAATTAAGAACAGTCTTATGAGGGACAAGGTCAAGGTGTTCTTTCCAACATGTGCTGATAGTCTTTGTCCTTGATGGATTTTTCCTGTTTTTGATTCTCAGCGGGATTGATCCATCTATATTTGGAGTATAGGTGGTCATGAGAGTAATGAAAAATCTGGATTTGATTATCAGATGATTGCTGTGATTATCCGTATTTTGGAATATTCATCAAATGAGGTCAAATGAAATGAACTGAAGAACATGAGGGGCAATTACACTGAAGGGAGTTTACTATAAATCACAGTGGACGGAGATAGAGTAATTTATTGGCAAATTTTTGACAAAGTATTAAAGCACTTGGTCACAATAGTAATAGATTTCAGTTATTCTAATAACTCTCATACACTCAATATCAAATTTGTAGAGACCATGCCGCTTTCTAAATGGCATAGCTTCTAATTTGAGGTAAAGCTAGACTGAGAAATAGGGGTCAAAAACAACGGGTGATTTGAAGTAATTGTTAATTTACAGGGATGGTAAAGAAAAGCTTTTTCACCCAGACATGGTAGAGATTTGTAAACTCACTGCCTGAAGGTGTGGCAGGGGCAGAAGGCCTTTTAATATTGAAATAAGTTCTTGGAGGCATAGTTGGAGACCTGTGATAACATGAAAAAGAGAAAAGTAGAATTGAAGTGAGTGATTTCACTCTTGAAAATGCTAAGTTGGAAAAATGCAGCATGTGCCTCTGTATAGTTCTGAAGGTGAGCCAGAATCTGAAAACCAACACACAACATTTTAGGAACTGCTTTTTCCCTTCTGCCATTAGATTTCTGAAAGATTTATGAACACAACCTCATCTCTCTTTTGCACTATTTAGTTTTGTAACTTAAGGTAATTTTTATGCATTGCACTGTACTGGTGGTACAAAACTCCAAATTTCACAACATGTCAGTGATAATAAACCTAATTCTGACTGTCATATAATCAGGAGATCTCCTGATTGGGTGTGAGGGTGTTGAGGGTAAAATGTTCAGGTATGTTCAAGGTCAGCGGTCCCCAACCACCGGGCCGCAAACTATGTGCTACTGGGCTGCGAGGAAATGATATGAGTCAGCTGCACCTTTCCTCATTCCCTCTCACGCACTTTTGAACTTGAAGATAGGGTTGTCAACTGTCCCGTATTTGCCGGGACATCCCGTACAGTGGGCTAAATTGGTTTGTCCCATACGGAACCGCCCTTGTCCCATATTTCCCCTGCTAAGGTAGAGTGTTCCTATGAAACCTTCTGTGTGAAATGGCGTGAAGCGAAGAAGCAATTGCCATTAATTTATAGGGGAAAAATTTCTGAGTGTTCCCAGACCCAAAAAGTAACCTAACAAATCATACCAAATAACACATAAAACCAAAAACAAACAACACTAACATATAGTAAAAGCAGGAATGATATGATAAATACACAGCCTATATAAAGTAGAAATAATGTATGTACAGTATAGTTGGGAAGATGAAGGCAAAACCGATTTGTGGGGAAAAAAATCGGCACATATGCGCATGCGCACACAGGTGCCCGCGCAAGACTTCATGGTTATAGTAGTCTTTCCGGGGTAAAGTGTCCCACGATTTGACTGCTACTTTTGTCCCTTATTTGGAGTGAGAAAGTCGGCAACCCTAACTGTGAAAGACATGTTAAGGTGAGTTTAACCCTATTTGAACACCCTCCCCTGCTTGGCCGGTCCGCAAGAATATTGCCAATATTAAACCAGTCCGTGGTGCGAAAAAGGTTGGGGACCCCTGTTCAAGGTGATTATGATGAGAAAGTAATTACTGTGGATGAAAATATTGGAAAGATCATAAGTTCTGTAGTGTCTATAGGAAGAAATTGTATTTAGCCCCTCAGTGTTATGCACTTCAATTAAATTATAGCTGCAGTAACATTTCATTTGTAGCTTTTAAGTGGACATGTTAATAACCCTTAGCATAACCCCAGGATTAAGGGATGATTCAAGTGATTATGAATTCAGCATATTTTTGAATGAATAAATAAAGGTAAATTGTTCAGTTTTCTGAGTGTTTGCTAATCAAAACATATGTGTAAAAATGGTAGGCAAAAGAAAAATGGATTATGATTTGAAGTGTTGCCTGAGGGAGTTTTCAAAATCATTACGAAGGGAATTGGAAATGTATATATGTAGAAAAAGTACATTTTAGAATTAAATGAGGAACAGGGCTATTTGATAGTGTTTTGCAGCTGGCTCAGCTTTGTGCTGAATGTGCTTACTGATTGATTTGTAACAGTTTTGCTGCCTATAAAAATTAATTGGTCTTGATCCTGGAGATTTCAACAGTTATAGCTGCTTAGAGCAATGTGTTCCAATCATCCAGAACCCTATTATGTAAAGAATTTTGCCTTTGATTTGGTCTCGTGTGTCCTAGTTCCACTTTAGGATTGTGACCTCATGTTTTGGATTCCTTTACCAGATTAAGTAGCTTCACTGTATCTTTTTGATTCAATGCTGAAGTAGGTCATCCACTCTTTTGGAAGGGAAGCACAGTTACCTGTTCTGATGATAGAATCTAAGCGACCCTCTTAAGCTAACACCTTTCCTGATATTTATTTAGTCCAGAGCTGCAGATATGATCTGACCAATTGTACAGCTAAAACATTTCTTTGCTATTATGTCCTAACATGCTGAAATAAAGGCACGTGGGACATTGGCCATTGTGATTACTTTTGTAACTAAGTAAATTTTTCAGTGTCTTCTGCATGTTATCTCATGGAATCCGTGGCTCCACCCAGCTCTTTAAAAATGGACTACTTTTCATTTCATAGTGGATGGTAATTCCACCTTGCTATTGTTTGCCATCTGCTTTGTCTATCCATGCCTTTTAGTCCTTTTTGGCTTCCTGCTTCCATATGCCATCTTGCCTACAATCAGAAAGTTTGTTTATACACCTCATAATTATTCTGTATTGTTCTAGCACAAATCACTGGGAAGTGCCATTTATGAAATGTCAGTTGGTGAAAGTTTTGTCTTGACTGTCTCCAAACTTCCAGAATTTTGTTGGCCCATTTAGTAAATCAATCTTTGGGTAGCCTTCAAGGTGACAGTATGAACATTGATTTCTCTAACTTCCAGTGGGTTCTCTTCTCCTCTCCCCCCTCAACTTCTCTCCTTTTCCATTCAATATTCTGGCTCCCCTCATTTCTCTTTCTTGCCTTTCATTTCCCTCTGGTGCCCTCCTCCTTTCCTTTCTCCCATGGTCTACTCTCCTCTCCTAGCAGATTCTTCCTTCAGCACTTTACCTTTTCCACCTATCACCCCCCCACTTCAAAGTTCAAACTGAATTTATTATCAAAGCACGCATACTGTGTCACCAAATACTACCCCCGAGATTCATTTTCTTGCAGGCATTCACAGCAGAACAAATGTATAATAGAATCAATGAAAATCTACACACACTGTGCAAATACAAAAGGAAACAAGAAATAATAACAATAAATAAATAATACTGAGAACCTGAGTTGTAGCGTTCTTGAAAGTGAATCCATAACTTGTGTTCAATGATCAGTTCAGTGTTGTGTGAGTGAAGATGTCCATAATGGTTCAGGAGACTGATGGCTGAAGGGTAATTACTGTTTCTGAACCTGATGGTCTGGGATCTGAGGGCCTTTCATACTTAGTCATCTACTGCCACCAACATAATGAATTCAATACTCGGATGAAAAGCAGGAGTCATCTCATACGGCCAGATTTGGGAACAGCTTCTTTCCAACTGTGATAAGACTGCTGAACAGATCCTGACCTGGATCTGGGCCGTACCCTCCAAATATCCGGACCTGCCACTCGTTTTTTTTTGCACTACCTTACTTTCCCTTTTCTATTTTTTATTTATGATTTATAATTTAAATTTTTATTATATTTACTATTGATTTGTACTCCAGGGAGCACAAAGCGCAGAATCAAATATCACTGTGATGATTGCTCAAGTATCAATTGTTTGGCAACAATAAAGTAATAATAATATCATGAATACTTGGTGGAAGTGGGTAATAATTGTAGTAAGTAGTGTTGAGTAGTGTGTGTCTTTTGGAAGCCTACTAAAGCCTCTGCAGATTCTCCTGAAGGAACCATGTATTGTACTCAGTCATAAAAATTGTTCTGTGTGGATGAACAGGTTGTACCTATCTCTAGCAATTGTTAAAGACCAATAAAGCCAATGTAGAGTCAGTTCCCAACAGTGTTGCTGAGATTGAAGTTTTTGGTCTTGTTTGTAGGGAACAGTTTAGAAACATAGGAAGCCTACAACACCATACAGGTCCTTCAGCCCACAAAGCTGTGCCGAACAGGTCCTTACTTTAGAAATTACCGAGGGTTACCCATAGCCCTCTATTTTTCTAAGCTCCATGTACCTATCCAGGAGTCTCTTAAAAGACCTTAGTTGAGCTGGATATTCTTTGTGGGGAGCTTCAAATTGGGAGCATGCAAATACTAGTTCAATGTGGCAAAGAGAAGATGAAATTGGGATTTGTTCAGAGTTTTTAACTTTTCCAAATTTTCTATACTTTGAGAGGCTAGTCCATGATGGGGGAATCATACTTGGTTTAGACCATATTTATTTATATTAATTGCATTTGAGTTTATGATGACCCCATCAGAACATTCAATCATTGCAAGCATTTGACTTCAATAGAGATCCTTAAGGATTTCAACTAAACACATTAATTAATGATTCTTTCAGGCAGCTGCAATGATTGATGTGCCAGTAAATGCAATTTCCATAACATTAATGCAATTTGCAATAACTATCTTCTGTGCTTGAATTGCAGCCAGTTTGTAACATGCTTTTCAGCTGATTAACCATGTAATTGGACAAGTTCTAGAGGAGAGTAGTTTAATACAGTCATCCGATGGAACATTGAACTGAAGAATCTTGTGCTATCAAAAAGCTACAGGATATCTGCAGTGGTATTTGCCTTGCAACCATTCAGGCTAAGCCTGAGACTGAGCAAATGTCAGGAATGTCTCTCAACCTACGTTAACAGTAATGGATCAGGACCAGAATGAAGAGTATTAACTTTAGTTCCATGGATTATGAAGGTCAAGGGGTAAATTTTGCCTTAATGTTGTGGATCCCTTCTTGGCTCTTTGTAAACTAAGATCACTTGCATCTCATTAATGAAAGGAATGGAATATTTCTTAGCCATTTATTCGCAATGAGTTTACAAGGTTTCCTATGGTGTTAAAGCCATAAATGTGTGAGGAATGAATGAAAGTTTTGATGAGGGAATGCACTCGATTTAGAGTTGTTGAGTAATGTTTGGAAAGGCATCGATGATGAGCAGCTCCAGCAGGTGCAAAAATGGGAGTAGACTAGGAATGGGAACAATGACATATGCAAAGTCTCAGAAGAATACATGGGAAGAAATGATACTATTGTAAATCTAAACATAAAGATGCAAATGAATGTAGATAGGCCATTATCTGCATTTTGGGTTTTCTTTAGAGAGCTCAGTAAAATTGCAGGATCCTAGTTATTTTGGAACAGTCTGCAGTTTTGAGCCCAGAAGTGTAGATGCTCTTAGATTTTTATGCTGCCCCTTGGGATTTGAGATGGAGATATTTATGACCTAAGGCAAATGAACGTTTGAAATATAAGAAGATGCAGGATAATGGAGGGTAAGAAGCTGGCATGAAAGAATAGCAAGGTAGCCTTCTGTACATTGTAAAATTTGCTTGATTCTTAGGAACTCAGTGAGAGATATTTTCAGATGAAGGCCTAATTATTTCCAGCATTTAAAAAAATAAAATATTGCATTATGTCCATGCAAGTCGTTTAACATTTGCTCCTATGTGCTTTTCTAATTCTTTTGTGAATTATTCACATGTAAACTTGCCCAAAGCCAACTCTGCCCTGAGACCCATTTCTGTCCAGTCCTCCTAATATGCTTGACTTGCATTATCTTGTTAATTTTCCCTGTCACCTCCTGGCCACTGATCTCCCTTTCACCCTGAACACCTGCCCGTGACTCTTCTGTCCTCTTAACAGTCTCTTTTCCCCACTTCCTTCTTCCAACGCCACTCCCCCCCCCCACCCCGTCCCGCCCCACCCCACCCCACCCCACCCCACCCAGGCTGCAACTCTGAATCACCACCGTATTCGTATGATGTGGGACTGGCCACTGTAGGGAGCTGGTGCCCTTGGTGTCTTTGAGCCAATCTCTGCTATGGTTTTCTGATCTAGTGATTGATAACTGCTCTGATTCAATATTTTTCAACACTTGGCTTAGTCATGCAATGCCACAGGAATAAAAAGGTCATTATAGATGCAAATCACATTTTGGTCAGGGATTGACTGCACATTTTCACTCTTCATTTATACCCTGGTTGAATGGAAATAGTTCTACTTTGGCCTTTGAGCATGCAGTTTTAAAATATATAAGTTTTTAAAAAAATATATATTATAAATGTTCAGACATTAAATTTGTATTGCACATCCAAACTCTTGGGCCTAAAGTAATCTCTGGACAAGTTTTAGAAACCTCTGGACTTTTCTCAACATATAGCTTTGATACTATATAGTGTTGAATGTCATGAGGCTCAGTGGACCTCGAGTTGCTTATGAACTTATCCAAAATTATCTGTTGAAACTGCAGGCAGGCATCCTGATTCCTGACTATTTAAAACCATGCTTATATATATCTAACCACAAGCAGTGCTTTTCCTAACCAATAAAATCTCTTTATTAAGCTGCAACTCAAACTGGCAGCAGCAGACCAACTTGGAAAAGAGGCTTGTGCTGAAGAAAGACTTCTGTGTATATGTTTAAGTACAATGCAGGTATGAGTTGTTAAAACATCAAGTTGATACAGTGCATTAGGCATATATTTGCTCCCAGTGAGGATATTGCTGTTGTATTGCTTTTATGAATTTTTGTTTCACAAATAATGGCAGTAGATCATAATAATATCTATGCATAATACTTGAAATTAGTTTCCTGCTTGATTGTAGCTCATCGTATGAAGATTATTCTCCTGAGAACAAAGTAGCTTGTTGTAATTGCACAGGAACAAAAGTCTGCAGTGATATATTGCCAAGAAGAGAACAGGGTTACCCAGATTCTTAATATAGTGAGGACGTATCCCTAGCCAGAAATCTTTTAAATCTGTTTATCATGACTATTGCTGGCTATGTCCATGGTTTAAATAACATAGCCTCCTAATCAAACTCCTAGCAGTAAATTAAAAAGTGACTCATTGGAAAACTGGTGGTGGGTGGAACCAGATGAGGAGAGAGATGGGCAGATAGACAGGTAGGGGAGGAGAGGAGCAATTGGGGGATGGTGGCTGCAAGGTAATGGATCCAGTTAGGTAAGAGGGAACAAAGGGGACGGGTGGACCTGGGAAACATGGAGGTTGACAGAGGCTGGAAGTTATTAAGTGGAAACAAGTGACTGCAGATGCTGGAATCTGATAAATAATAATGGTGATAAGTAGAACCAGATAAGGGAGGGACGATGGACAGAGCAAATCAGTTGAGGAAGCAATAGGAGAACCAGCAAGTGGCAGATGGAACCACTTGGGGGAGGGGAATAAAAGTGAATGTTGGGGGAGAGGGGGCTAAAACCATGAGAAAGGAGCACGGAGTGTGGGTTATGTGAAGTTGTAGAATTCATTGTTCATGCCATTGGGTGGTAGGCAACCTGGATGGAATACAAGGTTCCTTTCTTGGTTCAGTTTGGCTTCACTTGGCATTGAAGAAGGTCAGAGATAAACAGGTCGATGTGGGAATGTGAAAGAAGTTGAAGTGGCATATAATCGTGAATTAGGGTAGCCAGTGTGGACGGAGTGCAGGTGTTCTATTGGTCTCATTGATGTAGAGGCCACATTGCAGTAGACAGGTGTGGAAGAGATGCATACAAATCTTTTTATGAGTTGAAAAGCTTCTCTGGGGCCCTTGGTGTAAAGGAGGAAGTGATTGGACAAGTTTGCCTTTCATACAATTGCAGGAGAAAGTACTGGAGAGGGGGAAGGGTGGGTGGTTAGGGATGGTTAAATCGGAGAATCAGAAGATGGTCCTTCTTAAATATCAGACTGGTGGAAGGATCCAGTTTCAGTTGACAAGTGATGAAGGATGTGTGAAATGTAAAGGTTGTAGAGTGAAGTTTGAGGATTAAGGGAACTCTATCTCTATTCTGTCTGGATTTCGGTGGGGTATGCGAGAGTAGAGCTGGAGAGGAGAAGCCATGTTTCCTGAAAAAGGAGGACACTTCAGATGTACTGAAATAGAAACCCTCTTCTTGAGAACAGATCTGGTTATGATGGAAAAATATAAAATGGGTGTCATCTTTACAAAAGGCTGGGTGGGAGGACTTGTAATCAACATATCTGTAGAAGTCTGTGTGATCATAGTAAATACCTGCAGACAGTTTGTCTCCGAAAATGGAGACAGACCATGAAAAGGGAGAAGGGCATCAGAAATTCATGAAGTAATATACTGCTATGTGGTTATACACTCCGTGGCTACTTTATTAAGTACCTCCTGTGGCTAATAAATTGTCCACTGTGTGTATGTTCGTGGTCTTGTGCTGCTGAAGTTCATCCGCTTCAAGGTTCAACATGTGAGTTCAGCATTGTTCTGCACACCACTTGTAATGCCTGGTTGTTTGAGTTACTGTCAGCTTGTCAGCTTGAACTAGTTTGGCCATTCCCCTGGGACGTCTCTCATTAATAAGGCATTTTTGCCCACAGAACTGCTGCTCAGTGGATTTCCTTTTTTGTTTAGTGCAGCATTCTCTGAGAATGTCGTGCATGAAAATCCCAGGAAATTAGCAGCTTCTGAGATACTCAAACCATTCTATCTGGTACCAACAATCATTTTATAGTTACATTTCTTCCCCATTGATATTTGAGCAACAACTGAACCTCTTGGCCATGTCTGCATTCTTCTATGCATTCAGTTGCTGTACGCATAATTGGCTGATTAGATGTTTGTATTAACGAGCAGGTGTACCTAATAAAGTGTCACTGAGTGTATAATCCTATTTTATAGAGGATTAAAAACATTTATAACTACAGATCCATTTTCATACTGGTACTTTTTTTTTCATTGTAAACAACCAGATAATGTTAATGAGATGATATCAACAAGAAGGTGGTCAGTATTATTATCAGGTCAGTAGGATACAATTGTGTCCTATAGGCTGTACCTGCTGCACAAGCTGATGCAGTCAGATGTAAATACTGAGCAGCTTGCATACTCTGCCTTTTTACCAAGTTCCTGAAGTCCTGTCCACTGGTGCTTAAGTGCTTAAAACCTTCCCACTGTCAATAGTGGGGTCTTTTACATCCTGTTAGACTTGTTTGATGTCAAAACAATTTGGAATGTTTTTGGATTCTCTGACATTCATAAAGAAAATAATTATTTTTGAAAGATTAAATATTCAAAGTTATAAATTGAAAAAGCAATTTCAATGTTTTAAGATTGCAGTGATTTGGAACTTGCCTTTCTTGCTTGCATCTATTTCTCTCCATTGAGATCAGCCAATAGACTTTCCATTGTAATTGCTGGAAAGCTGCGCAAAGCTAGCCTTCAATTGCTGATCGTTATGGGGTGTTCGGAGTCAGAATAATAGCAATGTTCTTTTGGAAGTTTAGAAATTCCAGGCCTCAGAAGTGATTCCTATTGTCAGTTGCTATATAAGCAGATTGAGAAATGTAGACAATGAGGATTGTCAGTCTGGCCAGGTTTGCCCTGAGTCCTGATAAGCAGGCCTCCACTTATTTTCCATTTTAAATTATATTAAGTCCTGGAAACTCAAACAGCAATAAACACACAATAGTAGCATTTCAGAGAGAATAGGTTGGTTAGACTTGATCGAGTACCCCATCTCAAAATTGTTGCTGCACATTTCCAATGACTTTGAAATTTTGGGTCATTTTATCGATGAGCATAGACTTTTCGATGGATCTGTATATATGATGTACATTTGATAGCTGTATATTGTGATGCAAACTGGAGATCTAATGGGAATAAAAAGGAAATTAAGAGTACAGGGAGTACACATTTCAGTTCAAAGGAACATTTTTGTACTGTTTAGTCTACTGCATTAATCTTTATGTCAATTGTTTTTTGAAGTGAAACAACTGGACTTTCTGGAGCTGTTTCTGTAAATTTATTAGCCCAATTGCACAGCTGCTGACTTGTTTTTGGCAAACAATTGAATTGTATTAGGGTTTGAATCAGCTCAGTTTTGTCATGTGCATGGTGAGTTTCTTTATAATGAACACACGTGCAACTAACCTGGCCAGATCAAAAAGGATGAATATTTCAAATTTTATAATTATGCTCACTTAAAAAGGGTTTAAGTGCTTAAAAGTCTTATTGACTTGAATGAGTGTTAAAAATGCAATTGATAATTAGGTAAGCTCTGTCTAGCTGAGAATGAAGGCAAGTAATCAGTATATGTGTTAGAATATTTACTGCAGCTGTGCTTGAGCTGTCAGCTGTGCCTTTTAATCGGCTTTCGAAGTATGAGTCAGCCTTTCAGGAATGGCTGCAAATTATATTCATGCTATTAATTCTGTGAATATGGGTGTTTCAGATGGCACAAAAATAAACTTTATTTCTAACTGAATATTATAAATGCTATGGAACGTGTGTGAAGTGCCTGTAATTTTAATTTTAAATCTCAATTTTGTATTATGGGTACAGTAACATCCAAAAGTTGTGGAAGGAGAATACTGGCAAGCGGAATTATTTCTTCTTGGTACTCAAGAAAATATTTGAGAGGATTTGCTGTTCAGATGAAATTTTAACAGATATAGCAGCATGGGGCAAATAACTTGAGATGAAATAGTTATTTTGGCAGTTTCAGTTTTTACAGTAGTGGGTGTTAACATGAACTAACCAAAACATGAAAATATGCTTGCAGTGACAACAAACTATCTTCAGAACAAAAAAGATCAAATTTTTAAATGTATTCTGAAGAGAAGCTATTTAGAGCTCATCAAGATAAGCCTATCAGTGCAGGAAAGTGGAAGATGTCTTTGTTTTTTGACACCTGTTGTTTGAAGCGGGTACTCCCAAATCAGATATGTCTTTGAATGCGTACAGAAAAGAGCTCCTTCTGATAAGACTATAAGGCAGAGGAACAGAATTATTTCTACTGTATAATGCCTTCAATTAAAGTACACAAATACAGCCTTTTTGACCACTGGTCTTGCTGTCCCTCTTGGTTTGAATACTGATTCAAAATTGCTTATTGTAAACTGAATAGTTAGTGCCATCGACAGAGGTCCATGCAACATTGGCAAAACTTATCTCATAAGCACTTGTGCAATTGGTAAGAGATTTTCAGACATGGAAATTTGCTGTTGATTCAAATGTTTTATTGTTTTTAAAAATTGAGAAATCATCTTTGAAACTTCTGTTATCACCAGCATGATGCCACCACCAAAATCAGCTTCCTTTCCTGTATTCTACAAGGAGGCCGTTCCCTCCTTGATACGTGGGTACAGGCTTTGTTCTCTGCTAACCAGATGTAATAATTGTAATTTTACATCCTTTTCTGCCACTTTCAGGGCACTGAGCACTCCCAAATGAAAAGGACTTGTATATACATTTTCAATTTGGTACATTGCACTTGCTGCTCACAATGCAGCCTCTTGTATGCACATGTAGAATGGCTGATAACCTTGTGGAACATCTCCAGTCAGCCTCGATAGTGTGGTCCTGTGCTCTTGTCTTCTGTCCATTCTCAATCTGACCACTATGTTCTTGGCCTTCCACTATATTCTAATAAAGCTTGATGTTAGCTTAAAGAAACTGATCTCATTTTTCATTTAGACGCTTAATAATGTTCATGACATAACCACAGCTTCCACTTGAGTAGCAGTTGTTTGTGATAATTCTGATATAGCTTCTCTGCGCTCTTGTTTTGTTACTTGTTTTTTACCATTCTCCTTTTATATTGCACCAATATATTATTTTATTATATTTTATTTTGTCATTTTAATTACTTCTATCCTTTTGAGACATCCCACCCTGCAAAAGCTCATTTCAGGGAGGTAGCACCACCACCCCTGCCCCCCGCAACCCCGTATTCTCTCTCTCTTCCCCCCCCCCCCGTTGACCTCCAAGGGTGTATGTATACAGGACATTTGATTATGAAAGAACACAACAAGTTATTTGATCAACATACATCAAAGTTGCTGGTGAACGCAGCAGGCCAAGCAGCATCTGTAGGAAGAGGTGCAGTCGACGTTTCAGGCCGAGACCCTTCGTCAGGACTAACTGAAGGAAGAGTGAGTAAGGGATTTGAAAGCTGGAGGGGGAGGGGGAGATGCAAAATGATAGGAGAAGACAGGAGGGGGAGGGATAGAGCTGAGAGCTGGACAGGTGATAGGCAAAAGGGGATACGAGAGGATCATGGGACAGGAGGTCCGGGAAGAAAGACAAGGGGGGGGTGACCCAGAGGATGGGCAAGAGGTATATTCAGAGGGACAGAGGGAGAAAAAGGAGAGTGAGAGAAAGAATGTGTGCATAAAAATGAGTAACAGATGGGGTACGAGGGGGAGGTGGGGCCTTAGCGGAAGTTAGAGAAGTCGATGTTCATGCCATCAGGTTGGAGGCTACCCAGACGGAATATAAGGTGTTGTTCCTCCAACCTGAGTGTGGCTTCATCTTTACAGTAGAGGAGGCCGTGGATAAACATGTCAGAATGGGAATGGGATGTGGAATTAAAATGTGTGGCCACTGGGAGATCCTGCTTTCTCTGGCGGACAGAGCGTAGATGTTCAGCAAAGCGGTCTCCCAGTCTGCGTCGGGTCTCGCCAATATATAAAAGGCCACATCGGGAGCACCGGACGCAGTATATCACCCCAGTCGACTCACAGGTGAAGTGATGCCTCACCTGGAAGGACTGTTTGGGGCCCTGAATGATGGTAAGGGAGGAAGTGTAAGGGCATGTGTAGCACTTGTTCCGCTTACACGGATAAGTGCCAGGACGGAGATCAGTGGGGAGGGATGTTATTTGATCACATCTTGAAACTACACACACACACACACACACACACACACATCTATCTATCTGTCTATTTATCTACATGTATCTTTCTTGTTGAGTATTTTTTTGGCAGTTTCAATACTAACAGGTGAATGCTAATGCAAATAGCTTTTCTATTTCTTTTGCAAACTTTCCTTGTATTGTGATATGGCTTGCTTGGCAGATTTGAGCATTTTGCCATAAGTCTCAACCTCTCAGCAGTCTGTGGCAATGAATTTGTTAAATTTTGCAAGACATCAGATTCACAATTATATTATCATGGAGTCGGTCTTTTTATTCTATTACAACCTTAAGCAAGTCTACAGGGAGTTTGACCTCATCACGTAGGACATCAATAGAGCAGCTCCTTAGCAGCTAGCCAGCTAGTTTAAATAACGTTAGCTATGCTAATGAATGAATGACACCTGTTAAACTCACCTCAACATGTCCTTTTCAGTCATTTAATCCGCCATGGGCAATAGAAAAGTCACTGTTGCAAACAGTGGAGCGAACAACGCTGCCATTATTTTTGACTCTATTTAGGCAGGGGTACACTTTAGAGTAGTCTAGGGTGAAGTACGTTTTAAATTTTCTCTTTTTGGAACACTGTGCCATGGCGCTGTAGGACACTAAACTGAACTGATGGACAATGAAAGAGAGAGAGAGAGAGATCGACTGTAAAGCCCACCCACAGGGAAAACTGATGGGTCTACTTAGCACAAAGAGAAACCAATCAGGATGCGCTGTCTCTCACTCTCTCGCTGTGTGTGTCCCCCTCCCCCTCCCCCTCCCCCTCCCCCGATTTTGAAACACAGCAGCAAAATTGAACTGGGTCGCTGGTGCTCTAATAGCATCATGCTAACAACTACTATGTCGTGACAGATTTCTGTCAATTTCAGTTTGCCTCTTGCAGATGTCCTCCAAAACTTAGACTAAACAAGCATCTTCAATTGCACATCAACTTTTTTTTCTTTTATAATGTTCAAACCATTTTGTAGGAGAATGATGTGCTAAATGTGGTTGAAGACATTATAATATCCACTAATATTCTACTAAATGGTTTGTGCACCTATATTGAAATATTCATGTTCGGCTAATGAACATGTTCTGAAATAAGTAAGAAAACTGGTGATTTAAGCTGTAGGTTTAATGTGTTGGTGTGAATCTGTTCAGCTAGTGGGAAATCTATTATAGTTCAGTCCACTAGAAATGGACTATAGTGCTGTGACTCAGCAATCCATTTGTGGTGTGATACAGTTATATCTTCAGAATAGTATTTTTAATACAGAAAGATCCGATGACATTTGCCTGTTTATGGTATTATTCTTATTGCAGATTCTGCTATTACTTTGGTGCTAACCACTGACATGCTTTGTATGTTTTGAGGATTGCAAATGCTCAGCTTTTTGATTGTCGTCAGCTGGAAATCGGGTGGATTGGTGTCCCTTAATGGACAAAGATCATAGTCCTTGTAGTTTCTTTCTATATATTAAAATAAGATGTTTAATTAGTGTCATAAGGTGTTTTGTGAACTTAATCTCTACTTGTCACAGATGCAACTGGCAAAGAATAGATATACTTCACTTGTTATTGTCAAGTATAAGCAGATGAAGTTGATTCTTTTTTTGAAGGGTAAGAGAGGGAGTCTATGCATTTATTGTGCTAACATGGAACATAGAGATTCAGGAGACAATCCAGTAAAAAACTATCAAAAACCCTTAATTCTAAAATGTAAACTTTTAAAAATTAGTTGAAGAAATCTTTTTGTACTGGCCTTTTGTACCTCATGGATCTCCATCAATAATTGTGTAAAAAGATTTTTAAAAATTGTGTTGATAAATTACTCAATTGTTGAGTAATTGTTGATCCAGAATTGCAAAATTACACTGAAGTTGCATGCAATGCACCTATAAATTATGTGAGCACACATGGAATCGCGTTTTTATACTGCTGCTTCAGACTTGTGAAATGTGTAACTTCTCGAATTCCATCAATAGCTGTTGAGTTTGCTCATTATTTGAGGATGCCCTGTGTGAACAGTAGGAGATTTTCTTAAATATGGAAATGAAGGTTATCTGGAAGATTTAAATTTAGGTGGGGATATTTATACAGGTCTTTGCAAAGACTTCCAAATCTACTGGAACGATAAGTGAACCAAATTCAATATCCTTTTCCAGGCCAACATCCTTGGCAGTTGAGGACCTAATTGCAATTACTTTATGCAAGCCATATCCCCAGCACCATCCTCCTTAAACAGAGATTCTTCAGAGAGCTTGATCGTAGGAAGAAATCTACAAACATACAGGACAAAATATATCAAAGCCTTCTTTGAAAAATGCATTATCTCTACTGACTCCTGGAAATCTGAGAAACAGAAAATGCTGTGAGGACTCAGCGGGTCAGGTAAAATCTCTGAGAATAAAAGAAGCAACATAATGTGATATATCACCAGTATTGCATAAGTAAAAGAACAAATTCATTCTAAGTTGTGGAGAATGTGGCAGAGGGGTGACTAGGGGAAAGAAGGGATAGTTTCTGGTGGGATGAGGTCAGGGATACCAAATGCATAAACTAAATGAGGTCTCCTGATTAATGGTTTGATCAGTGCAGTTAGAGAACCAGAGCAAAGGAACATGAAATGTGTGGTCAGTCAGTTTTTTTAAAAGGAAACAAGGGATGCAAATGTTGAGGTCCGGCATGTCGGGTTGTGTAAATGGAAAGAGAAAAAACAGAACCAATACTGTGAATTGACTGGGAATTTCAGATTTAAAAAAAACAAAAACAAGTTGCCCAAGGTTATAGAATTTGACACTGCACCTGAAAGGCTACATTGTACTTGGGTGCAGAGCGAGGGCTGTTCTTCAAGTTGTATTGGTCTCATTTTATTATACTAGAAGTTACAGCAGATACTTCAGTGTAGAAGTGGGATGGGGAATTTAGAGTGGCAAGCAACAAAAGTTCAGAGTTGTCCCTGTGGAATGAATGTATATGCTCTGCAAGTGGTCACTCAATGCTTTTTCTCTTGTGGAGAACATATTGTTAATAACAACAGATTTGAAGGATGTTAATAAATTACTGATTGACCTGAAAAGACTGTTTGAGTCCTAGAAAAGGAACAGGTATACTAACAGGTAATATATCTTGTATATTATTGTACTAGCTCGCTGGTGGCATAGTGGCATCAGCGCCAGACTTCGGAGCAAAGGCTCTTGAGTTTGAATCCAGCTGGCTGCCTTGCACACTTTCCATCCGTGCTGGGTTGAGTGTTGAGCTAGCAACTCCGCCTCGTAAAAATAAGAAAGCCTGCTTAAAAAAAACCCGCCATCATGATGGCGTCCGGATGATTCCACTCGGAGTTAAGGGCTTTCTCCTTCTTCTTCTATATTATTGTACGGTTATTTATTTGTATTGAATGGTATTATGTTGCACAGAGTCATACAACATGTAACCACATTAAGCATATAGCCATTTTGTAGGTTTTATTCCAGATTTGTCACAAGAGGTTTTGCTTCTTGGTTCACTCTTTACTTGTTGGTCTTGCTGAGCAGTAAATTCAATATGGTTAGGTCAGGTGATGCAGCTTAGAATTTTGATAGGATACTAATTATGTCCTTGGCTTCACCAAAGAGGGATGGGTATTTGATGATGTGCTTTTCTGAATGACTCCATTCTCAGTCCACAGATGGAATGTCGGTAACCAAATCAAACTGGCCTCTGCAGCCAGAGTTAAATGCAACAAAAGTGAGGCCATTTTCTATCACATTTGGTCCAATTGATCTCTCATCCTCTTTATTAGCTGAGCTGCTGTTGAAGTAGGTCTGAACACCAAGAAATGGAAGGAACATATAGAAAAGGTGAAGCAGAAACTGTGATCGTGGACATGTTGGAAAAGGATCTTGTCAGCATGTGAGTTGCTCTTGTTGCTACCGCAGATTAGACTTGCAGTCTGTTTCCCTGTTGCAGCAGTCACGTGAGCTGTTTCCCAGATTATCTTCGGTTCAGAACTGCAATGTTCTCAAAAAAAAAAGAAAAACTGTACTGATGTTGTTCTTATCCAAATGTCATCTTTTGTGCTGGGCTGTCTCAAGCTGTGGGTATACTCTGGGTATGCAAATATCAAGTGTCACCACTTGGGTTCCACCTGCAGCTGTCATTGCAAATGTTGCCATGGAATGTTCTATTTAATTGCTGTGCCACCTGTTTGAGACATCTGTGATCACAGGTCAATGTAGCAGTGATCTGTATGGCATATCCCTGAGGCCCTTGGCAACTTGGATTCTGTTGAAGGCTGCCAAAGCTTTTTGCCAGAACTTCCAAACAAGCACCAAGATCTTGTTTAGCTCATGCTGAGAAGATCTGGACTCATCGGCAAATGGATATCAAAAAGAACAGCAGATGCTGGCAGACTGAAAGGAAATTGGAAACACTCCTCGGGTCAAGCTATGTCCATGTAAAGAGAGTCTCTGTGTCAGACAAAGTCACAGATTTGAAATGTTGATACTGATTCTCTTTCCACAGTGATGCTTGGCTATTTCCAACATTTACTGTTTTTGTTCCGGATCTGACAGACCCTTTCATGAAATCGGTGTCAGCAGTACCAGATGCATTTTCCACCTCTTCCCTTTCCCAGAATGTCTGAAAAGGAATGCAGAGGGTCTTTGTTGCAGTTGAGCCCATACAGCTCTGCAACAGTGTTTCATGGGCTGTTCTCAGAAATGCACATCAACACAAGTATCAGCTGATGCTGAAAGGTCCTCAGTTTTAGGAGAGATGCTCTTTAGTCTATCCAAAACTTGTGGGTCCTTCAGTGTAAGGAGGTGTTCAGAATTGATTGTTGTTGACTGGCACATTTCAAAGTCCTGGGCTGCATTCCTAGGGATGCACTGATGTCTCATGCTGCTGCCACACAGCTCTGTTAGGGAAAAGCCATTGTTTAAGGCCCTCCTGCTGCTGCACTTTGAGGGGGTGGAGCCCAGTTAAAAATTCCTCAGTGTTTGGTCATTGAAATTATATAAGAGATTTGCTATTAGAATGTAAATCTTGTATGTAAATGGAATGTTGTGTTTGTACTAAGAAAGGTGAAAAGAATGTACTGTATTATGATACTAGTGATGTGTACATACATCTGCTGATGCTTCTGGACACATCTTCAGTGATGTTCCTGGAATCATCGGGTGTTTTGGGTGTTTCAACATCATACAAACTCCTCCAGGTGACCCAGCCGGGGCTGATCAGACCCCAGCTCGTGTCCAGATGGCTAGCTACTTATGACTCCATGCCTCCCCTCTTTTGACCCATAGCCATCTTGAGGCCCTCTCTGCCGCAAATTCTATAAATAAAAGTGAGAATCCTCTGCGACTTAGTTATTTTAGCATAATTTATTGTTGTAGGAAAATCTGATGTGCTTAGGCAGAAAAAACAGCTTTAAGTGTGGAAAGCGGCCAGTGAAGGAGTGGAGCTTTGAGGCTTTGACTCGAGAGGCTTCGACGAGAAGAGGCAGAGGACAAGCTAGCTCGCAGTTAGTTTTTACAATGTCTCCTGAGACGGTGATGTGCCTCTCATGTGAGATGTGGCAGTCTTGGGGGAATTCCCCTCTCCCGCAGAGTCACATTTGCCAGAAGTGCATACGGCTGGGCGATCTGGAAGACTGTGTAAGGAAGCTGGAGCAGCAGCTGGATGACCTTCGACTCATAAGGGAGAATGAGGCAGTCATAGAGTAGAATGAGGTAGTGCAGAGCACCCCTGTAGCCATTCCCCTGAATAATAAGCTTACCGTCCTGGATACTGTTGGCGGGGACGACCGACCAGGTGTGAGCCATGGTGGCAGGGCCTCCGGCACTGAGTCTGACCCTGTGGTGCAGAAGGGTGGGACGGAGAAGAGGAGAGCTGTCGTCATTGGACACTCTATAGTCAGGGGAGCAGACAGGAGATTTTGTGGACATGAGAAGGACACCCGCATGGTTTGTTGCCACCTGGGTGCCAGGGTCCAGGATATCTCTGACCGGGTGCACGACATCCTAGTACGAGAGGGAAAGCAACCAGAAGTCATGATACATGTTGGTACCAACGACATAGGCAGGAAGAGGGGTGAGGTCCTGAAGTGTGAGTTTCGGGAACTAGGTAGAAGGCTGAAGAACAGGACCTCAAGGGTGGCATTCTCAGGATTGCTGCCAGTGCTACATGACAGTGATGGTAAGAATTGGAGGAGATGGCAGTTGAATGCGTGGCTGAGGAGTTGGTGCAGGGAGCAGGGTTTTAGATTTTTAGATCATTGGGATCTCTTCTGGGGAAGGTGGGACCTTTACAGATTGGATGGGTTGCACCTGAACTCGAGGGGGAGCAATATCCTTGCAGGTAGGTTTGCTAGCATGGTTCGGGAGGGTTTAAACTAATTTGCGAGGGGGATGGGACCCAGAGCGATAGAGCAGTGAAAGAAGTGCATGGAGTACGGCCAGATCTAACATACAGAGAGGCTTTGAGGAAAGAGAAGCAGAATAAACGGTGTAAAGACAGTAAGGTAGAAGGGCTGAAATGTGTGTACCTCAATGCAGGAAGCATCAGGAACAAAGGTGATGAACTGAGAGCTTGGATACATACATGGAATTATGATGTCGTGGCCATTACAGAGACTTGGCTGGCACCAGCGCAGGAATGGATTCTCAATATTCCTGGATTTCAGTGCTTTAAAAGGGATAGAGAGGGCAGAAAAAGGGGAGGAGGGGTGGCATTACTGGTCAGGGATACTATTACAGCAACAGAAAGGGTGGGTAATGTAGCAGGATCCTCTTTTGAGTTAATATGGGTGGAAGTCAGGAACAGGAAGGGAGCAGTTACTGTATTGGGGGTATTCTGAAGGCCCCCCGGTAAGAGCAGAAATACAGAGGAGCAGATTGGGAGGCAGATTTTGGAAAAGTGCAAAAATAACAGGGTTGTTATCATGGGTGACTTTAACTTCCCTAATATTGATTGGCACCTGATTAGTTCCAAGGGTTTGGATGGGGCAGAGTTTGTTAAGTGTGTCCAGGATGGATTCCTGTCACAGTATGTGGACAGGCCGACCAGGGGGAATGCCATACTAGATCTAGTACTAGGTGATGAACCGGGTCAGGTCACAGATCTCTCGGTGGGTGAGCATCTGGGGGACAGTGACCACCGCTCCCTGGCCTTTATAATTATCATGGAAAAGGATAGAATCAGAGAGGACAGGAAAATTTTTAATTGGAGGAGGGCAAATTATGAGGCTATACGGCTAGAACTTGTGGGTGTGAATTGGAATGATGTTTTTGCAGGGAAATGTACTATGGACATGTGGTGGATGTTTAGAGATCTCTTGCGGGATGTTAGGGATAAGTTTGTCCTGGTGAGGAAGATAAAGAATGGTAGGGTGAAGGAACCATGGGTGACAAGTGAGGTGGAAAATCTAGTCAGGTGGAAGAAGGCAGCATACATGAGGTTTAGGAAGAAAGGATCAGATGGGTCTGTTGAGGAATATACAGGGAAGCAAGAAAGGAGCTTAAGAAGGGGCTGAGAAGAGCAAGGAGGGGGCATGAGAAGGCCTTGGCAAGTAGGGTTAAGGAAAACCCCAAGGCATTCTTCAGTTATGTGAAGAAAAAAAGGATGACAGGAGTGAAGGTAGGACCGATTAGAGATAAAGGTGGGAGGATGTGCCTGGAGGCTGTGGAAGTGAGCGAGGTCCTCAATGAATACTTCTGTTCGGTATTCACCAATGAGAGGGAACTTGATGATGGTGAGGACAATATGAGTGAGGTTGATGTTCTGGAGCATGTTGATATTAAGGGAGAGGAGGTGTTGGAGTTGTTAAAATACATTAGGACGGATAAGGCCCAGGGGCCTGACGGAATATTCTCCAGTCTGCTCCACGAGGCGAGAGAAGAGATTGCTGAGCCTTTGGCTAGGATCTTTATGTCCTCATTGTCCACGGGAATGGTACCGGAGGATTGGAGGGAGGCGAATGTTGTCCCCTTGTTTAAAAAAGGTACTAGGGATAGTCCAGGTAATTATAGACCAGTGAGCCTTACGTCTGTGGTGGGAAAACTGTTGGAAAAGATTCTTAGAGATAGGATCTATAGGCATTTAAAGAATCATGGTCTGATCACGGACAGTCAGCATGGCTTTGTGAAGGGCAGATCATGTCTTAACAAGCCTGATAGAGTTCTTTGAGGAGGTGACCAGCATATAGATGAGGGTAGTGCAGTGGATGTGATCTATATGGATTTTAGTAAGGCATTTGACAAGGTTCCACACAGTAGGCTTATTCAGAAAGTTAGAAGGCATGGGATCCAGGGAAGTTTGGCCAGGTGGATTCAGAATTGGTTTGCCTGCAGAAGGCAGAGGGTGGTAGTGGAGGGAGTACATTCAGATTGGAGGATTGTGACTAGTGGTGTCCCACAGGGATCTGTTCTGGGACCTCTACTTTTCGTGATTTTTATTAACGACCTGGATGTGGAGGTAGAAGGGTGGGTTGGCAAGTTTGCAGATGACACAAAGGTTGGTGGTGTTGTAGATAGTGTAGAGGATTGTCAAAGATTGCAGAGAGACATTGATAGGATGCAGGAGTGGGCTGAGAAGTGGCAGATGGAGTTCAACCCGGAGAAGTGTGATGTGGTACACTTTGGAAGGATAAACTCCAAGGCAGAGTCCAAAGTAAATGGCAGGATACTTGGTCGTGTGGAGGAGCAGAGGGATCTCGGGGTACATGTCCACAGATCCCTGAAAGTTGCCTCACAGGTGGATAGGGTAGTTAAGAAAGCTTATGGGGTGTTAGCTTTCATAAGTCGAGGGATTGAGTTGAAGAGTCGCGATGTAATGATGCAGCTCTGTAAAACTCTGGTTAGGCCACACTTGGAGTACTGTGTCCAGTTCTGGTCGCCTCACTATAGGAAGAATGTGGAAGCATTGGAAAGGGTACAGAGGAGATTTACCAGGATGCTGCCTGCTTTAGAGAGTATGCATTATGATCAGAGATTAAGGGAGCTAGGGCTTTACTCTTTGGAGGGAAGGAGGATGAGAGGAGACATGATAGAGGTGTACAAGATATTAAGAGGAATAGATAGAGTGGATAGCCAGCACCTCTTCCCCAGGGCACCACTGCTCAAGACAAGGAGACATGGCTTTAAGGTAAGGGGTGGGAAGTTCAAGGGGGATATTAGAGGAAGGTTTTTTACTCAGAGAGTGGTTGGTGCGTGGAATGCACTGCCTGAGTCAGTGGTGGAGGCAGATACACTAGTGAAGTTTGAGACTACTAGACAGGTATATGGAGGAATTTAAAGTGGGGGCTTATATGGGAGGCAGGGTTTGAGGGTTGGCACAACATTGTGAGCCGAAGGGCCTGTACTGTGCTGTAGTATTCTATGTTCTATGTTCTAAATTTTATTCAAGGCATTGAAATGAGTACTTCAACAGATGCATCAGCACCCAGTTTTATTTCTAGCAGTCTAATGCCAAGTTTTATTGTTATTTAATTATTTATTTAGAGACACAGCATGGAATGGCCTCTTTTGGCCCACTGTAGTGTAGCAACACGTAGCAACCCGATTTTAATCCTAGCCTAATCACAGGACAATCTACAATGACCAATTAACCTACTAGCAGGTACATTTTGGATTGTGGGAGGAAACTGGAGCACCTGGAGGAAAGCCACCCATGTTAAATCAGTTCAACATCAGACAATAAGTATTACTGCCACTACTTTCTCAATGTTTTTGGTTTACTCTCTGGCACACAACCAACAACACTGTTTCTACCATTTCACTCAAATTTACCTTCAAATCGTCTCAGTTGCTTTGGTGTCTTCGCTAACATGCGTGTCTCTATATCCCTTTAGCTTTAAACTGTCCTTCCTTGACCTCTGCTTCAGGACACCTTGTCTAATATCTTCCAATTTGGCTTGGCAATTTTTGTTAAGCCTTTTTTCTTGAAGCATCTGATACTTGCATGAAAGATATATTTTAATCCAATTTTGCAATTTTATTTTGGAGGAATTCTGAGATTGCTGAAGTTTTTATTTGGGCTGAAAAATTCCAAAATGTGTAATGATGAGCCATTCCTTAAACTTCATTGGAACAAAGCAAAAGAGTAAGGACTGAAAAAAAAAATGGAGTGTGGTTGAGAATTAATCAATGACCTGATTAATTGATCTGCAAATTGATCTCATTATTTGAATTTATTCCTCTAATGAACAGTGAATAATGGTACAGTTTAGGATGGCCAAAAGGGGACATGAAATGTCCAAGGCAGGCAGGATTAAGGAAATCCTAAGTCATTTTATACTCAGAATATTTCGGGGAAGAGTATGTCCACTCAAAGTCAAAGGAGGGAATTTATGAATGGAAACAGAGGAAATGAGTTTGTTCCGAATTACAATCTGAATCAGGTTTAATATCACTGGCACATGTCATGAAATTTGCTGTTTTGCAGCATTGTAATACATAATAAAAATAATAAGTTGTAATAAAAAATTAAATTAAATAAGTAGTGTAAAACGGCAAAAAAAAGGTTCATCGTCCATTCAGAAATTTGACAGGAGGGCAGATCCTGAAACGTTCCGATTGTCAAGGACCTCCACCACCCAGGACATGCTCCCTTCTCTGCTGCCATCAGGAAGGAGGTGCAGGAACTTCAGGAATCACACACCAGGTACAGGAACAGTTATTACCCTTCAACCATCAGGCTGTTGAACCAAAGGGGATAACTTCACTCAACTTCATTTTTACCATCTCTGAAATGTTGTCACAACCTATGGACTCAGTTTCAAGGACTCTTCATCTTGCGTTCTCGCTATTTATTGCTTATTTGTTATTATTATTATTATTTATTTTTGTATTTGCATACTAGTTGTACGCCCATTTGGTGTCATCTTTTATTGATTTTATTATGGTTATTGGATTTATTGAGTATGCCCCCAAGAAAATGAAACTCAGAGTTATATATGGTGACATGTGTACTTTGATAATAAAATTTACTTTGAACCTCATTATGATTTTGCATTTTATCATTTACCTGTATTGTACTTTTTTGTTAACTTAAACTTTATTCTGCATTGTTATTGTTTTATCTTATTGTAACTCAGTACACTGTGTAGTGATTTGATCTGTATGACAGCTTGCAAGACAAGCTTTTCACTGTATCTTGGTACATTTGACAACAATATAATCTAGTATTCTAAAATAATGGATGCTATTGTTATGATTTATAACTCCAAAACATTAAACTCCTTGAAGAAAAAGATGGGAGCCTGGGGAATGCAAGTCTAACTTTGTCTTTTACTTTAAGCAAGGCATGCATGTAATGTGGTGGTGTGATAATGTATTCCATTTACAGATAACCCACAATGAATTAATTAAATGAACAAAAATCTTGAAATAAACAATGTATTTACAATATTATTCAAATACTATTGAAATTTACATACTCCTCCGTGCTTAGCTGCAAGCTCCAACTCAATATAGAATGCATCTCACCTGTATACACAGTATGCTATAATACAACTACTATACAGACATCCACGGCACAGTAAATTTTAAATTGTCCCATTCAGGCTTAAAGAGTTAATCGATGTAGAGGTCTCCTTACTCTTGTGGGATGATGTCTTTCCTGACAAGGGGATCACTCTGCTTGGCAGGTGAACATGTCTGTCAAGCAATCTCAGGTTCTAGGATCTCTTCTGTGGTGGTTGTAGGTGTTGAGTGTGGGACTGTAGGAAGTGGTTCTGACAGATCTGGCTACCTTTCTTCTCTAACAATTTCCTCTGTGCTCTTCAACTGATCGCTGTACCATCTCCAGATGATGCCAGACACAACCTCCGCTGTGTAGGAGAGTGGTCCAGTTCATCTTTGGTTTTTTGTGTACCCACTTTTGATCACCTCTATTGTGCCTTCCCAGGGATGCTTGTCCAAGAGTGAAACCTGAATCTCCATGTTGAGGAGCCCTCAATTTGTCTAGGCTGTTTATTCTGCATGCTCCTGAGGTTTGGTCTGAGGAGATCCAAGTATTGAATGTAAGGGACGACCCAGGAACAGCATAGTAGGTGAGTTATTGTAGGGTGTGCTGCATTATAATATACAAGGAGGAAATTGAAAAGCTTCTGGTTCAGTGTATGTGTAGTATCTTCTGCAGGCATTGCTTGTAGTGCATCCTTTAGACTCTGGACAATCCTTTCTGCCAAGTCGTTTGTATCTGGGTGGTACGGTGCAGATGTAGTATGTTTTATTCTGTTCATCTTCAGGAATGACTGAAACTGTTCCACCACAAATTGGTGCATTGTCTCAGACTAAGTGTTCTGGAACGCTAGTTCCTGTGACGATGCTCCTCAACACATCAACAGTGTTTGAGAGTGTAGTGAATGTGACTGGGAACACTTCTCATCACTTTGTAGCTGCATCCACTACTACAAGAAATTTTTGCCTATGAATGGTTGGCAAAATCCACATGAATCCTCTGCCAGGGAATGCAGGCCATTTCCGGGGATGGAGAGGCTCTGCTGTTAGCACGGTGCATGGCAAGTTGCTGGATATGCTAATCTGCCCCAAGCCATCAGGCAAAGCTTCAAGCCAAGCCTTTCATTTTGACCATGCCAAGATGACTAGCATGTAGCTCCTCCAGCTCTTTATCTCTCAGCTTGGATGGTACAACTAACTCTCAATCCCCACATAAGGCAACATCTGTCAAGGGCAAATTACTCTCAGCACTGGTACAAATGGGAGAACTGTAGTTTCTGCCACTCATTCCAGTAATTTTGGGGGGCCATGTAGAGCTGAGATGGTGTGGGGTCTTTGCTGGTTTCCCTTTGGATCATCTTTGCCATAATAGGGAGACTTTCAATTTTCAATAGCGAGAGTACATCAAAAGGAATGTCCTCTTTGTAAATGTTTCATGTGTTTCTTTTTGCAAAGATACATTGGACAATCCACTAATCTTTTCATACTTAGTTGTACTCTTGTAACTCAATCTTGTAACTGTCCTTCAGGAAACACAGCTCATCTCTGCATTTGTGCCGCTGTTGTTAGTGGAACACCCTTCTGTGGATTAAAATGGATGCAAGTGACTGATGATCAGTAATAAGGGTAAGCTCCTTCCCATATAAGTACTGGTTGAAATGTGTTATACCCCAAACCAGACTCGAGGCTTCCTGTCAATTTGTGCATAATTTTTCTCTACAGCATTAAGGGATTGTGATGCAAAGGCTATGGGGCATTCATGTCCATCACTCATTACATGTGACATGACTGCACCTGTACCATAAGGTGTGGCTTCACAGGCAGGCTTCACTTGATTATGTGAATCTTAATGTGTGAGTAGTGTCTGACGTCGCTTTGTCTTTTTGAAAGCCACCTCACACTGCCTTGACCATTGCCAGTTCTTCCTCATCTGTAGTAATGAGTTCAAGGGTGGAGCACAATAGCCAGGTTTGGGAGGAACTTGCTTTAGTAATTGACAAATCCTAAGAAGGACTGTGACCGTGACATGTCCTTTTGTTTTGAGGCATCCACCACTGCTTGAATTTTCTCAGCATACTTGAATAATTCTTGTGCATCAATGATATGACCACAGTAAGTAATGCTTGATTTAAAGAATTCACTCTTATTGCGTTGTGCTCTGAGCTCATAATCTTCTAATCTTTTTAACACTGTCTTGAGATTTGGACATGTTCCTTGTCTTCCTTACCAGTAACAATGATGTCATCCAGGTAACACTGAGGGCCTGCACAGCCTTGCAGCACCTGGTCCATAGCTTTCCACCAGAGTGCAGGTGCAAATGCTACCCCAAAAATAAGCCTATTATAGCGATAAAGCCCTTTGTGAGTGTTTATGCTGAGAAACACTTTAGACTGTCTCCCATCTCCATCTGTAGGTAGGCCTCAGCTAAGTCCACTTTGCTGAAGTGCTTTTCTCCAGTAAGGTTTGCAAAGATATCCTCCATCCTGAGCAGAGGGTATTGATATACTTTCAGTACCTGGTTGATGGTGACTTTAAAATCACCATAGATCCTGATGAACCCATTCTTCTTAGACACTGGGACCACTGGCATTATCCATGGGCTCCACTCAACCTTGGAAAGAATTCTTTCAGCCTTCATGTGATCTAGCTCACTTTATCACGGATGGTACAAGGAGTTGGGCAGGCTTTGTAAAATTTGGTTGTTGCATTTTCCTTCAACACTATATTATCATTGATATGTTTGAGTTTTCCAGTGCTATCCCTGAACACCGTTGTGGCATCACCCCATGCCTATGTGATTATAGTTCAATTATAGACTATGTAAATAATCCAGAATAATTTTCCCTCCATCAGCGCAAAAGTACCATGTAGAATTTTGACTGGGAAGATGCAAAATAAATTCACAATAGATATCAGCGTTGAGAAATTGTGGGCCACACACACAAAATGCTGGGGGAGCTGAGGAGGCCGGGCAGCATCTATGAAAAAGAGGACAGTCAGCATTTTGGGCTGAGACTCTTCAAGGATTAAATTAATATAATCACTTGCCGGTCATATGAACCATGCAGATGATAACCGCTGGATGTACTTTTAGAAACAATGCCGTACATTTATGAATAACCTTCCAGAAAACCATTTCAGCTGAACTTTTGAACTCCAACTATCTGGAAAGCAACATGAATGAAAATGTATTCAATTTTGGTTACCCCTAGAAACCAGAATCCAATAACAACACATTTATTTTAAATGAGTTGCAAACTAATTGGTAATAAAATTGTTTCGTTCAAAGGGCTGGCAAAATTTTTTCTATTTTCAATCTTTTTCTTTGGAAATTACATTATTTTATTGAAAGTTGAGTGCCTGTTTATTTTGATGCATACTCTGACTGAAGCAAAGGTGAACCACTCGGTATGCAATGTCCAGTTATCTGTTGTGTAATCAAATGCACCGATCTCTCTGATGAAGCCAGCCATTTCTGCTCTTTATGCTCTTCACTGTTTATGAACCCATGTATTCTTTTATTTTCTGACATTTTAAAAACTCTATCATCTTTCCTTTTCTGAAGAAAACGTGCTGCACTGAAGGAAAAAATGCAAGTTTTTTTTGACTGTTTTTCGCTGTGCTTTTTAAAAACTCGAACCTCACGCTGCACTTCAGGTATGTAGTGTCTCAGGTGCATTCAAAACTTACTCAGCACTACTGTTACGTTTTGTAACCTTAAAACATTAAACTAATGCATCTATTATTTGTTTTTTATGTCCACATATCGCACGGTGGCGTGATGGTGCAGGCCATTTCTATACTTTTACAGGTTACCCATGGTGCATTATTTAAGAAAACAAGAATAGTCAATCAAACAATATACTTACAATATTACTCAAATACTACTAAAATATTAAATACACAACAGCTATGTTTACCTAACAGGTTTATGACCAATATGAACATCCTTGGAATACTTGTAGTTTCCAGAACAAATAATATTACACAGATGAATGTGATACCACTTCATCATGCACTCATCTGATGATTTTAGGAATTTAATGTCTTTAACTTTCTTTTTTTTTTCATTGGTTTACTCCTTTTTCCAGCAAGGCAAGCATTTACTGGCCATCATTTACTGATCTTCAATGAAGTGGTGTGCTATATCTTTCCAAGGGAGTTACTTGTAGACCAGAATGGATAAGGAAACATTAGTATACACCAACAAGAGAAAATCTGCAGCTGTTGGAAATACGAGCGACACACACAAAATACTAGAGGAACTCAGCAGGCCAGGCAGCATCCATGGAAAAAGGCACAGTCGATATTCTGGGCTGAAACCCTTTGGCAGGACTGGCAACACTCAAAATGCTGGAGGAACTCAGCAGGCCAGGCAGCATCTATGGAAAGGGTTTCAACCTGAAATGTTGACTGTACTTTTTCCCATAGATCCTGCCTGGCCTGCTGAGTTCCTCCAGCATCTTGCTTGTGTTGTATTAGTATACACCAGATTTCTCAAGGTTGTGATTGTTAATATTAGATTGTTATTTTGGATTATTATTTAATTAAAATAAATTTTCCTGTTAGCTTCTGTGGTGAGGTTTGAGCAAGCATCTGTAAATCATTAATTTGGAATTCTAGATGAGTAGTCCCATTAACAACACCTTACAAACATATATTTATTTTGGTACTGTAAAACAGTTGGCAAGAAGTATTATGGATGAAAGATAGATTTATTGAAATCCTCAGATTTTATGACAAGTAGTGATAGAAGATGAATGATCTTCTCAACAAAAGCTCAAATTGACATACTGCACAGTGAATGGACACAGCATTGTTTTGATTTGAGTCAAAGGTTGTATATCATGCCACTCAAAAGCTGAAAGGTCAAATGTTGCAATATAATTCGATTGTCCAGCCTTTATACTTTGTGTAACTTTCCAATTCATTGTCTTTTGCCTTAGCTGCATGAATTGCTTAACTTATAAAGCTGTAACCTCAATATATAACTCTTTTGAGAACTGCTTTGAAGGTTTAAAGAGCGGTATTTCAGAGTGCCTGACCTTTTCAAAATTGCATTAGATTGTCACAATTTTGTATAGCCAAGATAGTTGGGACTACTTAAGGGTGCTGTTCAGATTGAAACCTGAAGTGATAGATTCACCAAACAGATATGTTTTCTACAAAATATGAGCACTTTATTGTTTAAAGTATCTTACATGGCAAAGGAATTAGAAAAGACAGGAGGGAAAGAGATAAATTAGAAAGGACAGATGCAGCACAAGGTTATTTTAATTGGAGAAGGTGTCAGCATCCTTCAGGATCAGTGTTTAGATTCCTGGCAATAACTTGCCGTTGCAGTGAACAGCTGCAATAATCATGCAACAAGTGATAGTAATACCAGGAGATAAAGTAGTGTGTATGTGTGTGTGTGTGTGGGGGGGGGGGGTTGCTGGTAGTGTTGATGGTTTCTGTCTGCTTTGGTCCACTAGGCTTAGAAATCCCCTGTGCTTGCTGCCCTTCTTGTCTACTGGGTTTTAATTCCCCTCTACCGGTTTCCAAGAAATCATGGTGGGTTTGCCAATTTCAAGAACAAACTGAACATACAGTGATAACAATCATGCAGTCATGTAATTTTAAAAGAAAATGATTGAAAATGGAAAACTGTTGTCAAATCTGTAACCAAAACTTAATTTTATTACAATTAGTTTGTAGCATATTTAAAGTAAATGTTTTGTTGTTGGATTTAATTTCTGGTTTCTGGAGGTAACCAATACTTAATAAATTTTCATTTTTGTTGCTCTCTCAGAATAGTTGGAGTTCAAAAGTTCAGCTGAAAATGGTTTTCTGGAAAGTTATTCATAAATCTGTGGCGTTGTTTCTAAAAGTCAATCCAAGGGTTATTAACTGTATGGTTTATATTGCCTGCAAATGATTATATTAATTTAACACTTGAAATTATTAGTATAAACAATGTTAATTCTTTGCACTGATAAATTATTGAAATTATTCCCTGTGGTGGCAAGTTCCATATGCTTAATTCTTTTTGATGTTTCTTCTGCATTCCCTTATGGTCTTAATAGTGTGTGCTTTAAATGTATGGTCCCTTGTTTTCTGTTTTCACGTGTGGAAATGTATTCACTATATTTACCCTTTTGAATTCTTTATAGTATGACTATATTAAAAATGAATATAAGCTTATAATTCCTTAGCTCTGGCATCTCTATTGTGAATTTGTTTTGTACCTTCTCAGTCCTTTTGTTTTTTTTTGTGATATTGGGAACATGGTACTTTTATGCTGATGGAAGGGAGATGTTTTTGGATTACTTGCACAGCTCTGTGATTGAACTATAATCACATGAGGTTGAATTTGAAATCTAATTTTTTTCCTTTCCGTTTACGTTATTATCTGTGAAAATATTGCTTTAGACAAACAAATATTGGTCACAATTGAAATTTGAGTGTCTGTTTATTGTGATGTACAGTTTGATTGAAGCAAAGTTGATTCACCTGCCTCATTCTTCAGAAGATATTAGTGCAAAGAAAGCAGTTAGTGAAGGATTAGAAATATTTCAACTTTCAGCAGAAGGAAGCCAAGACACTAAAACGATAAGGGATAGTTGAGTAATGGGAAATTGACTTTAATGACTTTTTTAAAAAAAAGTGTATAAGAAAAGAAATAGCTTAAGTCAACATGCATTCTTTGCAGACTGAGACAAGTGAAATTGTATTGGGAATAAAGAAAGCAGAGAAATTAAGTAGATTTTGTTGCCTCATTTCACAGAAGTTTTCAGAAGGCAAGTCTGGAATGAATGGGGAGTTCAAAGAAATTAACATTAGTTTAAAAAAAAATGGAAAATTTCTGGAACTGAGAAGCATTAAACCCTGAGGGACCTGATGATCTGTATCATAGAATTTTGGAAGGACTTGTACAGTTATGGGTGGAAAACTGTACCCATAATGGCCCCCCATGTCCACACTGGCACTGACATACATCCATACTAATAGGCTTAAAGTGTTCTGTGCCTTGGTAATTCAGGTGCTTATCTGGATGCTGCTTAAATTCTGTTAGAATAGTTGCCTCTACCATTCTTTCAGGCAACACGTTTCAGATTCTGGTCTCTTTTTTTTTAGGATCAGTGAGGAATTGAACTAAATGTGTCCGTTTCCAAAAGGAATAGAAAAATTGACAACTGATGTGTTGCCGTTGTCGGAGATATGTTGCTTGAAGAGGTAATTTTCACTGGATTCAGATGAAGGGTCTCAATCAGAAACAAAGACCACTTTTGTGAGCCCTTAAAAATTCCACCAGTTTACATTTTGAATGACTACTTTGCAGACTAACTTGAACTAATAACCATTCTCTTTAAAGTAGAGAACCATAGTTTGTTTGGCTGGTCATTTTCATCTCATGAGAGTCAAGTTCTTATTTGTGTCCTTGTAATTGCAGTAGTGGGAGAAGTCTAGTCAAGGAAAATAGCATTGTGTGTGATCTGATTCTAATGAGTTGATGTTTGTACAAACAATCTCAATCATCAAATCATACACATTTTTGCTAACATTGGAATTAGATTAGTGATGTAAGTGCTTGCATGAAAACTGGTTTAGACCATCTGATTCCGAATGGACAGTTCTGTCTACCTGGTTACGGAATTACATCATTATTGATTTAAAAAAATACAGAAAATTCTACCATACTTAAGAGTTTATATATTTGTTCATGAGTTTGCTGGCAATGCTGACACTTATTGGCCATTACTAAATATCCCTGAATAGAGGAGGTAGATAAAAGTCAATCACTTTGGTCGATGTTGAGTCACAATTGAGCCAGATTGAGAAATGGTAGTAGATTACCTTCCTTGTCGGATGTTAGTGAAACACATTTTTTTAATCACAGTCTGGTAGTTTCATGACTAGCTCTTTTCATTTCCAATTGAACTTGTTTATTTGACTGTAAATTCCTTGGTTATGTGATATGTTCATACTCATGTGAATAGATTAGTGGTCTGGAAACGCCTACTGTTTTATGAAGAAAGCACCTTGACCCACTGCTGTTCCCTGCCTCACCAAATGAAGCAAATCTTTTATTAAAAAGTCAATGGATATTGAATATAAAGCTGAGTTTAAAAAAAGATCTCGTGTTTTCTGGCGTATATGATGAATAAACTCAACTTGGGCTTCCAGCCGGGTACGGATATTTATTTTAACTGACAATTTTGACAGCAAGCTCTTCCTTCCGCGTCAGGGATAATTCATGGCCATGTTTTGTCTGGTGGTATTTATACCCCCGTCATCTGTCCCTCCTGATTGGTTAGTCTTCATCCAATCAGGTTTCGGCTTTCCCACCTTGCTTACAATCTAATTCCTGTTCTAATTTAAAGCGAGACTTTGTTTTTGTTAAAATTCTTTTCCCCTAGTTTTACTTCATTGGCTTCCTTTTTCAGGCCATCCTAAAAGCCATTGGCATGGCACAGTAGTTTTGTGCCATTGAAGTCAATCCTGTGGCCATTGCAAATGCAATGTTCTGCTACCGCTGATTTTTCTCTGGGTAATCCAAACGGATACCCCTTCTGTGCTCCTTGATGGGTGTTTCCAGTGTGTGTCCTGTCTGGCCAATATATACTGCTGTGCATTCACAGAGGAATCCTGTGAACGCCAGCAATCTTGAATCCATGGTCATCTTTGACCCATATAAACTGTACTTCTGAGTTTCCTTATGAATTTGTAGATTGTATTAATCTGGTATTTCTTCAAGATCCTGGCAATCCTTCCAGAAACAGTGGAAATATAAGGAAGGCAGGTGGTATAATAGCCACCAACATGCCTCCCAATGTAGAGCGGTTCTTTCTACTTTGATTGACCTTGTGAAAACTATTTCAGACCCAGAGAGCCTCCACGAAGAAGTAAGACAACGTTCCTATAGAATGGCTACAAGGTGACGGAAACCAAAGTTCATGTGAGTGGGTTTCCGATAGATGCCATGTTAGAGGCTACCGTCTGGTTTCCGTCGTATTATAATGTCCAGGAACAGGAGACAATCATTCTTCTTCATCTCCATCATAAATTGAATGTTTGGATGTATGCTGTGCAGATGTTTGTGGAACTGTTGGAGCGCCTGGATCCATGAGGCCAGACTATGAAGGTGTTATGGACGTGTCTGAAGAAGCATTTTGGGCCTCTCATCAAAGTCCTCCATGTAGAAATTAGTAATAGCTGACGATAAGGGCAATCCAACGGCCACTCCGTCTGTTCATACTAGTTCCCCTAACAGGGGAAGTAGACAGCTGAGTTGTTGTGTGTAAACAGGCTGTTTGCAAAAGCAATAATGTTACAGGTATTCTTCAGTTAAAGTCGATACTGAATTTCCTTAAATTAATTTTCAAAGTTAAATTTTGCCTTGCACATTGATTATTGAAATGATTATTGATGTTGTAATTGTTTACAAGAAGAATGAGCCTTGGAAATGGGCTTAAAGTACTTGAGAGCCAGTTCACATATGAGATGCATTTGCATTACATAACTTAAATGTGGGTACACTTTATTTCCTCCACTTTGAGACCGTTCAAGTCATCCAACTTTGTGCTTGTCTGTCTTACCCACTGCATCTGATAAGTGAATTATTTTATAAATAATTTTAATAAAAGAAAGGCTGCAGAGCAAGCAAGGTCAATTTTTTTAGTGGAGGTGAAGCAAAGTCTTGAAGTGCTCAACTGGTAAGATGTGTACACTGAAAGGCTTGTTCACACAAGTATAACGTAGATAGAAAAAGTGATACTTATAAATAATATATGACCTTTAGCCATCCCCTTTCCCAGTTACCCCAACCTTCTCACAGGACTTGTTCCTTGGCTCTCTTTTGGCTGAGCTTTACAGCTTTGCAGCCCTTCTATCATCCAATGATATGTAAATCTTTTTCTCCAGTGAAGCAAAAACTTTAGCTACTCTTGACACTGAATTTTTTTTATTTTGTTGTTGAGAGGATCATAGTTTATCATTAATTTATGCTAGAGGTAGCTTTTTGTCAATACGTCCAAGTTCGAAGGACTAAAGAATTGTTACTGCCTTTAAAGTAGTACGTAGGGAACTTGTATTTATGTACACTTCTATCTGAGGTGGGTGGTGAGGTGGAGATGCATCTCTGCCAAAGGAGGTGAAAGCGCGCCTACTCTCCACTAGTCTGCAGGTCACCCTTGGGAAAGGTGTCACACCTGCTTAGCCCACTGATCAGGGTCATGGGAAGCCATGGTTGCAGGTGGTGGATGGTCATATAAGCAGAGGGTGCATATCACATCTTGGTTATGTGACCACTGACACCAGGCATACAATCTCTGAACAGCCAGAAACAAGAGAAAATCTGCAAATACTGGAAATCCAAGCAACACTTGCAAAATGCTGGAGAAACACAGCAGGCCAGAAAGCATCTGTGGAAAAGAGTAAACAGTCAACATTTCAGGCCAAGATCCTTCATCAGGACTGGAAAAAAATGAAAGTCAGTGGGAAGTGGTGGGGAGGGAAAGAATAGCTCCAAGGTGGTAGCTGATAGGTGAGACCAGGAGGGGGGCAGAGGTGACATAAATTCTACTTCCCATTCCCGTTCTGCCATGCCAGTCCACTGCCTCCTTGACTACTGCAATGAGGCCATACTCAGGTTGGAGGAACAACACCTTGTATTCCGTCTGGGTGCCTCCAACCTGATGGCATGAATATCAATTTCAGCTTATGGTAATTTCTCACAGCCCCCCCCCCCCCCACCTTCACCATTCCCCATTCCCATCTCCATTTCTTGCTTTGTCTCCTTACCTGTCCATCACCTCCCTCTGGTGCTCCTCCCTTTCTTTTCTTTCATAGTCTTCTACCCTCTCCTATCAGATTCCCCCTTCTCCAGCCCTTTGTCTTTTTCATCTATCATCTTCCAGCTCTTTACTTCACCTCTCCTCCCCTCCAAGTTTCACCTGTCACCTCCTACCTCATACTTACTCCACCCCTCCCCTCACCCTCTCACTCTGACACATCCTTTTTTTTTCCCGGTCCTGATGAGGGGTCTCTGCTGGACATGTTGACTGTTTACTCTTTTCCATAGATGCTGCCTGGCTTGCTAAGTTCCTACAACATCTTGTGTGTTGCTTGAATCTCTGAAGAGTATTGATCTAGTAAAGACGGTGTCAGAAGAAAGCAATGGCAAACCACTTCTGTAGAAAAATTTGCCTAGAGCAATCATAGTCAAGGCCACAATCGCTCACATCAGATGATATGACACATAATGAATCTATTTGAGCAAAATTTTTTCAAGGATTAAAGAAACAGAAATTGGATCAGAGCCACAATATTATAGCAGGTAGCCAAACACAAAGGAGGAAATTATAGAGCTTAGGTCTTTCTTAGTTGAAAGAATGAATGCCAATGGCATGACAATTAAATTTAGGGATGGGTAAGAGTCCAAGGCCAGGGGCTTGCAGATTTTAAGGTTATTGCAGAGACTGAAGCATGCACAGTGAAGTGAAAGAGTTTGAAAACAAATGAATGGAGTTTTAAAGTGGAAAATTTTGCATAATCAGTACATCTCAGCATGCACTGTGACTATTAGTAAACAGAACTCAGTGAGAGTTGGGACACAAGTTAAAGAGCTTTGAATTCCGTTGATCGGAGGGAATGGAGGAAACTGGTCAGTCAGGAATGTATAAAATTGTTTGAGACTATTTTCCAAGACTAGGAGGATCTGAGGCATTGCGGTTAAGATATTAGGCTAATATCCAGGTGTCTCTCTTGAGTAAGGCACAAGTTTTAAATCCCACTTTTTGTGCTTGGATTTTTGGTGATATTTGACAAGCGGACTTATTGGACTATTGGATGTTATTTGATTAGGAAAAGAAAAGGGGGGGAAAAAAGAACTAATACTTATATATGTAGTGAAAAGGTGCGTGGGGTAACTGGAGCTCTAGTGAGTTGGGAGTAATCATGGGAATTGGGGCCCTGATGAGGCAGAAAGATATTGGGCATCAGGACCTCAATGAAGAAGAAAAGTTCAGGGTTACAGGGGCCTTGCAAATCAGGAAATACTACCTGGTGAGCCTGATGCTGAATCAAGATTTCCAACTGTTGCGTATCAGATTATTGAACCTTTATTATAAACCTGAATAAATAATAGCTTGTGATTATGACCATGACACTATCACATTGCCAGAAAAACCCATCTGTTCAACTTGTATTCTTCAGTGAGGAAAAGTTTACTTCTGACCTATATCTAATTTCAGATCTGTCAACCTTGATAACCTAATTTTTCTCTGAAAAGGTCTCTCAGTTCAGGGTGTGACTTGGGATAGATGGGCAATAACAGTGATGTCTGCGTCCTAGGAATGTGTGACTATAAAGTGGGAGAAAATATGAGCTTTATAATTCAATTGGAAGAAATTTCTGAACACTCTGTAGTACAAAGAGTCCGACTACTTAGAAACTGTAGAGCCGGGAGAGGTGCTGGTGAGGTAAAGGTTGGGTGTGGTGAGTTTACATGTGAAAATTGTCGTGTTCTTGGTGGATATTACCAAAGGGCAGCATGAAGTGGTGAAATGAAGATTTATAATATTTTTAGGAAACACAAATGTAGTGGGGTATATGTGTACATATGTGTGTGTATGTTGTATATGTGAGTAGAAGCTACTGTTGGTGGTTCTCTAACACTGGATAGTTAGGAACTAGGTGAATGCAGCTCATTTAGCTGGACAATAGTGGATAGGTGGAGAAATAAGTGATTGAAGATGCTGGAATATGGAATAAAATGCAGCCTTGGAGGATCTCAGCAGGTAAGAAGGGAAATGATCTGGATGTATGGTACATGCTGCCTTTCGCTACCTTCGCATTGATTGAGGAAGAGACTCCTGGGCTTTATGTGAAAGTTGCCTCACAGGTAGATAGGGTAGTTAAGAAAGCTTATGGGGTGTTAGCTTTCATAAGTCAAGGGACAGAGTTAAGAGTCGCGAGGTAATGATGCAGTTCTATAAAACTCTGGTTAGGCCACACTTGGAGTACTGTGTCCAGTTCTGGTCGCCTCACTATAGGAAAGATGTGGAAGCATTGGAAAGGGTACAGAGGAGATTTACCAGGATGCTGCCTGGTTTAGAGAGTATGCATTATGATCAGAGATTCAGGGAGCTAGGGCTTTACTCTTTGGAGAGAAGGAGGATGAGAGGAGACACGATAGAGGTGTACAAGATAATAAGAGGAATAGATAGAGTGGATAGCCAGCGCCTCTTCCGTAGGGCATCACTGCTCAGTACAAGAGGACATGGCTTTAAGGTAAGGGGTGGGAAGTTCAAGGGGGAAATTAGAGGAAGGTTTTTTACTCAGTGGTTGGTGTGTGAAGTTAGTGGTGGAGGCAGATACACTAATGAAATTTAAGAGACTGCTAGACAGGTATATGGAGGAATTTAAGGTGGGGGGTTATATGGGAGGTAGGGTTTAAGGGTCAGCACAACATTGTGGGCTGAAAGGCCTGTACTGTTCTATATTCTAAATGGTCAGTTGACGTTTTGAGTTGAGACTCATCTGGACTGGACATGGCAGACGAACGTCTTAACCCACAACATTGACTGCCCATTTCTCCGTAGTGGATAGGTGTTGGGGTGGAGATATAGTGGCCATTTGTATCCAAGGTTATAGAGTGGTCAAGAGATATGAAAAGGGACAGGATTAACATTGTTGTACTCACATAAGATGCTGTTTTAAATTTGATCAGATTTTTGAGTGCTGTGGTAGTAGAGGTTTGGTAGGTTTCAGACACTGGAGTCACAAGAATGGTAGGCATAAATTTTGCAAAGTATCTGTAAAGACTTTTGGGGAATGATGTTGGGGTTGGGAATGGGTTGTGGTTTGCAATGACTAGATGTTTATTTAATATGATTGCAGTATTTCAGGAAAAGGTTTTGGTATCTGAGGAGAAAGAGCTATTAATACGATTACCAAGCTTCCTTTATAGCTGGTTTATTGGGAATAGATTCATTTAGAAGTTGGCTTTTGGTCAGTTTGAACGTAGCTCCACGAGTAAAGTAGAAACTCCTCAATTTTCTACATGTGGGCAAGATGCATGTATCTTTGTGTTGTATTCAAATGAGTAATTTCCATTCTTTCCTGTCACCTTAGCAATATATAGTGTTACGTAACCGGTAACAATGAATATCAATCGAGACAGGTTATATAAAAATAACTAAACATTTATTAAACACCGATAAACGATAAGGGGAAAAAAAACAAACAAGAACTTTAACTGGCAGTTAACAGATATGCAGCCGTTCACCAACTCGCCACTCGGCTCTGGTTCTTAAAGCGTTAAATGCGAAAATAGTTCTTAAAATGATACAGTCAGATATAGTTCTTAAAGCAATAACTTCAAAAGTCCAACAGATTTACACATTCAATTGGGAGAGACTTCTCTGGAGAAGGATTTCTCCACAGACGCAATTTTACTGCTGGTTCTGTCCACAGGATTCACGATGCCGAAAAGAAACAGTTTAAATCGACTGACCTTAAATTCCTTTAGAGAGAGAGAGAGAGCACACCTTTGCATGAACTCATTGCTCTCTTGGCAAGAGTTATCTCGATGCAGGTTGCTACGCCATCGAAGACTCAATAAGGTTGATCCTTTATTAAACTGCCAAATGATGCCGACTTCTCTCGATCCTTCGATCCTGCACTTCAGTGAATTCTTCACTCTCCCTTCGAATGTTGGAATTGAGTAAATCAACACATCTAGCAAAAATTTCCATTCCAAGTAATAATGGTATCTTGCAACAGAAAGCACAACCGTTTTAAAAATGAAACTGCGTCACCAAAAACAAACACGCAACAGAAACGGAGATACAGCACATTCTACCTGGAAATCTACAAACTCAAAAACTAACTGCGTCACCTGGGTCGACCATTATATAATCACAGGGCACATGTCATCACGTGACCTCACATTGGTGGGAAAATCACATCAGGTGACCTCCAAAAGACCATTACATCATTCTCACAAAAAAAAAGGTCTGCTTGAGCATGTAACAATAGCATTTATTTCTGAATCTCTGAGGGATTTGTTTTCAATGTTTATTTTCTTCTGGCTGATTTTTTAAGCATGCAGGACCAAGAAATCATGGCTTGATAAAATTGTGTAAGATGTTCAGATGATTGCCTCCATACTTCTGCTAGATAATTCATAATGCCTGTCATTAAAGCAGTTAGCAAATGTTAATGAACACTTTTCGAGTTAGCAGAGCAACAAAAGACAATTTGTTGATGTCTAGTCAAGTATGTGTCCAAAGAGGTGAAAATGAGGTGCCTATTGAAGCAACAGGTGGAGTGAGCAATAGCAATGGGGGCCAGAACATCAAAGTGTTGGTGAAGGTGTGTTTGAACAGATCAGTAGCTGGAAAAAATTCGCACTTTTTGAATAGATCAAGAAATGTAAGGGAAATTAAAGAAAGTTATGTTCTATGTGTAGTCCATTTATACTACATCATTCATTGAAGCTTTTACATATAGCTTGTGAAGATGATTTTTTTTTTCAGAAATTTAACCTGAATCCTAAAATCTTGAACCTACTTTTGTGGTAGAGTATCCAGTGAGAGTCTTCCTATCCAGTACATAATGTTCCTATTGTATTTATTTTATTGGAATGTTAAGCTTCACTTTAACAAAGATGATGCCAGTGTCCAATGCTCCCTCAGGCGACATCTTCCAGATAGTTCATGAAAATAAAGTTTTACATTTATGTTTGTTTTTCACCTTAAGTGTGTTACTGGGACTGTTAGAACCTCCTGCGATATACAGCTCGGAGATTGTTTGAGTGATCTAGCGTTTTGCTGGCTCCAGGAAGCAAGTGTGTACTCTGATAGTCTCGATGCAACAAAACTTCGAGACGGAGCGCAAACTGATGTTTGACTCTGTTTTCCCATTGAAAGCATCCATAATTGCCAATTAAAGCGTTTAAGAAGACTGAGACATCGAGGCGAATGCTGAAGGTGAGTGAGAGTTTCAGTGCCGACTCCCTTTTGATCATGGCTGGAGAAGGAGTTTGTGAGGGGCCTATCACTGTGTGGCTCACTGTGGCAGGTGGGTAGGCCTCTCTGTGTCATATGATGTCCCTTTCTTTTGATGAATGTCGGTGAGATTGTGATTCTGCTTTTATGATTTGGACTATTGCGTTTAGGGACTGTGGACTTTTTTAGACTTGTGGTTTTTGTATTCTGTTTTTTTATCGCCCATTCTTTTTCCATTTCAATGCATGATTCTGTATTCACTTGGAGCAATGAGATAAAATAATGGGTTCATGCTCTGCCACTTCTGACCTTTTACATTACTGTTCTGGATATTGAAAAAGGTTCTAGTTAAATTGACAAATAGTTGGTGTGAAATGCTTATTTATTTATTCATTGAGACAGCATGGAGTGGACCCTTCCAGCGCTTAAAGCCTTGCTAGCCAACAACCCCCTTATTTAATCCTATCCAAATTATGGGACAATTTGCAATGACCAAATAACCTCCCAACTGGTACACTTTTAGACTGTGGTAGGAAGCTGGAGCACCCGGAGGAAACACACACGGCCACATGGAGAATGTACAAACTCTAGAACCCTTGAACGGTATTTCAGCATGGCTATCGTTTACTTTGAGGTCAGTTTGTGCCAATCTGGATACCTCAATAAAATTAAGAATAAAAATTGAGCACGGCAATATGCAAGTCATGATAAGTTAGAGTTATTAGTTAGGTGAAGGCCCATTGTTATAACAGTGGACTGAAAATATGCATACAGGTTTCCCCCGCCATCTGAAGGTAGAGCATTCCTATGAAACGGTTCGTAAGCCGAAATGTCATAAAGCGAAGAAGCAATTACCATTTATTTATATGGGAAAATTTTGTGAGCGTTTGCAGACCCAAAAATAATCTACCAAATCATGCCAGATAACACATAAAATCTAAAATAACAGTAACATATAGTAAAAACAGGAATGATATGATAAATACACAGCCTATATAAAGTAGAAATACTTTTCCACAATCATTACTGAACTGTTCTCTGTAGCGAAATCTCACGCAAGCGCCGTCGGCAGAAAATCTCACGCAAGCGCTGTTGGCAAGAACACTCTCTCCAGTAACCTTTAAACTATGAAGCTGCCAAATCATACCAAGTAACACGTAAAAATACACAGCCGATATAAAGTAGAAATAATATATGTACAGTGTAGTATCACTTACGGGAATTGGGAAGACAGCGAGCACACGAATGATGGTGTGTTAGACTGAGTCGTTGCAGGTTGGGTGGTGCAGTGGCCCCCACCCTGCAGGCCGCTGAGCGATACATTGCCGCGAAGAACGCAGGGGTCCAGCGGTAGCCGGGAGGTACACAGCACATCTTTAAGAAAAAAGCTGAAACAAACATGCTAATTAATCAGGTGCCACCCGTAATTGTCGGCCCAGATCAGTGCCACTTTCCGATTACGTCGTCTCTGATCTGGGCTGACAATTACGTGTCGGTGGCACCTAATTAATTAGCATGTTTATTTCGGCTTTTTTCTTAAAGATGTGCTGGGTGCCTCCCGGCTACCTTTGCATTCTCCGCAAATCGGTATCTGTCTGTGGCCTGGGGTTTGGGGTGGTGGGACACTGGGGTGTCATCTCGTCACTTATTTCCATTAGAGCAGGCAGCTCATCTTCTCCTATGACTGCCCGCCTTGATGTCGAAGGTCGAAGTCTGCTGTGGCTGATGTGGAAGGCTTGCTTGACTGCTGAGCCTCGCGCATTCTTCTATCACACAGTTCTTTCATAAGGACTCAAACCATCCTGCAAATATCCCCTAAACCGACGTACCCTTTCAAAATTAAAGTCATACTTTATCATTACTCATTCAGTTTCGATTGTTATCCTTTTTTTCTTCCAATTGCATCAGCCCTTCATCTGTCAGTTCTTGGTGATGGGATGCCAAAACCTCTTCAACATCATGTTCGTCAGATTCCACAAGCCAAACTCACGTTGTCCTTACTTCGTTCACCACGATCAAAACGCTTAATTATGTCTAGTTTTACCGTAAGTGTAACACCCTTACGAGCTCTTTCAGGCTTTTCCGATACCATAGAACTTATCTTGCAAACGGCTGCTCATAGGCACGTGTTAAAACAAAGCAGTTCTGAATCAGGGAGAGAGCGGCTGCTCGGGGCGCGCTGCCTTTTATCGCACGCTGATCTTTTCGCGCGCTGAATTTTTTTTTCGTAACAGTAAAAACACCTTCTGAAAGCGAAAACAGGGTACTAATGTAGGTCTTTCATAACAGTGAGGTTTTGTAAAGCGAACGTTTGAAAAGCGGGGGACACCAGTACTTGTTTTGCAGAATGTCGCAAGGAAACACAGTATCAGAATAACATGAGTTTAGAGTAGATGCTATCTTTGGCAATACACAAGTTGGATTCAAAATTGTTGACAATTCAGGGTGCAGTATGTCACCTTGTACAACATCTAAGCATACTGATATCTTGTACAGGAGGACATTGCAGATGTGTCAGAATTGGCAATTATCATTGTTTGAGTATTTCTATTTGACCTCAAATTGAAGTGTTTCAGTGAAAGACTAATTGAATGCATTTGCTATGTTTAGAGATGGTCAAAAGAGCAACAACTATTGCAATACTTAATTAACTCCACAAGGTAATATTACCATTTGGTTTACAGTGTTTCTAAGGAAATTTGCTCATCCTGACTGCAATGTTTTAATTCCTAAAGCTGAGAATGTAAATCCAAAATTTAGCACTGATTTGACAGGGGGATGAGAACCAGAGTGATAGGGCTGAGGATGGGGCAGTCGGTCCGGTGTGTAGTGAGTCTGAGGGAGGACAACTAAAAAGCCATGAGGAGGGAAAAGATGAAATATGGAACTTAGCAAGCCAATGGTATAAAGTGTAAAAGAGTGGCAAGATATTGGGTTGCTGAAAAATGATGGTGGAGAGGTAGTCTTGGTGGGCAAAGAAATGACAGACCAATTGAATAAATATTTTCGATGAGTCTTCACTATGGAAGACACTAGCAGTATGCCAGAAATTTGAGAGTGGGGGTGGGCATGAGTGTTGATGCTATTAAAAGGAGATGGTGCTTGGAAAGCTGAAAGGTCTAATGGTAGATAAGTCACCTGGGATCAGATGGACTACACACCAGGGTTCTTGCAGGAGGTAGCTGAAGACATTGTGGAGGCATTAGTAATTTTGGAATGGTTCTAGCAGACTGGAAAATTGCCAATGTTACTCCACCTTTTAAGAAAGGAGGGAGGCAGAATGAAATAAATTATAGGTCATGGATGATGTTAAGGATGAGGTCACAGCCTACCTGGGGCACATGACCTATTAGGCTCAAGGGGGATGTGAAGGGTAAGTTTTCGACTCAATGAATTGTGGATGCCTGGAATACGCTGCCTGGTATGGTGGTAGAGGCAAATACATTAGAGGCTTTTAAGAGATATTTAGATAGGCACATGGCAGTAAGGAAAATGGAGGGATATGGACATGGTGCAGGTTGGAAGGATTAGATTGGGTGTTCCTGATTTGCTTTTTAGCTGGTTTTGCACAACATTGTCAGCATGATTTCCTTCAGGAGAAATTTTGCTTGAGAAATCTGTTGGAATCCTTTGAGGAAATAGTACGCAGGATAGAGGAGAATCAATGCATGTTGGGCAAAGAGTCGGACTGTGGTCGGGCATGGCAGGGAGAGTTTTTCTTCCTTCTCCCATGTGCGTGAGATATGGGACATTTGAGAGACTTTGAACTTTTTACTGTGCTCATGGACTGTTCTTCATCAAGTTATGGTATTGTTGCACTGTTGTAACTATATGTTATAAAAATGTGGTTTTGTTAGTTTTTTCAGTCTTGGTCTGTCCTGTGTTTTGGGATATCACACTGGAGGAATATTGTATAATTTCTTAATGCATGCATTACGAAATGACAATAAAAGAGGACTGCATGTCTTCATAATCTAAAAAAAATGAAGCAGCAAGTGGAATATAGTGTGGGTATGTGTATGGTCATGTACTTTGGTAGATGGAATAAAGGCATGGACTACTTTTCAAATCTGGGAAAAAAATTCAAAAATCAGAGGTGCAAAGGGAGTCCCTAAAAGTTAACTTGCAGGTTGAGTCAGTCAGTGGTATGGAAGGCAAATACAATGATCAAAGTACATTTATTATCAAAATTTATATGCAGTATACAACCCTGAGATTTGCTTTCCCCCCAGACAGCAACAAAGTAAAGAAAACAAGATGTAAACACGAAGAAATCTGCACATGCTGGAAAATCAAGCAACACACCCAGCCCGAAACATCGACTGTACCTCTTCCTATAGATGCTGCCTGGCCTGCTGTGTTCACCAGCATTTTTTGTGAAAACAGGATGTGTTATAATGCAAAAGGGTGACTATTGAAATATATTTGTGCGCAATATATGGAATAAGGTAGATGAACTTGCAGCACAGTTGCAGATTGACATATGTGATGTTACAGGCATCACTGAATCATGCCTGAAAGATTATAGCTGGGAGGTTAATGTCCAAGGATACACATTATATTGAAAGGACAGGCAGGAAGGCAGAGGGGGCAGCTTTGCTCTGTTGGTTTTGTGACGAAAGAGGGTTACAAAAGTACACATAGACTAAGATGTTAACTGTCCTGTGCTAGCACCAGTGGGATCAACAGTTGATCTGCCACCTGTCTTCAGGAGAGAGAGAGATAAGTAAGACAATGGAGCAGCATTTGGAAATGTTAATGAAGAGATGAGAGAGTTTAACGGAAGGAGACACCGGTCTGGGTATTGTCAAGACCGGCTCCTTTCGAACCTTGAACTGTTTGAAGTGTGATGGACAGGCAATACTCCAGCAGGGGGATAAAAAGGGGCAGGTTTGCTAAGACAACACACACGACACCACGAGGTAACGAGACCCTGGAAACGGTGCGCCCCCACAAGTTGGTGGGAGTTTTGGAGATCTGGTCGCGGGACCAGCCATAGACGCACAGGGTGGAAGGATATGGTCGGCGGGAACCTGGTGTGTGTCCGCCCTTGCCTGGGTGCCGGGTTCACCGCTGAAGAACGATCGTGTCTGGAACGGAGGGGTCACAGTCGGTGACCTCAGAAGACATTACCAAGGACTCACCCGAAAGCTAACTGCGAGGAATATCAAAGGTCTGTGTGGAATCCGTTTTGAATATTCATTCGCTTTCACTCTCTCTCCTTTTTCCCCGCCCAACGGCACAACAGTGATTACTGCGAACTGAACTGAACTCAATTGAACTGAACTTTGCGTCACTTGAAACTGGTCATTTACCCCTAGACTGCGATAGAGCTTGATTGATCCTATTATCCTAGTTCTGTGTACATGTGTGTTTATTCATTGCTAACCTGTTGCATTTATATCCTTGCTATTAGAGTACTGTGTTGCTTATTTCTTTAATAAAACTTTCTTAGTTCCAGTAATCCAGACTCCAACTGAGTGGTCCATTTCTGCTGGTTTGGCAACCCAGTTACGGGGTACGTAACAGTTTAAAAAAAAATGAAATCAAATCATTAGAAAGAGGTGACATAGGATTGGAAGGTGTTGAATCATTGTGGATAGAGCTCAAGAACTGCAAGAGTGAAAAGATCCTGATGGGAGTTATATACGCAGCGCCAAACGGTAGTAAGGCTATGGTCCACAAATTGTAATTCAGAGATAGAAAATGCAAGCCCTAAGGGCAATGTTACAATAGTCATGGGGATTTCAATCTGCAGGTAGATTGGGAAAATCAGATTGGTGCTACATTCCAGGAGGGGAAATTTCTAGAGTGCCTATGAGATGACTTTTCAGATCAGTTCGTGGTTGAGCCCACCAGGGGATCAGCTATTCTGGATTAGTGGCTGTGCAATGAACCAGACTTTATTGGAGAACTTAAGGCAAAAGAACCCTAAGGAGAAGCGATCATAATGTGATCAAATCCACCCTGAAATTTGAGAAGGAGAAGAGGTTGGTCATAACTAGACTGAACTCCTGCCTCAGAAAGGACTTGGACCCACTGCAGTTTGCCTATCACCACAATAGGTCAATGGCAGATGCAATCTCGGTGGCTCTTCACACGGCCTTGGACCACCTGGACAATACAAACACCTATGTTGGGATGTTGTTCATTGATTATAGCTCAGCATTTAACACTATCATTCCCACAATCCTGATTGAGAAGTTACAGAACCTGGGCCTCTGTATCTCCCTCTGCAATTGGATCCTTGACTTCCTAACAGGAAGACCACAATCTGTGTGGATTGGTGATAATATCTCCTCCTCGCTGACTATCAACACTGGTGCACCTCGGGTGTGTGCTTAGCCCACTGCTCTACTCTCTATACCCATGACTGTGTGGCTAGGTATAGCTCAAATACCATCTATAAATTTGCTGATGATACAACCATTGTTGGTAGAATCTCAGATGGAGATGAGAGGATGTACAAGAGCGAGATATGCCAACTAGTGGAGTGGTGTTGTAGCAACAACCTTGCACTCAACATCAGTAAGATGAAAGAGCTGATTGTGGACTTCAGGAAGGGTAAGACGAAGGAACACTTACCAATCCTCAGAGGGATTAGAAGTGGAGAGAGAGAGTGAGCACTTTCAAGTTCCTGGGTGTCAAGATCTCTGAAGACCTAACCAGGTCCCAACATATCAATGCAGTTATAAAGAAGGCAAGACAGCGACTATACTTCATTAGGAGTTTGAAGAGATTTGGCATGTCAACAAACACCCTCAAAAACTTCTATAGATGTACCATGGAGAGCATTCTGACAGGCTGCATCACAGTCTGGTACGGGGGGTCTACTGCACAGGACCAAAAGAAGCTGCTGAGGGTTGTAAATTTAGTCAGGCCCATCTTGGGTGCGACCCTACAAAGTACTCTGGACGTCTTCAAAGAGCAGTCTGTCAGAAAGGCAGCGTCCATTAGTAAGAACCCCCAGCACCCTGGCATGTCCTTTTCTCACTGTTGCCATCAGGTAGGAGGTACAGAAGCCTGAAGGCACACACTCAGTGATTCAGGAACAGCTTCTTCCCCTCTGCCATCCGATTCCTAAATGTTCATTGATCCTGTGAACACTACCTCACTTTTTTAATATGTATTAGTTCTGTTTTTGAACAATTTTTTAATCTATTCATTATATGTACACTGAAATTGATCTACTTACTATTATTATTTTTTTCTTCTATATTATGTATTGCATTGAACTGCTGCTGCAAAGTTAACAAATTTTACAACACATGCCGGTGATAATAAACTGATTCTGAAATGGGAAAAAAAAGCAAAATGCAATATTGATAGAGTCCGGATATTCAGTTCAGCTTAGTTCAGGTCAATCTTGCAATGTGTTGTTTGTTATCTGTAGGCCACCCCAATCAAAAATGCCCAAAATAACAACAAAAAGAAGAGTGATGATAAATGTTTCTTAACATGAACTGCAGAGTCCAATCCTCAAACTGTGTTGTTTAAACCTTCCCAAAGACCCAGGGCTCCAGCAAAATGCTCTGGCAGCTTCGAATGGGAGAGGAGAAACCTGCTTGCCTCCATGATTTCAATCTTCCTTGATGCTTCATTTGGTGAGATCAGCGAGAAATGGAATCAATTATGGGCTTGCGTCTGATCGCAAGGCCTTTTGGTTTTGAGGCTGCACAGTTTGCTTGAAACCTCGCTGAACATCATTGGAGACAGCAAAAGGAAGTATTTTGTTATTGTGTATCAGCAAAGCACCTGATCGCTCAATCAGCCCAATAACAACACACCATCAAAATGTAGATCACAGGCTCCAGCAGCAGCAGAATCACATTTGAAAGGAAATGAAGGGAAGAAAGTAATTTCTTGAATCCTCTCAAGGATGTCGCCTGTGGTCATCTTGTTCACTGGCACCATCTTCATTCACTGCATTCATTTTGCGAGGATTTGAATACAAGTGCCAAGGATGTGATGCTGAGGATTTATAAGCACTGTACAAACTACATTTGGAGTATAGAGAGTAGATTTGGGCTCCTTATCTAAGAAAATTTGTGCTGGTATCGGAGTGGGTCCAGAGGAGTTTCACAAGAATGATTCCAGGAATTAACACATGAACGTTTGGCTCTGGGCTTGTACTTGCTGGAGTTTAGAAGAATAAGGAGGGATCTCATTGAAACCTATCGAATATTGAAAGGCCTAGCTATAGTGGATGTGGAAAGGATGTTTCCTATGCAGGGGTTCGCAACCTTTATTATGCCATGGATCTTTACCATTAACCGAGGGGTCTGTTGATCCCATGTTGGGAACCCATGTATAGTCCAGCCTCTGAATAGAGGGATGACCATTTAGAACAAGGATGAGAAGGACTTTCTTTGGCTACAGGGTGGTGAATCTGTGGAATTCATTTCTGTGAATGGCTGCAGAGGCCAAGTCTTTGAATATATCCAAAGTGGAGGTAGGAAGTTCTTAGGTAGTCAGGGGTATAATTTGTTACAGGGAGAAGGTAAGAGAATGGTGTTGAGAGAAGTAATATATCAGCCATGATGGGACAGTGGAGCAGTCTCGATGAGCCAAGTGGCCGAATACTACTCCTGTGTCTTCCAGTATTATAGTCTTATCTGTGCAGTATTTCAAAATTATTGCAGAAGTTTTCCGACCCTCTATTTCACTCCCTTTTCGTAAAAGGAAGTATTATGTTATTGTGTATCAAACAGCATTCAACAATAAAATATTCAGGTAAATTTTTGAACTGCAGATGGTCTACAAGTGTTGTTTCACTTTGGACATTCACCTGCACTCTGTCACGAGTTCAACGTGGAACCATTTTTCTTAACTGGACTACTAAAGCATCCCACTGTCTCTGTGTATATGGTATTAAATGCTCCATCTGAAATCTAATCTGTGAAATGTGACTAATCATATTTTTAGAAATCATTTTTACAGTTCCTCAGTCTCAGCACAGAATAGTGAGAATGGAACTTTAAAAAAAATTGCCACTATCTATTGTGTGCAATGATCCAGTACTGAAAACTGGATTTTAGGGATATGTCACTGACCTGCACACAGCAGGATGGTTTAGTCCTATTCTGTGCCGTGTTAGCTCACTGAAATACATTTTTTCTGTATCCTTCTAAAGACGTCAGAAACAACGGGTTTTCAAGGGTGTAGGGAGGGTAACTGGATGGATTTCTGTCCAACTTGGCTGTGATGTTTATTTCCTTAGCCTGTGGAAAAAAAAACAAAAACGAATGGATTTGCTTGTCTGAGCAGACTAAACAATACCTTTGAAAAAGGATCTAGTGCACTATACCTTCGTTTCCTATTTGATAGTTTTAAAAATATATACTACTAAATTTTGTAGTTGTGTTATTTGTGAAGTCATTTCTTGCAGTGTCTTCTGCTTCCGTATTTGTCAGAAAGTCTCATCTGCACCTTTGCCGATAGTGCCCTTCAGTTCTCACATTCAGTCCGCTCAGCTGAGAGGAAAGCTGGAAGGTTGAAACTGCACAAATTTTGCAGCAAATTTCACCATTATTTGGCACTGGCCTTAAAAGGATTTTAATTTAACCATGGGAAGTGAATCTTAATTCATCTAATGAGTGATTTGAAGAATACATTTCACAATGCTCTGAACACTTCAGTGATGTAACCTGAGGTCATCTATTGTTTCAGTTCTTTCAACATCAGACTCTCTCACCCAGGAAACCCAGCCATGGTTGATCAAGCCACGACTTGTGTTCAGGTAGCAAGTACTGCAGATCCCCATGGACTTGCCCTCTTCAATCAGAGCCATCTTGTCATGGTGTTGTTGCCAATAGCTTTCTGCCTCCTTGTACCAGTGATGCCCAACGCACTAAGGACTCTGTGAAGAGACTGTCCAGCAAAGCCCCAGCAGCCCACTTCAATGGGTATGCATTTTGCCTTCCATTCCTGCTTCTGACAGTCACTGACCAGTTCCTCATATTTGGCAAGTTTCCTCTCATGAGCAGACTCTCCTCCCGAGGCACTGTCAGCTCCAGCAGGATGATATATTTTGCTGCTTCTGAGACCAGGAGGGTGTCTGGTCTTGAGGTGGTCTTGCTTGCTGTGGGAACTTCAGTTGTTTCTCCAGGTCAGTCTTGAGTCAGCAGTCATGAGCAGGTGCCAGAATCCCTGTGGGTGGCTTTATTTTTGCTTTCGATTTTTCCCCAGCTCTCACAAAGGTGATGCCTTGATTATAGGGTTGATGTTTGCTGTTACCGATTCTTCGAAAGATAACTTCTGCAAGAGGCTTCAGTACCTGGTCATGTCTGCATTGCTATCGGCCCTCTCCAAGAGCTTTTGGGTAGCAGCTCAGGATGTGCTGCAAGGTTCCTCCCCTGGAGCACAACAGATAGTCTGGGGCATCAGCCTTCCTCTGTAGGATGCTGGATGGGCTGGGCAAGATATCAAACGCCACCTGGATAAGGAACTTGATTTGGTGTGGTTCTACTCACCAGAGATCGGTCCATGTTACTCCTTTCCATAGCCAGCTCTCACCTGGTCCAAGCTCCCTGCTGCTTCATGTCCACTGCTTTGGTGGATCTCCCTTCATCCACAGCTGCTCTGACTTCCTCCTGGATGAGCCTATACTTCTTGCTCCCCTTATCCCTGTCATACCTGGGGACTGGGAAGTTTCCCAAGCCAGCTCTTCTATAGGTCTTTGCTCCCACCAGTACATTGTGGCACAGCCAAGATTCAGCCTGCTGCATGGCCTCTTCTCTCCATTTCCTCTCGGTCTTCACAATGACCTCTGTCTGTGCGAACTTTGAGTTGCTGGACTCCCTGTACTATATCAACTCTCTTGCTTTGAACTCTTCCTCTGTCTGTGCGAACTTTGAGTTGCTGGACTCCCTGTACTATATCAACTCTCTCACTTTGAACTCTTCCTCTGTCTGTGCGAACTTTGAGTTGCTGGACTCCCTGTACTATATCAACTCTCTCACTTTGAACTCTTCCTCTGTCTGTGCGAACTTTGAGTTGCTGGACTCCCTGTACTATATCAACTCTCTCACTTTGAACTCTTCCTCCAAAGATTTGAAGCAGCTGCAGCTTGGTGTTCTTTTGCAGAGGGCGGTGCTGCTGAGAGTCCTAGGTGATTTCGGCCGCCTCTGGAGAAAGCTGCTGGTCTTTCTCTTTAGGTTCTCAATGTGGAATTTAGAACTTCATATACCAGCAGTGACCAAAGAATTCCTGGTGGGATGCTGTGCTGATACATCTGTCCGTTGAGCTTGCCAGGCAGTCCTGACCAGTCACCTGCTTTCAACGAACCCTTCAGCTCCTGGCAAGTTGCCTGGATTGATGACATGTCTTTCAGGCTGCTGTCAGACATCTTGCCAAGGCTCTTCATTGTGGGTTTGTAAGTTTGAAATTCATCCTTCCCCAGTTGTTGAGCTTCTCCAGTCCTTGCAGGATCCACCTGCAGACTCTGCAGTGACAGTCAGGTCATCCATGAAAGCTCTAATTGGTGGTTGCCATACCCCAAACCTGGAACAGGGCCTTGGGACTTGGGTTTGGCAGACTTTGCAATCATATTCATTGCAAGGGCAAAGAAGATCATAGAGATGGCACAGCCTGTGATATACCCATTGTTGGAGATGAAAGCTATCAGCTGCCTTGCGACAATGCTGAAAAACATTTTTCCTTCTGCACTGAGCAAGGAGATAATCATGAACTGGTTTATGTTCCTGGCGTCGTCATCCTTTGGGGATCAGGACTCGAGCAAACTTCCACTGCTCTGTCAACTTTCCTCTCCTCCAAATGACTCTCAGTATCCTCCAAAGCAATTTAAGCAGTCGGGAACAGTGCTTGTAGACTTTGTACAGGACTCCATTTAGTCGAGGTGAAGAGCTGGACCTTACCTTTCTCACCACGTTTTGCACTTTCAGGTGTGGTTCCCTGTTGTTAAATTCAGAGATGGCTGGAGGTGGATCTATCAAGATGCTACAGTGATCCAGATTTCTTCCTCTGCTGGGGTCGCTATGTGGTTTGGATATGCAGGTCTAGTTTCTCATTGGAGCACACCAATCTCCCACTTAGCTTCTGCCCCAGTAGTTGTTTGGTGACCTTAAACAGGTTGGCTATGAACGCTGCTTACCTCCTGGCTCTCTGCTTGTGGGATCTATTATGCTGCTCAGCTTTGTACAGGGTCATAAACTGCTTCTTGAGGATGCTACACAGCTCTGCCAGAAGTAGTTCTTATCCATATCTCGTATCTACAGTTCCCGCTGCAGAAGTTACAGATGTGAGTCTGCTGTTAACCTGCATGATGGGTATCATTCTCTGACCATTTCATGCTCCCTCTTTTCAGCTTTGAGGGATAGGTGTTTCTCCTTTAAACAAATTCCTGATCTATGTAAAGTTTCTTTGACATAACAGTCAATTGGAGGATCTCTTGGCTCATGCTATCTTTCTCTTGTCTTGAGAAATGTCTTTAGTTATTCTTTGTACTGTTTTCTTTGTCGACCACATAATCTCTGGCTGTGATTGAGATAGTGTGGAATTTGTTCTAATGACTGAGAGTTGGGCATGCACTGTGAGCAATGCACTTACAGATACTAGCTGGATGGTGATTGTTGCCTGGATAGCTTTTCTTTTGATGAACTTGAAGTGGCTAAAGCTGTAACATTTTTGCAACAGAAGAGACTGGATAAACATGAAGTTGGTGTTGTGCAAATCTATACTTCAAGTATTAAGCATTCTATATTTGGAGAAATTTCACACGAGCCAATAAATAAATCCAAGAGACTTTTTAATTAAGCAATTTAAACTTCCTTTTATAAACAAATATTTATTCTCCTCCCTCGCTCCAAATAAATAGATTTTTGAAGAAAATGCTCCCCCAAATACAGAGAAAAATTTATTTGTATCTGGGAATTCAACTGAAAATGGTCATTAATTGTAGTAAGAAAAACATTTCTTGGATTCTTTATTTCCCATGTTCATTCTTGCTCCTCACAGGTGAATTGCTATGTACCTTTGTATTTTTATTAAAAATTAAAAAAACATTTAAAAAGATGACATAGTCAAACACCCAATGTGCAGAGAGAGAAAAAAATTGTGCAATGAATAAAAGTAAGCAAAGAGCATTCAGAACAGAAGTGAGTCCATAGGTATGAAGCTGGGAGCAGCCAGAGCAGGCCACAGATTCAGCCTCAAATCAATGTAGAGCCAAATAAAGATCGCAGTGTATGGAGCAAGCCTCGATTTCAGTCCAGTGCAGAGCTGAGTAAACGTTGCGGAGCAGCAAACTGAACCAGTCCAACCCTCGCTTCTTGTGCCGATATCCTGCCTTTTTAATCCATCTGGCCTGGTGATTAAATCGTCCAAACATGGGTCATTTCTTGCACTAGGATCTGGGCTCTGTTGCATCGATCTGGTCTAGGCCTGTACCCTGCCACCACAGTTCGACCCAAATCAGCCTGGCTCTTAAATTGATCAAATTTCTCTCGGTTTTGGTGGAATCTACCTCTCCTCCATTCCGACTTTGCCTTGAATATGTTTTGACCCTGCATCGACTTTGCCTTGCAACCGTACGCTATGACTATTGATTTGACCTCTCCTTCGCTCGCCTTTCCATTGTTTGCGGTGATTGTTTACCATAAATTTTACAAGAAAAAGTGTTATTAATAAAGTGTGTTGTAGTCTTGGCTTTGTTTCCCACCAGAAAGTAGTCACCGGGCTTCACCAGTACCATCTTAAACTGGAAGTTGTACAGTAGCAAAGTAATGGAGTAATTTTTAAAATAAAAAGTAAAATCAAAATTTTAAAGTAAGTTTTGAATTATGTAACCACATGGAGGGACTTTCCAAAACCAAGTTCAGTCAGGTTGATTTTTCTCAACACGTAGGTGTACAATTTGATTTAAATGGCTTGCATAGAAAGGTCACTGAGAAGTTAAGAAAAGGTAATATTGAAGTTGGCTCTGATTCCCATGACTGAATAACCTGTTGATGGTATCACCAGACAAAACACGATTGATGACAATTGGGTGAAATACTGGATGATGAACAGAATATAGAATTACATAACTGCAAAACCCTCAAAAGTGGGCAAATGGGAAGGAAGAAGAAAGAAGAAAATACATTGATGTGGCAATGGGTGTAAACCTCTTCAATTTTACTGTATTTAAAAACACACATTGGTTTTAGTTTCACCACACTGCATTCAAGTAACCCCAATGCAGTGTGTATTTTAAGTTTCTTTCATATATTAGGATGTGCTTTTCAGAGGCCAAGTCATGTGTGTTTCTATTCAGGGAGACATATTGTTAACAAGGGTATTAAGGGCCCAAATCCCATGGTGTGATTCAAATTCTTGAGTGATACCAACTCTCTAAATCTATATTCCTACTTCTTTAATTAATAATTGAGTTGAGACTGGTGTGCCTTGAAAGTAATTTGAAGGCTTTATGCTGTTGTGTCATATTTCAAGTCTAACAATTCTCTTATGATTTTGCTCAATTCTAATGAACTTTCATTTAAATAAAATTTTAGTTCATGAATGTGACAATTAAAATTATTATTGAAAGTTCTTTATTTCTCTCTCAAACATTCTTAACTTTGGTAACTCAGAAGGGACAATTATGCTTTATTAAATTTTGACTAATATTATAGTGTAAGTAATGTTTGACCCGAGAGAGTTCTGAAGATGTGTTAGTGGTTTGGCTTTTCTGATATTGGTTATTAAAAGAAGATGCTGCATACTGTACATTATTATCCATAATAGAATGATTAATATACAGTTCCATTCTATAAATTGATTTATATTTTTAAAATTATACCAAGAAGCCTTTGGTTTATTTGTTATTGTGAACTGTGTGCACTTAAATCCATAGATGGGTACCAACTGTTCATTTGTTTTTACTGTAGGTACTAATAAACAGGATTTCTCTGTGTGTGTGTGTATACGCGCGCGCAGTTTATTCTTGTTCCAATAGTAATAAAACTTGGTCCCTTGTTCAAATTCACCCTAAATTTATCATCAATGTGTATATATGTTGTCATACAGTACCTTGAGACTCACTTTCTTACAGGCATTTACAGGAAAAAATACCGGTAGAATTGATGAAAAACTATGCACAGAGACTGCCAAACAACCATAGTAGGGGGGAAAAAAGACAAATTGTGCAAATAAAAAAAAATATACAAACATTAGAACATGAGTTGTAGAGTCCTTTGAAAGTGAGTCTGTGGGTTGTGGTATTTGTTCAGAGCTGAGGCCAGTGAAGTTAAGTGAGCGAAGTGTCACCTATTTATAGACATCCAGGAGAGGGGTGTCGGAGCAAGTGTGCTCTACCAAAAGCGGTGTGGCGCGGTGTCCGAGCTGGAGTCCGTGCTGCCACCCAGTGTTCACCCAGCAGAAGATAAGCTGTATCGTATTCGACTGCAGACTCCTGCAACATTCATGGACTCGACTTGATCTTGGACTACATTTTTTTTGTGTGACTATTTTACTTGTATTTTCTATGTGCTGTTGGACTGTTGGTACTGTGTTTTGCACCTTGGCCCCAAAGTTTCATTTGGCTGTATTCATGTATGATTGAACAACAGTTAAGCTTGAACTCTGAATATCCACGTCGGTTCAGGGGCCTGATGGTTGTAGGGTAATAACTGCTCCTGAACCTGGTACTGTGGGATCTCAGAATCAGGTTTAATGTCATCGGTATATGTCATGAAATCTTGTTTTGCAGCAGCAGTACAGTGCAATAAATAGCAATAAAAGCTATAAATTGCAGTAAAAGTTCATTTTAAATAAATGGTGCAAAAAGAGAGGGAAAAGTTACTGAGGAAGTGTTTGTGTTCATTGTCCATTCAAAAATCTGATGGTGGAAAGGAAGAAACCGTTCCTGTAATGTTGAGTGTGTGTCTTCAGGCTCCTTTTCCACATCCTTGTATTTTGCAATAAGAGGCCATGCCCTGTGTGATTGGGGGGGTAGGGGGGGTGGTCCTTAATGATGGATGGCACCTATTTGAGTCATTGCCTTTTGATGTTGGGGAGGTGAGTGTCCACGATGGAGCTGGCTGAGTTTACAACATTCTGCAGCTTTTTCCAGTCCTGAGCAGTGGCCCCTACATACTAGGTGGTGATGCAGCCAGTTAGCTAGAATGCTCTCCAAGGTACATCTGTAGATATTTGTGAATGTCTTTGGTGACATACTAGTTCTCCTCAAACCATAATGAAATACAGCTACTGTTGGGCCTTCCTTATAATTGCATCAGGCTCACAATAGATTCTCATATGTTGACACCCACAAACTTGAAACTGTTCACTCTTTGCACTTCTGATCTCCAGATGAGAACTTGTGTGTATTTCCTCGACTTCCTCTTCCTGAAGTCCATAATCAATTTTGTGGTCTTACTGACGAGCACAAGGATGTTGCTGTGACACTACTCAAATGACTGATCTATCTCGCTCCTGTACACCACCCTGTCACCATCTGAAATTCTGCCACAATAGCTGTGTCGCTGACAAATTTATAGATGGCGTTTGAGTTGTGCCTAGTTTATTTGGGTAGAGAAAGTAGAGCAGTAGATGCACTCATCCTGGCGGTGACTAGTGTTGATTGTCAGCAAGGAAGAGGAATTATTTCCGATCCACACAAATTGTGGTCTTGCCATGGTTGGGTCAAGTATTTAATTGGAGAGGGAGGTACAGAGGCTCAGGTTTTGGAGCTTGTTGATTAGAACTGAGGGTAGGAGTGTGTTGATAGCTAAGCTGTAGTCAATAAACAGTGCCTGACATAGGTATTACTATTGTACAGATGATCGAAGGTTTGAGTTGGAGAGTTTGTGAGACTGCATCTGCTTTAGACCTATTGTGGTGGTAGTTAGGTTTGCAGTGAGTCCAGGTCCTTTCGGGGGTGGAAGTTGATGCTAGCTATCATCAAGCTGTCAAAGCGCTTTATCATAGTAGATGTTAGTAAGTACCACTGGGTGATAGTCATTAAGGCAATTCACTCTTCTCTTTGGCACTGGTATGACTGTTGCCCTTTTGAAGCATGAGGATTTCCCACCTAATGGTAGTAGTGAAAAGAGAACATGGTCTGGATCGTTAGCTTTTTTTGATGATGGATGCTGTTCTCCTGTGACAGTGTTCCATGTAGATGTTCAGTGTTGGAGAAGGGTTTGCCTGTGGTGGACTGGTTTGCATCCAACACTTTCTACTAACTTTTATGTTCCTGGCCATTAGTGTTTTCATACCAGGCTGTGTTGCAACCAGCTGTGAAACTCTACACTGCGCACATATAAATTTTTTGGTAAGTTTTAGGTGGCGTGCTGAACTACTCAAACTTCTTTTTAAAAAAAAGTAGAAGCGCTGTTGTGCTTGCTTTGTGATGGCATTTGCATGTTGGTCCCAGGATAGATCCTCTGTTGTAGTAACACCAAGTAATTTAAAGTTACTGACCCTCTCCACCAATCCCCTAATAAGGACTGACTCATGGACCTTTGGTTTCTTCCTCTTCTAGTTGTTAAACAGCTCTTTGGTTTTGCTGGCATTGAGTGAGAGGTTGTTATTGTAGCACCATTAAGCTAGATTTTCAGTCTCCCTCCTATGTGCAGTTTCATCACCATCTTTGATTCAGCCAACAGCAGTGGTGTCATCAAATTTAAATATGGCATTACAGCTTTCTTAGCCACACAATTATAGATATAAAGTGAGCTGAGCACGAGGCTAAACACACAGCCTTGCTAGAAATCATCAATAATTTGCAAATAAGAATTAAAGTTCTTCAGGTGTATTCTCTATTCTTTTCTTGGCCTTAGTGACCAGGCAGAGGGAAGTGAGTTTCGTTGAGTTTTATTAATGCATTCATTGAAATGGAGAACGCAAGAATTTCTGGAAATTCAGATGGGTCCAATTCAGAAGATAACGTTTGTAGTCAATGTGCAGTATTACATGATGAGATGTGGATCTGAATGCACAAAGATCATAAATTAATTAGTGAGGGAAACTGGTAGGCTTCTGTTGTCTGGATATTGTGGCAGGCATTTGAGAAAGCTTGAATGCCAAGATTTGTAAAGCCAATCATATTAACTGTGCTTCAGTAATATTTTGTTCAGAAGCACTGGACTTTATTTCATTTAGAGATGCGATACAGAACAGGCCCTTCCAGCCCAATGAGCCACATCGGCCAGCAACCCAGCTGTTTAACCCTAGTCTAATGACAGGACAACTTAGAATGACCAATTAACCTACTAACCAATACGTCTTTGGAATGTAGGAGGAAACCAGAACACCTGTAGTCAACCCATGCGCTCACGGGAAGGACATAAAAATTTCTAACAGACAGCATCAGAATTGAAATCTGATGCCTTGAGCTGTAATAGTGTCACACTTACCACGAGGTTATCATGGTTCCCCCAGGGGATTAATGTTTATGCATTGCTCTTTCCTGTAAAGCAGTGAGCTTATGAAGTTTATATTGGTTTATAAACTCAAATTAACTATGAAACAAAATAGGAAAAATGCCTTGCTTGGAGCTTCAGAGATCTTCAGAGCCTGCTCCTTCACACTCCTCTGTCTGATTAAGCTTAGATGACTGCATTCTGCATTTTAAAGGGATCAATGACAAACAGGAACACTCGCATTCTAATATGAATGGCCTGAACTAATTTATTCACTTTTATGTGGCACAGTATATGTACTTGAGGTACAAGACTGACCCCCTAAACCTTATGAGAACACTTTAAAAAAATTACGGTTTTGTCTAGCCTTGTACATCATGTAACTCACCACTGTACTTGGTTCTCTTCTCTTCTGGAATCATCTTTCTCCCACTAAACACCTTTTCTGAACGGGTGCTTTGAGCTTAGAACACAAGTTGAAGGTGCATGTTTATAATCTTCCAATGACGGCCGTCCAACCTAAAATATAGACTGTCTCTCTTCCAACGGATGTGACCTGCTGATTATTTGCAGCATTTTCTGTTTTAGCTTTAGATTTCCAGTATCTGATTTGCAATTAAAAAAATATTTCAGTGCTTATATCTATCTGCCCAATCCCAGCCCATGCTTATAAAACAGCAAATGTTAGGAACATCAGGTCAGGCTGCACTTTTGGAAAGGGAAACAAAAGTATTATTTCTGATTAAAAATACACAACAGGGTGCTGGCTGGTGGCGCAACGACATTGATGCTGGACCTGGGAGCGGAGATTCCCGGGTTCAAAACTATTTGGGTCCACTCCTGAATACACTTTCCAACCGTGCCGGGTTGAGTGTCGAGATCGCAACTCAACCTCGTAAAATAAAGGGAAAATGCTGCAAAAATGTCTGTGTGAGGAGTGGTCTCTGTCTCTGTCTCTGTCTCTGTCTCTGTCTCTGTCTCTGTCTCTGTCTCTCTCTCTGTCTCTCTCTCTGTCTCTCTCTCTGTCTCTATCTCTATCTCTATCTCTATCTCTATCTCTATCTCTATCTCTATCTCTATCTCTATCTCTATCTCTATCTCTATCTCTATCTCTATCTCTGAGGAATCTATCTCTATCTCTGAGGAATCTATCTCTATCTCTATCTCTATCTCTGAGGAATCTATCTCTATCTCTGAGGAATCTATCTCTATCTCTGAGGAATCTATCTCTATCTCTATCTCTATCTCTAAATGAGAGGAATCTATCTCTATCTCTATCTCTATCTCTAAATGAGAGGAATCTATCTCTATCTCTATCTCTATCTCTATCTCTATCTCTAAATGAGAGGAATCTATCTCTATCTCTATCTCTATCTCTATCTCTATCTCTAAATGAGAGGAATCTATCTCTATCTCTATCTCTATCTCTATCTCTATCTCTATCTCTATCTCTATCTCTATCTCTATCTCTATCTCTATCTCTATCTCTATCTCTATCTCTATCTCTATCTCTATCTCTATCTCTATCTCTATCTCTATCTCTATCTCTATCTCTATCTGAGAGGAATCTATCTCTATCTCTATCTCTATCTCTATATGAGAGGAATCTATCTCTATCTCTATCTCTAAATGAGAGGAATCTATCTCTATCTCTATCTCTAAATGAGAGGAATCTATCTCTATCTCTATCTCTATCTCTATCTCTAAATGAGAGGAATCTATCTCTATCTCTATCTCTATCTCTATCTCTAAATGAGAGGAATCTATCTCTATCTCTATCTCTATCTCTATCTCTAAATGAGAGGAATCTATCTCTATCTCTATCTCTATCTCTATCTCTAAATGAGAGGAATCTATCTCTATCTCTATCTCTATCTCTATCTCTATCTCTATCTCTATCTCTATCTCTATCTCTATCTCATGAGAGGAATCTATCTCTATCTCTATATGAGAGGAATCTATCTCTATCTCTATCTCTATCTCTATATGAGAGGAATCTATCTCTATCTCTATCTCTATCTCTATATGAGAGGAATCTATCTCTATCTCTATCTCTATCTCTATATGAGAGGAATCTATCTCTATCTCTATCTCTAAATGAGAGGAATCTATCTCTATCTCTATCTCTAAATGAGAGGAATCTATCTCTATCTCTATCTCTATCTCTATCTCTAAATGAGAGGAATCTATCTCTATCTCTATCTCTATCTCTATCTCTAAATGAGAGGAATCTATCTCTATCTCTATCTCTATCTCTATCTCTATCTCTATCTCTATCTCTATCTCTATCTCTATCTCTATCTCTATCTCTATCTCTATCTCTATCTCTATCTCTATCTCTATCTCTATCTCTATCTCTAAATGAGAGGAATCTATCTCTATCTCTATCTCTATCTCTATCTCTATCTCTATCTCTATCTCTATCTCTATCTCTAAATGAGAGGAATCTATCTCTATCTCTATCTCTATCTCTATCTCTATCTCTAAATGAGAGGAATCTATCTCTATCTCTATCTCTATCTCTATCTCTATCTCTATCTCTATCTCTAAATGAGAGGAATCTATCTCTATCTCTATCTCTATCTCTATCTCTATCTCTATCTCTAAATGAGAGGAATCTATCTCTATCTCTATCTCTATCTCTATCTCTATCTCTAAATGAGAGGAATCTATCTCTATCTCTATCTCTATCTCTATCTCTATCTCTATCTCTAAATGAGAGGAATCTATCTCTATCTCTATCTCTATCTCTATCTCTAAATGAGAGGAATCTATCTCTATCTCTATCTCTATCTCTATCTCTATCTCTATCTCTAAATGAGAGGAATCTATCTCTATCTCTATCTCTATCTCTATCTCTATCTCTATCTCTAAATGAGAGGAATCTATCTCTATCTCTATCTCTATCTCTATCTCTATCTCTAAATGAGAGGAATCTATCTCTATCTCTATCTCTATCTCTATCTCTATCTCTAAATGAGAGGAATCTATCTCTATCTCTATATCTCTATCTCTATCTCTAAATGAGAGGAATCTATCTCTATCTCTATCTCTATCTCTATCTCTATCTCTAAATGAGAGGAATCTATCTCTATCTCTATCTCTATCTCTATCTCTATCTCTAAATGAGAGGAATCTATCTCTATCTCTATCTCTAAATGAGAGGAATCTATCTCTATCTCTATCTCTATCTCTATCTCTATCTCTAAATGAGAGGAATCTATCTCTATCTCTATCTCTATCTCTATCTCTATCTCTAAATGAGAGGAATCTATCTCTATCTCTATCTCTATCTCTATCTCTATCTCTATCTCTATCTCTAAATGAGAGGAATCTATCTCTATCTCTATCTCTATCTCTATCTCTATCTCTAAATGAGAGGAATCTATCTCTATCTCTATCTCTATCTCTATCTCTATCTCTATCTCTAAATGAGAGGAATCTATCTCTATCTCTATCTCTATCTCTATCTCTATCTCTAAATGAGAGGAATCTATCTCTATCTCTATCTCTATCTCTCTCTATCTCTAAATGAGAGGAATCTATCTCTATCTCTATCTCTATCTCTATCTCTAAATGAGAGGAATCTATCTCTATCTCTATCTCTATCTCTATCTCTATCTCTATCTCTAAATGAGAGGAATCTATCTCTATCTCTATCTCTATCTCTAAATGAGAGGAATCTATCTCTATCTCTATCTCTATCTCTATCTCTATCTCTATCTCTAAATGAGAGGAATCTATCTCTATCTCTATCTCTATCTCTATCTCTATCTCTATCTCTAAATGAGAGGAATCTATCTCTATCTCTATCTCTATCTCTATCTCTATCTCTATCTCTAAATGAGAGGAATCTATCTCTATCTCTATCTCTATCTCTATCTCTATCTCTATCTCTAAATGAGAGGAATCTATCTCTATCTCTATCTCTATCTCTATCTCTATCTCTATCTCTAAATGAGAGGAATCTATCTCTATCTCTATCTCTATCTCTATCTCTATCTCTATCTCTATCTCTAAATGAGAGGAATCTATCTCTATCTCTATCTCTATCTCTATCTCTAAAGGAGAGGAATCTATCTCTATCTCTATCTCTATCTCTATCTCTATCTCTATCTCTATCTCTATCTCTAAATGAGAGGAATCTATCTCTATCTCTATCTCTATCTCTATCTCTAAATGAGAGGAATCTATCTCTATCTCTATCTCTATCTCTATCTCTATCTCTAAATGAGAGGAATCTATCTCTATCTCTATCTCTATCTCTATCTCTATCTCTATCTCTAAATGAGAGGAATCTATCTCTATCTCTATCTCTATCTCTATCTCTATCTCTAAATGAGAGGAATCTATCTCTATCTCTATCTCTATCTCTATCTCTATCTCTAAATGAGAGGAATCTATCTCTATCTCTATCTCTATCTCTATCTCTAAATGAGAGGAATCTATCTCTATCTCTATCTCTATCTCTATCTCTAAATGAGAGGAATCTATCTCTATCTCTATCTCTAAATGAGAGGAATCTATCTCTATCTCTATCTCTATCTCTAAATGAGAGGAATCTATCTCTATCTCTATCTCTATCTCTATCTCTAAATGAGAGGAATCTATCTCTATCTCTATCTCTATCTCTATCTCAGAGGAATCTATCTCTATCTCTATCTCTATCTCTATCTCAGAGGAATCTATCTCTATCTCTATCTCTATCTCTATCTCAGAGGAATCTATCTCTATCTCTATCTCTATCTCTATCTCAGAGGAATCTATCTCTATCTCTATCTCTATCTCTATCTCTATCTCTATCTCTAAATGAGAGGAATCTATCTCTATCTCTATCTCTATCTCTATCTCTATCTCTAAATGAGAGGAATCTATCTCTATCTCTATCTCTATCTCTATCTCTAAATGAGAGGAATCTATCTCTATCTCTATCTCTATCTCTATCTCTATCTCTATCTCTATCTCTAAATGAGAGGAATCTATCTCTATCTCTATCTCTATCTCTATCTCTATCTCTATCTCTAAATGAGAGGAATCTGTCTCTATCTCTATCTCTATCTCTATCTCTAAATGAGAGGAATCTGTCTCTATCTCTATCTCTATCTCTATCTCTAAATGAGAGGAATCTATCTCTATCTCTATCTCTATCTCTAAATGAGAGGAATCTATCTCTATCTCTATCTCTATCTCTATCTCTAAATGAGAGGAATCTATCTCTATCTCTATCTCTATCTCTATCTCAGAGGAATCTATCTCTATCTCTATCTCTATCTCTATCTCAGAGGAATCTATCTCTATCTCTATCTCTATCTCTATCTCAGAGGAATCTATCTCTATCTCTATCTCTATCTCTATCTCTATCTCTAAATGAGAGGAATCTATCTCTATCTCTATCTCTATCTCTAAATGAGAGGAATCTATCTCTATCTCTATCTCTATCTCTATCTCTAAATGAGAGGAATCTATCTCTATCTCTATCTCTATCTCTATCTCTAAATGAGAGGAATCTATCTCTATCTCTATCTCTATCTCTATCTCTAAATGAGAGGAATCTATCTCTATCTCTATCTCTATCTCTATCTCTAAATGAGAGGAATCTATCTCTATCTCTATCTCTATCTCTAAATGAGAGGAATCTATCTCTATCTCTATCTCTATCTCTATCTCTATCTCTATCTCTAAATGAGAGGAATCTATCTCTATCTCTATCTCTATCTCTATCTCTATCTCTAAATGAGAGGAATCTATCTCTATCTCTATCTCTATCTCTATCTCTATCTCTAAATGAGAGGAATCTATCTCTATCTCTATATCTCTATCTCTATCTCTATCTCTATCTCTATCTCTAAATGAGAGGAATCTATCTCTATCTCTATCTCTAAATGAGAGGAATCTCTATCTCTATCTCTATCTCTAAATGAGAGGAATCTATCTCTATCTCTATCTCTAAATGAGAGGAATCTATCTCTATCTCTATCTCTATCTCTAAATGAGAGGAATCTATCTCTATCTCTATCTCTAAATGAGAGGAATCTATCTCTATCTCTATCTCTATCTCTAAATGAGAGGAATCTATCTCTATCTCTATCTCTATCTCTATCTCTAAATGAGAGGAATCTATCTCTATCTCTATCTCTATCTCTAAATGAGAGGAATCTATCTCTATCTCTATCTCTATCTCTATCTCTATCTCTAAATGAGAGGAATCTATCTCTATCTCTATCTCTATCTCTATCTCTAAATGAGAGGAATCTATCTCTATCTCTATCTCTATCTCTATCTCTATCTCTAAATGAGAGGAATCTATCTCTATCTCTATCTCTATCTCTATCTCTATCTCTATCTCTAAATGAGAGGAATCTATCTCTATCTCTATCTCTAAATGAGAGGAATCTATCTCTATCTCTAAATGAGAGGAATCTATCTCTATCTCTATCTCTAAATGAGAGGAATCTATCTCTATCTCTATCTGAGAGGAATCTATCTCTATCTCTATCTCTATCTCTAAATGAGAGGAATCTATCTCTATCTCTATCTCTATCTCTAAATGAGAGGAATCTATCTCTATCTCTATCTCTATCTCTAAATGAGAGGAATCTATCTCTATCTCTATCTCTATCTCTAAATGAGAGGAATCTATCTCTATCTCTATCTCTATCTCTAAATGAGAGGAATCTATCTCTATCTCTATCTCTATCTCTAAATGAGAGGAATCTATCTCTATCTCTATCTCTATCTCTAAATGAGAGGAATCTATCTCTATCTCTATCTCTATCTCTAAATGAGAGGAATCTATCTCTATCTCTATCTCTATCTCTATCTCTAAATGAGAGGAATCTATCTCTATATCTCTATCTCTAAATGAGAGGAATCTATCTCTATCTCTATCTCTATCTCTATCTCTAAATGAGAGGAATCTATCTCTATCTCTATCTCTATCTCTATCTCTAAATGAGAGGAATCTATCTCTATCTCTATCTCTATCTCTAAATGAGAGGAATCTATCTCTATCTCTATCTCTATCTCTATCTCTAAATGAGAGGAATCTATCTCTATCTCTATCTCTATCTCTATCTCTAAATGAGAGGAATCTATCTCTATCTCTATCTCTATCTCTATCTCTAAATGAGAGGAATCTATCTCTATCTCTATCTCTTAATGAGAGGAATCTATCTCTATCTCTATCTCTATCTCTATCTCTATCTCTATCTCTAAATGAGAGGAATCTATCTCTATCTCTATCTCTATCTCTATCTCTAAATGAGAGGAATCTATCTCTATCTCTATCTCTATCTCTATCTCTATCTCTAAATGAGAGGAATCTATCTCTATCTCTATCTCTATCTCTATCTCTAAATGAGAGGAATCTATCTCTATCTCTATCTCTATCTCTAAATGAGAGGAATCTATCTCTATCTCTATCTCTATCTCTATCTCTAAATGAGAGGAATCTATCTCTATCTCTATCTCTATCTCTATCTCTAAATGAGAGGAATCTATCTCTATCTCTATCTCTATCTCTATCTCTAAATGAGAGGAATCTATCTCTATCTCTATCTCTATCTCTATCTCTAAATGAGAGGAATCTATCTCTATCTCTATCTCTATCTGTATCTCTATCTCTAAATGAGAGGAATCTATCTCTATCTCTATCTCTATCTCTATCTCTATCTCTAAATGAGAGGAGTCTATCTCTATCTCTATCTCTATCTCTATCTCTGAGGAATCTATCTCTATCTCTGAGGAATCTATCTCTATCTCTGAGGAATCTATCTCTATCTCTATATCTCTATCTCTATCTCTATCTCTATCTCAGAGGAATCTATCTCTATCTCTATCTCTATCTCTATCTCAGAGGAATCTATCTCTATCTCTATCTCTATCTCAGAGGAATCTATCTCTATCTCTATCTCTATCTCAGAGGAATCTATCTCTATCTCTATCTCTACTTCAGAGGAATCTATCTCTATCTCTATCTCTATCTCAGAGGAATCTATCTCTATCTCTATCTCAGAGGAATCTATCTCTATCTCTATCTCTATCTCAGAGGAATCTATCTCTATCTCTATCTCTAAATGAGAGGAATCTATCTCTATCTCTATCTCTATCTCTAAATGAGAGGAATCTATCTCTATCTCTATCTCTATCTCTAAATGAGAGGAATCTATCTCTATCTCTATCTCTAAATGAGAGGAATCTATCTCTATCTCTATCTCTATCTCTAAATGAGAGGAATCTATCTCTATCTCTATCTCTATCTCTAAATGAGAGGAATCTATCTCTATCTCTATCTCTATCTCTAAATGAGAGGAATCTATCTCTATCTCTATCTCTATCTCTAAATGAGAGGAATCTATCTCTATCTCTATCTCTATCTCTAAATGAGAGGAATCTATCTCTATCTCTATCTCTATCTCTAAATGAGAGGAATCTATCTCTATCTCTATCTCTATCTCTAAATGAGAGGAATCTATCTCTATCTCTATCTCTATCTCTAAATGAGAGGAATCTATCTCTATCTCTATCTCTATCTCTAAATGAGAGGAATCTATCTCTATCTCTATCTCTATCTCTAAATGAGAGGAATCTATCTCTATCTCTATCTCTATCTCTATCTCTAAATGAGAGGAATCTATCTCTATCTCTATCTCTATCTCTAAATGAGAGGAATCTATCTCTATCTCTATCTCTATCTCTATCTCTATCTCTAAATGAGAGGAATCTATCTCTATCTCTATCTCTATCTCTAAATGAGAGGAATCTATCTCTATCTCTATCTCTATCTCTATCTCTAAATGAGAGGAATCTATCTCTATCTCTATCTCTATCTCTAAATGAGAGGAATCTATCTCTATCTCTATCTCTATCTCTATCTCTAAATGAGAGGAATCTATCTCTATCTCTATCTCTATCTCTATCTCTAAATGAGAGGAATCTATCTCTATCTCTATCTCTATCTCTAAATGAGAGGAATCTATCTCTATCTCTATCTCTATCTCTATCTCTAAATGAGAGGAATCTATCTCTATCTCTATCTCTATCTCTAAATGAGAGGAATCTATCTCTATCTCTATCTCTATCTCTAAATGAGAGGAATCTATCTCTATCTCTATCTCTATCTCTATCTCTAAATGAGAGGAATCTATCTCTATCTCTATCTCTATCTCTATCTCTAAATGAGAGGAATCTATCTCTATCTCTATCTCTAAATGAGAGGAATCTATCTCTATCTCTATCTCTATCTCTATCTCTATCTCTAAATGAGAGGAATCTATCTCTATCTCTATCTCTATCTCTATCTCTAAATGAGAGGAATCTATCTCTATCTCTATCTCTATCTCTATCTCTATCTCTATCTCTATCTCTAAATGAGAGGAATCTATCTCTATCTCTATCTCTATCTCTATCTCTATCTCTAAATGAGAGGAATCTATCTCTATCTCTATCTCTATCTCTATCTCTATCTCTAAATGAGAGGAATCTATCTATCTCTATCTCTATCTCTATCTCTATCTCTAAATGAGAGGAATCTATCTCTATCTCTATCTCTATCTCTAAATGAGAGGAATCTATCTCTATCTCTATCTCTATCTCTAAATGAGAGGAATCTATCTCTATCTCTATCTCTATCTCTATCTCTAAATGAGAGGAATCTATCTCTATCTCTATCTCTATCTCTATCTCTAAATGAGAGGGATCTATCTCTATCTCTATCTCTATCTCTATCTCTATCTCTAAATGAGAGGAATCTATCTCTATCTCTATCTCTATCTCTATCTCTAAATATCTCTATCTCTATCTCTATCTCTATCTCTAAATGAGAGGAATCTATCTCTATCTCTATCTCTATCTCTAAATGAGAGGAATCTATCTCTATCTCTATCTCTATCTCTAAATGAGAGGAATCTATCTCTATCTCTATCTCTATCTCTATCTCTAAATGAGAGGAATCTATCTCTATCTCTATCTCTATCTCTATCTCTAAATGAGAGGAATCTATCTCTATCTCTATCTCTATCTCTATCTCTAAATGAGAGGAATCTATCTCTATCTCTATCTCTATCTCTAAATGAGAGGAATCTATCTCTATCTCTATCTCTAAATGAGAGGAATCTATCTCTATCTCTATCTCTAAATGAGAGGAATCTATCTCTATCTCTATCTCTATCTCTATCTCTAAATGAGAGGAATCTATCTCTATCTCTATCTCTATCTCTAAATGAGAGGAATCTATCTCTATCTCTATCTCTATCTCTAAATGAGAGGAATCTATCTCTATCTCTATCTCTAAATGAGAGGAATATATCTCTATCTCTATCTCTATCTCTAAATGAGAGGAATCTATCTCTATCTCTATCTCTATCTCTATCTCTAAATGAGAGGAATCTATCTCTATCTCTATCTCTATCTCTATCTCTAAATGAGAGGAATCTATCTCTATCTCTATCTCTATCTCTAAATGAGAGGATCTATCTCTATCTCTATCTCTATCTCTATCTCTAAATGAGAGGATCTATCTCTATCTCTATCTCTATCTCTATCTCTAAATGAGAGGAATATATCTCTATCTCTATCTCTATCTCTAAATGAGAGGAATCTATCTCTATCTCTATCTCTATCTCTAAATGAGAGGAATCTATCTCTATCTCTATCTCTATCTCTAAATGAGAGGAATATATCTCTATCTCTATCTCTAAATGAGAGGAATATATCTCTATCTCTATCTCTAAATGAGAGGAATATATCTCTATCTCTATCTCTAAATGAGAGGAATATATCTCTATCTCTATCTCTATCTCTAAATGAGAGGAATATATCTCTATCTCTATCTCTAAATGAGAGGAATATATCTCTATCTCTATCTCTAAATGAGAGGAATATATCTCTATCTCTATCTCTATCTCTAAATGAGAGGAATATATCTCTATCTCTATCTCTATCTCTAAATGAGAGGAATATATCTCTATCTCTATCTCTATCTCTAAATGAGAGGAATATATCTCTATCTCTATCTCTATCTCTAAATGAGAGGAATATATCTCTATCTCTATCTCTATCTCTAAATGAGAGGAATATATCTCTATCTCTATCTCTATCTCTAAATGAGAGGAATATATCTCTATCTCTATCTCTATCTCTAAATGAGAGGAATATATCTCTATCTCTATCTCTATCTCTAAATGAGAGGAATATATCTCTATCTCTATCTCTATCTCTAAATGAGAGGAATATATCTCTATCTCTATCTCTATCTCTAAATGAGAGGAATATATCTCTATCTCTATCTCTATCTCTAAATGAGAGGAATATATCTCTATCTCTATCTCTATCTCTAAATGAGAGGAATATATCTCTATCTCTATCTCTATCTCTAAATGAGAGGAATATATCTCTATCTCTATCTCTAAATGAGAGGAATATATCTCTATCTCTATCTCTAAATGAGAGGAATATATCTCTATCTCTATCTCTAAATGAGAGGAATATATATCTCTATCTCTAAATGAGAGGAATATATCTCTATCTCTATCTCTATATGAGAGGAATATATCTCTATCTCTATCTCTATCTCTATATTAGAGGAATATATCTCTATCTCTATCTCTATCTCTATATGAGAGGAATATATCTCTATCTCTATCTCTATCTCTAAATGAGAGGAATATATCTCTATCTCTATCTCTATCTCTAAATGAGAGGAATATATCTCTATCTCTATCTCTATCTCTAAATGAGAGGAATATATCTCTATCTCTATCTCTAAATGAGAGGAATATATCTCTATCTCTATCTCTATCTCTAAATGAGAGGAATATATCTCTATCTCTATCTCTATCTCTAAATGAGAGGAATATATCTCTATCTCTATCTCTATCTCTAAATGAGAGGAATATATCTCTATCTCTATCTCTATCTCTAAATGAGAGGAATATATCTCTATCTCTATCTCTATCTCTAAATGAGAGGAATATATCTCTATCTCTATCTCTATCTCTAAATGAGAGGAATATATCTCTATCTCTATCTCTATCTCTAAATGAGAGGAATATATCTCTATCTCTATCTCTAAATGAGAGGAATATATCTCTATCTCTATCTCTATCTCTAAATGAGAGGAATATATCTCTATCTCTATCTCTATCTCTAAATGAGAGGAATATATCTCTATCTCTATCTCTATCTCTAAATGAGAGGAATATATCTCTATCTCTATCTCTATCTCTAAATGAGAGGAATATATCTCTATCTCTATCTCTATCTCTAAATGAGAGGAATATATCTCTATCTCTATCTCTATCTCTAAATGAGAGGAATATATCTCTATCTCTATCTCTATCTCTAAATGAGAGGAATATATCTCTATCTCTATCTCTATCTCTAAATGAGAGGAATATATCTCTATCTCTATCTCTATCTCTAAATGAGAGGAATATCTCTATCTCTATCTCTAAATGAGAGGAATATATCTCTATCTCTATCTCTATCTCTAAATGAGAGGAATATATCTCTATCTCTATCTCTATCTCTAAATGAGAGGAATATATCTCTATCTCTATCTCTATCTCTAAATGAGAGGAATCTATCTCTATCTCTATCTCTAAATGAGAGGAATATATCTCTATCTCTATCTCTATCTCTAAATGAGAGGAATCTATCTCTATCTCTATCTCTATCTCTAAATGAGAGGAATCTATCTCTATCTCTATCTCTATCTCTATCTCTAAATGAGAGGAATCTATCTCTATCTCTATCTCTAAATGAGAGGAATATATCTCTATCTCTATCTCTATCTCTAAATGAGAGGAATCTATCTCTATCTCTATCTCTATCTCTATCTCTAAATGAGAGGAATCTATCTCTATCTCTATCTCTATCTCTATCTCTAAATGAGAGGAATATATCTCTATCTCTATCTCTATCTCTAAATGAGAGGAATCTATCTCTATCTCTATCTCTAAATGAGAGGAATCTATCTCTATCTCTATCTCTATCTCTAAATGAGAGGAATATATCTCTATCTCTATCTCTAAATGAGAGGAATATATCTCTATCTCTATCTCTAAATGAGAGGAATATATCTCTATCTCTATCTCTAAATGAGAGGAATATATCTCTATCTCTATCTCTAAATGAGAGGAATATATATCTCTATCTCTAAATGAGAGGAATATATCTCTATCTCTATCTCTATATGAGAGGAATATATCTCTATCTCTATCTCTATCTCTATATGAGAGGAATATATCTCTATCTCTATCTCTATCTCTAAATGAGAGGAATATATCTCTATCTCTATCTCTATCTCTAAATGAGAGGAATATATCTCTATCTCTATCTCTATCTCTAAATGAGAGGAATATATCTCTATCTCTATCTCTAAATGAGAGGAATATATCTCTATCTCTATCTCTATCTCTAAATGAGAGGAATATATCTCTATCTCTATCTCTATCTCTAAATGAGAGGAATATATCTCTATCTCTATCTCTATCTCTAAATGAGAGGAATATATCTCTATCTCTATCTCTATCTCTAAATGAGAGGAATATATCTCTATCTCTATCTCTATCTCTAAATGAGAGGAATATATCTCTATCTCTATCTCTAAATGAGAGGAATATATCTCTATCTCTATCTCTATCTCTAAATGAGAGGAATATATCTCTATCTCTATCTCTATCTCTAAATGAGAGGAATATATCTCTATCTCTATCTCTATCTCTAAATGAGAGGAATATATCTCTATCTCTATCTCTATCTCTAAATGAGAGGAATATATCTCTATCTCTATCTCTATCTCTAAATGAGAGGAATATATCTCTATCTCTATCTCTATCTCTAAATGAGAGGAATCTATCTCTATCTCTATCTCTAAATGAGAGGAATATCTCTATCTCTATCTCTAAATGAGAGGAATATCTCTATCTCTATCTCTTAATGAGAGGAATATCTCTATTTCTATCTCTAAATGAGAGGAATATATCTCTATCTCTATCTCTATCTCTAAATGAGAGGAATATATCTCTATCTCTATCTCTATCTCTAAATGAGAGGAATCTATCTCTATCTCTATCTCTAAATGAGAGGAATATATCTCTATCTCTATCTCTATCTCTAAATGAGAGGAATCTATCTCTATCTCTATCTCTATCTCTATCTCTAAATGAGAGGAATCTATCTCTATCTCTATCTCTATCTCTATCTCTAAATGAGAGGAATCTATCTCTATCTCTATCTCTATCTCTAAATGAGAGGAATCTATCTCTATCTCTATCTCTATCTCTATCTCTAAATGAGAGGAATCTATCTCTATCTCTATCTCTATCTCTAAATGAGAGGAATCTATCTCTATCTCTATCTCTAAATGAGAGGAATCTATCTCTATCTCTATCTCTATCTCTATCTCTATCTCTAAATGAGAGGAATCTATCTCTATCTCTATCTCTATCTCGTAATGAGAGGAATATCTCTATCTCTATCTCTATCTCTATCTCGTAATGAGAGGAATATCTCTATCTCTATCTCTATCTCTATCTCGTAATGAGAGGAATATCTCTATCTCTATCTCTATCTCGTAATGAGAGGAATATCTCTATCTCTATCTCTATCTCGTAATGAGAGGAATATCTCTATCTCTATCTCTATCTCTATCTCTATCTCTAAATGAGAGGAATCTATCTCTATCTCTATCTCTATCTCTATCTCTAAATGAGAGGAATCTATCTCTATCTCTATCTCTATCTCTAAATGAGAGGAATCTATCTCTATCTCTATCTCTATCTCTATCTCTAAATGAGAGGAATCTATCTCTATCTCTATCTCTATCTCTAAATGAGAGGAATCTATCTATATCTCTATCTCTATCTCTATCTCTATCTCTAAATGAGAGGAATATATCTCTATCTCTATCTCTATCTCTATCTCTATCTCTAAATGAGAGGAATCTATCTCAATCTCTATCTCTAAATGAGAGGAATCTATCTCTATCTCTATCTCTATCTCTAAATGAGAGGAATATATCTCTATCTCTATCTCTATCTCTAAATGAGAGGAATCTATCTCTATCTCTATCTCTATCTCTATCTCTAAATGAGAGGAATATATCTCTATCTCTATCTCTATCTCTAAATGAGAGGAATATATCTCTATCTCTATCTCTATCTCTAAATGAGAGGAATATATCTCTATCTCTATCTCTATCTCTATCTCTAAATGAGAGGAATATATCTCTATCTCTATCTCTATCTCTAAATGAGAGGAATATATCTCTATCTCTATCTCTATCTCTAAATGAGAGGAATATATCTCTATCTCTATCTCTAAATGAGAGGAATATATCTCTATCTCTATCTCTATCTCTAAATGAGAGGAATATATCTCTATCTCTATCTCTATCTCTATCTCTAAATGAGAGGAATATATCTCTATCTCTATCTCTATCTCTAAATGAGAGGAATATATCTCTATCTCTATCTCTATCTCTAAATGAGAGGAATATATCTCTATCTCTATCTCTATCTCTAAATGAGAGGAATATATCTCTATATCTATCTCTATCTCTAAATGAGAGGAATATATCTCTATCTCTATCTCTATCTCGTAATGAGAGGAATATCTCTATCTCTATCTCTATCTCTAAATGAGAGGAATATCTCTATCTCTATCTCTATCTCTATCTCGTAATGAGAGGAATATATCTCTATCTCTATCTCTATCTCTATCTCTAAATGAGAGGAATATATCTCTATCTCTATCTCTAAATGAGAGGAATATATCTCTATCTCTATCTCTATCTCTAAATGAGAGGAATATATCTCTATCTCTATCTCTATATGAGAGGAATATATCTCTATCTCTATCTCTATCTCTATATGAGAGGAATATATCTCTATCTCTATCTCTATCTCTAAATGAGAGGAATATATCTCTATCTCTATCTCTATCTCTAAATGAGAGGAATATATCTCTATCTCTATCTCTATCTCTAAATGAGAGGAATATATCTCTATCTCTATCTCTATCTCTAAATGAGAGGAATATATCTCTATCTCTATCTCTAAATGAGAGGAATATATCTCTATCTCTATCTCTAAATGAGAGGAATATATCTCTATCTCTATCTCTATCTCTAAATGAGAGGAATATATCTCTATCTCTATCTCTAAATGAGAGGAATATATCTCTATCTCTATCTCTAAATGAGAGGAATATATCTCTATCTCTATCTCTAAATGAGAGGAATATAT